>NC_057353.1:29037500-29640625 GCF_016509475.1 Prionailurus bengalensis | reverse complement strand
GGAAAATAGATGAAATGTTAGGACCCTGTCTTCTCTTTAATAATGCCTGCCATCCTTTAGTATACATCTGGTTCTCTTAAATTCTATAAAGAGGTCGTTTGGGAGAAAAGCTTTCAGATAATGTATATATAATCATGCATAAGACCTGTGCGGCTTCTTCATACAGACAGCTTAGGAAAGAAAGACACCTGCAAATAATTACCAAAGTGGGGAGAGGGGGGGAAGCTAAAAACCTCAGTATTCTACATAATTAATTGCAAAACATCAGCCACAGAGATAAAGTCCCTTTCTTTTTCTTGAAATATATTAAAATACAAAGTTAACTAATACAACTTGGATATTTTTGAAAACATTTAAGACATATTCTTTGTAAATAGTTTTTCTTACAAATTAAGTGCCATGGAAACTCTAAAGTTTCTTTTAAATTTATTTGGTAAGTATTCTCAATTGATTTCATGTCAACTTTTGCTACTACTTAATGTAGCTTTTCAAGCATAGTCAGTGCAATCTCCTTACTTGATAAGGTTTCTAGTTTTAACTTCAAAATGAAAGGAAGGACCATTCCTGTTTCTGGGAAGATGGAGGGGACATCCTTGTACCTGTTATTCCCAGAGTGTGCACCTAAAGCCCCTAGGCAGTCTATGTAAAACAGACAGAAGAAGACTGAGAAAGGTGGAGAGAAGGAGCAGAGCATCGTGGACCTCAAGACCCAAGGAATGACAGTGATTAGTTACATGGGTTTTCTTTTTGCCTCCTATATCCCAGATTCGGAGTTAGAGAAGCCAGCAATCAGCAAACACCAATGGGAACAAACAAAACAACAAAAGCGTGGCCTCTTTAGCCAAAGGACCAGAAGAGACACCCTACAAAGACAGAAAACTTTTAGACAACAAACTCTGTACTCTAGCCAAACGTCACTCACACGCACGCACACACACACACACACACACACACACACACACACCAAACAAACAAGGAAAACCCAGGGCCCCACCCTGCCAGCAAAGGCTGATTGGGAAGCTGAGATTT
Organism: Prionailurus bengalensis; assembly: GCF_016509475.1. NCBI lineage: Eukaryota > Metazoa > Chordata > Mammalia > Carnivora > Felidae > Prionailurus > Prionailurus bengalensis. The sequence continues at coordinate 29,639,596 of NC_057353.1, read as the reverse complement.
CCACTTTTGCCAGGTTCTAAGGAGGCACCCCAGCCGCCTCCGCTGGGTAATGTCACAGAAGGCTGAGTCGTAAGGAGCCAAGACTTTGATTTCTGCTGGGCAGTAACAAAATCTGCCACCTCCACCTCTTTCTAAGTGGAAACCACAAGAGGAGTCTAGATTTTCACCCCTCCCAACCACCGGGGTGGTATCAGTAGAGACTGTGTAGGAAGCAGTAACCCTACTCCTCCCAGCCAGGAAGGGGTGAGCAGGGGCCCAGTAGAAAGCCACGGCAACTCCCTGCCCAGCAGTAGGGAGGAACCTCTCTCTCTGTCAGGTGTCAGTGGGGGTGTAGGGAAAACCGGTCCTTCCCCAACCTGGCAATGATAACACAGCCTTCCTCTTCCCTTTTCGGAGTGGTCTCAGTGGAAAGAAGCTAAAACAGAAGGTTTAAATAAGATCCAGAGTCTCATAATACCCAAAGTGTCCAGGTTTTCATAAACATCACTTGTCATGCCCCAAACAGGGAAGATCTCAAACTGAATGAAAAAAATGCAATCAACAGAAGCCAACGCTGAGATGACAGAGATGTTAGGTTTACCCGTCAAAGGTTTTAGAGAAGCCGTCATAAAAAAGCTTTGCTGAGCAATTATGAACATGCCAGATACAAATGAAAAAAAAAAAAAAGAAAATCCCATCAAATAAATAGGTAATATAATGAAGAAACCAGTGGACATCTTAAACTGGAAAAATACAATGACTAGGATAAAAATCTCAGCAGATGTGTTGAACAACAGATTGGAGGGGACAGAGGAAAGAATCACTGCCCTGGAAGAAAGAACAATAAAAATTACCCAATCTGAACAAAGAGAAGAAAACAGACTAAAGAAATCATAAAAACAGAACTTTAGAGACCTGTGGTACTATAACTAAAGACCTGATGTTTGTGTCTTTAGAATCCAAGGAGAAGAAGAAAAAGAGAAAGGGGCTGAAAAAGTACTTGAAGAAATAATGGTTGCAAACCTGCCAAATTTGGCAAAAGATTAAAGCATACAGATGCAGGAAGCTAAGGGTAGTAGGCTGAATAATGGCTCCCTAAAGATATCACATTATAATGATGAGAACCTGTAAATACATTACTTTACATAGTAAAAGGGATTTTTGCAGAGGTGATTAATTTAAGGATTTTGAGATGGATACTCTACATAGTGAAAGGGATTTTGCAGAGGTGATTAAGGATTTTGAGATGGAGAGAATATCCTGGATTATCTGGACCGGCCCAAAATAATCTCAAGACTTCTTACAAGAGGCGTGGGGGAGGGGGGCAGGAGGGCCAGATGGAGATGTATGTGGGGATGGAAGCAGAGGGAATAAAGGCAGTGTGGCTTGGGGTCACAAGGCAGTTTGCAGGCAGCCTCTGCAGAAAAGGCAAGAAAATAAATTTTCCCCTCACACCTCTGGATGGAATGCTGTGCATCTTTTGATTTCCGGATCTGTAAGATGATGCATCCCAGATATTTTAAGCTATTGTCTTAGTCTGTTTGGGCTGCTGTAACAGAATACTGTAGACTTTGTGGCTTATAAACAACATAAAGAGATTCTGAGTTTTGACAGAGATGCGAAAGCAATTCAGGAAAAAGTTAGTCTTTTCAACAAATCCTGCAGGAACAATTGGATATCCATAATTTTAAAAAATGAACTTTGACCTGTCTCACATGGGCAAAAACCAAAACAGATCATGGATTTAAATGTAAAGAGTAAAACTATACAACTCTTGGGAAAAATATAGGAATAAATCTCTAAGATCTAGAGCTGGGTATAAAGGTCCTACACTGGACACCAAAAGCACAGTCTATAAAAGGAGAATATGATAAATTGGATGTAATCAAAATTAAAAACTGTTGCTCTCCATAGGACCCTCTTAAAAGGATGAAAAGGCAAGCTACTGAGTGGGGGAAAATCTTTGCAAACCATGTGTTTAACCAAGGACTGATAAAACTCGACAGTACAAAGAAACAATGCAATTAGAAAATGAAAGGAATAGATATTTCACTGAAGAGGGTTTGCCGATGGCAAATAAGTACATGAAAAGATGTTCAACATTATTAGCTATTAGAAAAATGCAAATTAAAACAATACTGAAATATAATTACACACTTATCGGAGTGACTAAAATTAAAAAATAGTGACAACACCAAATGCTGGTGAGGATGTAGAAAAACTGGATCACTCATTTATTGTTGGTGGAAATGTAAAATGTTAAAGATTTTAAAGTTTGGCAGTTTCTTAAAAGACTATGCAACTACTGTACGACCCAGTAATTGCACTCCTGGGCATTTATCCCAGAGAAATTAAGACTTATGTTCTCACAAAGACTATGCATGGGTATTTTTAGTAGCTCTGTTTGTAATAGCCCAAACTGGAAACAACTCAGATGTCGTTCAGCATATGAAGGGTTGAACAAACTTTGTTCTATCCACAGCATGGAGTACTACTCAACAGTAAAAGGGAACTTAAGCTATTGATACAAAAAACTTGCATGAATGAAGCTCCATGGAATTATGCTAAGTGAATAAGGCCCTCAGACCTGACCCTCAGTGCTGTTTTGTTGACCTACTTAGTGTTGAATGGTAAAGTAGTATTTTAAAATTTATATTAGTATCTATTAAAACATTGTGAGACATGTGGGGCGCCTGGGTGGCTCAGTCGGTTAAGCCTCTGACTTGGGCTCAGGTCATGATCTTGCAGTTGACAAGTCTGAGCCCCGCATCTGGCTCTGTGCTGACAGCTCAGAGCCTGGAGCCTGCTTCTCATTCTGTGTCTCCCTCTCTCTCTGCCTCTCCCCTGCTCATGCTCTGTCTGTCTCTCTCCCTCTCCTTCAAAAATAAATAAAAACATTAAAAAAATTTTTTTAAACGTTGTGAGACATGTAAAAATCCAAACTTCTAGCTTCTCTTAAGAAAACATAGAAAATCTGCCAACACGGGGTTCACATTTCCAAGTTCCCCCAAAGAAGTTGGATACGTCTGCTTGTCTGCTCAGTGACTCACCCCTTTAGATGAGGAATGTTCGCCTCAGTTTTCACCACACCTTATTGCTCGCAGATACACAGCCAGTCATCAGCTGCCCTTCTATCATTGTGTGGCACAGTTGTTTTTCTTAAGGCAGAGTAGAGGAAAGTCACATTTCTACCCACCTCTCGACCAAATCATGGACCTGACAAGGCTTTGAGTTCATGTATACTTCACTCATATATGGTACCTGCATGACAGGGGTCAGCACTTGAATGTATGACTCTTGGCTTTCATGATACTGCAACACTGTTAACCTCTGCTAGGACCGTGTTCTCCTACCCTTCCTCACCTCACCTGCCCAAATGGGACTTCTTCAGAGTTTATGCAGCCTTTCTGATCTCTTCAGTAAGAATTTATTGCTGTGTGTACACACACACACACACACACACACACGTTACATCTCTTTCTCATGGCTTTAATGTTCTACCTTTTATCTTAGTAATTTGTATCTTCCCCAGTTATAAAGTTGTATTTCTGAAAATCTCCATTATTAAAGAATTTGCAGTTGTTCTAAGATTTTGATGTAATCGGAGGAGCATTTAACCATCTATGGAAGTTATTCACTAAAATGAAATAGGTGTATGTGAACGAAAATATGTCTCCTTTGGCATTTCTTAAATCAGTAATAGTGAGTATTGTGTAGTTACTTCTTCGTTGTTATAGTCACTTTAACATTTCTTGCTGAAGACTTTCTCATAGTTCTATCTGGAATTTCAGTGAGGTGCTTATAAATTGATCTGGTTTCATGGCACACAATATGCATGATATTTCCTCTGCATCTGGTTTTCTACCAAAGTACTCTGGGTGTTTTCAGTTTTACAACTCAGAGGCCCCAACTGTTTCCTGAGGGGCCCAATGCGCGGTGTATCTCCTCATTCTCAGATATTCAATCTGAACTAGGTGACCTAGTAGGAAATAGGAGTAAAGAATCTCACAGAAGGAAATTTACCATGAGGGAAGGATTAATAAATTATTCATATTGATATACTTCATAGTACTTAGCACATTTTTGGTACAGAGCACACATTCAGAAGAGAACTGATTATGTTCGATATTGAACTCCTCCGTAATTCAATATGGTCTGAGGATAATGGTATTGCAAACGATATTACAATTATGTTTGTTTCATGATCAAAGAGGAGATGGCAGGAGGCTGCCTTGTCTGCATAAGTTGTGTTAGCCCATGAAGAAGATAACCTTCCAGGCTGGGCATGTGACTGGTGCTGATAGAAAAGTGGGGGAGGTTTCAGGAATGGAAAGTCTGCTGGGCTCTATCTAGTCTGTGGACCCTCCCTGCTCATTTCACAGCTTGCTTCTGATCTGTGCTATCTTTATTCGAAGGGAAGGTCTAAGAAAGTTGAGACCTAGCTGGGGTTTCACCAAATCAGGGGATCAGCATCTGCTTAGCTCGTAATGCTAGCGTGGGCAAAACTCGAGCATTTGCAAGAGGGAAGGAACATAATGGAGAGTTGAGCAAAAGGGTGTCAAATAGAGTAAACGTTGAGAGGATAAGAGTTTGGACTCTGGAGCCAGACATTTTTGGTATGTCTACCTCCCGTTCTCCCTAATCGCTCTGTGATTGAGCAAATAATCTCTCCATACTTCAGTTTTCTCATCTGTAGAGTGGAATAATAATTGTATTTCCCTCATAGGGTTGTTGTCAGATGAAAAGTGCATGGAACAGTGCCTGGTGTATGTTGTCAGCCCACTGGCAGTGTTGGCTGTTATAGGAGGGAAGGCTCACAGGACAAAGGGGGAAGACATGCTTGCTCTCTCCTGCACCAGTCAATGTTTCCTCTCAGAAATAGCAACATCTCTGCACGGTGCATTTTTTTTTTCTTTTTGCTCAACTGCTCTTTTTATTCTGTACCTACAAGGTCATCTGAAACAGCCTGTCTTTTAATATAATGAGTCAGGAGCCTGGGAACTAACTTAGATAAAAATAAGGAAGGATAAAGAATGACAGTCAAAGCAACACTTGCTTTTGGGACCCTTATCAATGTGTGAGCATTCTCAGACGTCTCTTTGAAGACCTATTTCCAACCGTAGATGTTTTTTCAGATTTAGTCTTTGTAGTAAACCCAAATATCTGCTCATTTCCAAAATACAGCCACTCATGACTTATATAATGTTAGGATGATCTTTGCCTCTGTTGGAAAAAGACTTAGTTCTTATCCCCACTTGCCTAAGGCATAGAGGAGAAAAATCTTGATGTTAACTATGAAAGTGACCTCAATTCTTTTCAAGATACTTCTTTTATTTTAAATTTTTTAAAACTTTTTATTTTTTGAGAGACAGAAAGAGAGCGTGAGCAGGGTAGGGGCAGAGAGAAAGGGAAACAGAATCCAAAGCAGGCTCCAGGCTCTGAGCTGTCAGCACAGAGCCCGATGTGGCACTTGAACCCACGGACACGAGATCACGACCTGAGCCAAAGCTGGGCGCTCAACTGACTGAGCCACCAAGGTGCCCCACAAGACGCTTGTTTTTAAAGCATCTTTAGTAATAGACTTAAATGTTTTTTGCAGTTGATTTTATTATACAGATGAAAAAACTTGTCACCTTATTTCAAGAAACAAGTACGTGAGAAAAAACATGTAACTGAGCAATTTGAACCCAGAAACTCTAGCATTAAAAGAAATATACTAGCAGACAGTTTCTTTCTTTCTTTCTCTTTCTCTTCCTTCCTTCCTTCCTTCCTTCCTTCCTTTCTCTTTCTTTCTTTCTTTCTTTCTTTCTTTCTTTCCTTCCTTCCTTCCTTCCTTCCTTCCTTCCTTCCTTCCTTCCTTCCTTCCTTCCTTCCTTCCTTCCTTCCTTCCTTCCTTCCTTCCTTCCTTCCTTCCTTCCTTCCTTCTTTCTTTCTTTCTTTCTTTCTTTCTTTCTTTCTTTCTTTCTTTCTTTCTTTCTTTCTTTCTTTCTTTCTTTCTTTCTTTCTTTCTTTCTTTCTTTTCCTACTTCAATATGTCAAGAAGTTTGCTAAGTACGTTTATAACAGTGATCCCACAAGGAAAAGTATTTTTGAGTTCAGGAATTTTCACCGATCCAATTCCATTCACGTGGCCTTGATTCCTGGGCCAGGCAATGGTAGGCACCATTATATACACCTGTTGGGCAAGATGTGAGTCCGGTCTTCAAGGAGCTGCTCTTGAGCCCCAGGTGTGGCTCCTTGGAGTGCATTTAGAGGCGGAAGGGAAAGAGCAGACTGAATTGTGGGAAGAGGCATTCATGCTGTCAGGGAGAAGCTTGGCACTGAGAAGTGGACATAGGAATGAAGGAGGTTTAAAGGCTTTTGAGATGGCAGGCAAGGTTGGTGTGAGGAGATTTGACTGCCCCTTATTCTCTGGCATCTCTCTTTCTTGTTCTTTCAAGAGCTGCTGTATCTCGGAGGTGGGGAATTGTGGAGAGTCACTTAGAAAGTCATGAGGAACCAAAGTGGGGATGTTTCTCTTATCTCTTGCCTCCTCCGCCTTCACCTCCACCTCTTCCTCGTTCTTGATCTTACCTTGTCACATAGACCTGACCTGCAGAGTGGAAGCTGGGGAGGGGGAGTTCAGAAGTATTGGAAGAAAAGGAAGCAACTTTTTTCCTTCGTCTTCTCCAGTCTCCCTTACTTACTGCATTTCTTTATAGGTCCTGTGGGGATAAGAGATCCAAATCCAGAAGGCATACAAATGCCTCCTTTTCCCTTTTTACCTACCTCCTTCTTTGCTACATCCCTTCCAGCAGAGCCCCCGCCCCCCCCCCCACCACATATGCACTCACACTTCCAGTCCATTCTGAGGTATGTGTGTACGTGTAGGATGGTGATAACTATGGCTCCAGTAGAAAGGAGGTTGAGAAGTTGCTGCTGGATGTTGTAATGGATGACCTTACATTATGAGGAAGAAGATCAAAAGATTCAACCATTGGCCTAAAATGATTCATAGTCCAGAGAACTCATTCTAAGATTTTAGTACACGTAATAATGAAGCGGTAGGCTCTGACTGATGAGGTTAGGAAGACTGCAGAAGCCTTGCAAAGTGAATTCTAATTGGGCAGATGGGAAAGGGGAAAAGGGAATGGTCCTGGTAGAAGTAACAGCTTGATAGCATTATTCAGGGCAAGAGTCACAAGCTCAGGTGGGTGCCATAAATGAGTTGAGTGAGCCAGAGCATCTCAAAGCCCTCCCAGGAGGTCAGTGATTTGCTAAAGAGGTGGGTAAGATGACATCCCCTTTCTTTATAAGAACAACATCAGTGCCATGCAGTGCTCAAAAGCAGCTAGTACTTGGGTGTGGTATCTGGGAGATGATAGGGAGTGGTAAGGACTGTGGGAAACAGGGAACATAGGCTTTATTTAAAGGGCAGCAGTTAAGGGGCGCCTGGATGGCTTAGTCAGTTGAGCATTTGACTTCGGCTCAGGTCATGGGTTCAAGCCCTGGGTCGGGCTTTGTCCTGACAGTTCAGAGCCTGGAGCCTGCTTCAGATTCTATGTCTCCCTCCCTCTCTCTCTCTCTCTCTCTCTGCCCCACCTCTGGCTTGTGTGTGCTCTCTCTCTCTCTCAAAAATAAATAAATAAACATATTTTTAAAAGGGCAGCAATTAAATAGTTTCATTCAGTTGCTGCTTTGGGGGAATTTGGGAATGTGGGTCTAATGCTGGTAGATTTTACTGACATAGGCCCTGTTCTTAGTGCTTAATATACTGACTTAACACAAGCTCAAAAGTGCAATGAAAATCTCTCAAAACCTGATACCTCAACTTGGGATATGCATTTCAGCAAGCAGTATCTTGGTACTTTTTCTTTCATCTTTTCTGGTATTTTCTGGGGTACTTTGTACCTTCAAGTGATGAAATGATGTTCTTTTATGAAGGACGTTACCTTGAGAGAGAGGCGAATGCTTCTGGGTGAGCCTGGCTCTCTCTCATATGGTGGTTTCTCTCAAGGTTTATTTAGGAGGTGGTACCTACAACATAGGTCAGTCTGTTCTTGGCTCCCAACTAATCTGAATGTTCTGCTTACAGCAGAATTTTCACATTTTTCTCAGACTTTTAGCCTAAACGTTGAATTACTTACTTGGTTAATCTTTTGTGTTTTTAAAACATGCCTTCTCCAATGCAGTGCATTTCTTTTATGTTCAACAAATTCTTTTCTGATTTCTAAATGTGCAAAAAAAACCCCTCTGAGTTGTTGAAAGAATATAGCCAATTTTTTCATACCTGGAGAAATTCATGTTTTGTTTTGTTTTTTCCAGAAAAGTCACCATATGTTGGGAGGGTGCCAGTTCGTATTCATGTGTGAGTCGAGACAGATGTCTGTCATGTCCAGATCTGATTAAAGTGTGTGTCAGTCCTTTTCAGCCTTTTGAAAAATAATAATTGCACAACGGTGATGGAATTTGAATACTGAATATTTTTAAACACTTTTTGTGGCTGAAGTCTAGGGGGAAACCCATAATAAAATTCCCCTAATTTAATTAGAAATTGTTCCTAAAAAAAATAAAATAAAATAAAAAATTAAATTAAATTAAAAAAAGAAAAAAAAAAGAAATTGTTCCTAATCTGATATAGGAAATACGTAATCTGGCTAGTCCAGGAAGGTGTGCAGGGAACTGGCTTAAAAGATGCAGTGACAAGGGGCGCCTGGGTGGCTCAGCCGGTTAAGCGTCCGACTTCAGCTCAGGTCACGATCTCACGGTTGCAGGTTGGAGCCTTGTGTCGGGCTCCACGCTGACAGTGCAGAGCCCACTTGGGATTCTCTCTCTCCTTCTCTCTCTGCCTCTCCCCCGCTCATGCTCTCTCTCTCTCTCTCTCTCTCTCTCAAAATAAATAAATAAACTTAAAAATGCAGTGACAAGCCAGCATGTTAACAGCAACTCAAAGAAGCTTTTGCCGTTTCTCAAGCCGTTCTGTTTTTTGCTCGGAATACATATCGTTGAGGGTTTGAATTCTATTCATTTAGTTGGAGTCTAAGGCAGAGCCACGTGTCAGCCTGGGCTGCATCCCTGGACCTGAAATCCGGATTTCGATCAAGAAGCCATGGTGTGGTCTCATCTCTGCCGCGCATAGTGAGCGAGCCTGCTACTGTGAGATGGTTTTCTAGATCTGCTTCCAGCATCTTTTTAAGTGTGTTCAAAATGTTGAAAGAATAAAGGCCTCCGGTGGAAAATAAATGCATCCGGTGTCCTCAAGAAGCTGTAGATTGCTATGTATTTGTAGATGCACAGAAGAGTAATTTTGGGAGGAATACGCCTGAAGGAGCAAGGCGTGGTAGAACATTGGGGTCGCAAGGTACCAGGCCCAGTTCAGGATCTGCTGCTGCTGCTTGCACATCACTGAGGCTTTCTGGGTGTCTTCCTTCCTCAACTATAAAATGAAGTTTGTTGAACCAAATGGCTCTCTGGTCTGTGCTTTGGACTTTAATGTGCAAACACATTGCCTAGGCATCCTGTTAAATTGCAGATTCTGATTTAGTAGATCTGAGGCCTGAGGTTTGCCTTTGTGACGAGCTTCCGGTAACGCTGCTGCTAGGCCACAGACCACATGTTGTTTAACTAGCTCTACACGATCCCCAAGCCCATTAGCTCTACAAGGCTGGGAGTGTGATCATCCGACATTTCAGAAAGACAGGAAGGTTTCAGGAAACATGCCTGCCATGGTATTAACTGTTCTCATTCTTCATAATCATCTTCATCAAAAGCCCTTTAAGTGCCTAATTACGCATAACAATTTCACATGCTTTACAAAAAGAACTAAATAGGTTTGGCCCTTGCCTTATCAGACTTGACAACCTAAGACAGATGGAGAAATATGCAATAGAGACAGTCATAAATATTGAGTGATAAATATTCATCCAGATACAGGACATGTTAAAATAAAAAGGTTATGTATTTAGCATGAGCCTTAAGGTATTTCTTTTCTTACAGCTTTGGTTCCTTTGAAAAGCCGGGAAACTGTAACAGTTGTTCTGTAATTGTATTTGAAGAGGTTTCTGTTTCTGTTTTATGGATAGGGACTCGGTCAGTTTCTGAGGCTTCCTTTGTTGTTATTGTTGTTTATTTTGGCTTTACTAACTTCAAAAGAAATATTTTATCGGCCTCACATGCCAAACTCTGATTACCATGAGCAGGTGTCCTGGCCAGATTTTGCATTGCTCAGTGCTGAGTGTGTGGACACAGTCTCCTTAACCTCAGCTCTTCTCATCCAAGGGCCTTGGGCCCATCAAGTCATCACACTGCCCTCAGGAAGGGGGTTAGGGGGGTGGGCAGGGCCAGACGTTGTGGCCTCTGCCTCGTGGGCAGTTCAGTGATTCAGGGAAGGAAACCAGTGTGTCTGAAGTCTTGTGGCAATTAATTCACACAATAAGGTTTGGATTCTGTTCTTTTTTTCTGTGTGCTTGCTAAACCAACCTGAGGTCTCTGCCTCCTTGCTGGAGGAAGGAGTCAGACGAGTGACCATTGTTGGTATTTTCTTCTGACAGCAGAACAGATTCTGTTCCTCGAAGCCAGGCTCCCCACCTGCCGGGAAGTATATTCAGGTACCTGTAGTAATGAATAGGTTTGTTGCATGCATATCAAAATTTATCAGAGTGATGCCAGATTGGCTCAGTTTGTTCATTTATTCTAGCTGAGAAACAGCTAAAAGAATTATCACAGATCTAGAAAATGGTCCCATCTAGCCAAGAGGGTCATCATCAAATATTTACTGATAATGGGATTAGAGACCATTGATTTAGACCTTCTTTTTTTTTTTTTTTTTTAACATTTATTTATTTTTGAGACAGAGACAGAGCATGAACAGGGGAGGGGCAGAGAGAGAGGGAGACACAGAATCTGAAGCAGGCTCCAGGCTCTGAGCTGTCAGCACAGAGCCCGACGCGGGGCTCGAACTCACGGACCGTGAGATCATGCATGACCTGAGCTGGAGTCGGCCACTTAACCGACTGAGCCACCCAGGTGCCCCGATTTAGACCTTCTTGATTCGTGTAGGCACATATAATATTTCGCAGTGACTGTGCATATGCTTTGGGATGCAGAGACACAGAGGAAATCATATGGCCATACTCTTAGGTGACGGCTGTAAGTTAATCTAGTCTGAAATGGTATGTGTGAGTGAGGCCACGCTTTGGATCAAACTTGGGTTTGAAACTTGGCTCACTCACTGGCTGTGTTACTTAACCTTCCCAAGTCTTAGTTTCCCCATCTGCAGCATAACAACGGCACAGACCCCATGGAATTCTCATGAGCATTGCATGAGATGAGAATGTATGGGGTGTGGAGCACAGTGACTGCAAATAGTAGGATTCACAACTGTAATTTTTAGTAATCATAATGAAACTATTGGAAGTGCAGCCTCTGGAATCATTTAGGTCTTGAAAGAGAAGAGAGAGATTCTAAATTTGGAATTTTTATATTATTTCATGCGTGCGTATTTGTGCGAGAGTTTGTGTCTGGGTTAATGAAAGTGTCACACTCTGTTTATTAGGAATAAAGCTGTTATTGAAGCAGAGCCTACATTAATTAGGCCCAGCCTCATCTTTCGTTCCGTAATGTCGTGTACAGCCGCTGTTTTCTTTGTTTTATAAAATTAGCTATAGTGAAGGCAGTCTGCTCATATTAAAGGAGATACAAAATCCTGAGTAATTATGATAGCAGGAAGGTAAACCTTTAGAAAGCTGTCTTACGTATTTTGCCAATACCGTGTGTTTTGCATCAGTGCCTGGTAACCAGTCTCTGTAGGCGTGTGGAATCATGTAGGCTGATGGAGTGCACTGAGTGTCAGCTTGCCACCTCGAGCAGAGGGGGCCAACAGGAAATTGGTCTCAGGAAGCAAGGGGATGCCACTTACCTTCAGAAAGGATGGCGATATGAATGAGGCACTTGGAGGGGCCAGCCTTCTTTGGTAAATGGAATCTAAAGCCTGCCGGCGATATCATAAGGCTCTAGGGCAAGACGAAGCAAGGGCGTGAGGAGCTGGCCACTCCAAAAGGAGCCGTTTAAAGTGGAGGAGGGGGAAGTGGATCCCCAGGGAAGTCCCTAACCTCAGAAACCTATTCAGTAGCACCTTTCTGTCTGGTGCCTGTGACTTCTGGTCAAGTGGGGGTTGAGCTAACTTGGCTCAAAGCAAGCCAGTCCTCCTTCAGATTTTGTTGTGCACCCGAGTCACATGTTAAAATGTAGATTCTGATTCAGTAGATCTGAGATTCTGCATTCAAAGTCCCAGGTGTTGCTGATGCTGCTGGTCCAGGGACCACACTTTGAATAGTGAGGGTGTAACCCCCCTCCCCAAGCATCCTATCCTCCAGTCACCACCTCTTTCTGTTCATTTGTACCCCCATACCTTAATTCCAGTCATTTTTGCATTCTGCCAGTACCTACGGTCCATCGGTCCTCCTAATTTCCACTGTCTGTCACTCCTTCCAGTTCTTTTCCAGGTACCCAGCTTAGCTCCCGTTGTCTCTCTAACACTCCTTTGCGTACATCCTCAGGCTCTTTGCTTCTTTCTCTCTTTCTTCATTGTACTGACCTGCATAACTCGACTCTCTACCTGCCCCATCTCTTCACCTGGGCTGCTGATGTGGCTGGAGGAACACACACCCCTATGCTGATAGGTCTCACTTTCATCTCAGTGGGCCCCTAAGACTGCTGCCTCCCTTGTCCATTCATGCTTTCCCTCTCCCAGAAGGCTTCTTTCTACTTTCTGCTCTCCTGTGAAACCTTCACTGCTTCCTTCCCCATCCTTATTCTCAGCTGATAACCTTCCTTCTGACTTTCCCTCTGCTGGATTCACCCACATGTCTGCATGTGGGCCCATGTCTGGTGTCCTCCCTGCAGGAGCCATGAGGGCACTGGGCATGCTCCAGTTCTACCAGTGGTGCCATCATGATGGTCACACTGAGGGGCCGGCATGAGTGGCTCCTCTCTGACTTGCTTTCCCACCACAGTCCAGCATGTGCCATTGCCTCCAGTTGGCCACTTCTGTCCTCCCCCACGTCCCTACCCAAACCTTCCCCATGCCTTCAGGGCCCTGCTCAGCCAGCATTTTCTCTGTGAGGTCTTTCCCAACTCCTCACTTAAAGTAATGCCTTCTCCTAGGGCTGTACCCAGCCCCGAACTAGCTTCAGTTGTTCAGTAATTATCAGAACTGCTTTGCCAGATGGATGGCTTGTCTCCCACCTCTGCTAGAAAGTTCCATGACGGCTGGGAATTTTGTCTGTCTTGGTCAGTATTGAAACCTCACCTAGAATGCTGTCCAGCACATGGAAACTCTCCTTAAATAAAGTATTTGAACAGATAGCAGATACATTAGAGTAGAAGATGTGATTATATTTGAACAGAGTCCAAAAAAGCCAAGTAATAAAAACGACATATCAACATATATATTTAAAAAGACACTATCATCCTTTCTGAATACACAGCGCTACGGGAGACCCCTGTTTGGGGACTCTTTTGGACCTGACTGTGTTGAATGTAATAGAGATTGTTGAGCCCGCTAGGTCCTTGGGAGATCAGCAGGGAAAATAACCAACATCCAATTCTGTCTAAGAATTCCTGTCTTTCTCTCATTAAACACTCTCAGGAAGGTTGGTAGTTAAGTCAGGATATAGCCAAACCACCTGCTTTGGGCTACAGAGTGTGTTGTCTTCACTTGGGACACTCACAAAGAGCTGTAATCAGTTAGCCTTTGACAATTCCACGGGTTAACTTGTACATTTAGGAAAGGGGGTATTTGGGGTCATTTGGGCCTACGATTGTGAAAACAACCACGTGGCTTTAAGCTGGTAGAGGAAATATACTATGGAGCCACAATAGAGGCACTCACCATGAGAATGGGTGGTGCTACTCATTCTCAAGGATGAGAATTTAGGCAGTTGGTCTGTTGCAAGTGAAGGAAAAGGCATATCGGTGTCTGTGTGAAGTTCTAGAAATAGTTTAATTTTATTCTGAAGAATTTTGCTTTTAATAACATTGCCAGAATAAATCATTGCCTCCCAAGGTTGTAGGAAAGCTTCAGTATAGCAAGAAAAAGCACAGCGTGTTTTGTGAGTATTAAATTAGATGACTGACCTCACATAGGACTGAGAATACAGAGGTTGTTCAATATATGTGTTTTCCTCCTTCTCTCTACCCCCATCTGTGCCCTTTCTGATGTTCCCCATCCAAATTGTTGACTTCTGCATAGTATGGGTTAAGATATAAATATTACTACGTTTTAATAAGTCATCATTCATTCGAGACCAGTGATTCTCAACTGGGGAATGATTTTGCCCTTCAGGGCACATTTGCCAAAGTCCGGAGATCTTTTTGGTTGTCCACAGGGGTGGAGGAACACCAATCCCTCAAAACAAAGAATTATCCAGCCCCAAATGCCAGTTCTCTGTACTTTACACTGGTGTTTGTAGTTTATTTCTCCACTGGACTCGAAGTAAAAGAAGGGCAAGATTGAGAAGGGTGTGACAGGCGGTGGACCCAGGTTGGAACAGATTAGAGGACCCACCTGCTGGGTACCAGGATCCGCTTACTCTTAATAAGCACATTACAAATAGTTTCCAGCTTAAAAATAAGTGCTTGGGGCACCTGGGTGGCTCAGTCAGTGAACTGTCCAACTTCAGCTCAGGTCATGATCTCGTGGTTCACAGGTTTGAGTCCTGTGTTGGGCTCTGTGCTGACAGCTCAGAGCCTGGAGCCTGCTTCAGATTCTGTGTCTCCCTCTCTGTCTGCCCACCCCACCCCACTGTCTCTCTCTCTCTCTCTCAAAAATAAATGAATATTTTAAAAAAGTGCTTTATTAGATACTCATTTCTAGATTAGTTGTTTAGCTGCTTGAAAAAACAACAGGCAAATGAACAGTGTGGCAGAGGTATGGAGAACCGTGGGTGGGAGGTGAGGAAGATGAGACAGATGTTGAAATAGGGTGCTGGGCATGGTGGCAGGTGCCATGGTGGGGAGCTAGTCACACCATGCCAGTGGCTCGGGTTTCATCCCAAGAGCTGTGGAGAGTTCTACATATGGAGCCCTCATGCTCTTATCTGTACTGTATTCACAATCTGTACATACTTTTATTGTTACTTGCATCTCTGTATCATGTATGTTGGTAACTCGGTCTCTTGAACTGAGACTTATCATCGTCGATTTTATTTGGCACAGAGGTTTATCAATAAGGCTTAGTAGACAGATTTAGCAGCATCTCAAAAATAGTTCTCTGCTTTTGAACAGGTACTGTTTCCAACATCTGTTTCTGATGCAGTTGATTAGAGCTTGAAATGCATCTTCCTGGTTTTATAAATGATCAGTTTTCAGGAAACCTACCAGAACCCGTAATATTGCTGAGCTATAATGCTTAGTGGTTCAGAATGGGGAATTTCCCAGCAAAAGGGAGAGAGGAAAGAATTTCCATTGTCATTCTTTGTTGAAAGCAGACTGTTGGTCAATGTGATCTTTACTCTTTTCCTGCTCCCTCAACATGTAACTCTCCCTTGCCTTTTACTGCACTTTTCTCTTGGAACTTATATCCAAGAGGCTCTTAGACCATGTAGATGGGAGCCCCATGCGGTACAGGAGGAGTTTTGGGAGCTCTTGTCCTGTTGGCCACTGGGGAGTCTGACCTGGCAGGTCATGGAGGGACCACAACCTTGCTTATTGTCAACTTTACTATTTTTTTAATCTCTAGCATTGTTTTGCTTTTCATCTTTTTTTTTTTTCTCTAAGAAATGGCTCTTTCTTTTCCCTTTTAAACTTAAGCAAAAAAGAAAAAAAATGCATTGGTTTATATCAGTGGATACTGTTTCTGAGAATATTCAGTCATAGTCATTGGGTCATTCTTTCACGACCATTGCTTACTTCACTGAGCGTACTTTAAGGTGGCTTCTTAGATCCATAGTCAACAAAAACGGAATTTTCCATTTCTGATTACATTCCTCAAACTTGAACCACACTTCCTTTCAGAAGAAGTGATCTTTATAAGTAATACAGTTTTTATTTTCACATGAGAAACCATGCAACATATAGCATGTTTCAAGAAGAAAACAAAATAAAATGGCTAACTATGTTGTAATAATTATCGCATGGTTCTTTTCAATTTTGTTCCAGCCACCTTTGTTCTAATAAGGCTGTCGTCTTCTTGAGACACACAACCCTTTTTGTTTTAATCCATGGGACCTTGCAGAATTGTAAAGGTCTATGTGTGAGGTGTGTGATACTAACCCACTATCACTGTCAGTGTCTGGGGGAGAGAGGTAGATCGAAGCAGTGAGTGTAAAACAGCATGGGCATAATTATTCATCATTGGGAGCACATATGATTCATGCCATTTTTACTTTTCTACATATATAAAATTTAGGGTAAATATTTGGTCTGTGAACATTTTGAAAGCAAGTTTTAACCTTTGTTTTTCAACATTCTTTTTTTATAGCATGAAAATACTGAAGGTTCATTGTATAGTTGTTTGTCAGTTGCTTTACTTATTGCTCAAAACTTTAATACGTAAATGAAAAGGTAATCATTTTACCCTTAGTTATTGTAATTTTCCTTCAGTTCAGAGTTTTGAAATTGTTTCTCCTTGTGTTTCCTTTCCAGAAAACACGAGGTCATTCTCTCATTCCAGCAGTTGGGTGTAACTTCAGAGCTGGGAAAGAACGTTTCCAAGGTATTCATGGTATCTGATATTTTCTACATTCTTGCTTAGTCAAGCTTGCTTTGAGCTTAACTTACGACAGGCATCAATAGAGTATTTGGGGACTCTGCATCATAGGACTGCAGACACAGCTTTGACATTGAAAAATCTCTCAGCCGACTGAGCTACCCAGGCACCCCCTTGAAGTTGAAAAATCTCAAGAATATTAGCTTGTGCCGTTTCAAATTTGGCACCGTGGATTTTTGCCATAGAGACTGTGAGACACCAATGGTTATGCTTTCTATAGTATGGTTTTCCCTTTGGTGATGGGCACTACACTCTGCCTTCTAATGCCAACGGGAGACCGGGCAAGATGCCTACCCTGTCAGTCTCTCTACTTGTCTTTCAGATGGGGATAATCATTAGATAGTCTGATGGGTTTGTTGGAGAGATTACTCGGATACCACATTATTCACCGCTATCACCACCACCCCAAATGAAAATATATGAGATTGTGTTTACTCTTGCTGTTATTAATGGTGTTAGTAATCTCAGGTAGTGCTAATGATAAAGTTATATCAAATTTCTTTAATGATCTTGGCTCATCTTTGAACAGAACCAAATCCAGAAAAAAAATCATCCAACCTAAATAAAGGACAAGTTAACACAAAGGCATTCCATTTTTAATTTTAGCAATTAGTTTCCTACATGATTATCAATTTTTATAACGAATCCTGGACTTTGAAGTGCTATGTTCACCCATTTAAAAGATTTACAAACCTCAAACACTGTGACCTGACTGACCCCCATCCATTATACATCATTATCCAATTCCTCTATGGGCTAGAAAGAAAGGAGTACATCTGGCCTGAATGTTCCCAATCTCTTTACAAAATGAATCTCATAAAATAGGCCACTGTCTCTTAATTAAATCTTTCTTTCAAGTTGTTGAGAATTTCTTTCTCTTTCAGAGTAACCCCTTCCTCTTAGGAGAACAGGGAGCAATTTCAGGGTCGTTTTGGTTCCCCTCTAAGGTCTTTCTAAATATAACTACAGATCCTGGAAAACAGCCTGCCTTTTGTTAGTTAACTTAGTCTAAAGAATCAGTGCATTAAGAGCTTTGATTATCCACCCTCCAAAAATGCCTTCCTGTGATCTCTCAACATTTGACAAGAATCTCGATTCGGGGATTAAATATTTTCTCTAATGCACATCCATTTCCACTAGAGCCTCTTGCCTTACTCATTTTATTTGCGGGCCTGAAACACAGAGCATTTTCCAGTTGGGGGGAATTAAGATTTAACTCAAGGATCTATATATTCGAGAATAGGTCTCAGATGTTTCTATAGTGGAATCACACTCTTAAGTTTTTGGAAAGCATAGTACTGTGTGCTACTTTTTTGTATGTGGCTGATTGCTTACATTTTACTGAGGATTTTTGTTGTTGTTCTGTCAGATTTCCAGTGTGCTCCCTGCCAAATTCCTGACCCCAATGTTTTGGTTATCTTCATTTGTATATTCCAAGCCGCTCTCAAAATTAATATGGGTTCAGTGAAACATCTTCCCCCTGCCCGCCTCTCTCACCTTCTGCTTCCTTCTTCTGCTCCTTCTCCCGGAATCAATATTTCAATTAAAGGCATTACTGTTGACCCTGCCACTCAAGCCAGAAATCTTCGACCTGGCATTGCTTCACCCTCTGCATTCAGGTCCACATCAGATTCTGGATTTAAGATAATATTTGAAAATTCCAAGAACAGTGACTGGTGCTTGATGAGGCCACACATTAACTGCCAGCTGCCACAAATGCTCATTGTAGATATGTTTCCAGCCTTGTGCTCTGCCCCCCACCGTCACTACATTAGCTCTGGCCCTCATAACTATGCATCAGTCTGTTGCTAGAGCGAATATAGCTCTCTTCCAACAGACTGTACCCATTCTAGGTACCTGGCTTGCAAATTTATAACGTTGTTTCCTGCTCAGTGACTTCTGTGGGCCCTTCAACCTTGAGAATGGATCTAAACACTTTGGTATGGAGCCCCACAGCTGGTTCTGTAACCCACCCACCCCCGCACCCCCCCCCCCACACACACACACACACAGGGCACTGCTTACTTTCCCCTACTTTGACATCTCTGCTTCATTAAGACAGAATTTCTCAGGATACTCCAACACCCGAATGTCCTTTTAGGCACACAGGCCTTTGCACATGCTGTTCTCACTTCTGAGAACGCCCTTGCCCCTTTGTGCATTGCATCTTTCAAGGTCCGCCTCAATTTCCAGGTCCTCTGAGAAGCTCTCTCTATCCCCCAGTAGAGCTGGGCTTCCAGAATTCTTAAGTTGTATCTCTGGTCGTACTGTACTTAATTATCCTCTCGTATGTCTGACCCTCCTGTGGACACTGAGCGTGAGGGTAAGATTTAACTGTAATAAAAAATAAGATGATATTTGTGAAAAGTAATCTCAAGCTCTGCTTTTCTCTAAGTATAAACATTTTTTTTTATCAACAGTAATGTTTACTTTCTATTTTACTTTTCATATTCATGCATTAAAGATGAGCCACTAAAACCAACCTGTGGTCCATCTCCCTCTTCTGCTGCTAATAGCACTCACACAGTGGCTACATACTTTTGAAACTTGTAACTGTGTGTCATTTCCACCTTGGAAGTGGATTTAGCCAATATTCTCACCACCTTGGGTGATGATAGTAGTTACTTTTATTATATTTGAATTTGAGATTCAAAATTTAAATTACGCCGACCCATCTTCAGGCTTCTAATGTGCCTTTGGCTTAGAAGTGTGTTTTAAACTTCCAGCGTTCTTTCCACTTATCAGAAAAACCAGCGATGTGAACAAAGAGCAACAGTAACTATTTGGTCAGAAGGGAGCCCCTGATCCAATTCCACAAACAAGTGTGTTTCTTGAGAGACCACAGTTAACACAATTAGCAATAGGCTGCATGTTGGAGGAGCCAGACAAAAAGGAAGGGATTCATTTTTAATTCCAACTAATTGTGAGCAGGAAAGCAAAGGCCGTGGCTTTCTGGAGTGGCTTTGTAATCAAAGGTTACCACAGGCCTCTCAGAACTTTCAACTGTCTTCACTGTGAAAATAGGTTTTCTTGTTGGGTGAATGCAGGACTGAGGAATTGATGACTGTAGCCCACTTTTATGTCTAGTTTGATCTTTGGCTCACAAAGATGAGGTTACTTGCAGTATAAGGTGTTAGCTTTATTTTTTAAATGAGTCAATTAAAAAAAATTTTTTTTAGGAGCACCTAGGTGGCTCAGTCAGTTAAGCCTCAGACTTCAGCTCATGTCATGATCTTGAGGTTCATAGGTTCAGGCCCCGCGTTGGGCTCTGTGCTGACAGCTCAGAGCCTGGAGCCTGCTTCAGATCCTGTGTCTGCCTCTCTCTCTGTCCTCTTGAGGGACAGAGTGCAAGTGGGGCGTGGGCAGAGAGAGAGAGGGGGGGGAGACACAGGATCTGAAGCAGGCTCCAGGATCTGAGCTGTCAGCACAGAGCCCATCGCAGGACTCGAACCTGCGAACCACAAGATCAGGACCTGAGCTAAAAAGTTGGATAGTTAACTGACTGAGCCACCCAGTGCCCCTAAATCTGTTAATTTTAATAGCAACCTGCTTGTGCCCTGAAAAATGTCCATGGTCAGTAAGAAAGAGTTGAATATAAGTATGTGTTACATTGTGAATCTTGGCTTTCTCTAGGCCAGTAGTCAACGAAATACTTGTCACTCTAATCTTCTTTTCTTTTCTTCCTTTTTTTTTGTTATCCTTATGCCTACATTTATTGTGTGTGTGTTTTCTGAGTTATAAAATCCATGTGCATATTCACTAAGGAAATTGAAAACTACAAAACTCCCCAGGAAGGAAAAAAGCTTCCACAGGAGGCTCTAACGCAAAGAGAACCATCGTCCGCATCTTGGCTGATATTAGCTTTATAGAGTTTTCTCCAAGCAAACATATGTACTTTTCAAATTCTTACAAAAAATTTTGCACACACAGAGTTAATAATATAGTGAGTTCTCATACACTCCTAATGCCTGTTCACAAATTATCAAGATTTTGCCACCGTTGGTTCATCCTTCTCTTTTTTTCTCTTTCCCTTTCTCTTCCCTTTTGGAAGTATCCACTAACTGCTTTGTAAAGGAAAGGGGGCATCCTGATAGACTTAGCACCATGGAAGGCAAGCTCCTGCCTACCAACTTCACATACCCTCACTTATCTTTTATTAGGGTGCAAAAAGTATGATTTTACACTCAGTATTGCATCGTACTTTGGCAATCAGTAGCCTTAAAGCTCCAGTCTATCACGTGCTAGATGGGTATTGATTTTTCCTCTTAAATCAATGTTTCCCTAGAGCATAGTTTTATTTATTCATAAAGCTAAGATGATGTCTGACAGGAGTTATAGCAGTGTAAATCTGTGGTGCAGGCACAATACAAAGAGCTTTTGTAAGACTCAAAAATCAATGATGCTAGAGGGTTACTTCAGAAGCCTGAAAAAGTGCATTTGCTGTGCTCCCACGTGTGAAAGGGACGTTTCAGCGTATGGCTAACTTTCATTCCTCTGTTTTTTTGTGCCACTCTTCAAATGAACCTAAATGAAGTGTAACTAAAATTGGGACATCAGGCTGGATAGAATCAAAGCCTCAGCAACGGTCCCTTGTTGACACCGAATCTATCAGCTTACTCTCAAAAGATGTGCTGGCCCTGTTGATCTGAACCCTGTAATTTTGCCTCATAGTCCAGGGACCCCAGAACGTGGGTTTTTCTACACAAGGGGCAGGCAACACAATTGTGTTTATTTTGGGGGATACTTCCTTCACTTTGGACTACTTTTGAGTACTTGGTGGTATTTTAAGAATATATGTCAGCTCTTTCGGGGCTCCTGGGTGGCGCAGTCAGCTAAGCGTCCAACTCTTGGTTTCGACTCAGGTCACGATCTCATGGTTCATGGGCTCCAGCCCCGCGTCTGTCTCTACACTGACAGTGCAGAGCCCGTTTGGGATTTCTTTCCCCCCCTCTCTCTGTCCTTCCCTCACTCTCTCAAAAATAAATAAGTTTTAAAATATATGTATATTTTTTAAAAAGAATATATGACTGCTCTCTGCATAGCTAGGCTGTATAAGTCATGTGTAATTCTGAAAGTATTCACTTTTTGTTCATACATGGGTATGGGTATTTTTATTTTGTTCTAAATTTTTTAACATCAGCTGGTTCTTAGGAGATTAAAAATGTATCTAATGGTTAGAATGTCAACCATCTTGAATTGTAACTACCAATTTTCTGTTAGCTATCTGATCTTATAGCCCAGTAGAACTGGCTGGGGCATCAGATGACCTAGACGCTAGCTTCACTATTTGCTTCTAGCTGCAGGTGACCCACGGTGAATTTCTGAACTTCTCAAGGACTAAAGTTTTTGTGTATAGTGTCATTTTGTTTGTCCATTTAAATGAAGGTAAGTGAAGGTTTGTGAAATTTGCCAGCATTCACTTGACTTCCATCATCTTCTGTATATCAAGACTCTTTTTTTTCTCCTTTAAAAGTAACTAGTTGATACTTAAAAAAAAAAAAAAAAGGAAGGAAGGAAGGAAGGAAAGAGGAAACAAAAGAGAAAAGAATGGCTGGTTGAAATGAGGATGATTTCTTCCTGGGAAATCTTTTTCCAGTTTCAATGGTCCATGATTTTCTGTGAAAAGATTTCAGATGATTAGCTCAGCTACCAATAGCCACAGTTTCTCTAGAAACCTCAGAGCCATTGAGGACACATCTTAAGTTTAGAGACTGGGGTGTGTTCATCAGCACCTGCTCCAGCCAGGTCTGTAGCTCTCAGGGGGCCCCAGTCCCCCTCCAGAGTTCTGGGAGAAGTCTCTGAGATACTATCCTTTTGGATCTCACCTGTTTCTTGTCTCCTGGTAGCAGCAATGAGAACCTCTTCAGAGGAGGGTTCTAGGAACGAGAAAGGAAAGGATATAAAACTGTGTACCGTGGTTACTGTTCGCAGCTGGTCACAATTGTTTTCCTTTGCCCCACAACCTGGTGGCATATCAGTGTTACAGGGTTTCTCCCATTAACTCCAAGAACATTGCTGTTCATTTCATGAGTGCATGGCCTACTTGGCAAAAATGAGAAGATACTAAGAGCTACTTCTTGGAGCACAGAGGTTGAGATCTGGTCTTCAGCTGACACCCAGGCTGCCTGATGTGAAAGGCACATGCCAGGGCCTACGGATGAAGAGGGAGTTGGCTGTTTAGACTCTAAGCATTATGTTAAGGTTACTTGTTATGTTTTCTAAACAGCTTTCGCAAAGTCCTCCAAAGTCTTGCTGACGTTCCTCCAGTATAATCGGCTTCATGGTCTTTAATGCTACCCTTTTGCCTTATCTTTTAAAATCAATTTTGCACTCCTCTAGGAAGCTGGTTAGGAACGTCATTCTTTGCCCTGTGTTTCAGAGTCCTCTGAACTCAACCAAATCAGCGCTGGTCATCAAGGGAGTGATAGGTGTCACAGCTAGATGGCCCTGCGTCCAAGTTAACACATGGTTATTCCGAGTGGTGGGCCTCTGGGATCAGCCATGACTTCTACTGATTTTAAAATGTTGCTGCATTGTGCGGGGGGCCTTCCTTCTTTGTGTGTGCCTCACGCATGTCTTCAGGCACCAGGCAAGTTATTCTGAGAGCCTGTCTCTGATGGTCTTAACTATGAACAATCAGAAAACAGGGAGAAAGACAAGAGCTTAAAACTTTTTCCTATAACTTCCTGTAGGGGAATGACCACAAGGTTGAGAGTTCTGTGAAACTGAAATATTTTCTAGTGGGACAGACAGAAAATATAAGAACTCGAGAGTGGCAAACCAGGGTTTGACATTTCACTAACATAATCCTTTGCCATCACCCAGTAAATGCCCCACAGCACACAGGCATGCTACCAGATATTAATGTTTAAAATTTATTTTTCCACATTTGAATATATATGGTTTATAAAATGTGCATGTACAATTTAAGGTGGTATTAGGCAAGTATTAAGCCAAACAGGTTATGTTTGCAGAAGATAAGGGAAGTCTAATTTGTAGTTGAATGTGTGCTTGAACTTCTACTAAAGAAAGATCTCCTGTTTACTTTAACTGGAGACTTTTGCCTCTTCGATATAGGACTGTGACGTATGCTGCAAATAGCAACTCAGAAAGGAAGCCAACTGGTGACGGTGGGGATGAGTGTGGGCGCCGTTACAGATGACTGAGGCATTGTTAGTTGAATTGTTGTGAGTGACAGATCAAATTGTTGTTGACTGATTTCAGATTGCTTTGTCTTACAATCTTTTTTATATAATCTGATGAATATTCTAATATTTGAAGATTTTGTGTGCCTCAAACACACAAAAAAATGGTGAAAACTGCTGAGTTCCAAGAGTAAATTATGTTTCTCCAATTTGCCACACGATGCCCTATTCCCATCAAAGATAGTTTTTTATAGGTTGAAAGTGTAGAGGATGTTTTCTTCTTGTCTTTCAGATCTCCACTTAAATGTTACCTTCTCAGGGGTACCTGGGTGGCTCAGTCAGTTAAGCATCTGACTCTTGATCTTGGCTCAGGTCATGATCTCATGGTTTGTGAGTTCGAGCCCCACATCAGTCTCTGCACTGATGGCATGGAGCCTGCTTGGGATTCAGGCTCTCCTTCTCTCTGCCCCTCCCTCACTTGCACACTCTCTCTCTCAAAATAAATAAATAAACGTTAAAAAAAAATGTTACCTTCACAAAAAAGACTTCCCCAAACAGCCATAGCTTAGGAATCCCTCAAGATACTCTATCAACTTCTTTTTCCTTTACCTTTTTTTTTTTTTAATGTTTATTGATTTTTGAGTGAGAGGGTGAGAGTAGGGGAGGGGCAGAGAGAGAGGGAGACAGAGGATCCAAAGCAGGTTCTGTGCTGACATCAGCGAGCCTGATGTGGAGCTTGAACTCATGGACGGTGACCTGAGTTGAAGTTAGATGCTCAACCCACTGAGCTACCCAGGTGCCTCTTTCCTTTACCTTATTTTTAAAAAAATTTTTTTAACGTTTATTCATTTTTGAGAGACAGAGACAGAGCATGAGTCGGGGAGGGGCAGAGAGAGAGGGGGACACAGAATCCGAAACAGGCTCCAGGCTCTGAGCTGTCAGCACAGAGCCTAACGCGGGGCTCGAACTCACGAACTGTGAGATCATGATCTGAGCCGAAGTCGGAAACTTAACTCACTGAGCCACCCAGGCACCCCTTTCCTTTACCTTTTTTTAAAATTTTTTTTAATTATGTTTCTTTATTTTTGAGAGGCAGAGAGAGACAGAGTGTGAGTGGGGGAGGGGCAGAGAGAGAGGGAGACAAAGAATCTGAAGCAGGCTCTAGGCTCTGAGCTGTCAGCACAGAGCCTGACATGGGGCTCGAACTCACGAACTGTGAGATCATGACCTTAGCCAAAGTCGGATGCTTAACCAACTGAGCCACCCAGGCGCCCTCCTTTACCTTTTTAATTTACTTTCCCCATCTGATACTTTAGTGTTAATCCCTTTTGTCAGTCTTCACCTGTAGGGAAGTAAGCTGACTCTTCATCTGTTTTGTTTATCTTATATCCTCAGTGCCTAGAGCAGTGCCTGGCATGTAGTAAGCACCCAGATGTTCTGGATATGCTTTCTTCTCTGGATCTTCCCCTCTTGTTCATCTTCGAAACCATTTCATCATCACTGCCTGGAAGCAGGCTTTACTGTCACCTCCCCTAGCTGTAGAATCCACGGTACTTGAAACTCTGTATTTCTGTAATTAACTGGTGGTTGCTTCCTGGTTGCGGCGTCTGATTTGTGCAATAATAATACATCTGTGTGTTAATATGATAGGCATTTCAGGCGCGTGAGTCCTATCAAGTTTTCCAACCACAAGATAGCTTACAAAAGATTTTGAGAGATAAACACATAACGCATTTAAGAACTACCTATGCACTGGCATTAATGCTAAAGGTCAACTGGGTAGAGGGCTCTGCTTTGATGGTAGACTTAAGCAATGGCTTGTTGTAACTTCCTTTTTTGGTAGTGTTATTTAACTTACCCCTGTGAATAACTCTTTTAGAAGGAAGGCTTTTGTTTCTGGAAACATTCCACCTCTCCACCCCCAGCTCCAGCCCAGAAGCCTGAGTCTGATCTTGTTATGTCTGGGAATATCGATTTTCTACTAATGGCTGTATTTTACATGATAATGAATCCAGTCTTTTCTACAAGTCTGCTTCATTTATGCAGAATAGATATAAATTGGAACATGTATGAATCGAAGTATTCTTTCAGGCAACAAAGACGCTGCTGTAGAGCCTGCATACAATTTTATGGGCCCTTGCTTCAGGTTAACCAAGGAGATGTTCGTTCTGAGGTCATCAAAGATGATTGTTGGACAGTTTTAGGTGGACAGAAAACAGCTTTTAAATTTCAGGGCCTTTGCTACTTATACTTGCTTCCTGTCTTAGAAAGGTCAACATCTTTTACACTTTGAAGTAGTAATCTCTTGCATATTAGTTACCTTGAAAGCATTTAATGACACTCCTCACTGATTTTCGATAATATGGAAAAGTTGTTCCAAATTGATCTTAGCTCTTAATACAGAAAAGGCAGAAAATTAAATCAGCAAGGAGGGTGTATCAAAAGCCTTTTGTAAATGCTGTAGTCTCTCAAAAATCTCATCCTTGGGGCACCTGGGTGGCTCAGTCTGTTAAGCGTCCAACTTTGGCTCAGGTCATGATGTCACAGTTTGTGAGTTCGAGCCCCGCGTTAGGCTCTGTGTTGACAGCTCAGAGCCAGGAGCCTGCTTCAGAATGTGTCTCCCTGTCTCTCTTCCCATCCACCACTTGCACTCTCGCTCTTTCTGTCTCTCTCTCTCTGTCTCTCAAAAATAAACATTAAAAAAATAAAAAATCTAACACTTGAGAGAAATTTATTTTGTTCTGGAAAGAATAGGTTACTTTCCCAAGAGATGCAAAATGCCTTTCGTTTTTAAGAGGTGGATCATAGCCTATGAATGGAATAGCAGGATTCTCAATTTTTAAAAATCAACATGTAAGGAAAACATTCTGATACTGCAATGTTCTTTGACGTATACAAGAATTACCTCTACAGATTAATTTATAGATAAGGTCTACTAATTAATAGTCCAGCATCTCAGAAGTGCTCAGCTCTTGGGATATTTATTTATTTCTATTTTTGAGCTTTATAAAAAGGTGTCTTAGATCCCAGAAAATAATGGGTGGTTTAAAAATTCTAGGAGTAAGTTTCTCTCGGTAAATAGTGTGACAGAAACTTGGTTTCTCACTAATGGACAGTTTTGAGTTCGGATCTGATGCCAGTGGTCTGGGGCAGAAACACAAAATTTTATTTGCTTAATTTGGACTACTAATCTAGTCTTTTATTCTTTTATTTAAAAAAAAAAATAATGTTTATTTTTGAGGGGGGAGGGGCAGAGAGAGGCAGAGACACAGAATCCAAAGCAGGCTCCAGGGTCTGAGCTGTCAGCAGCAAGCCCAACCTGGGGCTCGAACCCACAAGCTGTGAGATCATGACCTGAGCCAAAGTTGGACGCTTAACCGACTGAGCCACTCAGGCACCCCTCGTCTTTTATTGTTTTCAAAAATAGGAAGTTAGAAAAAAATACTTAGGCTTTTAAAGTAAGATAAATGTGCTTTTTAGAGAGACCTTTTTACAGCTCCCAGTTTAGCTTTGGAGAAGTAATAGACTCCTTCAGGAATTTAATGAGCATTCTGGACTGTCTCTGAAGGACACATGCACAGAAAGCCTTGCATATAATTGCAGGTCGTTTACAGACCCTCCCAAATTTGGCCAGAAACCCTGTGGAGTTATCTATCTCTAGGGCCCAGGTAACAAACCCTGACTTATACCTTCTAAGTAGAAGCTGGTGCTTCGTTTTTGTGCTATAAATACTGGTCATTTAATTCCTGGCATTAACATAGCACCCAAGGCCTATTTGAATGTTTCTATGAGTTTCATTTAAATAGACACAAAGTTTATTTAGTCCTTTAGCAATGGAGTCTATGTTTAACATGTTGGCTGTTATTAATGAAATAGTTATAAAGCTATCTATAGTTATATGAAATAATTATAGAAATAAGCAGACACACTTTAAGTGTTATGAATGCTGTTTGCCCTTACATAACCAAATCATTATATTTTCTCTTGCTGTGCCTTCCTTGGCTTTTCTTTAATATTGAAATACTCCATCCATTTCATGGGTGGGAACAATTCATCCTAGGGTTCATATGCTTTTGGAGAAATTAAAAACTGACTTTAACAAAAATTTGGAATTAAATATATTTAATAATCCAGTATGTTTCGTGTGATTATTGAACTTTAAAAAAAATGGAAAAATAGTATCACTGGTAAAATAGAATATAGAAATTGATTATTTTTACTTATAACTTAAATTATGTTTTCTTTTTAGGTTAGTGGCTTTTCTTGTACTTCTTACTACCATATATGTGTATCCCTATGCTAGCCATTGTTTCACATGTCAAGGAAAAAAGTAAAAATATATCCTTACTGAACTGCACAGAAATTGAAAATTAAATGCTTTCAAATTTGTATCATATGAATTTGCCTTACATATATATGTTCTTTCTAGGTGATCATATCCAATCCCAGGACTTCACTGTCCTCTAACTTGGGTTGGCAAATTGTGACCGCCAGTCCAAATACATTCTGATACCTATTTTTATAAAGTTTATTAGAACACAGACACCCTCATTAGCTGTTGTTTATGGCTGCCTTTTTGCTGCAGTGACAGAGTTGAGTAGTTGTGATAGATCATATGGCCTGCAAAGCCTAAAATATTTACCTCTTACAGAAAGTAGTTGCATACCCTGATATTGCTCACTACTTCCAACCTTTCTCCTGAGATCTTAATTCCTAAATTTAGCTACCCACCAGATTCCTTTACCCCCATGCCCCACATCCACCGTAAAGTCAACACATAACCAAACTGAGTTCCTCTGTTTATTTCCCACCCTAATCAGTTGCTGTGTCAGAATCTCCTACCACCATATGCCCAAGGTGCTTCTCTCCTTTATACTCATGCCTGATCTGTCACTAAAGCCAGTGATTGACTATTCAGAATACACCAGTGCCTTGTACACCGTAATCTAGGCTTTTAGTTAACCCATGCTTGTCATTCTTATATTCTCAGGCCCCACCTGCAATTAGACTAGAAGTCCCTTTTTTGGCCTTTTAGAAGTTGCCATAAGATATATTCAGTGAGAAGGAATTATTGGAATGTTTTCATGAACTGAGTCATGGAAAGATGGGTCCATTTCTGAACTTCAGATACTGTGTCACAAATAAGGATTTAGATGTGCTGGGAAGTCAGAATATTGTATGTTTATTATTTGAGTACGCTGAAGACAACATGGCTATTTGATTTACTGGGTTGGAACTTTAAAAGAATTCCTTGATGTTTTGGGGTGCCTGGGTGGCTCAGTTGGTTAAGCGTCCAACTTCAGCTCAGGTCATGATCTTGCGGTCCATGAGTTCAAGCCCCACATAGGGCTCTGTGCTGATGGCTCAGAGCCTGGAGCCCGCTTTGGATTCCGTGTCTCCCTCTCTTTCTGCCCCTCCCCCGTTTGAGCTCTGTCTTCTCTCTCAAAATAATAAATAAACATTTAAAAAAGAAAAGAATTCATTAATATTTTAAAATTAAATCTTTGTTCTTCATGCAGGGCCTCACTGGCTGGGGCATGAGGAGTTAAAACCTTAACATTAGATTACCCTTTTTTTCTGGTTCATCCAAAGAACATATTCAGATAACAAATGCATTTCTATCCTCATCAGTATTACTTGAATATTGTTTTAAAGCTCATGATATTATTAACTCTGCATTCTCCTTTATGAATTTAAAATTATGCTTATAATAACTGATGAGGCCCATAGAAGAGCACAGTAAAAATAAATAAACTTTGAAATGCAAAAGGATTAGTGGGGATAATAAATATCCACTCAGTGTTTTAGCGTTTTTGATCTTGGCGTTTGTTTTATCTGGCAAATATTTTCATAGTGCTTTAATTTCAGTTTCTCTATCTGAAAATTTATGCAGGAGCAGTCTTTGTTTTCAAGAACAACAGAAATGTTTACAGCATTTACGTCAAAAGCAGAGGTCATAAATTAATTCTAATCCTCTGAGCAAAGACATTAGCCTTTGTGTAACATTAGGATTTGAGCTTGTTCACACAAAATAATCCCAAGAATAATAGTTCCCCGTGCTGAACGGTGATCTTAAAGATTAATATTTTTCTTTGGTTAATGATTATGTAATATATTAATAAGCTTCTCCAAATACTTCCTGAAAATTTAATTATCTGTAGACTTTCAAAGCTGTATTTTGATCAGACATGTAAAGAAGCAATGTAGCTCAATTACTGTCACATTAAGGATGATTTTACATTCTGATTTAGAGAAAAATGCCACCCACCATCAGACTTCAAAATAGCTGAAGTACTTAGAGAAGGAAAGCGAGTGGTTGAGGACATTAAGCTAAACTATTGTCTCAATACCCTGAGGGTCAGGCAGCCTGGTGCAGCGAAGATGACTGCTAGCCCTGTATTACCATTTCACTGTTCCATCCACCTGTGGTAGTGGCACCCCCGGGACCTGCCACCCACGCTGGAGGGTGCCCCACAGAGTCTCCCTACAAGGTCTCACATAAAAATCACTTTCAAG
Source organism: Prionailurus bengalensis (assembly GCF_016509475.1). NCBI lineage: Eukaryota > Metazoa > Chordata > Mammalia > Carnivora > Felidae > Prionailurus > Prionailurus bengalensis. Next base: position 29,609,209 of record NC_057353.1, on the reverse strand, counting down.
TCTCCAGTGAATAGATTTTAGCAGGTTGATAGTCCCTTCCAGTCATCTTTTTCTGAGAACTAGGCAGTTTGGGGCAGAACAAAGAGATTGAGGCTTCTGTTACAAGTGTGGCTCTGATGGAGATTGTGTAGCCTTAGATGGGCCCCTTAGCTCATCTTCAATACGTGAAAGGGGAATATTAATCCCTACTTTATGAAAGCTGTAAAGGATAGGAATAATATTTGCAGAGCACCTGGCAGGTGATAGACGCTTAGGAAATTGTGGTAGTGGTGGCTGATGTTACAATAATAACAACAACAGCAGCAACAGTAACAACCGCCACAGCCATATTGGAGGCAATACACTCGTTAATTGTACATCTTGTACAATTGTTCGGTCTTCTGGTATCAGCCTTGTCACTCACAGGTGCTCTCGTGAGCTGAGGGAAGGAAGAGTAATCTCAATCTTTCTGAATAAATGGGTCTTCCTGGATGCCATATTTTCTATCGTATGAGATCATGACTTCATATCATTGAGAAAAATGTGCTGAAGTCATGCAGATATTCATAACAGCACAGTGTTTTCAAAATGAAGATGAGGAAACTACTTGCCTCAACAATGAGGACATGGCCAAGGATATAAAAATAGATAATATTTTATAATTTTTAAAATGGCATATAGAGGCTGTTTTGAAACATGGAACTGCATATCTGATATAATAACTGAAAATGGTGTATTACGGTGTTTCTTTGCCGATGGCAACTTTGTAAATATTTCTATAAAATCAAAGAGCAAAGGAAATTTCAGAATACGATAAGCAGGGTCTTAATGTTCATTGGTTTCTTTATTTTCCACAAAGTTATTTAACTTTATAAATGTTATGAGCTGTCTTAAGAATGTAAATAACTTTCATTTACTCACTCCAATGAGAACATGCATTCTGTGTTCCTAATGACAGGTTTGAACATGAACTCTGGAATGAAATTATTTTGTAAATTACCCCTCTTCTGTTTTTTATTTTTCTGGGTTGCCAAAATCTTGTCTGTGTCTGATAAGCCAAAGAAGGTGGGAAAGTTGAACAGAAGATTTATCCAATTAATTAATCCAATACAAATAAAGAAATGCATAAGTAGATGTACCATTCTGTAGTAATTTATGTGGCAGTTTGGGACCTGATGGTTTGAAAAAGCTTAAGTAGTCTTTTAAAGGGCAGCTGACAGTGATTTATATAAATTAGGACTTCACTGTGTTCTCATTTTTCCTTCCCTCTCATCACATCTAGCAGGGACTCTAGTGTGGCTGTGCTCAGTTTACATAAGAGAGCCATGCCCTCAGGCACCGTGCGTGATACTTGGGCTTGTGATAACCTTGGCATCACAATTACCTACCCCAGCATTCAGACAATATCAGAGGTAGCTTACAGATTGACAGGGAATACACACTGAGATACAATGCTGCGTTTATTAAGAGTGTTTTAAACCGTAGATGGACTTCATCTCAAGACAAGGAAAGCATAAGGCAAATATAAAGTTACAGTCCTCTAGAGGAAGAAGGTGGTGGAAGGGATGGACAGGTACAGCACACTTGGGTGCACCTCTCTCCTTGTTCAATTCCGGAAGGTTGATAACCCGTGAAGGTATGAGGTGGCGGTCGCTGTTTCTTTGTAATGAGCGCAAGTTCCGTGTTCTGCCAGCTGATCAGTGAGAGCGAGGCCACGCTTGTGGGGTCAGCTCACTGGCCGATTGACTCAGTTACCTCCACTCCTTTTTTCCTTGCTTCATTGGGTTTCTCTACATCATGCTTGCTGGTCTTTATTCCTGCCTGGCAGGGAACCTGCCTTAAATCCAAATGTATTTACCACTTATTGATAAATTTATGGGCAAAGGTAGATAAAAAGCAATGGGGATGCCATTCCTTTTCATTTTAGGACTAAACACGGGTCTTCTCTCTCATACTTTGACATTTTATGACCACTGCACTTATGAAGAGGCAATCTCACATTAAAATTGTGGCTTGAAAGCTACAGAGTGCTTCCCTGTGATTTCGGATATGTGAAAACCCACAACGGAACATCAAAAAGGGTCTTCTCCGGCAACATTCCCGTCACTGTTCCTGTAAATGTTTAAATCCAAGTTTGTTTCATTAGATAAATTTTGACACTTTGGTACATGAATGAGGTAGACTAATTTATGTGATTAAATTCTCATTCATTTGATAGATTAAATGCTTCATTTAAAAATGCCAAAGGATACTTTTAATTTGGAGTTTCAATTTTAATTGAAACACTATCATTTGAATTCGAGCATTGAGGAGTAACAATGAAACATGTTTTTAATTTCTAAAGTAAATGATTAAGCTGTATTAAGTTTAAAGCAGTCTTCCCTAGCTTTGCTCTTATAGGAAAAATATTTGCAAGCTTATATGTTTTTACCCATATATAAAATTAAAATAGTACATTGAATATGCCATATGCATGTTGATGACTGATCCTATGTCAAATAGGATGACCTATGGAGAGGCTAGGGACCATCTTTAACCCAGCACCAACGTGTTTTTTATTACCCAGTAGGTGCTCAGTAACTATTGATTCTCCAAATGAATAACTACTGGGAGTCAGCAATCTGAAATGGAGTACCAGCCCTGCCAATTCTTAGGAATATCACTGAACCTCTCTGAGCCTCAGTTTCCCCACTTGTCAAGTGAATATGATAATATTTACCCTGTTGTTTCAGGGGATACTGTGAGAGTTAAAGAAAAATGCATGACACATCTTTGAAAACTGAAGAGGGCTTTCTATAAGTAGTCCTTACTAGCATTATCATTGCGTTACAAGACTGCTCATTAGTACCATATGTTTGTTGGTTCTAGCATCCAGTTAGCATTCAATAAATGCATATGTAAGTAAAAAAGAGATTGCATGCCAAAAATAAAAATGAAGAGGAATTAGTCATTTATCACATTAATTGACCTTTAAAGTTGTATTGAAGTACTGTGTTTCTTTTTTTACATAATTGTAATCACTTCTGCATTTAATTTACTTTTGTTGGGGCCCCTGGGTGGCGCAGTCGGTTAAGCGTCCGACTTCAGCCAGGTCACGATCTCGTGGTCCGTGAGTTCGAGCCCCGCGTCGGGCTCTGGGCTGATGGCTCAGAGCCTGGAGCCTGTTTCCGATTCTGTGTCTCCCTCTCTCTCTGCCCCTCCCCCAGTTCATGCTCTGTCTCTCTCTGTCCCAAAAATAAATAAACGTTGAAAAAAAAAAATTTACTTTTGTTATTTCATGGAGGACACAAACATACACTTAGAGAATCAAATTGTTACTCCCCAGTAACATTGCACATTAGTAGCTTTATATGTCTATGTGAGGCTTTTTTATGTAAAAGCAAGCAAAGGATAACGTAATATATTATAGGAAGGTGTAAGGTGCAGGTAAATGAAAATTTGGCTTATGATGGATTACCATTACTGCTTTGGAAATTAGATATGGATACACCTGCATACACCCTACATACAATTCACTCTTAGATGTGCTGTAAATTCAACGACAGGGTTTTGTTGAAATGAGATCTTGTGGGTTTTGATGAAAAAAATCAGTATCTGCCTTATATTTTATTCTCTCTTCTTGCTCTGTGTGCTGTTAAATTTACTCTGCAGGATCACAGTGTTTAGCATTTATTAATTGCCTGTATTAACTTTATGCTAACACTGCTAAGTGATACCAAAAATGCATTAATAAAGTCATAACCATTAGCTAGACTCGCAGGTATTTGTAGTCCTAGGCTTTGCTTTTAATCTTCTATATAAATTGGATGATGTATTCATATTAACCCCTTCTGAGCTTATTTCTACCATACCCTGGGCATTGTGGTGAAGCCCTGGGTGGCAAAGACTTATGAGACATGATGCAAAATCATGTCCAGGCAGGGACATGGTACACAACCTCACATCCATTTTTTAAGCTATCTAATCTATATCTATATCTATACACACGCACACACTCTCATGTATATGAATGCTGCTGGAGTCTTTGATGAAAACCACAATAGTGAAACCTCTCAGACCCTTCCAAGTTCTGAAAAAATAAGAGATAGGGTTAAATAATTGGCAGGTAAGACTTAAATATCACTTTTGTTACTAGTAAAGCTCAGGTTGGAGTGCAGGGTTTTTTGTTGTGCTGATACCAAAACCCAGAAGTAAGTACAGGCCACACTGGCAGGGACAGGGCTTTCTGCGGGCCCAAAGGAGCAAACTCAAACTATGGCATGAAGATCAGAGGAAAACACATCTTCCCAGAGGTCAGCCCCACTCCCTAGAGGATGAAGGGAGTTGCTGAGCCTAGGATACCTCGTTCGTGCTTTCTCCAGTCACCCATTAGAAAGACCCAGGAAAGACCCAGCGTGTTATCTACTTGAACTGTGTAGAGAAAGGATTCACTCCCGATATAGGACAGGTAAGATAATACTTGATGCCAAATGACCTGAGCAGAATCTAAGGACAGAAGGAAAAGAATATGCCTTACAAAGAAGGACCTTCAGTACTTGGAACTAAGTGGCCAGGAGAGAAGGGGAGAGAAAATTCCTGGCGTGAATGGTATCAGCAGAGGCACAGGGAAGGTGATTGTGTGGAAGGGAGGTTACAGAGGGCTGGGAAGTCCCTCCATAGGAACTGAGGAGCCTTCAGAAGTGGCACACTTGAGTGTCTCTTTGTGAATGTGTGTGAGAGGTGTTTTTTTTTTTTTTTTCTTGATTGCATTGAACTCTGGGAATGTTTGGGGGTATTTATTCATATATTTGCATGGTTCTCTCTATAACTTATCTTCGCTGATTACGTGTACCTGTATGTTTTCCAGATATGTCTTGAACTTGGTAACTAATCATCAGATTTCAATAGCAAAGAGTATCATTTTTGGAGTATGTGACCTATATAAGGACATGCTGCAGAGCATAATTATTCCCTCTCTTTCCATGATGCACATCTCTGTGGTTACATTAAAAGCGCTCTCTAAAATAGATTTAGTTCTGAGGTAGTTTTCAAAGATGAACTTGTATAGTGTGTCAATCTGGGTGGACCCAGTGGAATCCTGCTCATTGAGTCATGCTCAGATACGTTCATGAGCCAACAACCTATTGATCTTGAAGGCTTTTTTATAGCCTACGTTTCTCCCAAATAAAGTCCTTAGAAATGGGGTCTCAAAACAGTAACAATCAATTATGGAGTCATTTATTACATAGATTTTTTATTCCATGTAGTAAATCACATTTTCTTCAAAACAGTGTTAGTTACTAAAAAGGAAAAAAAAAATCCCTTTAGTACAATGAGATTCTAAGATGGCTGTATCCTGTACCCCATAAAGCAATTGTTAACTCTTTGCTGAATGCTCTGGGGATGGAATGGTGAGAGCAGAGAACGCTCATTAGCTACCTTCTCTGCCTTTTAATGTTTACTATTTATTTTTGAGAGAGAGGAAAAAAAGAGAGAGAGAGAGAGAGAGAGAGAGCGTGAGTTAGGGAGGGGCAGAGAGAGAAGGAGACAGAATCCAAAGCAGGCTCCAGGCTCTGAGCTGTCAGCACAGAGCCCGATGCGGGCCTTGAACCCACGAACCGTGAGATCATGACCTGATCCGAAGTCAGACGCCCAACCGACTGAGCCACCCAGGCCCCCCATACCTTCTCTGTCTTCTAGAATTTGAAATTTCATTGGGGAAATGTGACCGGCATTTGCATCATAGGTGGTAAATACAAATAGTATATGAGTAAGTGCCAGGATGTCTTGCTTTTGTCATTCTTTGCCTTGTCTATTCAGAAAATATTGAACAGTTTGGCAAGTGTTGAAGATACCGTGTTCTTTTGCCTGACATCCTGACAAATGTTACCGTCTTGATTTAGTACAGAGGTCATTGGATTCAACACATAACTGATTTCCCCTCCATTATCTAAAACTTGGTAGATTTGAGTAATTCCCTTCTTGGCTATCATTCATCATTTTGGTTCCTTCCTTGTTCTTGTATTTATTGAACTAAATATATCTCTAATATGATACAGAGGGAAAGAAGAAGTTCCGAGGCCTAATGATGTTGTTGTATGTTGGCAACAGTATGGTCAGAGTGTGCGGGCCTGGTGTGCTACGTCCCGGTGTCTGTCGTGATTTCTTTAGGATGTTGTAAACTTCACAGGATATGGTTTTTGTTTGTTTTCTCTTGAATTAGTGCAGAAGATTTATTTTATCTATGCAGGTGTTTGGCAACTGAAGAGTTAACTTGTTTTGACTGCAGTTCTTGCAGACTGGATTGAATTAAATGTATCATGCTTTTTAAATTTTTTTAAACGTGTTTAAATAGTTATAATTCGCATGTCCTACAATTCACTCATTTAAACTATACAGTTTAGGGGCAGCTGGGTGGCTCAGTCGGTTAAGCGTCCGACTCTTGATTTTGGCTCAGGTCATGATCTCACGGTTCGTGAGTTTGAGCCCTGCATCGGGCTCTGTGCTGACAACAGGGAGCCTGCTTGGGCTTCTCTCTCCTTCTTTCTCTGCCTCTCTCTCTCTCTCTCTCTCTCTCTCTCTCTCTCTCTCTCAAAATAAACATTTTAAAAAATAAAAAATAAACTATACGGTTTAGTGGCTTTCAGTATATTCACAGAGTTTTGCAACATCATCATAGTCAACTTCAAAGCATTCTTATAACTCTAAAAGGAAACCCCTCATTCCTTCGCTGTCACACAATGTCCCCATCTTCGGCACTCCTCCCCAGCCCTAGGCAAGCACTGATATACTTTCTGTTTCTAATGAAGACTCTAATGAAGGAAGCAATCATCTCAAGTTTCTAAGTGTGACAGATTAAAAGAATGAATCTCATAAAAAATAATGGCAAGCCCGAACGCAGTCACATATTCATATGTGGAAAAGTACTCCTCAGTCATTATCTGTTGTGTGCATCAGATTTGCAGTCAACCTCCACTCTTTCCACAAGACATGTTTAATAAGATAAAGCCTATGATAAATTGCTATAGTCACGGCACTGTGCACTGTTTACCGAGAAAAATACCATTTTGGACATTCTTTATGTAGGGACTTTGCTGCTAAGGTAATGGGTCTCCCTTCAAGGAGCTCACAGCAGAGAAGAGGGAGATGGATGTGTGGAAACAACAGCTACAAAATAATGTCCAGATGCTCTGAATACAGCACAGAGGGGACTCACGGGACAGTCAGATATGCCCGGGAAGCCTGGCAGAGAAGGGGGATGTCCGAAACAGTTCCTGAAGGAGGTGGCCCTGGGAGATCAGCTGAGGCACATTAGCAGTGCATGCAGGCATGGAGAATGGCATTTGGGTAGAGGGACCAGTGTGTTCGGAAGCAAGGAGGTTCAGAGTCAAGGAGGTAGGAAGCATCTTTTGCACGTGAGACATAAGGCAGTAGGGTGTTGTTCACAGGAAGGTTTGGAAGGAAGATACGGAGGCAGTGAGCCACACTACATGAGAGGTGCTATGTGAGGTATCTAGGAGGTTGAACTTGGCCCTCTGCATTAGTTTCCTGTGACTGCTATTACAAAGTAGTACAACCTGGGTGGCTTAGAACAACAGAAATTCATTATTGCACATTTCTGGAGGCTGAAATTCCAAATCAAGGTGTCAGCAGGTTCACACTCCTACTGAATTCTGTAGGGGAAAGACCTTTCCTTGCTAGTTCTAGTTCTGGTATCCCCAGACAGTCTTTGACTTGGGTCAGCCTGATTCTACTCTCTGCCTCTGTCGTCACATGATGTATTTCCTGTGCTTCTTCACTTTATCTTCACTCCATGCATGTCTGTCTCTGTGTCCAAATTTCCTCTTTTTGTAAGTCATATTGGATATGACCTCATTTTAACTTGATTACCTCTATAAAGACTCTATTTCCAAATGAGGTCACATTCTGGGGTACTGGAGATTAAGACATCAACATCCATTTCTTAGGAGAGAAAATGCAAACTGTAATGCCCACAAAGCATTAGTGTGTTACTGAAGGAATTTAAGCAAAGAAATTAAGTGACTATATTTGCACTTTAGTAAGTCACTTGGTCAGCTGTGGAGGATAAATATAAAGGAGTCAAGAAGAGTTAGGAACCTGTTGACCTTGTCCAGGCAAGAAGTCTTATGGATCTTGGATGTCTGATCAAGTAAATGAGGTGTTACTTTATTCTTCTCTCATCAAATTCAAAAAAGAGAGAGAGAGAGAGACCAACAAATCCACAGCAGCACTGGAAAGCCAGGCATATATACCATTAGCAGACAAAGATACCCAAGAATGCCAGAAGGTATTAAGATAAATTAATCTGATTGGTGGTAAAACCCAACAAAACAGAGAAGTACATTCTTTTTTACAGCCTCATAGACAGTATATTAATACCACATTGGCTTTAGGTCAGTGAGGAGATGGAGAATGAAATGAAAAGTAAACATGCCCTTTGACCCATCAATTCCATGTCTGTGAATCTGTCCTATCAATATCCTCACTCACAACCAGAGATATATAGGCAAGAGCAATCATGTAACATTGTTTCTAATTGAGGAATACCAAAAACAATGTAAATATCCATTGGCGTGGAAATGCCCCAATATAGTATCTCCATACCATTGAATGCTCTGTAGGTATTAAAAGAAATGAGATAAGTCTAGGGGTGCCTGAGTGGCTCAGTTGTTAAGTGTCTGACTTTGGCTCAGGTCACGATCTCATGGTTTGTGGGTTCAAGCCCCACATCAGGCTCTGTGCTCACAGCCCAGAGCGTGGAACCTGCTTTGCATTCTATGTCTCTTTTCTATCTCTGCCCCTCCCCTGCTCATGCTTTCTCTCTCTCTCAAAAATGAATAAACGTTTAAAAAAATTTTTTTTAATGAGATAACTCCATATGTGCTAGAATGAGTTCTCTAACATACAGCAAATGAGTACAATGAAACTGTTGAAAAATGCCTACTGTAGGGATGCTTTATGTTACCAAATATGTAGCAAAGAAAGAAAAAAAACCTTTAGATTTTTATATCTTTCCAGGCTTTTTTAAGTGTTTTACTCAATTCTAAGTGTGCTTACCTGTAGGATAGGAAATAGGATTAGGGCAATAAGGTAAAAAGGAACTTTCATTTTTCATAGTAGGTGTTTTTTTTTTTTTTGTATTCTGTGAACCTTTTCAATACGCAGGTATTATAACAACTGAAAATTTACTGTAACAAACATTCAAGGAGGTAGAACCCATGAGACTTGGTCAGTAGGTGAATGTGCTGAACAGCAGGATGGAAGGAACAGGGAAAGCAGGAGATAAATGGAAGGGATAATGGGGAGGCGAGAATTCAAAACCCCTCAGAAGCAAAGGGGCAACATTTTAAAGAGAGAGAGCTGTTTTATTTTTTAATAAAAGAAGCAAACAAAAAAGATAGGAGGTGTAACTTACCGTTAAAAAGATGTACGTGTTACAGTTTGAGAAATAGGATTTCTTCATCTTCAGCTACAGTTGGCAAAGCCCTTCACCATGAGAATGGAGAAGCAGAGCACCATGAGCTGAGAGTTGGTTGCAGAAATTAGTGTCATCCCCAGAACTGCTTCTCCTGAAGAGTGCATAAGGCCACCAGTAACTTAGTGCTAGCCACTTACCGATTGCAGATAAAAGAACAGACTAGCGGAGATGGGTGCCTATCTGTGGAATGGAAAGGAAAACTTTCCCCCTTTAACTCATGCGTTCCTCTCGCTTTTCCCTCTTTTCTGTCTTCCTCCTTTACCCCTTCCTCCTTTGCGCACACACGCGCGCGCACACACACACACGCGCGCACACACACCTGTGCCTGTGATACAAATCTGCCAGACTGAAAACAAAGGTAAAAGAAAAAGAACTAATAGAAGACTGGGACATCCAAATCAGATAAGCACCTCCTAAGAATGATAAAGAGATCTTCTTCCAAGAACATTATGTGAAAATTTTGTGGTCTACTTAGCATCAAAAATGTGATAAGTAATATTAACACTGCAGAAAGCTTGAAAAACAAGGGACAATAGTATTTCCAACATCTGCTCTTACTTACTGTTTATGAACAAAACGCTTTCGTCACATTATTTCACGTGAGCCTCATATCAACCCTTTGAAGGAGGGAGTGCTTACACCTCTTTATGAAAGGGGATACCGAGTCTCACAAACGGGCAAGAGAGGTAGTTAGGTCTCAGAGCCTTATCTGCTCACATCTTAGCTGTCTCTTGTGTACGACAGTCTGATGTCTGCCTGGCTTAGCAGAATATCCTTAATACCACACTAATTTGTCTCTCAAGCTAAACCTTTCAGACATTACCCTTCAAAAACTTGTTTTGTCAGCTGTCCTAACTTGGAAGAATCATAGAAGTTAGCAGTTAATTCATGTCACTTATTGAGTGGAGTGATCATTTGAACAACAAAAATCTTGACATAAAAGGGGATAGATTGTGCCCTTTGAGGGGGGCGAACCAACAATAGCTTACAAAATAAAAATATAGAATTTAATTTCAGAAATAGTGGTCTCCTCGTTCATGATGCTAAGCATAGAGAGGGTGTTATCAGAAGCCATGAGCAATGAAGGAACGATTGTAGCTATGGGGTTCTGCTTTAGCCAGGCTCTGAGGGATTTCCTGACACCAGCTTTACAGGTATCGGTTATATTTGTTCATATGAAGAAATACTATCAACTGTTTCACTAATTCATAGCATGCAAACCCAGCTTCTCTATCTGAAGGCTAAAGCAGAGAAAATGTCACTAAATATACTCCCTGCAGGAGTTAGAAGTACAGTAAGGAAGTCATTCGCTGATAGATGTTCACTTTTTAGCAGTTTCCAGACACAACACTTCTCAGCTGTAACCTTCCCCACAGCATCTTCCGAAAGCTACAATGTGCACATGGGAATGGGCATATAGATTAGCACCTGAAATAAAATCGCGAGCCACAACGGTCCCCGCTGAGAGTTCCCTGCTTCCTCCAAGGAATATGCTCCTGGGCTGAGACCCTCCCTCCCCCTGCAGCATCCCTTTCAAACAACATAAAGATCTGACAAATGGCCAAGAAAGTCTCTTGCTGCTCATTCTTTTAGGTCTGAGGTTAGTTTTGCTACAGCACATTTTTCTTATTTTTTCCTGTATGGTGGTTTTGTATAGATCTCCTTACCTCTACTACTTCTTAACTACAGGATAGTTACCATGGTAATACCTGTTGATGGCAGACCAAAAAAAAAAAAAAAATGCAATTCTGCCATGAGGAAGCTGCTTCTGTATTTCTTGCTTCTGGCTCTCACAGTTAGGTTCAGGGGACGTATTTGTTTCTTTCTAGGCTTGTAGGTGACACCAGTTTTTCCATTTGGGCAGATTGATATGGAAATTGCTCTTAGCTCTCTCTGTGTTATATGCTAAGATACAACCTCCTGGAACATTTGTTTCCTGGTGATTTTTATCAACTATAATAGAGATTGTGTCTTTGTTCCAAGGAGTTCACAGTCTTGAAAGCCTGGGGGGGGGGGGGGGTTTCTTCTCTTTTTCTCTCATTTTTTTTCTTCCCTCTTCCTTTTCCCTTCTACTTGATCAATTAGATGGGTTTATGTTCCTTCTTTGACCAGACAGACAAAGGGCCACGGTAGCAGAGCCCATATTTCACGTCTCACTTAAAATGCCATTGGTCTGGAAATCAAAACAATGAAGAAAATAAAACCTGGGTTATATATAATGCCAATTAGTTATACAAGGCAGGTTAGTGGACATATGTTCTAGATATTAAGTAAATTGAAGGGACTTAAAATAACCATATGCTAAAGGGCAGTCATGAACTATCCGTTGCTAGTATCTTATTACAGAAACTTAGCTAGATCATAAATAATACATATTTAAACAGGCATTTTGGTATGCCTGTTCTGGATATGGCAGTGTAGCAGAGTCTTTGGATGAGATTTCTAGACAAACAAACAAAAAGAGACACCGTCCCTGAAGCCAAATCAGCTGATTAGGGAGAACACGACACAGGTAGACATGTGTTCGACACATAAGACATGATGAGGGCACCACTACAGAAAGGTAATGAATGAAAAGGGACCTGGGTTCTGTTCATGGCTCAGACCCTAAAGAGCTGTGTCATCACAGCTGGGCATTGGTTTTCTTATTGCCAAAATTAGTTGAGCCGAAATATTGTGGGTTTACTTTTAACTCTAAAATTATATTAATCCAATTCTGAAATAGGCACAGGTGCTACACAGTAGAACACTGGACGGGGAGACAGAGCAGGCTTTTAAGCATGAATTTTGAGGGACTTTTCAACGACAAAGAAAAGCATAAATTAAGCAAGGGCAGGAGTCAAAGAAAAAGTAAATGATTTGTCATATCAGTCTAAATATAATACGTCCCAATGAAGTCAGAAATACCTTAGGAGTTTTCATCAGTCCAAATTCTTAAGAAGCCCCTTCAAAATGTTCCTCACAATTAAAAAAAATATTGAAAGTTTTCTCTTTAATTCTACTTCATATTGTTTCGGTGACTGTTCCCTTCATCTATTACTGAAAACAGCATTTAAAAATACAGATTCCCTCTTTGAGATTGTATCACGAGTTATGTGAACATCCCTGTTACTTCAATGTTCGCTTGAATTTATATAATTAAGAAATAGTTCTGGTATAGCAGCTGAGCTGATGTGTAAACCTTCTTGATATGAGAAATGCAGAGTAATGACCACTGCCTTGCTCACCCTCACCTCTGTACATTTAAGTCAGGACTCCATATTAGAGAACTTGACCATTTTTTCCATGCCCTGGCTCTGTATTGGTTTCCTAGGGTTGCCATAATAAAGTACCACAGACTGGGTGGATTATCTCACAGTTCTGGAGGCTATAAATATAAGATCACAGTGTCAGCAGGGCATTCTCCTTCTGAAGGCGCAGGAAAAGGTTCTGTCTGTTCCACACCTCTTTTTAAGCTGCTGGTACGTCCCTGGACTGTGGCTGCAAACCTCCTGTCTTCACAGAGCATTCTCCCTGTATACATTTCTCTGTATCCAAATCTCCCCCTTTTATGAGGACACTGATCACATTAGATCAGGGGTCCACCCTTCTCCATTATGACTTCAACTAACTACATCTGTAATGATCACATTTCCAGATGAGGTTACATACTGAGGAATTGGGGATTAGGACTTCAGCCCTTCTGGGGGCTGACCTTTGGGGACGACATTTCAACCCGTAACAAGCTAAAAAGGCAGCACATGGTCACGCTTACACATGCAAAGTCCAGTATTCCAAGTATAGCCACCCCGCAGAGAAGATGCAGCTTAGTAGATCAGAGTCCATCATGATGCCTTCAGTTCTTCTAAACGCACCATGTTCACAAATCATAATAGAGCATTGACAGTCGCAAGGCTCTTGCTAGTGTGCTTAAGCATACATGATTAGGTCACACGTTATTTCCATTCAAATGAATCTCCTTGACTTTCTCTGGGATACTGAGCATTACATCTCACTAAGTGTCTCAGAATTTCTCGAAAAGTCAACTTTGGTCATTTAGTAGTTGTTTTCCGTCAGAGAAAAGATTGAAATGTCATACATACGATAGCATCTCATAAAACCTACCTCAGTTTGTAAGAGAATGGCCACATGAGTATACCAGTGACACAGTTCTGGCGTGCTATCTATAGGCAGTGTTGAAAGTCTCAGAGTGAAGTCAAATGTGTCTGTGTATACTCCCTCTGCATATATACAAAATATATATTCTATTTACGTACATGTATACAGAGAGAGGTGGATATAGACTTATAGTCTGTAATATACATGCATATATATACATATACAGAAAGAAGGGGGCACTGTGAATTATTGGGTCCTATAAGATCCATCTGCAAAATGCTAACCGACCTGCCCCCTCCACACACCCTTATGCATTCCTTTAAAACGCGTTCCTTTAAAAGTGTCCTGTAAGACACTTTACAGACAGCAATCTTTAGTAATGTGGAAAGCTGCCAGGAGGACAACCAGAGCTTAGATGTATCCCCCTTCTTGACTCCACAGGCAGAGCCATCACCTCAGGCCAGCATAAATAATACAGCCAGTTCTGCAGAACCTTAATAATAGGCGGAATGGCTCTTTCTATCCTGAACTTATTCTGCAGCCAGGACTTCTAACAGGAAGTGGATTTCTGTGAATCTTGGGATTTCTCAAAAGCATTCCTGGGCAAAGCTCAAGTTAGTGTTTGATCCCACACCTTCCTCAGCCTCCTGGGGAAGGGGAGGTCTTCCTTGCCTATGCCCTCTTCCCTCACCCCATACGTACCCACCCCTTCAAACAACGTCTGGGAAGGCTTGGTGATCAGTGATCCTCCAACTCCACTATCTCTTGGATGATCCCAAGACTAGATAGAACAGAAATTACCCCTCACCAGGAAATGTCTGAAGGCCGATCTGTGGCTCTGTGATAGACAGTGAAGTGTGCCAAGCGGGTACGCAGTCAGGTACCCATCATGAGGCAAAGATAAGCCAAAGCTCTAGGCTCTATGAATGGCAGCTTAAGTTCCAGTGCAAAAGGCAGATTCTCAGATGAAACAGAGTGGAAGGGACTGGAGTAGTGTTTACTTTTTGTTTTTAGCAGGAAAATAATGCTGAAAGGTGAATAAGAATGAATGAATGAATGAGTGAATGGCCGACTTCTTTAATTGCCCTGTTTATTATTCCATGCTTATTTACACTGCCTAAAGGAGGATGTCTTTATTTTACTACCAATTCACTAACTAGTAAGTAGAGGAGTCAATTTATGTATTTTCTGCTCACCAAAGCAGCATTTAAGTTCCCAAAGCTAATCTTTTTATTGTTAGTGTTTGTGCTACCTTGCTTTATGTTCAGATGTCTGAGAAGCATGCACCTTTCTTTAAATACATTAAATTTGCATATTGTAAACTATTCGATTTTTTGCCAGGAAGAAAGAATTTTTTTTTCCTGTTGAGCACTTTGGTCATTTTGTTTTTTTCTCTGTTAATATTGAAACTGCAAGGAATTCAAATCCAAGCCTGGCTTAGGATGCATGCTTACAGATAAGGCTTATGGGAAATAGTGTCATTTTAGACCTCTTTCCAGGTAATGTTCTTATGAAAAGAAGGTTTTTGCTAATACAATGTCATTTGTTAATAACTCGGCGTGTGTGTTATAACTGTATGTGTGCTTACTTGGGTTCTGTATATTGTAGATAGTATGAGGATACGTGTTTAAGGATTTTTATCATCAGTTCCCCAGAATTCAAGAAAAATATGTTCTCCTTGGAAAGAGGATTATTTTTATTAAACCACACCATTTAAGAGGATTTTCAGAAGGAATTATTATCCCAGTGTCATACGTACATCTTTCTGAGGCCTAAAAATTTTTTGATTTTTTTTCTTTTTTTGCTTTCATCTTATCTTCATAGTAGCCTCTCTTTGGCACCTCTGAACTTTCCTTTCTTGCCTCTCCCATTTTTCTGTTCTCAGTAAAGAAAATTAACTCCCTGAAAACACTCTTTTCTTAATGGACTGTTGCTTCGCATACATGAAGGATTTCAGCTGTTAGAACATGTGAGAAATGAGGCAGGAGACATCAGATGGCATGAAAACCAGAACTGTTAACACAGAAAATCCCGGGAAAGCTGAAGTGTAAGCTAAAGCAGCTGGGGGGTGGAAGAGACCGGAGACACAGCTGGGAGAGCTGGCAAGAAAAAAATGGCTGGAAAACGCAAGGGAGCTTAGCAAGGGGAGAAGTGCAGTGAGGGAATCGAGAATCCTGGGATGAGAGAGGAAGAAGCTTCCATGGTAAATTATGGTTTTCCAGTATTGTTCAGGACATCATAACCCATATACATTGGCTTTAGCTACCCTTTTAATTGCTCTAACCATTGAGCATATTCGGTATTATTTTCTTGCATGATTATTGTGAAGGACTGGATATTGACATTTTCATGGAAGCAAGTGTCTGTGCTTTGAGACTGATCTCTATTCTATTGATGATTTACTAATTTATCATAGAATTCAGATGGATTGGGGCACGTGGGTGGCTCAGTCGGTTAGGCGTCCGACTTGGGTTCAGGTCATGATCCCACAGTTTGTGGGTTCGAGCCCCGCATCAGGCTTAGTGCTGACAGCTCAGAGCCTGGAGCCTGCTTCAGATTCTGTGTGTGTGTGTGTGTGTGTGTGTCTCTCTCTGCTCCTCCCCCACTCATGCTGTCTCTCTCTGTCTCTCAAAACTAAAATAAAACATTTAAAAATTAAAAAAAAAATTCAAATGGATTAATAAGAAATACGCATTAATTTATAGATATATTTGTGGTTTTCTGTACCCAAAGTATATCAAATTGCTAACATTTATCATTTGGACAAATAGGGGTATGTATAATTAGCTAGATTAATAACTGGTTTGGTGTGTATATCCAGAGGGAACTGATTAATAAATTGCTTTCTCCTTAGAGAAAGGTTTCTGATATTTGAACCAAATCCTGTCCTAGTCAACATTCAGCCTCACTTGGGTGAAACTGTACCAATGCTTGGCCCAAAGTTGGGAGAGATGGCTAATGTAATAACAAAGTAGAGAAACCGAATTCGAGGACATCTTGACCTTTACCTCAGTGATCCAGATCTAAGAGGCAGGAAGGGCACACGGATGATGTAAGCACCTCACCACCACCACCACCACCACCAATGAAATTGCAGAAGGACAGTAGGAGAGGTATGGCTTAGAATCCTCATATATGAAAGAAATTTAGATTTTGTTTAAGTCAAGTATAAGATTCATATATCCCAATAGTACAGTGTAGCTGGTGCAAAAAGCTCCTGTGATCACAGGTTTTCCTAAATAAGAGTATAGTGTCTGCACTGACACGAATAAGCCTATTGTACTCTTCAGTGACAAAGTGCTACTTCTTTTAGAGACTGCCTTTGAGGTTGGTCACTTGGAATAGAACAACTCAAAAATGAAAGTGTTGGCCCCCAGTATGTCTCCTCCTGCCTCCCCTGTTTCTTCTCCTTGTTCCTCTTGCATACATCATCTTGCCCTCCCCGAGTCTGAGCTTGTTCTCACTGGAACAGGAAGTACTAAAGATGTTGAAACCTAGCCCCCAGGGCAGTGCAACACATCTCTAGTCATGTTCTTTCCATGCCTTGCCCACAATACAGTTTTGCTCCGTACTGGTTAAATTGTTTGTTGAATTTTAAGCTCCCATCCTGACAATCGTGTTGCCCCAGTGCTGACCGCTGAGATGACCAGTGTTGCGTTCCAAGTGGCCTGTATTGCCACCCAGGTGTAGGATCTGGTGTCTCAGGAATGACTTCCAGATTCCCATGATACTCACTCCTTGACCTTGCAAGTTTCAGCTCTTTCTCTTCCTATGTATCTAAATGTGTGGGACTGACCGTCTATGTTGGGTACCATGGTCTGTCTTCATGTTGCCAGGAGGTCTTCTCAAGAATTGTGGCTCTTACCCTGAATCAGTGCCCAGTGGCCAGATTCTGCAGGTGTGACTAGACCCCAGGGTGATAATGGCACTGTTCTGGGTTCACCAGCCTGTTGCTCCCTGTTGACAGCTTTGTCTCTTTATGATATCTGGTCCCCAAGCATCCCCCTAGCACTATTACCAAAACCCACATAAGGACTGTTTCCTAAATGAGATCAAGGTTACCTTGTCCATTGGACATTGTGCTTGGCCACTCTCCTGAGTTGGGCTTTACAGCTGGAATAAGCTCTCAGCCTGCTCTGTTCTTGTGAGCAGGCCTGGCCAGGGCCTAGCTCCCTTCTTCTTACAGCCTGTGTGCTCTTTTGAGTTACTCAGAACTGGTACTCAGAACTATATTCTCTAAAATGGAGAAAGGGAGGCTCAAGGGCAGGAGAAGAGGAACTTCTTTAAATATGTGTCTTTGAGCATTGAAAGGTTGCCATGTAGGGAAATTATTGGACTTGGTCTGTATGGCCCTAGAAGTTAGAACCAGGACTCCAACTAGGTTGAGGCTACTAAGTCGCTGGGTGAAAAAGAACCTTCCTTACCCCAGCCCAAATCTAACAGCATTTCCCAGAGACAGAAATGAATGCCTTCTGGGGACCCTTCATTAGGGAAGGAATTCTGGCATAGGTTCAATTAATAGATCTAAGTTTTGTTTATTAGTTTGTTTCCATTGCAACGTGGATAAAAATGGTGTTTACTTGGGTGGCGTTTGCATGTGTGATAGGTTGCTGCGGTCACACGCCAATCATGAGTGACCCCCAATCCCACTCCTTCCTTTCCTTGTCCACAGGGACTGCTAGAGAGAGCAGCTTTATTATAGCAATATCCTCAAATCTACTCTGAATTTTTTAAATTAATTCACTCTGTACCAGGATTCTCACACAGAGAGTGGTGACATCGAGACTTTTCTTTCCAAAAAGCAACTTTATTGGTACTGGCACCTCTCAGTTGGGTTCGTACCCGAAGAACTGAGCCCTGAACGCCACATGGCATAGTTTTTTTTTCTTTCTATATGTTTTCTGCTTCTTTGTCTCCCATATATGGTAACACACAAACATGTAGTCTGATTAAGTGGTCTCATGTTACAAGGTCGTGTACAAGGGATGTTGTCACGTATGCGTATGGCCAGGTTGCCTTGAGGTTTGTGTTTTGGTTTTTTTCTTTCCTTAGGGAGGGGACCCTACCACAACTCAAAGAGTAGTTGTTATATGTTAGGCACTGTGATTCATTCTGTGCTCAGTACGTGTAACTGTTATGTTTGACCAAGTCCTTTCGATATTGTATTTATAACCTACAATGTCACAGACATTGTAAAAAGGGTCCAAGTATCAAGTGGGGTTGATTTGTAGATCATGTTTAAATTTCTTTTAAATTTAAAAATCCCTAATTGAGCTTCATGATTCTAGTCCCACAGTGAGTGGATTACCTGCCTCCAAGTATAGTTTTTAAAAATCAGATGTGAATTTGGAATTGGGTTGCTCAAGTCACTGCTACCAAGTCCTGTATTTACCCAGATAGCAGGGGAATATGCTATCAGCGTCATCACTCTTTCCCTAGAAGGGACTGTAAGGGCGTAACTTTAACAAACAAAAACAAAAAACAAAACAACAAGAACATTCCTCTTCCTGTACCTCTTCTCAGCAATGCCTCAACTCAGCTGTGGGTTGGGCCAAGCCATCTGTCAGGTGCATATCCCAACCCGCAGGGTCCCAGTGGCCCAGAAATTGAACTCTGTGTCAGTTTTTCTGAGTGACTTTAGCTAGAACAAGCCTTCAGGTTAGCAGACAAAATGCATCATGAATTATCAGAGTTCACTTGTTTGAGCCGCCTTATGAATGTCATCATCCATGTTAAGAACCTGCTAACAGCCCTAATGAAAACTTCTGTCAGTGCAATAGGTATAGAAGAAACATTGCTGAGTTAGGCATTCCACTGACATAGTATATGCAGTGGCAGGTGGTCATGTTTGAGTAGATCCCTCATTTCAGAAGTCCTAAAACTCCATTCAGTGGAAAAAGAAATCAACATGGAAAGCATATGATTTCTATTTGATTGGATCTGTCATCGTGTGCAGTGACTAACTGCTGTGCACACTTCCAGATAGTCATGAACAAGAAAGAGAATCTAAAAGGGACACTTGATCCACGCAGAATTATGCTCAGGTTGTCTCAGAATATGATAGTTGGCAGTGGACCCCAGTGATCCTGCTTCGTGCAGTAACCTATGGATTCCAGCTAGATTTACACTTGGGTTTGCTATATTTCTTTCAAATTGACCTGGAAAATGACTGATGTTTTAATGTTCACATTTCTTGGAGTTTATTTTTGGTAGCAGCCTTATTGAGATATGATTCACACACCGCACAATTCACCCATTTAGAGTGTACAATTTAATGGTGTTCAGTACATTCACAGAGCTGCACAACCACCACACGATTTTAGATCGTTTTCATTACCTCACAAAGAAACTCTGCACCCCTTAGCTATCATCCCCATCTCCTGCAGCCCTAAGCAACCACTAATCTACTTTCTATCTATATATTTGACCATTTTGGACATTTCATGTAAACGGAGTCATGTAATATTGGGCTTTTTGCGTGACTAGCTTTTTCCACTTACCATGTTTTCAAGATTCATCCATATTGTAACATGTCGGTGCTTCATTCCACTTTTTTTGGCCACATAATATTCTTTTATATGGGTATACCCATTTTCTTTGTTTATTTACCAGTTGATGGCTATTTGTATTATTTCCACTTTGGGGCTATTATGCATGCTGCTACTGTGAACATCCATATACAAGTTTTTGTGTGAACATATGTTTTCATTTCTCTTGGGATATTCCTAGGAGTGGAATTACTGGATCACATGGTAACTCCTATGTTTAACTTTTGGAAGAACAACCAGGCTGTGTTTTAAGTGGCTGTACCATTTTACATTCCCATCAGCACAGTATGGAGGATTCTGATTTCTCCACATCCTCACCAACACTTGTTACCATCTAGACTTTTTGATTAACACCATTCTACTGGAGATGAAGCGCTGTCTCATCTCATTGTGGTTTTTGTTTCGATTTCCTTGATAACTAATAATGCTGAGCATCTTTTCATGTACTCATTGGCCATTGTATGTATTTTCAGAGAAATGTCTGTTCATATCTTTTGCCTATTTTTGGTTGGGTTGTCTTTTTATTATTGAGTTATAAAAGTTCTTTATATATTCTAAAAAAATGTTTTTTACATTTACTCATTTTTGAGAGACAGAGACAGAGCACAAGCCGAGGAGGGGCAGAGAGAGAGGGAGGCACAGAATCTGAAACAGGCTCCAGGCTCCAAGCTATCAGCACTGAGCCCAATGCGGAGCTCGAACTCACAAACCACGAGATCATGACCTGAGCCAAAGTCGGACGCACACCCGACTGAGCCACCCAGGCACCCCTTTATATATTCTAGACAAAAGTCCTTTATCAGATATGATTTTCTCATATTTTTTCCCATTTGGGGGGTTGCCTTCACTTTGTTTTTAATTTTTTTTAATGTTTATTTATTTTTGAGAGAGGGAGACAGAGGGGGACGGGAGGAGAGAGAGAGGGAGACACAGAATCCGAAACAGGCTCCAGGCTCTGAGCTGTCAGCACAGAGCCTGACGCGGGGCTCAAACCCACAGACTGCAAGACCATGACATAAGCCAGAGTCGGACACTTAACCAACTGAGCCACCCAGGTGCCCCTCCCAGCTCACTTTCTTAATAGTGTCCTTTAAAGCATGAATGTGTTTAATTTTGATAATGTACCTATTTTTTGTTGCTTTTGCTTTTTATGTCATATATAGAACTCCACTGCCAAATCTTAGCTCCTGAAGATATTTATCCCTATGCTTTCTTGTAAGAGTTTTGTTGTTTTAGCTTTTAAATGTAGATTTGATTCATTCTGAGTTAACTTTCATATGCTCCGAGTTGAGGGTGCACCTTCGGTGTTTTGCACATGGCTATCCAGTTGTCCCAGATATTTTTGTTGAAAAGAGTATTTTTCCCCATTTGAACAATTTTGGCACCCTGGTCAAACATTAATTGGCCATAGATATATGGGTTTGTTTTTGGATGGTAAATTCTCTTCTACTGAACTGTATGTCTGTCCTGTTCCAGTACCACCGTGTCCTGATTACCTTGCTTCTTTGAAATATTTTTGAGTCACAAGATGCATATTCTGAAAGGCAAAATTCTGCACCACTTTTAGGCTATTAAAATAACTGTCAAGTTGTGTGCTCAATTTTCAAATTAGACTCTTTACTCCCATCTAGTAATAGAGAAAGCATATGCAAAAATATTATTTCTAATACATATTAATAAGATTTGGCATTTTAAGAAGAATATTCTTCTCATTTTATTTATTTATTTTGCTGCAGCAATTTGATTTAGATAATCAAACCCTGCTTCTATTTTTAACAAATCCCAGAGAGTTCTCTGGGACCAACCATGATGACATGCAGAAGTGGAGGTGTTTACAGTTGGAATCCGCATCCAGAGGTATCTGCATGGCAGGGTTTCAGGAGGAGGTTTGTTTTAAAATCTAATGAAAGAGTGAAAGGTGGTTTGGGAAAGGCTCTTGTCTGTCAAGCCCTCACCCAGTGAAACCACCCAGACCTCTCTTAGTTTGCGTGATTGACAGTGGAAAGACCTGGAGTCGAGTTGGAAGAAGACAGCCCATGATTGTGTGTCCTATTCTGGTCTTTTTAGACTTACTAAAAAAAAGAAAATAATAATAGCTGAATGCAGCAGCAAACAAAAGGCAGCCACTTCTCACTTAGTAACTGTCAGGCAAACAATAGATGTACCTTGAGATAATATAAATAATCTGCTGACTCTGCTATGGGAGAAAGCAACATACAGTTTAAGATGATTATATGTGGTCCTCATAATAGAACATCACTACATGCAGATCTGGAAGGCTCATGTTCTACTCAGCTTTTTATATTATAAATCAGGAATTGAATCTCTGTTAAAACCATTTAACAGAGTTAAACAGTTGTTTATCCCAACTCAGCATTGAGAAGCTCTGAATCTTAGTTAACAGCTAGGATATCTCCCTTAGGGTGTGAGGTCATTCATTCATTCCATGCCTCCCCCCCCCCCCCCCCCCCCCGCTCCCTCTCACACTGCACTTACTGCGGTGTCTTCCATCAAACAGAGGTTCGGTTCGGGGGATATTTGTTAGGGGATGGGAAGAGATCTGGAGAGGAAAGGGGGATAGAGGAAAGGCTGGGCACGAAACTAGAGCAAAGCCACGGGTGGGATGCGATGAAGGGTGCTCATGAATCAGGAGGGAAATGGAGGGAAAGCATCCCTGCCTGTCATCCCTCTGTTTGTGCACAGCTCCCTTACGCCCACAGTGGAATGGGCGAAGGAGCAATTTGGGATAAGGAGATCTGTGTGTCATTCAGGCCACACAGTTCACACTGTACCCATCATGCTCCTTTTAAATTTTTTTAACGTTTATTTTATTTATTTTTGAGAGAGAGAGAGAGAGAGAGAGAGAGAGCATGAACAGGGGAAGAGGCAGAGAGAGAGGGAGACATAGAATCCAAAGCAGGCTCCAGGCTCTGAGCTGTCAGCACAGAGCCTGACGCAGGGCTCGAACTCATGAACTGTGAGATCGCGACCTGAGTTGAAGTCGGACTCTCAACCGACTGAGCCAGCCAGGCGCCCCCATAATGCTCCTTTTAATATGACATTCTCATAATTAAGTCGTGGCTTATTTTATTTAAAAACATACTCTTCGGGGCGCCTGGGTGGCTCAGTCGGTTAGGCCTCCGACTTCTGCTCAGGTCATGATCTCGCGGTTCGTGAGTTCGAGCCCCGCGTCGGGCTCTGTGCTGACCACTCAGAAACTGGAGCCTGTTTCGGATTCTGTGTCTCCCTCTCTCTCTGACCCTCCTTCATTCATGCTCTGTCTCTCTCTGTCTCAGAAATAAATAAATGCTAAAAAAAAAAAACCAAAACCATACTCTTCAAATAAATCGCTTTTTATCTCAAATTCAGGAACTGAATTTTAATATTAACCACAATAACATAGATTATTTATCACAATATTAGGGGAAATATGGAAAGAACCAATAAGTTGATGTGTGTTTGATTCACCATTGAGTATTAGAAAACATTTTTTATTTACTTACTGCTGTTTGTACTTTTTCCTCGACCTCGCAGCTAGCTTTGCTCAGGAAGGAATGAAAAAACTCAGCATTTGGCGTAAATGTGCGAGCATTTGTACAGCAAACTGGACAGGTGTCTTTCAAAGTCTATGTCTATCTGCCTTTTTCCCCTAACTTTCTTTCTCTTTGGTTATAGGTCGGGGAGGAAGAGAGGCCTCTCAGCACATTTCTGAGGCAGTACATTGCCAGAATATTGGCTACTTATTTGGACAAACATTTCTCCAAGGTAAACATTCCCATTGTAACAAGAAGGGGGCCCGTCATTAGGATTTGCAGATTGCGGGGGTCCTGCACAAAGGCCGGATTGTTTAGCCTAACACAGACTCAGAGTGCCATGGCGAGAGGGAGGGAGAGAAGAAAGCAGGACCGTGGGGACACCCTGCAGTGTCTCCTGTGTTCCCAGGAGAATGGCGGCCGAACCGGGAGCTCATGGAGTTGTTCTCCAAATGTGGGAGGAAGGAAGGGAGGAAAGGGGAAGCTGTACTTTTTGCTTCGTGTTAATCTCTCTCTGGTGTTCATGAAAGCGACAGGCGGTGTAGTTTGGTTATTACAGTAGCATTTTGTCCTTTATGGGGAACGTGTGGCATCCTTCTTCTTAGAGGTTACCAGACCATTTATGCTGTGCCCGTGTCACAAAGGGAAAGGGAGCGGAATCATAATATTTTACATCAACGAAGACTTACAAATGTGTGGAAGATTGTAAAGGAAATCCATGCTCTGCTTTTACCTACTAAGTGAGCCTGTGGTTGGTTGGTGACAAATACTTCATGAAGTTCTTGGTTGGGAAAATCATATCTTTATACCTCTTTTGGGAGGGGGAGGGGCACACGTATGAGAGAGAAAATGAAAATGAGAGAAAGGGAGAGAGAGAGAGAGAGAGAGAGAAGAAGAGAGAGAGACTCCCAAAAGGAGTCTGTCAGCATCATACTGTACATTTCAGAGGAGTAACTCCAGGCGCTTTCTTTATGAATCATGAGCTTAGCGGGAATAAAGGCTTAACAGAAGCAGCTGAATTCACCGTCAGCTTTAGCATTCATGAATTGGCTGCCAATATTTTAACACAAATCGCTGTGTCATTTCTATGAAGTTCCCCTGTTGCTGCTCAGTCTTTAGCCAAAAGCTGTTTTTGCTAAGCCCTGAAATTACATCTGATAAAACACCTCCTTCCTTCCTGATAAAGATACCCATGTACACAACCCACAGACATGCAAAAATATACGATCCAATTTAAAAGAAAATAAACTTGTCAGCTTTCTCTGTTTAGCAGTTAATAAATGGCTGACGTTACTTAGTCCTTAGCTTGTGAGAATGCAATTTCAGACGGCAAGGAGCGAGTAATGTTTTCCTCATCAGTCCTCATCCTGGTGGTTCTTTTCTGAAGGGGCTGAGTGGGGGAAATGGAGGCTGTACATTAGAGGAGAATTTTTTGATACTATTCATTGTCTGTTCTGACAGAGAAGACATTGTTTGTTCACTGTAATAGGCTTGGCAGGAATCTGTGCTGTGCATACAGAATGGGAAAATAGCAGAGCAGTGGAGAATCTCAAAATCCTGAGCAACAGATTAGCTTAGAGGTTTTGTAAAAAAAAATATATATATATATATAATATAATATAATATAACATAACATAATATAATATAATATAATATAATATAATATAATATAATATGATATGATATATTTCAGTAGTTTCTCATTGTAGATGCAAGTCACAATTTGGGGAAATAGTTTCCTTTAAGTGATAGTTTTCCTTACCTTACATTATGCATGTATTACATTAAAAAGGCTCAAGATAGCAGTGTGCCTATCTAAAATACTGTAGTAACAAGAATTGCAATCATGAAAGTTTATGAACACACCAGGCCTGCTTTGAGATTGCTCCCTGTGCATTTGTATTCATGTCAGTGTAAATGAAAAATAACCTATGTGCATCATCTGATGATTTCGCAGAAGCAGGTGTGGGCTGCCTAAGGTAAGAGAAAAAAGACCCATTAAAAGATACGCTTTGAGGTAAGAAGTACACTGCTAGGGACTCTGTGAGAGGGTGCCATGCCCCAAATGTTCAGAACTTTAAAGTTAACAACTGTAGAAGTGAAAGTGCAAAGCAGTGTGCAAACCCTGCCTTGGAAACTGAAACGGCAGAAAGCAAAGCAAGACTGAGGCCCAGTGTTTCTTCTTCTTAAGGTTCTATGTTCACCCCACTTGCCCCCTCCCCCACCCCAGCACAGGCACTGTGTGGTGCAATGGTCCCCAACAGCCCCTGGTGTCCAGGGACTTCATATGTGTGCTTGTGTGTTTCTTACTAGAGCAGAAAGAGATGTTGTCAGGCTGCAGGCTCCTATGTTCTCAGAGCACATGAGCCAGACCAGGAGAGCTCCAAGAGCAGGTGTGCTGGGGCCATTCCCAGCCAAGTTCAAGGGCCCCTCGTCCTTATGCTCCAAGAGAGATTTATCATATTCCCCAGTCTTGGCTTATATTTGTAAGAACTCTCTGCATGTTTTTATAAGGACTATATCACGTAAATTATGACATTTCTAAAATTATAGTTGTGATAATGTCACAATACACTCAGTCATTAGATTATTGCAAACCCTTCTCGGCTTTTTATGTAACCTATATAAGGGTCAGCCTTAAATACCAAAAGCAGATCTTTTACTCTGCTACTTATGACATCATTCAGGTACATTATCTGCTTAATTTTTAAATTTCTCAGTCTTTTAAAGTGTGTTTGGCAATCTTTTCAAAGATGTGTTTGTATAACCTTTTAAAAATATATAAAATATATTTATATGATGATATTTTCAAGTAAATACCAAAGGAACCAAGAAAAATTAACCAGGACTGTTTCTGTTTATTGCTTCAGTATATGGGTACATTTATATTGTCCGTTCTTAAAGTCGTTTTTATTTTATTATTTTTAACAACCCAGTGAAGGGCTACCCAGGGAGGTAAGGCCAAGGTGCAGCCAGTCCCTCCTGTCCCCGCAACGGCTCCTTGGAGACGCTGCCTGGGGCAGACGACCCGCGGACCTCAGAAGACAGTTTGCAGGAATTGCTAGCGCTTCTGTGCCTTGGTGGCCCCGGCTCCCATCCTGCCTTCTTTTTCCTATTCTGCTGGAATCCCCGGTAACCGCTGCACTGGAGGCCTGATCATTAGCATGCACCAGTGACAACTGGCTCTCCAGAGCATGCGGCCACGGCCTGCCGGAAAGCAGTGGGAGCTCCCAGGCAGCTAAGTCAGTGTGTGCACCTCTAGAGGCAGAATCGCCTGGCCTGGCTTCATTCATAGGCTTGTAACTAGGAGACAAGGACTATCCCTGTCTTAAAATGAGGAGTTGCAAGGGTCTTGTTTCACCAGTTACAGCTCATCTTTGTCTGTTGCAAAAAGACAGACAGACAAAAGACATACCAAAGACTTTGTCTATTGGTATAGGTATACCAATAGAGGGAAATTGGAGTAAATGCTTAACTATTTTATTTAACAAACACTTAAACTGCTCTTACTGTGAGACAGGCAGTGGTCTAAGCACTTTGCAGATACTAATTCATTTAATCCACTTGACTCTCCCACTCCTGCTACCATTAATATTATTCCCGTTTTACTGAAGACGGAACTGAAGTGCACAGAGCGTGGGTGACTTATCCATGGTTCCGCAGGTGGTAAGGGAAGATGGCATGTGCACTGGGGCTGTCTGTGCCAGAGTGTGTT
The DNA here is from genome assembly GCF_016509475.1 of Prionailurus bengalensis. Lineage (NCBI taxonomy): Eukaryota > Metazoa > Chordata > Mammalia > Carnivora > Felidae > Prionailurus > Prionailurus bengalensis. The sequence goes on along the minus strand of NC_057353.1, from coordinate 29,581,858 downwards.
AGGGCTCCATGCGCCCAATCACAGGTAACTCCTGTACACGTACCAACGACAGAGCTTGCTTCGAAGCCATGTCCCTTGGGGATCTGTAAACACACATGCCATCCCCATGGAAGTGCACGTGATGTGTTACATTGTTGGTTTTCAAACTGTGCACCCCTTGTCTCTTGGCGTTTATTTACATCGGTGGAAGAAGCATTTTTAAAAAAATGTTTTTTTTATGTTTATTTTTATTTTTGAGAGAGAGAGAGACAGAGTACAAGGAGGGGAGGAGGAGAGAGAGAGGGAGACACAGAATCAGAAGCAGGCTCCACGCTCCGAGCTGTCAGCACGGAGCCCGATGCGGGGCTCGAACCCACGAACCACGAGATCGTGACCTGAGCTGAAGTCGGATGCTCAACTGACTGAGCCACCCAGGCGCCCCAAGAGAAGCATTTTTGATTTCTGTCCTTCTAGAATTCAGAGTGGGTACAGGTTAATGCTGTGTGGTAAACCCGGGATTCCAGCCACTACATTCCACGGCCGTCAGGGTGAGCTGGACTCCGCAGCACGCCTGCATAGGGCCCCCCAGCAACAGTAGGAGGAAGGCCAAGGGCGGCCACTGTCCCTCTGCCTCTGCACCTCTTTCACTGGGTGGGATGTGCTCCAGCCGTGAGGCCAGCAGTGTTGGACTTGCCAACATTGAGAGACGCCGCTATTCAAGCTGATATGTCAGTCAGTTGGATGTTTGACCACTCTCCTCTCACCCGCCGTGAGGATTTAGACAGCTGGCTTTGGGAGGTCGGTCTTGTCTTACTTAACCCAGCACTTCCCAAAGAGAGATGTTAATAGGTTCAGCTCCCTACTGCTGCTCCTGAAAGAGAAAAGAAAAAACGTTTTATTTACGATCAGATGTTTGAGAGACGTGGGTTAAACGAAATTAAATCGATGTACTTAGTGCAGGTTTCTCAGAATTTTCTTGGGACTCTCCAGAGCAAGATGTAGAATGCAGAATTTCCTAAATTTTTTATTCCCGCCGATGGGGAGAAATGTCTACCAGCACCCCTGGGGCAGTGCTGCCTTAAGAAAAGGAGAAAAGAAAAAAGAAAAGAAAAGGAGAGACAACAGATGTGTCATAGAAGGTAATCAGGTATTGAGGAAAGATCAGTCAGCTACATTTGGGATCCCTAAATTCCAGCTCGTCTTTAAACCAATAATCATTGCAACCTTAGAACTTCAGATTTCTCATCCGTAAAATATGGAGGATAGAACTGGATTATCTCTAAGCTCTTTTCATCTTTATGAAAAGCTGGCAACTGTTTGTTTATATCCTAGCTTGCTCCAGAAGGGTTTGTAAGAATAAGGCACAATATATAACACATTAAGACAGAGTGGATTAAAAACAGGTGAAGGTGAAATGAGGCACAGGGAATATAATGTAGGAAACACAGAGGAAGGAGGGAGGTTAGTATGCAGAATGAATTCTGTGAAATCTTTCATGGTTAATATGAAAGAACCAAGTTTTGTTCAATGCTTTCTGATGAACAGTCTGAAGAGAAAACTAGAATCATAGCCTTGTGATTAATAGGGTCCTAAGCTAAAAACACATTTTTTCCTGCAGAAACAACTGTTCCTAGTTCCGAAACCAAATTTTTCTCATGATGTTTATATTTTGTGGCCTTTTACTCTTTTGGATAGAAATTTTGGCTCTGTGATAGGCTGGTCCCAAAGAGATTTGGGCCGTCTATAAATGTGCTTCATAGGTAGCTGTGGATACATCGTCCTCATTTATTAAATCATTACACATTGTAGACCAGCTCTGCTTTGCTGTATGTGAAGGTGTCTGGGTCTCATTTCTCTAGACTCTGGAGTATTCTCTGGAACCTGGAGGGCTGTGTGGTGGGAGGCCAAGGTCTGGATTGCTGTGCTGGGGTGCACGGTGTATACAGCAGAGCCCATTTGTGTGGCCGCCCTTGTACGCTGTCATTACATCCATTCACTTTTGAGGACGTTCATCCCCTTGTCCCCCACTCATGTCCAACTTCTTACCCTTTGTCGTAGCCTGGATCAGGGTTTCCCTACAGCCTCTTCAGAAGATCTTTGGGATTCAGAGGTGTCCCAGGGATTTTATACTGTTAGGGTGGTAAAGGTTCAAGTCCAAGGCCTCTTTTTAAAGTATTAGTAAATAGCATGATTATGTAAATATTTTTAAAGAAAACAAAACTGTTGGAGGACCTCTAAGAGCGTAGAAAGCCACTGATGACAGTCAGATGAACAAATATGCTCACTCAAATGCTGCAAGTTTCCAATGCAGTTTTAATTAATACAGCCATGTATTGTTTATTTATATATGTCTATGTATATATGTATATATGTATATATATATATATATATGTATATATATGTATATATATACACACACCAGATAGCTGATTAGTGAGACAAGAGGCATAAGAAGTATCAATGTTATATTATAAGCTTCAAACATCTGGTCAAAATTCTTATATACTTATCATAGTATTGATAATGTTTTATGTTTTAAATTGGGTAGTGGTTATATGAGTATTTGTTATATCATACTTTTTGTGAATCTTAAATATCTTAATATATTTGGTAAGTTTTGTATTAGTTTATTAGAATATGTATGGTAGGGCTGCCTGGTTGGCTCATTTGGTTGGCTCTTGATTTTGGCTCACGTCATGCTCTCACAGTTGTGAGATTGAGCCCTGTGCTGGGCTCTGTGCTGGGTGAGGAGGCTGACTGAGATTCTCTCTCCCTCTCTCTCTTCTTTTTTCCCCCTCTCTCCCCCTCTGCCCTTCCCCAGATCTCCCTCTCTCTTTCTCTCCCCCCCCCAAAAAAAAGGAATATGGTATAAAATTCAATGTTAAAAAAAGAAAAAGTAGTAGTGACAATCATATAATCTGGCTTTTCATTTATTAGAATTAAGTATCATCCATACCGTTAATATATATGTCCTCAAGCTCCTGTTGGCAAGCTAACAACATGGTCAGATCAGACAAAATATATGTTTGTTGCAGAGAAACGCTTACAAACAGCAGCCTCAACCTTTTTATCTTGTCTCATTGTTTTAACAGTAAACACAAAAATTATCATAGGTCGATTATGTTTGTCCAAAATGTTGAATACTCAAACATTAGCTAATGAAAGCAATTATTGTCTTTTTGGTACTGTAACATATTAAATATAATTTGGAACCTATATATTTGAAACTTACATGTGAAAATATTTATATATGTGATATACACCAATATGCCTTTTCAAAAACTTGTCTGAAAGTCATGTATTTTATTATAAAAGGAACTTAGAGCTCATTGAATAGCACATCACTTGTTAAGTAGGAAACACTCAGAATTATTAAGGTTTGTATGTAAATGAGCATAATAATACAAACTTTCATAATAACCCATCTAAAATCAAATAATTGTACTTAAGTCATCTCTGTCTTGTATACCATAAAATTTTTAACCAAAACATATCTGATGGAGGCTTGCAAAAATAGAACTATGCAAGTCAGAACAGGTGAAGACTTTAGTGCAGCCTGGACAAGACGTTGCAATAATTATTTGTGTGCAGTTTAAAGAGAATCTTGTTGTTCTGGAGTAAATGGTTGGTAATGAGATAATATGAGGTATGGTGATTTGCAGAAAGAAGATTAAAGGCCACCGGTGGAGTCAGTTGATTAGAAGAAAATGTTATGAAACCACTCTTGCCCTGCCTGCCTCATGCCCCCCGCCCTACATGACAGGAACATCTGCTGTAGTTTCCTGTTCCAGCTCTCAGGGAAAGTCAGCGATTACCTCTTTCAGGGAGTGCTGACCTCAGATGTGTTGCAACCTCCCCTGCCCCGTACTAATTATGTTCTCTTTACTTATTGTAAGATACGCATACATACATATACTGTTTTGAAATACCAACCATAAATCAATGGCATTTCCACTATTTATTGTTCTTTTTACAACAAAAGGTGACTTCTTCCTAAGTCTTAATTTTCTTAATCACGTTAAATTTCTCAGAGTTTCATTTCCTTGTGTTCTTGGTCACTGGAGTATTATTTGTACTGTCTTGTTTAGGTGAGTTTATTAGTTTTCATGTTCCAACTTCACTATTAACTTATTTTTAGTACAGTAAATAAATTTTACATTTATTATATTCAAATGCAGCTAATGCATTTCAAAATGATTTCAATCAACATCATTATTTTCCAACAGTCTTAATGTTGCTTGACTATTCTAATTGTTCATTTAAAAACCCACCTTCATCGAAATAGCTACTCTTTAATAAAGCTTCAGTAAAAGTCTGAAAAAGCATTTCAATGGATTGGACCTAAGGAAAAAGAAATACATATAAATGAAATCTCTTTTACATTTAATTAATTGATGTAAGCTAAATATTCCTCTGTGAGTTGTAACTAGCTTTCATTTTCAAACTTTGGAAGAATGAGTCATTTGTACTAGGAAGTAGATGCTGAAGAACTATGTTTGGCAACTTGGAGAACATTTTTAGCATTTGAATTTCCCTATTTATAGTACAGCATCAGGCAGAGTAAAATGTTTGGCATTTCTATAAGGGATGCAAACTCTTTAACATTCTCTGTTGTGATCTAACAATTCATTTCAGAGTAAGATGAATCAGTCTTGTTTGGAAAATGTTTTATACAAATATTGGCAAGGAAACTGTAACTGCATTTCTGTGGATTTTAAAAATGCAAACTCCCCTAAAGAAAATGACAAATTGCACAATATTACTTCTTTCTTCTGCATTACTCTAGTTCTATGTGAACTGCCTTTTATTGCGTTAAATTCTCACACTACTCTGCCCCATTCCTTGCTTTTTCGATTTTGTAAACCCATGTTGAAATCAGACACCATGTTTCTGGGTCCCTCCAAATGTCAAGTTCCTTTTAATCTAAATGTCTCCACAGTGTTTTTCTCATAATTAAAACTCCAGATTACTTTATTAAAATATGCCCTTTCCTTTTACCTTAGACAATATGAGAGTAGTAATTCTCTGCTCTTACTTGCCTGAACAGAAGAGAGATATTCATATTCTCTCCCTCATTCTCTCTTTCACACACACACACACACACACACACACACACACACACACACACACAGAGTGTTGAACTAATAAAAAAAATAGAGCACGCTAAATCTAATGTGGTACCCTGGATGGGATCTTAAAACAAAAAAAGGACAGTGCTGAAAACGAAGGAAATCTGAATGATGTATGGACGTTACTTAATAATAATGTACCAATGTTGGCTCATTAATGGTACAAATGTACCATGTTAACGTACAAAGTTAATAGTAAACTAGAAAAATTACAATAACTATAGCTAATGTATTAAATGGCAGAGTTGACTGCAGTCTGTTTTGTGACAAGAATAATTAGAGTATGGAGTGATAACTGGTTCTGTTTTTGCCGAGGTCCTCTCTGAACATAGCTGTCTGTAGCAGGGGTTGGCAACATCTGGGGCCAGATCCAGCCAGCTGCCATTTGTGTCAGGCTCGCACATGAGCTGCTTTTCTTTCTTGTGCCCGTCTCCAGAGGGCTGAGAGGGTGCGGGCTCAGGCTCCCCGGGCTGGATTCCCAGCCGTTTGGTTAGCGGCTCTACTTGACTTGTTAACCTCTCTGGACCTCATTTTCCATTTCTAGGAAGTCAGAGGACCAAATCAGATTTTTCTCTCGGGGAATCTGTGGCATACAAACTTCTGATCCTGTGTGCTACAGGTCTGTTTGTGATCGTAGCTATGGAATTTATTGAGGATAAAATGGTGGCACTAAGCCAACTTGCATACTTTATGATAGTTTATAGCATGAGATTATCCATCATTTTCTCAGCATTTTTGAACTCTGCCACAAAAGAAATAGTCCCTGAAAATAATACTGTTGCCACGTGAGAGTCACTTATGCATTAAAAGAAGACAAGACCACAGTTTCTTGAAATACCCGCATCAAATCTGAAGTAAAAATCCTATTAAAATATTAAACTATACCTTAATTTGTGATGAAGTACATATAAGTAAATATAAGGTACATCTCAAACCAAATTTTTTCAGTTCATGTGCCTTTGGATCATACACTTAAATGTAATTTAGTTTGAATTTATTATTTAATATAATTGATAGCTTATTTGTGGTATTCTAGTTTATGATAATAAAATTTTGAATACCTAATTATGCTTAAGGCCTCTAAACACACTTAAGATCCTGCCAAGTATCCATATTACGCTTGTTGAGTTAATCATTAGGAAGTTACTCATCTGATAATTATTTCTTAATTCCTTTTGAGTCAGCCATTGTCCATAAGAAATTAGTTTCTAGCTCTAGTATTTCAGTGCTGTATTTTGAGTAGAGGCATATAAAAAAAAGAAAGGTTACTTAGGTCTGCCTTGAAAGTTAAATCGAATAATAACCGCTTGACTGATGGAAGTACTCCCGGAACAATTGAATAGTGGTTCTCAACCTTGACTGCTCAATAAAATCACTCAGGGGGCTTTTAAAAATCCCCGTGTGCAGTTTGTACCCCAAACTAATTAAACCAGTCTCTGGAGGCATTGTTTTAAAACTTCCCAGGTGCTTCCAATATGCAGCAAAAATTGAGACTCCTGGCCTTGAGGCCTTGTGATGGTCTCCGTCCAGCAGAACTCCCCGGCCCTTCTAAATTGGGTGACTTGAGCAGCTATTAGTCACTTAAAGAGTGAACCGTAGTCCCCCTCCTTGTCCGCAGGGGACACGTTCCAAGACCCTCCATATCTAAAACCACATGTAGTACTGAACCCTAGATATACTATGTTTTTCCTAAACATACATACCTACAGTAAGGTTTAATTTACAAATTAGGCACAGTAAGAGATTAGCAACAATAACTAATAATACATAGAACAGTTATAACCACATTATAATTAAGGTTACGTGAATGTGCTCTCTCTCTCACAATACCCTGTCGTACTATATTCACCCTTCTGGTGATGATGATGAGAGATGCTAAAAGGCCTCGGGATAAGATGCAGTGAGGGGAATGGCTGAGGCATCGTGACGTAGCGTTAGGCTGCTGCTGACCTTGTGACAATGTATCAGAGGGTCATCTGCTTCCGGACCACAGATGGCTGTGAATAACTGAAATCGCAAAAGCCAAACCATGGATAAGAGGGGACTGCTGTCTACTTCCAAAGAGAAAGAAGTTTGCCAGTAGTAAGGAACAAAAGCATGTCCCTTGCCCTAAATCTCCACCTCACAAATACCAGGAGAGTTTGCCCTGATTTTGAAATTGCATGCCTTAGTGCTACAGTGTTTGCTGTGGCTTTTGTTTTACGTAGTTTTTTAGTTCCCGTACAAGATCAGTGAGAGCTAACACTTAGCACATCCGGTAAGTTTCAGTCCCTGTACTATACATCATTCTGCCTCCCAGCCAGGAAAGAAAAAGTTAGTCACTTCAGAATAAAAGTAAAAAGCCAGGGTTTTGTTTTGTCAGAGAAATCTTATCTCAGTGTAATTGGATATTTGATCATTTATTCATTCATTCAATAAACATTTATAGAATATATGTGCTGTTCCAAAAACAAGCTTTAAAGGTACTTTAAGTTTTAAAGTACGAAGGATCTGTTTGTGCTATCATTTGCTTCATAACAAGCTTAGTGACTCAGTATGACCATTAGTTCTGTAATTGGCAATGAAGGCTGGACTTAGTTGGGGAATTCCTCTGGTCCCCACCAGGCTCCCACACACAACAATGTTCAGCTATGGTTCGGCTTTACTAATCTTAGCTGGGCTCTCACGTGTCTGGGGTGTGGGCTGGGATAACCTGGTTGACAGAACTCTGGTCCATGTTATCTCTCACCCTTCAGCGTTCTGTCTCATCCTTCAACAGGGCTAGCCTAGTCTTCATCACTTGAGGGAGTTAGGGTTACCTAGAGAATGAATGCAGGGTTATGGGGCACCTTAGGCCTCATCTCAGAACTGGCACACGATCATTTCTGCCACATTTCTTGGCCAAGCAAGTCACAAGTCGGGTCTAGGTCCAAGGGCTAGGGAAATAGACTCTATCTCTTGATGGATAGTCCTGAAAAGTTCTATTACAAAGGGTGAGGATAAAGGAAAGAGTAGAGTAATTGTGGTTATTTTTGCAATCAACCACAGATGGAAATTCTAATTCTGTCTTGGGACGTTAAGGGAGATTTCTGAGAGATGACTTGAGCAGGTTCAAACCTGGAAAACAAACAGTGCGAGATGAAAACAATAGCATGAGTGAAACTGTCAAGTTGCGGTTTCCTTAATGAAAAACAAAATGGAGGTTGTAAAATTTCCTGAATATAGGAAATACGGCTAGCCCAACACAGAGCATTTAGAAGGCACTCAGCATGTACTTTTTCATTTGCATTTACATCATTTACATCAAATTGGGTGGGCCCATAATACAGATGTAATAATCTGATAGCTTTATAACTTATCATCTGAGTGACCTTAAACAAGTTACTACCTTCTGTAGCTCTCTTTAGTACAGTGAAGAGAGTAATGTCTTTTGTGTCAGTTCATTTTTGCTGCATAACAACCACCCCACAGCTTAATGGCTTAAAACAACAGCCATTTACTGGACTCCTTACTCTGTAGGTTTATAGTTTGGGCTGGCCCAGCATGGCAGCTGGTTTCAGTTGGGCTCACGTATGTGTCTGTAGTCATCTTACAGTCAGCTAGGTGTCTGCACCTAGCTGGGGGTATAGTGAGGATACCTGGGCACCTGCCTCTCATTCAGTAGGCTGGTCTGGGCTTATTCATACAGAGGGTCACACAGAGGATCCCCAGGCTTCCAAGAATGAGACCAGAAACCCGCAAAGCTTATGGGTGAGGTTCACAATTGACACACTGTTGCTTCCACTGCGTTTCATTAGACAAAGTGAGTTGCAAGGCTAGGTGAGAATTAAGAGTAGAGAAATGGGCACCATTTTTTACTGTAAGGGGCTACAAAGTCATATTGCTAGGGGTGAGGATGCAGGGAAGAGAAGAATTGTAACCACTTACACAACCTTCTCCACCTGCCTATGGTTCGCAACAGTCCTGTGAAGAATAAGTTAACTGTAACTTGATTTTTCTAGATGAGGCTCCAAGTTAAAAAGTGTCTGGCAGATAGTGGATGTTCAGTAAGTAGAAGCCATTAACTTTTTCTTACATATATTAGAAACCAGAATTTCAGCAAGATTCTTTTAATTACCTATTTTAAAGAGCATCAGATGAACCACCAAATGGTATTCACAAAGGTTACATAAATGTTATGCTTTCTTTCCCTGTTGCAGAAAAGTAATATAAGTAGAGAAAAGCTCACTGCCTATGAGTGCATGTGTATCTTGGCACAGCATTCAGGAATTGTCACCTGATGAGTCTGACAAAACCTAGCAGTGGGGCCAGGCATCTTCACAGCTGCCCGGAAGAAAGATATACTTAATGAGAAGAAAAAAAAATAGAGATAGTAAAGTATAGTATTTCATTTCCAAAAATATTAAAGGCCCTTTTAATGGGTTAGAACCCATTTTTAAACCTATGCAAAGAATGAAAACCTTAATAAATCTTTATTGATTTCTTTCACTGTTGCCTTATAAGTATTTTCACAAAACCAGCGTAGCCCCATATAGTTCCAGATTGATCCAAAAACTGCTCTTGGATCCCATAAATTGGATTCAATGGAGATTTATTTGTCTGACAGATAGACTCTCTCTAATCAGTGATGTGAACTGGGTCAAAAAAAAAAAAAATCTATGTTCTTTGAAATAAATAGGACATCAGAGGTGATTCAAGAACATGTAGTATAGAAAAATGGCAAATGTTCATTGAGGATGGTGTCTGCTTTTTACATCTGTGGTGCTTCTAAGCTCCTTAAAGGGATCTCAGATGATCATTGGGCTCTGCATCCCAAATCCAGCCTCTATTAGCCAGCCGTCCACCTCCAGAAGCCCCAAGGCCCTCAAAAGGCCATGTCCACCTGATAACACTAATTTCCAGGTGCCGAGCTCCCACTGTACTGCAGTTCCTTTCATGATTTTAGAAGATTCTTGAGGCGGAGTGATTGAGACCGATGGTCCTCATCCTTACCTGTCTCACTTTCTTCCTCTCTGAGTGATGGGCGTGAAGAGCTACTGAAACCCTAGAAGCCTCCGTTCCTTATTTCACCAGCAATGATTGTACAAAGACACTTAGGTTTACATGGCTGCTCCATCATATTTACAGTCATTAGGTTATTAACAACACAAACATTGCCTCCCGGAAATTTAGATGATCAGAAAGAAAAAGAGAATAGAAGTTAAAACATTCAAGACAGCCCAGCACAAACACGTTTGCTGATGGCCTTGCTTTTGCTTTTAAAGCCTGCCGGTCCCAGCTATAATCACCACCCTGTCTCACCCTAAGACACGGGAGTGCAGTGCCTTTGCCGTAAGAGTAAACAGTTCATTTGAACACTTGGTGTTTGTGTTTAAAGTAATGTTTTATGGACCGTGTAATAAAGTACCTTACCTGGTATCGAGCATATGGTAATAAGTATTCATGGACGTGATATGTCTGTTTGTGCATGCCTGAGAGTGATTTCTGCTTTATGAAATTCATGTTGGCAAGGACAGTGGTTTTTGTTGATACTAATAGACCATCTGGGGCTTGCTATTCTCAACTTGATGGCTCTGTTTATACCTAATATCTTTAAGGGGAATTCCATATTTTTTAACTTTGTTTGGCAAACTAGAAGTTGTATACAGGCTTCTGAACCCAACTCAGAGAAGTTTACCCTGCAAATATCTTAAATTACTGCAAAGATTTTTTATAAATAAAAATTAAATGCACATGTGCTATGCTCAGTTTCAGAGATCCCTGGAGATCCTGAGGTTTTTGGTATTGCTACTATAAAGCATTTACAGTATATTAAACATTTTACCTAAAACACACACTTTGAAAGCTGTCGGAAACCCTATTCAAATGAAAGCCATCGACAGATTTAGGAGGCATAATTGGTCTTATTCAGATTTTAGATGATTAGTAAGACATAAATACTGGTTCTGTCTTCTACATCTCCAGTATTAATGCAAGTTCTCACAGGCTGACACTGAGTAATACACCAGCATTCTACCTTTTAAGACCATAGAACTTTGTCCCTTCGAGAGGATGTCATGCCTTTTAAAAGAACGGCAACCAACACCCAAAGTGGGAGGGTGTGGAGTCATGGTTTGCTCCACCCTACGCTGTTATTCCCCAACTTCAAGTTGAGTGTTAACCGCCATGTCCCGTGTGCCGTGGTTTTACTAAGTTCGAGTTAAGCAAAAAAGCAGAAGATAGAATGAACAAGTTGTTTAAAAGAAATGAACATTTCTTTAAAGAAAAATGAGAAACATTACGTGTCTTTGCGAAAGAGAAAATACTTCAGCGTGGTGAATTCCCATCTGGCCTGCCCCTGTGTTTGCAGTACCCGCCAGGCCGCTGTGGCATTGGAGTTGGTGGCTGGGACAGCTGTGTGCTCTTTGCGTTCCTGGCTTGTTGATGAGAACATCGTTTTGTATGAAACCACATTTTTTTAATACCGTGTATTAAATACTGCATTTTCAACACCATGAGGAAAGAACATCAGATTTAGAGTGGAAGACAGGGATGGCCCTGCTGTTTTCCTGGGTTAGGTGGGGTCTCGGCCAGCCTCTTACTCCCTCTGGTCTATTGTTTCCTTGTTGTAAAACACCAATAATGATTTAAAAGAAGGAGAACGCTGCCTTAAAGGTTTCTCATAAGATTGTTGAGCTAGTCAAAAAGTAAAATCTGTGAAAATGTTTGATAAGATCTGGAGTATTACACAAAAATAAGGTGATAATAATGGCTGCCCTGAACTTCAAGCTGAGTGTTAACCACCATGCCCTGTGTGCTGTGGTTTTCTTAAGTTAGAGTTAAAAAAAACTCTGCCCTGTGGTGAGGGAAGGTGAGGACTCTTGGGTCTTCGTAGATGAGTAAAGGACTCAGACTGAGAGACTCCACCTGGATCATGGGGTGATCATGGGGTGATTTACCAGTGGAGCAGGATTTAACCTGTGTCTGTCAGACCCCTGAACCCATGTACATCTCCTGTGTTATTAATAATGTTGTGGTTATTGCCTTTTTTCTATGGTCTGCCATAAAAAGTGCCAAGTCGGACATACATAATACATATTTTGTTGCGTAAGACTCCAGGAAGTAAATATGATGGAAATAAGGAAAAGGGGCTAAGACTGAACCTCAAAGAAGAACCACAAAATTACACAACCATGGAAAGGAGCAAGAAAGGCCCTAGGAGTGTCTTCTCAGTGTATGGTTAATGCCACAGTTTGTCATTTTCATTTCCTTACAAGTCCATGGCATTTTAGTTGACACATTGATGACAGTCATTATGGATGGTTATACAAGTGGCATATATAAAATTTGTTCTTTCTTGCTCATAGATAGACACATACATAAACTTAATCAGAAACCTCACAATCTTGTGAGTGTGAGTTAACTGACCTGGGGAGACAAAATCCTTGATTGTAATTTGATCATTTCAGTGATGGAAGTAAAACAACAACAACAACAACAAAAATGAGTAAAATCCTGGTGGTTATATCTAGAGGGTTAATCAGTTCAGGTTCGCATTTTTGGCAAGAAAACTTCATAGTTAGTGCCTCCTCTCACACAGTAGAACCCCATGTCTGATTGTGCCTCCACTCATGACGTTAAGATTAACCATTGGGTCCAGGTGTAATCATCCTGACTCACTTACTACAAAGTTTCCTATCAGCCCAACCCTGTAGTTTGAACAGGCTTGGATGATCATTGCTGAGAAATAATGGTTAGTTATGTGTTGGCTTTGTGACTATTTATGGCCTACTGTATGCATTACATAGGTTCCTGTAAGTGTCTATAAAAGTCTATTTGAAATTGAATTATGTTTTAAACAAATTTGAATTGGTCATGATTTAAAATAGTATTTTTTTATGAAAACATCCATGTCATTTCATTTTATTTCACTCTTTCATAAATAGAAATTTATATGTATTGGATGTGGTTAAAGCAAGATAACACCATCTCTTAGAACTGTATAGTGTGAGCAAACTTTCTTCATTTGAATCAGCTAATTCTGATATTGATAATGATTACAGTTTACCACTTGAATTTAACTCTATTTAAAAAGAGAAATAATCAGTGTCACCTTGGTGGCTCAGTCCGTTAAGCGTCTGACTTTGGCTCAGGTCATGATCTCACGGTTCGTGAGTATGAGCCCTGTTTTGGGCTCTGTGCTGAAAACTCAGAGCCTGGAGCCTGTTTCAGATTCTGTGTCTCCCTCTCTCTGCTCCTCCCCTGCTTGTGCTCTCTCTCTCTAAGAATAAATAAACATTTTTTAAAAAGAGAAATAATCAGATACAAGCTATAGATTTAAGTACTTTATATACATTGAATTTCTTTAAGATGCATATTCTTCTTCTTATATAAATAGCGAGGAAAGCAGGAGGAGGAACTAGTATTTATCAGGTGCCTTTTCTAGGCAAGGGCACGAAACTGCATGTTTCACAAGATACAAACGTAGCTGACTTTGATAGTGATATCCAATATACTTTTCTCTACTGAATGGATAACTGAAATATTGAAGATTCTGAATGGAGCTGACACGCAAGCATAGCACATATTTGGAAAGCTGGCAGAGTGTGTTATCAATATGGCTTAAAGTGCTAATCTAGACCCAACAGAAGCGCCTCAAAATAGAGGTAGTGTCCAACTGTCGATTCCATATGTCAGTAGGATTTGTCCTGAAGATATTACAGCTGACTTCCTGGCCAGATCTATTAGTATCATGTGGTAATGATGGAAGGGTAAGATTACTGACAAAAGATCCCAGGCTGTAATAAATCCACCAACATGAAGTGGATGCTTTTTGCAATGTAACTCCTGTCCCAAGCCAGACGTGTGTGGGAGTGACCAATAACAAGGGATCCAAAAACTTTTCCTTGGTACCCTGAGGATCCTATGCCAAATAAGCACGGTGTTACCCCCAATAAAGTGGTCTAAAGAAACCCCAACAAAAGATTGGAAGTGCAGTTTCAAACATTAACGTCTAGCTGCTTTCTGTTGGGAATTGAAAGAAACAGCCAACATTGCAAGATGTGCAAACAGAGAAGCTCTCTGGCAGAAGCTTAGAGCCAGCAAGGCACAGGGTGCGTATCACCTTCTCTGCAAAAGTGGCTGGCTTTGTGGGTCTGATTAAAATCCCAGTACGTGCATATTGTTTGGAGAACTGCATGTTAAAATTGCAACTGTACATACTCATTTATGATCTATTAACATCAGTAGTTTCAACCTTAAAGAATATAAGACTGTATTCAGAACACTCTTGGTCAGACTGCAAAGGTATGCATTCATTCACTCTGTCAATATTTGCTGAGTGACTGCCACTCTTGCTGGTTTTGGAGTTATAGCTGCACGGACAAAGAGTGCCTGTGCTCATGGAGGTTATATTCTAAAGGGAATCATGCAACCATAAATACAAAGGCCAGTATATAAGATGCTTTCATATAGGGAAAGGAAGAGAAGATCATGGGATAAGGGTGAGGTAGGGATGGGCAGGAGAGCTTTAGAATGACTGCTCAGAGTGGACTTCTCTGAGAACATGATGCTTGAACAGGATAGAAGAAAATGGAGAGGAAGCAGCTCTGTTATGACCTGAAGGATGATTCCAGGAGGTAAACAGCTAGTTATAAAAGATCCAGGGTAAGGACAAACTCTTTATGTTCAAGAGCTAGAAAGAAAAAGCCATGGTAGTCTTTCAATAAATGTTTGTCAAACTGAGGTGAACAAAGTGTATTGTGTCCACTTAAACAATGGAGATCAAGAGAAAAGTTAAAGTAGCCTAAAGCATAAAGAAAGATATTGTTTTAATAATGCATTGATTGCCAGGACGCTCTTCCTCTAAGAATTATAGATCATTTTGCAAGTGGAGGATAATGAATGTATTTTTTAGGTCAACTTTGACATGTAATCTAAAACCAGTGGTATGTGAGAATAACGGACCAGGAGAACTTTTTTGTATTTCTTGGTGAAATTTTCATATTTGAATATACTGTAAAATAATTCTATTTTAATTTACCCAATTATGTTTAGCCATACAACTTTTAGATTAGTGTTTGAGGGACACAGAGAAAAATAGGTAGACGTTACAGCGGACAATCAGACAACATGACTCAGTGCCCACATCTTCTGAGTCTGGGTCTCTGTATTGCAAGCTCAAATGCCACCTTCTGGAATAGACTCTATACATGCTGTCTTTTGGCCCAAGCTCTGAGGATATACATGTGCAGAAAACTTGGTGTATGTGGTTACCAGTGTGGACTCATATGGAGAGAGGAACAGGGAGCTATATCTGTTTGACACGGTCACATCCTGACTATGCCATGATTCAGTACTACAAGAAATAACATGAAGTAGCAGGTCCCAGTTAAGAGTTTAGAAACATGAATGAAGAGTCTAGCTAAGTGATTCTCAGCGCTAACTATATATTCACATGCTATGGGGACACATTTACAAATGTCAGTGTCCAGGCCCAATCCCTGCTCAACTGAAGCCAATTTCTGGGGTTAGGCCTGGGCATTGGTATGTTGTAAAAAGTTTCCCAAGTGGTTCTAATGTATAGCCATGGTTGAAAACTCTAGTCTAATTCAGAGGAATTTAATAATTCTGTATAGCCTTTAGGATAATGTTGGTTTGATTTTAATTATCTTAGTCTTTGCATCTCATATATCATTTGGATACTTCTTTCAACATTTCCTTAAAGATCAGAACTTACGATCCAAAAGATTAACGTAGTGAAAGTCTTCTTTTCCTTCCTTCCTTCCTTTTTCCTTCTTTTATCCTTTGCTTTTTAAAAAAATGTCTCTTCCTCTAAAACCTATTCTGGACATTGAAAACTTTTAAAAATCTATAAATAGTTCATGATAATTAAATTTAAAACTTCATGTATGCAGTATTTAGAAATTAAGATTTACTTCTAAGAAATAGTGAGGTTGTTATAATAAAGACATTCATGTAAGACTCTTCCAAATGTATGAAATAAAAAACTTGCATTTGGGGCTGGTGTAGAGAGAGGAAAGAAAAAGCTAGACTACGGTAATTGCGATAATTGAGGATAATTACATCTTTGAGCTTCCAGCCAGCTATATGAGAAGGGAAGAGAAAAGGAAATATGACTTTTCGTATGTATAGTTGAGTTATTTAAAAAGGCAAACTAAGCTATCAGGATAAAAAACCTTTTCCAGGCACTAAAATCTCTGAGTTTATCACACAAACACACCAAGCTTTATGTAGTACACAATAGAACAATGTCATTAATAGTTTTACCAAAAGATGAAGATAAGCAAATCATGACAGTTTCTGATATTACTGTTTTATAATAGCCACTTAAGACATTAGTCAATCGGTTCAGCTGCTACCTAATTAAGCCCTCATTCATGACAACAGGACCACATCAGTGACAATATGGAGGATGTTCGTATTCCAGTTAACCAGGGTAGGACACTGTCCTTCAGTCCACCTGAAAGCCATATCCAATAATAGGTTATGGAAAAAGGCATCAGGTCACAACTCTGTTAGGAAATGAAATATTGGAATTTGATCTTTCAGCCTATCCCTACCCTTTACAATTTTTATGGTGGTAGTACTATGAAACAGTCTTGGGAGAATATTTATAGTGTGAGGACTTTACTGAAATCACAGTGTCTTAGATGGATCCTGGCTGCAGAATCAAAGACTTGTGATAGATTAGTGAATGTTTCGGAATGTCTCAGATTGTTTTTAATCATGTTCTCAAGAAGATGAAATATAGGACGTAGGTGACTGCTAGTGGACCAGTTGTCCCTAAAATTTGCTTATTCCTGATATAATATTCCAGTATATCAGGAAATAAAATGAAGTTGGATTTCAAAGAGTTTAAAGAAAGGTCTAAGAAAAGTTATGTAAAAAAAAAAAAAAGGTTAACTGCTTCTCTTAAATTTCAGCCATAGCAATGTATTGTTTTACAATTAGTATTGAGAAGTCTCATATCCACTATAAATAATTGCTTACAAAAACAACTGGAATGAAGCCTGGCCTAGCTTATTTAATCCAATAGGATTGAAATGATAAATACTAACGTCTTTCCCCAATAGTAATAACTAGATGTCAGTCACTATTTTGATTTTTTTAATGAGTTTTCTTTTTGTCCTGAAAACACACCTTCTTGTTCCTTATGTAAGTATATTTTTCTTGAAGTCTTTCTGTCATAGAGGCATGAGAAATAAAGGAATGATCCTCTCGAGATCAGATCCCACTATTACATTTTCCACAGTATGCATTTACAGAGCTGCTGCTGTGGCTGTGCAGTGCACCCCCCACACCTCTAGGAGGCACCGCTCACATGGTCCAGTCTGTGCTCTCAGCACAAGCAGAGCCACTCAGACTCTCAGTGGCAGAGAAGAGTGAACTCACATTCTTGACTCCATGTGCAAAATTTCTTTGAGTTCCCATGTTCCATTTTTTGAGTTACTAATAGTTTTGCCTTATACTCCATAAATATCTGTATTTCTTTTCTTACTAGAGTTAAAATTGAGTAACTTGGACACGCAGAAGATGTGTCCCAAAAAGGCCAGCACCTTTTTCTGGATCTTACCACAGCACATCTCTACCACGTGCCTCTCCCGTCCTGTGAAGCTTGCCACCTTAGGCCACTCCCCTACCTCTCAGTTTAAAGCCTTTGAAATGTTTCTTCCCCCAAAGAGGTGAAAACATGGCATAAGGAAATGAAGGGTGGGGGATGTCAAAGCCTTACCCTGATAATTAGCTCTTACTGTGCAATCTGAAGACTCTCCTTGTTCTCTGCTTTTCAGAGAAAATGGAAATTGGGGCAGAGGGACTACACTGACTATTTAAGGTACACAGTGCTTTGACATCAGCAGGGGAAGAAGGCTATCTCTAAAATGTCAGTGTTAGGAACCATATTCTGGGTCTCTCCCACACATCTCTTAATACTGTGGCATATAATGTGAATTCCAAATGTGATCCCTCATCTTGGAAGCCACTGTGACACTCAAAATATAAAACTCTCCAAATTTGAGGCTTTGGGGTGGCTCAGTCAGTTAAGTGCCCGACTCTTGGTTTTGGCTCAGGTCATGATCTCACAGTTCATGGGAGTGAACCCACATCAGGCTCTGTGCTGACAGCATGGAGCCTGCTTGGGATCCTCTCTCCCCTTCTCTCTCTGCCCCTTTCTCGCTTGTGCATGCTCTCTCTCTCTCAAAATACATAAATCAACAACAACAACAACAACAAAACCCTCTCCAAATTACACTAAGACTTTCCATAAACACAGCCTCAACCCATAACTTCCATTTTATTCATGATTTACAAACAGAGAAAATGGGAAATCTGGAGGGAGAAGATGTGATTTTCATTAGCTATGAAGATTTTCAAAATTGCATTAGTTTCAGTTCATTAGGTCTTATAATCACATTAGCTACATGACATTGTAAGGAGAGGATGTGCCCTGCGGAGATCCCCCTGTGGATTTCCCTGGAGTCTCACTACCTCTTGTACACTGGGACTCAATACGGGATTCGAGTTTTCCTTTCACGGGATGAACCGATAGAAACGATACAGCATATAGAAGCCATGTTTACAAAAACATTTCCTCTCGTCCTTCCCTAATTCTTCCCACGGTGATTTCCCTGGCCAAATGCTGTGTCAGTTTTGAGGGCTTCTGAACTTTTGAAAAATTGATGAGTGACTTCCACCTCATTAGGATTCCCACTGGGCTCGTAGCAAACTCTGAGCCAAGGGTTTTCGGTGAACTCCTCACTTCAGCATCACTTAGGATACATGCTAAAAATACAGATTCATGGGGCGCCTGGGTGTCTTAGTCGGTTAAGCGGCCGACTTCGGCTCAGGTCACAATCTCGCGGTCTGTGAGTTCGAGCCCCGCGTCGGGCTCCATGCTGACAGCTCGGAGCCTGGAGCCTGTTTCAGATTCTGTGTCTCCCTCTCTCTGACCCTCCCCCGTTCATGCTCTGTCTCTCTCTGTCTCAAAAATAAATAAACGTTAAAAAAAAAAACATTTAAAAATACAGATTCTTGGGCCCCACTCCAACTCTATCATGTCAGAATATCTGAGGGTCAGGCCTGGGCATTGGCAGCATAGCAAGTGCCCTGGGTGTTGTGAAGCAGGACTTGAGAGAGGGTTCTGGAGGACATCTGTGCAATGGCTGGCGCTCTCCCAAGGCCTGGGAAGGAAGGCATGTGCCAAGCGATGAGGCCAGTGGATGGAGGGACCTGGAGCCGTGCACTTTAATACATCGGGGGTAGTTATTCGGGAAGGTCACAGCCAAAATACTCCTCCCTCCAAGCTGAGGAAACACCCTCTTACTCAGAAGTGCAGTACTCTTCTATCCTGCCGTGTCTGTCCTCAGAATCCCATAGTTCACTCCATGTTGCCTTTTATATCTAGTCCAGAGTATTCTGGCTGCCTAGCATACGAGTGGCTCTGGAATGAGCTGGACCTTTTCCGAAGGAGGTGACTCATTCCGGTTGTGGAGTCCCCTGTTTGGTCACGTCAGACCTTGTAAGAACAGAATCTCCAAGGTGTAGTCACTCTGTTATACCTGCTCCCCTACCTCTGCCGGTATGGTTTTATCTTCCCTAGATTGGGCAAAGGAAGAGAGGAAAATAAATGTATCGATGTAGACAGGTACGTACATACGTCATTCTTAAATTCACAAAGTAACCCACGGGTTAAGACCAGCTGTCCGGTAAAATGACAAAAAAAAAAAAAAAAGGCCCCCAAATCTCTTCCCCTTGCCTACCTCAGACACACAGTGCCTGCATTTTGGCCTCACCCCTCTCATCCTTCTCCTTCCCCTCCCTGTTCCTTACCAGCTGACTTGGTCTGTTCCAGTAATTTATGCCTTCGTAAGATTTTAAATGCACATGCCAACGCTTGCGTGAATATTTGTTAAGCTTCCTCTCACCATAAAGTGAAAGCAGCTATTCTCCCACTTAGTAGGGACATGGTGAGGCTCTCCACGTGCCTTCCCTGGTCCTTGAAATCTGGCCTGTCCCCAGGGGCTGGCCGACCCTGACTGTGATTGAGTGCGTGCAGGGAAATGGTCCTTCGCACCCTGTGAACATGCAAAGGCTGTCTTTGGAATCCACCAGACACATTGAGGACAGTTCTCAGCTTGAAACAACATCAGTCCAAGGGCACTGCAGCTGTGTCCATGTCATGGGGCCTCTGCCACCAGGCTACACAGAATCAAGCTGCAGTTATTGTGACTAATGCAATATGGTGGAAGGGAAAGGGCTTGTGGCTTTTTGTTTCTTTCTGATTTCACATGCTTGGAATTCAACAATGGGTTTTCTTAATCTTTGATCAAAATATAGCTCTGTATTAAGACCTTAATTCAAAACACTTTTCTCCTCTTGCATATTGAGTTTTGCAATTAAATTGCCTCAAACCAGTCTAGTCTCATATTCAAGGGGCGATTAGAAGATGAAACAGTGTTTAGTGTATGGTAGGGATTTAGCAATTATTTTTTTAATGAATTACAGAGTGTCAAAGAGTAAAATACACTTTGTGCCTTAGTGTTAAAGAGTAAGAAACATCAGAGGTATTCGTCAAGCAGCTAATGAAACCAACCCAAAGAACTATTTTTAAAAACAGAGACCGAGAACTTCTCCAGAATGTTCTATTACATTTGGAACCTCTTCAGGCTTATCACATACTGAGGTCGGAAATTAGATAGATGCCTTTCAGACTTGCTTTCTGTGTAAGATCTTCCTAAATTTGGGCATGTGCCTCTTTAAAAAGCCTCAGAAGCTTCCAGCAGCAGCATTTTCTCTCTCCGTTACCTGTGTATGCCCATCTGCATATTTTTGGTTTTGTCTTTGCATTCTGTTTAAAGGCTGTTATAAATAGGAATTATCGATGTGTAACTATGCCAACTAGATGTTGATGACTCTAGTCAGAGACTCATAAGTCATCCCTGCAGCCAGTGTTTGGTGCTGGGCTCTCCGGTCAGGCACTGTTGGGATGGATTCCTGGCACTGGACAGGGGACTAAAAAGGCTGCCTGCGATTCTTCCTCCTAACATTCCTGTAACTGCTGTAGCCTTGTCAGGTGTTCCAGGGAATTACTAAGACTGTGCTTTCTGGGGAGTTGAAACTATTGATCACACTGAGAATTTCACGTTCTTGCTGGGTCGACAGCAAGTCCCTCTGGGTGGAGAGTCCTGAATTTTTATTTTAGACCTGAGGAATTTCTGGCTACTTTCATAAAATGGTAGAGTCTCAGAGCTGGAAAGAAACTTTATAAATGGCCTCATTTTTCAGGAGAAACTGAGGCACGAGAGGTTTGGGCTTGGTTAATTATGTGGAAAAGAACAGATGATGTGTCCACTCACTGCCATTTTATGGGACCCTGGATTGGTAAAGAGCTAGTACTTATATGGGAATGAAGAGAGTCCTAAGATGCAGGGGCTCTGTGACCTCATTTTCACATAACTCTGAATGAGACGAAGTCCAAGCTTCAGTACTAGGGATCTGGCTGGATGGCCCTTCCATCCTTGTTGGAAGGAAGATGAACGTCTACGCTATAGTACGACTCCAAATAATGGTCCTTGGCCAGCAGCCTAGATCTCACCTGGCAGCCAGTTACAAACGCAGAATTCAGAATCTGCACCTTAACAAGATCCCCAGGTGATCTGTAGACACACTGAAGTGCTGTTCTGGAACAGTCTTCTCAAATTTCAGCCTGCATCACCATCACCTGGAGGGCTTGTTAAAAACTGAGGGCCCCACCCCAGACTTTCTGATTCATAAGCCTCAGGGAAACCCAGAATTCTACATTTTTAACAAGTTGCCAAATGACCCTGAGGCTTCTGGACCAGGACCAACCTTTGAGAAGCGCTGCCCTACTAGAACCACTGCCCGGCCGCTTCTCTGCACAGAGCTGGGGAATCTTCTATAGCCTGTTCCTGGCAGAAAGTCTTGAGGATGAGCCCCGAGAACCTCCACTTTCAAATACAAGTTCTGACTTACTCTAACATAGCTAGTCCCAGCCCCGAGTAGTTCCCGGTAACAGCAGCAAGTGACCCACATGCATGTTTCTGGAAGATTTGGGAGTCAATAAAAAGTCTGTTGTCTGCTGGTTTTATAATACAAAGGACGCACGGTGTTTTTAAAATACAGTCGAGAAGAGGGGCGCCTGGGCAGCTCAGTCGGTTGAGCGTCCGACTCTTGGTTTCGGCTCGGGTCATGATCTCAGTTTCATGAGCTCGAGCCACGTGTCTGGCTCTGTACTGACGACACAGAGCCTGCTTGGGATTCTGTCTCTCCCTCTCTCTACCCCCCCCCCCCCCCCCCCCGCTGCTCATGCTGTCTCTGTCTCTCTCAAAATAAATAAACTTAAAAAATAAATAAATAAAAATATAACTTAGTCAAGATGAGAACGAAGATGACCGTGGTGGAGCAGGCGCCGGGTGGCACGTTGAGCCACATGCTCGCTGGCATCCATGGAAAACAGGAACTCTGAAGTCAGCCGAGCCTACGGTAATGAACAAGTAGAAATACATCAGAAGGTGCGGTAGAGACAGCCGACTGCTTTGTCCAGCCTTGCTGTAGCTCACAGTGAAACCCACGCTACAAAGTGGGATTCCCCTGGTACGCGACAAATTGCCATCACCTCTTAAATTGCATCTCTTCCATCTTGAGAGTTTACCTTTCCCAGGGTAAGCACCCTTTGATGTGCTGTTTCAATGAGGCAGCACGGTTCGGGTGAGGGCTTGGTAAAAGCTAATGGGCGTGTGATGGATACTGGAGCATTTATAATTAGCTGTCCGACCACAGTCCAACCAACAAGTGAAAGTGATCACCTAAATGTCATCAGCCATGAATGGAGGATTTGAGAGACATTTATGTCAAAGGGTAAATTTCTGAACCTCACAGCAAAGACACTGAAGTTGTTCTTGGTTAAGTCTTGTACTATTATGGACGAGAAGGTGGCTGAATCACCGTGCCCAAGAAGCCAAATAAAACCAGTGCAAAACAATGCTTAACAGAGCAGTACTGTGAAATTCTGGCCTCAGTAAACTGGCCTGCGTGCTAACACCAAATCCTCACAAGACACGGGCAAGGGCCATAAAGTATTCTCGATCCCTTGGAAGGAGGACACATGATGAATGCGTGGCTGGGAATGAGCAGTAGGCAAACCAGAAGGGAGGGAACATTCTTCTCTCTGGTGCTAAAGACAAGTCATGATAGAGAGAGGTTCAGATTGCCAAGAGGGTGAGGCTTTTGTGTCCCAGACAGGCAGCCACCTGGGGATTATGAACACCATGGGGATGGTCACCGCCCCATCTGTGAGAACACACCGCTGGGCACTAGGCTAGGGTAGAAAGTGCCAGGGACACTGAGTCAGGAAACCTAGAGCTGCATGACCCTAGACATGGTACTTAGCTTTGAACTTTGGTTTCCTCATCCATAAATAGATACAGTGGCCCGACCCCAAAGGCCCATGAGGATTAAATAGCATAACGTGCAGAAAGTGGCTGGCGTGTTGCATGCGCTCAGGCGTTTTCAGTGTTTTTAATTTCAAGCCTTTGAGTCAAAACTGGTGTGCGGTAGGTCTCTTCAGGACCTGGGTAGGGTCAAGATGATCATTAGTAGGATAGAGCCAGTACTATGGAAGTCCGTCTGCCTGGTAGCCTGACAAGCAGACTTTTGGAACTCCTCACGTCCCCCATGGAATTTCAACATCATTCGAAAATACTGAGAAAAGGGGTTTCTTCTGGTCCTTCCTGTCTCTGAAGGCCTAGTCAATATCCACCCCTTCATGGATGCTTTTTCTCTTCCGATCTGTTAGTTCCTTCAACTGTGTATTCATTCGGATGATTAAATGCCTACTGTGTGTGCTGCACACTAGGGCTGCGGCTGTGAACCGGATAGGTCTGTTCATGGCGTCACCTTTTGGTGTCTCCTCCGGCAGAGGAGACAGCGCAAAGCTTCCTCATTTCCATGTTGAATGATGCCACGAAGGAGAAAGCTTCTTCAGGCTTTTATGAAACAGGCCTAAAACTAAAGCAGTGTGGGGGGAAGGGGATTGAAGTGCATCGTCAGGAAAGTCGCTCCAAGGAAGTGACACTACACTGAGATCTAAAGAATGGTGAGGCTTTCATCAGATGAAAAACGTGGGAAGAAGAGCCAAGAATAGTTAAGGCTCCTCTTTCCCTTGAGACATGTAAGACTTAGCACCTTTTGAGGGCTAGAAGAGCCGGGAAGGCATGAAAGACGGTTGCTGAGAAGGGGTCAGAGGAACACCAAGCTTGGACGCTACAGTTGGTGAGCAGCCATGCACACAGACACCAGCATTCTCACTGCTGTGCCTTTTCTCGAGAGACGTTCAGCTGCTTCGATGACAGGACAAAGAAGCCAGGTGGCTGTGTTCATTCCCGAGTTAAGGCTTTGCCTTAAGACATACTTGGCGTATTTTTTAATTATTTGCTTGATGTGCTCGTCTCTTTTATTCTCCTCCTCTCCCTTGCCTTATAAATTATTCAAGTTGCATTTTGAGAGTCAGCTTGGGAATTTACTCCTCATTGTTCCTACAGAAATAAGTATTCAATAAAAATTTCTTGATTGGTTCCTACTTTCCAGTTTATTGTAAATGCTGAGAATAGGGTGGGAGATGAAGTGGACACGTCCCCACCCTCAGGGAGCTCTGAATTCAGATCAGATGAACAAACATGGAAGGCACAGGAGATATAGACCCTAAAGCCAAAACTGCACATTTTGCATGAAGACTTGCTTATGCAAAATGAAACCCCTTTTTACCTGTGTACCTCCTCTGGTCTCTGAGAATCAATCATTATCTCCCCCTTTCCCTCTCCTCCCTCCCTGTCTTGAGATTTGCCATTAAAAAATAAAAAAACAAAAATAAAAAACCAAAAACCTTGGCAATTGGTTTTCAAGTCAGGATATGAGCAAAAGCAACCTTAGAAGTTATTCCTCATCCATCAAAGTCTCTTACCTTTTGGCTTTTCTGAAGGCAAAAAACCAAAATGGCGACAGAGCTTTTATAAACAGTAAACGATGTTACTTCTGTAGTGTAAGTTTAATGTATTTTTGAAGACAAGTGAGAGCCACACAGACCCCTCCTCCTGAAAGGGTCAGCTTTCCCGTTTCCTGTGTGGATCAATACGTTTGGTATGTACGAAAAGTAATCAGGTTACACTGACAGATGGCCTTAAGGATTTATAACTCGCTCTTCAAATGAATGCCTGACTCTTTCTGTCTTCAGCAGCAACCCCTCCATAACAGGATCAGCCAGTGACGCTAAAGGTTTCCAGGTTCCTGTCTCTTGTGCTCACAGGTAGTGTGCTTCCCTTAGGCGGCTACCAAAGAAATGTCAAGTCATTGCTCCGTAGTGATGTTTTAAAATTTATAGTTCAAGAAACTATAAGCAAGAAAACCTTACCTTTACCACCTTCCGCTCTTTGGATATATTTCCCCCAACTCAGGAAAAAAGAGAAATCAAGACATCTTTGTTTTTTTTTTTTAATGTTTTTATTTTTGAGAGAGACCAGAGTGCGAATGGGGGAGGGGCAGAGACAGGCACAGAATCCAAAGCAGGATCCAGGCTCTGAGCTGTCGGCACAGAGCCTGACGTGGGGCTTGAACTCACAG
This sequence comes from Prionailurus bengalensis, assembly GCF_016509475.1. Taxonomy (NCBI): domain Eukaryota; kingdom Metazoa; phylum Chordata; class Mammalia; order Carnivora; family Felidae; genus Prionailurus; species Prionailurus bengalensis. The sequence continues at coordinate 29,556,137 of NC_057353.1, read as the reverse complement.
ACCGTGAGATCGTGACCTGAGTGGCAGTCAGACACTTAACCGACTAAGCCACCCAGGCGCCCCAGAAATCAGGACGTCTTTGTAATGACCTTATTTGGCAGAGAACCATTGTTCCTTAGCCAGAGGGATGGCAAACATTTGCTTAGATGGCTGGTCAACGCTCAACCAGAGTACAGCATACAGGCTTGCCTGTATCACAGTCTCCTTACTCTGAAATCTACCTGAATTTCAATATTTTAGCTTCAAACTCTTTCAGGGCACTCGAGAATTCTATTGAGAGGTTAATTTAGCCTTAGCACGTGCATCTGCGAATGTGCCTCTCAGGACAGGAGCCCTGCAGGGAATTTAGCTCCTCAGCCATTGTGAAATTTGTTCGGCTAATCTGTAGCTCATAAAGCGTCATTTTAACTCATGGTTCCCACACCTGGTAATGACCAGGAAGGAGGAATATTCCCATGGGGTTGGGTCCTGTCCTCATTTTGTTCATCAGTGAGGGGTCATGAGCGGAGGCGGTTTCTATCATACTTAATTATGAGTTGAGCAGGACGGCTGTAAAATGGTAATGACTGTCATTACCAACCTAAACCTGCTTCGGAGGAACTAAAGTGTCTGCTTCTGCAACTAATCTCACCGGCCATCCCAACTCTACCAAATTATTACTTGCAGAATTTGCCGTGATCAGAGCACCTACCTGTTAAGAGTGTTATAAAAAAAATAAAAAAAATAAAAATAGCTGTCATCTGGTTGTCACCTTTCATTAATTTCCTCTGGTTTTTGTTTTCTTTCCTGTTGGAATTGATTTTGGTGGCTGATAGTGTAGGCTAATGAAGACAAAATGCCTAGCACAAGGCACCAACCGCAGGTATAGCGGTCGCTCCTTGAAGAGGCTGAAAATAGGATTATACCGCCACCTTGTGGCTAATAGTGGCACCTGCTTTTTAAAGTAAAAAGCCATCAGTGTTTCTACTGATTGAATCACCTATTGGTTAGAAACATAAATGGATGTAAAAGGATAAGAGATTCTGGAGAAGAATAATTTTGCTCAAAATAATTATTCAGGCAAACTTTTAAGGTCCTTTCAGAGGCTCCTCAACAGTTCTATAACCTCACGTACTGACCCTTCTTGGCCAAATGACAAATTCCCACAGTAGTTTGAATTCTATAAAATTGGGGTGGATGGATGGAACCATTGCCTATGTTACAACGATATCACACATTTGTCTTAAGTGACAGTCTCAGCCGTGACTGTATATCAGTGGAGCCAATAATGAAGTCTGTTCTAAAACAAAAATAACTGATGTGCAACTATTACTCTAAGTGAATATTATGATTTTCTGCAACTCATCTTGGTGAGGCATTTGGGTGCCATCATAAATTTTAGTTGAGGTGCAATGAATGCTCTTCCTTTTCCCTATGTTAAGTAACTCATAGAATATTTATACATGTGGTCCGACAACGAAATATCTTTGAAGCTTCGAGAAAATAATATTCTATAGTTGGATATAATTGTATTGAGTCACGTAAGAACAGGGTTAAAAGAAATAGGCTTAAATCTCTCTTAAATGAGAGATCACTGCAAATTGTTCATGTATTTCTGCTGGTATGGATTAATTCTAGGTACTCAGAAAATACCGCGCTTGATATAGGCATTAGCAGAAAATTAGATGATCCTCAGGACCAGTAACAGTATCATGGACTTTGGAGCCTTAGATCATCTTTTCCACATGGAACCTGGTCGGTAAAAGGGCACAGTGAGTGGTCTGGAAAATGTCATCATTGTGGCAGGAGTGTTCCTTTTCAGGGCGACTTTTTACTTCCCACACACTGTGCCTCCTGTCCTCTTATTCTGACTCTCTGTTGCTAATCCTGAGAGAAGCCTTTTGGCCACATGGAAAGACACTGACCCGCTCACTCCTCAGAACACACTAACTTGACCCCTGCGTTTAACCTCAGTGAAACCAGTGCGTGAGACAGGCCATCGCACTGCTTGGACAGCCCTGGACCATCCACACAAGGCCTGTGCTCCCATCCCCACCAAGAAGAAAGAACATGGAAGTCATATGTGCATCTGTGCAGGAGGGGGCAGCCCATCTACACACATGCGGGGGGGGGGGGGGGGGGTAGGCACAGGGGGCCGGGGGACAGTCCTGTCTTAATTGTAGATAAGACACCAAAATTTAAGGAGATGACCAGAGAAGGAATGGGCAAGAGAATTTGGAAATGGAAGTCCAGAGAAAAGAAGAGACCAGGAGAGAAGAATTTACGAGTGCAGACCTCTGAAATAGGAATAAACCCACCCGGGAGGTCCTGCTGTGAGTGAGAGTCAGAGGTCATGTATGTGTAAACCCCTGCACTCTGCCAGGCCTGCTGCGACCGGTGGTGTTCGGGTCCTCCTGTCGAGTTTCACTTCAAGGCTTCTGAGAGGTGGACACGGCCCAAAAACCAGGAGCCCCCATCCCGAGGGATTACAATGTATCTGGCTCAGAAACATGATGATGATCATTCTTCCCATGGGGAGATTCTTGTCCACCTAAAAGTAGTCCTTTCAGTAGCTTTTCAACAAATTTTAGTTGAAGGAGAGTGCCAGGAGCTTTGACACATTTTCTCTGAGTGGCATCTTTTATTCAGTATCTCGTAATAACCCGCTTTCATCCTCTCTCTCCCTACACTGTGCTGGTAGGCTGGGCACCCCACGTATTTTCATTGTATTCTATCGGCTTTCCCCGATGAGGGAGAGAGAGAAAAGAAGGAAACGTGTACAGAAATAGAGAAAGGCCCTACAGATTACACACTCGCTTCCTGGATGGATATCTGGCTTTTGAATAATTCACACAGCAAACTATTTTCTAGGAATCTGGCACTTTATAAATAGACATCGATTAAATCTGTTGTATGAGTGAAGGAAGGAAGGAACAAACAAATGCCTGCGCAACAGATACCTTTTGTGTTTCCTAAACCGTGTTATCCTTTGGACCTGTATATGAAAATTGATACCCTGTGTATTCATAGGTCGCCTTGATTTATGTGCCTGCTTGACTATATTTTAGTAACGGTGGTGCCAATTTGTAGTCTAAATTTAAAGTAAATTATTCATTGCCTCAACAAATCAGGAGAGACGTGCTGGTCATTTTCATTCGGTGGGAGCCATCCAGGGGCAACCACGCAAGAGCAATTTGACCATCCATTACTGCACGCGTGTGGTGTTTGCAGGTGCGACTTCAAACCGACATAGGAAGACGGTCCCTATCACACCGGAAGTTGTACGTTTCTATATTTACAGAGCATTAGGAAGTGTTCGTGTTGATTCAGGGACCTAAGGAAAATATTGACTTCATCAAGAATAGTCTGCATACATTGTAGACAAAAGTTTCTTTTTCTCCAGCTTTTTATTATTCTTCAACCTTAAATATGCGCATAAATGCAATGTGTTTCACTCAGAGAAAATCCGGTCCAGTTCAACTGCCTTTGCTGAAATGGTTTTTATTGTCCGAGCCCTCAAGGTGTGCTCCTCTTTGGCCCTAAGCCCCCCAGGCGCTGGCTGGATGCGGACAGCTCAGGGCTCCCGAGATGCAGTTATGGCTCTTTCAGAGAAGCAAATGAAAATGTAAACGTGGACAGTCTTTTGCACGACAAAAAAGTTTTTTGAGTTCTGATCCATTAACACAATAATTTGCTTACTTTATTCGTGAAACTTGATATTAAGTTATAGGCTATTCCTTTTAAGATGGAATATTCTAGAACTGAGCAAAGCAGACGTTCTATAAATGAGGCCTCTCTGACAAGAGATAATTGTTCAAAAAAATTGGGGGAGGGGGTGCCTGGGTGGCTCAGTCGGTTGGGCGTCCGACTCTTGGTTCGTCTCAGGTCCATGATCTCACGGTTTCGTGGGCTGGAGCCCCGTGTGGGGCTCCTAGCTGACAGGGCGGAGCCTGCTTTAGATTCTCTGTCTCCCTCTCTCTGCCCCTCCCCCACTTGCGCTATCTCTGTCTCTCTCACAATAAATAAATAAACTTAAAAAGTTTTTTTTCTTACATTTTTTTATTTGAGGGGTGCCTGGGTGGCTCGGTCGGGGTAAGTGGCCAACTCTTGGTTTCTGCTCAGGTCATAAACTCACAGTTGCATGAATTTGAGCCCCATGTCAGGCTCTGCACTGACAGTGTGGAGCCCGCTTGGGATTCTGTCTCCCTCTCTCCCTCTGCCCTTCCGCCACTATCCCCCTCTCAAAATAAATAAATAAACTTAAACATTTTCTTTTTATGTGAGTATAGTTGATACACAGTGTTACATTAGTTCCAGGTGTCCGGCATAGCGATTCAATTTCTGTTCGTTATGCTGTGCTCACCACAGTTGTAGCTACCATCTGTCACCATGCAACGCTCTTACAGTACTATTGACTGGATTCCCTCTGCTGTGCCTTTTATTCCCATGACTTATTCATTCCATAGCTGGAAGCCTGTATCTCCCATGACAATCATTAATTTTTGGTATATGGCTCTATTTTTCAAAATCTGTCACTCTTGAAATATTTCCCAGAACTCATGTGGCCATTTGCATTTAGAAGCATTGTCGCCGGGATGGGGAACAAGCTGTACCCCCGTTGAGAAGGACCTTCCTCGCGGGGCTGAGACTACAGGTTTAGAGTCAGAAATGGCTCGACTCATATCCTCACCGGCCACTTAGCATCTGTGACATCGTAGGAGAACTTACTCAGTGTCTCCGCCATTCAACTTCCTTGTCTGAAAAATGGGGATGAGCAGGGCCTTCTCACCGTCTTGTAGCAGTTCAGTGAGGAAAGCCTATAGCAAGAGTCCCAGGACATGCCAGGTCCGAAAATGTACTGGATACAGCTCCCATGCCTCATTTGTAGTTGCTTATAAATAGGTCTTATTTACTGCTGCTGATGTATTATTAGCACATACTTTCATCTGTTCGTTTGAAAATGTACTTATTGAGGGCTCGCAGAAGCGCAGTGAGAGCCGGCCCTGAAAACAGGTACATATTCACAGTAGATAACTGTTACGAAAGTGAGTAAAAGACATTGTCTTTCATTAATTGTATTGGCCTTAGACCTTCTCGAAGAAAAGTAGGTTTGGGAGCTAGGGAGATAGGTGGGGAAGTGTGAACTGCATTTTTGTGAAAGCTATAATAAATGCTTTACACCGCTCTGGGAAAAAAAAAATGCAAATAAGCACTTATTTGCTATGGACTATCTGGAATTTTATTTGAGGACATTAAGAATCTGTCCCCAAACATAGCAAACTAACAAGCCACGCATTGCCTGAAGCACTGCTGGGTACTCGTGCATTCCCACTGTACGTTTTTAGGTTAGGAAAACAAAGGCCTGGACAACAGAGGGGACTTGCCCCGAGGCAGGTGTCCAGGTGAGTGCAGGGCGTCCCGCACACACATCCTTGCCTTTGCTCTAAGGCTTCCTCCTGACATGCACTAATCACAAGATTGTGTCACTTCACGTGAGAAGCTGTTTCAAAACACAGTGGTCTCTCCGCAGGAGGACGAAGCACTCTGTGCCCATGTTACCACCTGTGAAGGACTGACTGACCCACCAGCTTGTGCCACTTCTTGCTCCCGCCATGGGACCTTCGGGGAGCGTGCTGAGCAGCGGACAGATGCAGGTGGTCCTGTGGGGCAGTTTGGCGGCTCTCGTCACTTTCTTCCTCATCAGTTTCCTCGTCTTTCTGTGCTCCAGTTGTGACAGGTGAGATCTCCTGTGTATCTGCCGGAACCTTGAAATAACCCGTTCCCTGTGCCCAGAAGACTCTTCATGGGAAAAGCACGTTATAAACAGAATCCCGCTACACAGACATTCACAGAAACCCCTGTGTTTCTAAAGTTAACTAGCTTCTGTGCTGCAGAGCACCTCAGGACGTTTTTTGTATTCATCGAATGAAAATCCATGCTTGATTTTGCTCAGGAGCAACTGGGAGAACCCTTGTATACAAAACTTCCCAAAATGAAATTCTTGCCATTCTTTTGAGCACGTTGTTGTTAAAATTTATATTGTGTTTTCCTGTCAATGGACATTTGGAAATCTTAGTATGATGTGCATGAAAGATACTCTTTGCTGCCACTTGACAGTTACTGATTATAATTGCTATTACGTGCTTTGAAAGGACCATTCAAGTTTTGTGATCTAGAAGTGCAATTTCTTAAGAAACATTAATTTTCCTAGAAGAGAGATGAAATAATCATCTTGGTTGTTTTTAGAGTTATGCTTCTTCTCCCCTTCCATGTCTCCCTCATTTGGAATGTCTGTACCCCCCCCCCCCCCCCCCCCGCCCAATAAAAGCTCTTTGCTCAGAACCAAAGGTCTTTCTAACATGTTGGGAGTGATTTCCCAGGTGTTCAGACGCTGTTAGGATATTTTGCAGGAGCGCCTGGGTGGCTCAGTAAGTTAAGCATCCGACTTCGGCTCAGGTCATGATCTCGTGGTCCGTGAGTTCGAGCCCCATGTCAGGCTCTGCGCTGCCAGCTCAGAGCCTGGAGGCTGCTTCGGATTCTGTGTCTCCCTCTCTCTCTGCCTCTCCCCTGCTTGCTCTCTCTCTCGCTCTCTCAAAAATGAATAAATGTTAAAATTGTAAAATAAGAAGGATACATGCAGCCTCCTGGCAGACTGGTGCCGTGGGGCTGGAGCAAACCAGCCAGTCTACCTCCAAACCTTCCTCTCAGTAACTGCAGGAGAGACCCAACAAGGGTCATTTACAAATCTGACAGGACTTCCTACCCTGAAGTCTCTGTCAAGAAGAGGAAAGTCAGACTCTCCCAACCAAGTAGCCTTCCAGTCTCCTCCCAGTTTAGACCTGGAGCTCTACAGCTGGATCTGAGTCTCCTCAGGAAGGTGCAAAAATAGAGGCTGGTGGAGTTTGCTCCCCTGGACTAGGGAGGGCCTGCCTGTAATTATTTACACTCCCACTAGGCGTCACTGTTGCCTCGACAAATGTGGGACATGTATTCTCTAGTACGGATGGCTTTCCTTAGACTGTCCTGAGTAAAAATAAATTCTATTTTTATTCGATGGACTTTTCCATAGACTGGAAGTACATATGACTCATCCTGAGAGCATGTATCCTTCCCAACGTGCCAAAATTTGTATTTTCTTTCATTTTTTTCCCAGTCCCATTGCACTGGGTAGTCGACTCTGAGTTTGTCTGGATTTTCTTTTAAAAAGGGGAAAAAACAGGTAAAATTATTTCTAGCATTCTAGAGTCGAGACAAGTTTCTGCTCAGGAATGTGCCTCAGTCCTCTTGTGAACTTGTATTTTCTACTCTGGGAGAAAGAGAGCTAGAGAGGTGACGGGTCTCATGCTGTGACTTGACCCCCCTCAGACCCTGACGCCTGCAAAGGAGTGATGGAGTCACGGTCCAGCTTTTGCTTCTTGACAAAACAAACCAGGATCCTAAAAGATTTAAATGTGGACAAATATTCAGATAGCCAAGGGGAGCATCTGTTTGATCTTAGACGGCACGTTTGACGTTACAGCAATGTTTTCTGTTCCATTTCAGAGAAAAGAAGCCGAGACAGCACAGCGGGGACCACGAGAACCTGATGAACGTGGTGAGCCCATATACACGTCTGTGTGTGCTTTCGAACACCGGCCACTTAACTAAGTGTGTTCCCACAAGCTGGCAACCTGAGGGAAACGGAGGGAAGGAGGTCACCAGAGTTAACTGGCTGCCTAGAGTCCTCCCTCTGGAGGACTCTTACTCAGCGTGGCTAGAGGCCTGTGCAATTAGCCGGGTTGGTTGGGAGAGTTTCAGAAATGGATGCAATCGTGCTGTTCCCGGAAGGATCCTGAGAGCATGCCAACCTACTGCAGGGAACCCCTGCCCAGCTCCAGCCTAGTATTGGTTTGCTAGGGCTGCATCACAGAGGATCACAAACAGTGGGGCTTCAATACCAAATGTATTGTCTTGATGTTCTGGAGGCCAGAAATGGAGATCCAGGTATCAGGGGGGTTGGCTGGCTCTTCTGAGAGCCTGGAGGGTGAATCTGTTCCAGGCCTGTCTCCCAGCTTCTGGGGGTTTGCCGCTCTGTGTGGTCTTCTCCCTGTGTCTCTCCGTGTGGTCTTTCCTCTGCATGTCTCTGTCCAAGCTTCCTCGTTTGGTAAGGACTCCAATGTGACCTCATCTTATTGAGTTTCATCTGCAAGGACCCTGTTCCAAATAAGGTCACATTCCTAAGGTATCGGAGGTTAGGACTTCACCTCTGAAATTTGGGGAGTATCCAGTTCAACCAGTAACAGCTGGTCATGAAGCTAACCAAAAGGTAGGACCCCCGTCGGCCTCGATGTGGCCCGGCTGGGTTTCCACAGCTCTCACATGGGGTGCTGTCGAGCCACAAGGGGCTCTTAGACCCACCCTGGTGAGGAGCACCCTGAGTGTCGGGGTCATGCCCTTACCTGGCTGAGCACTTCCAGCAGCTGGGGAGGGGGCCACCCCGTATTCGCAGGGCTGACTTCGTCGGTCTTGCTTGAGCCCCATGGCGGTGCTAAAACAGAGAAGGTGTCTCCGTTCCCTGACATAATTCCTTAAGATCAGGAAAAATCTGCCGTCGGGAAGAGGGTGTGAAATAGGCAGCCAGCAGACAGAGCTTACCCAGGAGGTGTCTCCAGGCCCAGTCACCGTCCCCCACCAAGGGCGTGCAAGGCTCTTGTATCCCAAGTAGGCTGGAGTTGTTGGGGCTTCTCTCCTCCGGGAGACCCTGGGGTGTCCTTGCCTCCTCCTCTGCACGCACACCTCCCCCGCTGCTGTTCTGCGTTCTCAGCTCTCCCTTTGCCCTCTTTCTTACCCCCATTCCAGTCCCTGGCTGTCAACCCCACTTCTCAGCTGTGCACAGTGCCCCCGTCCAGCGCACAGAGCGCAGATCGCTGCTGTGGTGGCATCGAGAGGGTGGAGGGGCGCCTCGGTGGCTCAGTCGATTAAGCCTCCCACTCTTTTTTTTTTTTTTTTATAAATGTTTGTTTATTTTTGAGAGACAGAGTGCAAGCAGGGGAGGGGCAGAGAGAGAGACACACACACACAGAATGTGAAGCAGGCTCCAGGCTCTGAGCCGTCGGCACAGAACCCCATGCAGGGCTCAGACTCACGAACGGGAAGATCATGACCTGAGCTGAAGTCAGATGCTTAACCGACTGAGCCTCCCAGGCGCCCTGTGCAACTCTTGATTTAGGCTCTGGTCAAAGATTTCATGGTCTGTGAGTTCGAGCCCCATGTCGGGCTCTGCACTGACAGGGCAAAGCCTGCTTGGGATCCTCTCTCTCCCCCCTCTGTCTGCCCCTCCCCAGCCCATGCACACATACACGTGTGCACCCTCTCTCTCTCAAAATAAATAACAAATGTGTTTTAAAAAGGTGGGGGAGATGGGGGGTTAGCTCTGCGGTTGCTTCTCCCACACGTAGGTCCCTGGTCCTGGCTTTCTTCACCACCCCCCATGCTCCTTGGTGCCGGTTGGGGCTAGAGGAAGGGCTTCTGTCTCTGTCCTCCTCCCAGATTCCTTCCCTGTGCTGCTACACCCCTGGTGGGGCCCAGGGAGCCGTCAGCAAGCCCCCCTGCCGTGTGGTTCTGATACGTGCCCCAGCGTGAGAACTCCTGCTGCAGACCTTCAATGCCTGCGTGGCCCAGGGTCAGGGACGAGGTCGAAGGTAGTGTCACGGGGGATGAAAGGAAAACGCAGGCTGTTCCCGTGCCGTATCCTTAACTAATAACCACACAGCCTCTCTTCTACAAACGTGTGGGGGAGAGCACGCAAAAGCACGTGTTCACACGGGCCGTGGTACATGAGCTCACACACACCCACCACAGCCTTCCACCCGGCTCTTTTTAAGAGCTTCTCTCTCAGCTGCTCGATCTTATTCAACTTGCAGATTCGCCACTTAGACCAAAGAAGCCCCCCAAGTCAGCCTCGCCTCTGCACCCCACCCCTGATCCCAGCTCTTATACATCCTTGCTCCCTCCTAAGCCCCAGATGGGCCACCACTAAAGCCTAGCCTGAAAAGATCCAGAGGCATGGGGGTGTCCTGAAGTTTGCTCCTTGTGCTACAGAGAGAGGGAGGCTCACTCCAGGCTCCTCTGGGGGCATTTTCTCATGGAAGCTAAGAGGAGAAGTGGTGGCTAGGACCCAGGTTATGCTGCTTCAGCAGCGATGGGTACTTATGCTGTGATGAGCCGACCTGGGAGCTTCCCCCCTCACACCTGACTCCTGTCTGGGTGCAACCTTTCTGGGATATGAGAGCCTGCACCTTAAGCTCCTGGCGTCCTTACGCAATGACCCACCTCCTGGCACCCTTCACTCAGGAGCAGCGTGAAACTGAAACAGCGGACTCTCAGTTAAGGGTTCATGACATAGCATGAGCTATTTGCTTTATTATTATTATTATTATTATTATTATCTGGTTCCCAGTAAGAAGTCAGAGAATTTGTGAGGCCAACTAGCCAAGCTTCTGGTGCTGTTTATATCAGAATTTCCCTGTGGAATCCTGGAACATAGACCAAGTGTGGCCTCCTGGGTCATGCACACTGTATTCTGCGAGAAGGATTTGGGGACAGGTCACATTAGCAGTGATTCAGGCTGCTACATGGAACCAGTTGGGCATTTAAAGAAACATGTGCTTTCTGACTACTTGTTTATTCCATATAGTATCTCTGTATTTGAGCCCAGTAGAAAAAACCTTCAATGACTTTCTTTCCTCCAAGCATCCAGAATTTGTGAGAATGAGAAAGATTTGCAAACCTACTATTTAACATGATTGTTCTTGTGAACCTTAGAGCAGAGACTTGGCTGGTTATGAAAGTGTCAGAAATCGATTATAGTATCTGTCTTCGACCAGACTTAAGCCTCTTCCCTTCAGATGGCATATTTGTCTTGGTGTGGCATGCCTTTAAGAATAGCATTTTGTGGGTCACCTGGGTGGTTCAGTCGGTTGAGTATCTGACTCTTGATTTCAGCTCAGGTCATAACAGGGTCATGGAATCAAACCCCACGCACATCAGGCTCCTCACTGAGTGTGGAGTCTGCTTAAGATTCTCTCTCTCCCTCTGCCCCTCTTCTCTGATCACATGCGCACATGTTCTGTCTAAAATAAAATTTTTAAAATGTTTTTAATTTTTTTAATGTTTACTTCCTTTTGAGAAAGAGAGAACACAAGCAGGACAGGGGCAGAGAGAGGGAGACAAAGAATCCAAAGCAGGCTCCAGGATCTGAACTGTCAGCACAGAGCCCGATGTGGAGCTCAAACACGAACCGCGAGATCGTGACCTGAGCCAAAGTCAGACGTTTATCCAACTGAGCCATGCAGGCGCCCCTAAAATTAAATTTTTTTAAAAAAAAAACAGCATTTTACAGAGCCTGTGGTATAAGGAAGGATGCGGCTGCTTTCTGCTGGGGTCAGTTCTGACCAGCACTGGGCCTTTTGGCCACCTTCTCACCTCAAGCTAAGGGGACTGATCCCTCATGACCTACCTGTAGCCCAGTTGGAGACCCCAGGTGGAAAGCTCTGTAAATGGTCTTGAAGATTCCCAGTGCCCCGAAGATTCTAGAACAGTTCTGTCCAGTAGAGCTTTCCACTGTGATGGAAGTGTTCTGTACCTGATCTGCAGTAACCACTAGCCACCTGTAGCTGATGAGCATTCAAAGTGTGACTAGCAATTCAATTTTGTTTAATTTCACTTAGTTTAAGTGGATTTGGGTTTTTGTTGCTGCGGTTTTAATTTTTAGGGTTTTTGTTGCTGCGGTTTTAATTTTTAGAAAAAGCCATGGCCACTCTCCTCTGCCTGCAGTCTGATTGTTCATGTGGTATGTTTGTTTTGCAGCCTTCTGACAAGGAGATGTTCAGCCGCTCAATAACTAGCCTGGCCACAGATGCACCTGCCAGCAGTGAACAGAACGGAATACTCACCAATGGAGACAGTAAGTTATGCAAAAATACTAGCTTTCCATGCAGACCCCATCACATTTCAAAAAACGTAGCTCAAAAATTATCAAATGTATTCTTGCCCACTCTTGGTAGTCTACCAGTTTTAGTGAATGTCCTCTCATTTGGATGAAAAGCTAGTATTTATTAATTGGTTTCTCTGTGCCATTGCTCTAAGATCTGTTTGTATACTAACCCATCCATACAACTACTATAAGATTACTGATATTAATATTCTCACTCCCTGTAAGATAGCTGTTGTTACTGTCCACAGCTTAGAGGTGAAGAAACTGCAGCACATTGCTGCTTCGACAGATCACCACGAACTTAGTGCCTTAGAAGAACTGAAATGTATTAACTTACAGCTTTAAAGTACCAGCAGAAATGCACTTCTTCCTGGAGGCTCTAGGGGTGAATCTGTTCCCTTACCTGTTTCAGCTCCTAGAGGCTGCCTGCATTTCTTGATTCCTAGCCTTTCCCTCCATCTTTACACCTCTCCCCAACTCTCTTGCCCCACTCTGTCACTTAAAGGGACTCTTGGGGCACCTGGGTGGCTCAGTTGGTTCAGCATCTGACTTCAGCTCAGGTCATGATCTCACGGCTCATGAGTTAGAGCCCTACATCAGGCTCTGTGCTGACAGCTCAGAACCCGCTTTAGATCCTCTCTCTCTCTCTCCCCTCTCCCCTACTCTCTCTCAAAAATAAATAAACATTAAAAAAAAAAAAAAGACTCTCATGATTACGTTGGGCCCACCTGGGTGACCCAGGCTACTCTCCTTCTCAGGGTCAGCTGATAGTTCACCTGTATCCTTAATTCCTCCCTGGCCACGTAGCATAACACACACATACACAGGTTCCAGAGGGTAGGACATGGACACCTTTTGGTGGCCATAATTCTGCCCGCCGTGGAGAGGCTCATAATTTGCCTGAGATCACAGTCAGTGTGCTGACGATCTGTAATCTGAGTGCTGGGCACACCTCTGGATCCACTCTGCACACTGCCTGTTGCACGCACGGAGTGCTGTCCCTGACAAAAATAGCAACTACACTTGCTTCACACTGTCCAGTTTACAAAGTGCTTTCACCTGAGGTAGGAGGTTGTCCTGTACCCCGTGTCCTGCTAAGGAAACTCGGGGCGTGGGGGGGGGGCAGTATCTACCCCAGAATCTGCAGACTCCAGTGCTTGTTCTCTGACCACCATGACACATGTCTGGGGCTAGAGGGCAGAAGTTCAACCCCTCTGTGATGAGTAAGTAAACCTAGGGTGGTACCTGCCGTTGTGTCAGACACTGTCCTGGGCTGCGGGGGTCTCAGAGAATCCCAGTCTAGTCCATAAAGATTAAAACTCGTAAGTTATAAACACACACATACGTACACATGTAAAGACTACATATCGTATATAAGAACTATATATTATATAAGGAGCATGTAAGATAAATGTATGAATATAAATATACATATTTTAGTACACATTTATTCGTATATACTTATACTTTTTATGCTTACACATGAAGAATAGATAGTATATGAAGAACATATAATAGAGCGACAGTAATTTAATAACTTGTTCACTACAATGTAGGTATCAGAAGGGCGGGGCTGGCTTTGTTGATGTACTCCAACCATCTCTGGCACACAGTAGGCACTCAGAAAACATGACTGAATGGTTTCACACAGTAACATTTCTGTGCAAATCGAAGGATTTCACATTTGGATTTTCTAATTTGAGGTAGAAATGGTAGGGGGAAGGGCAGTGAGATGGAAGGAAGAGGCACAGGCGTGCAGTCCCTTTGTTACACTGGTTTAGGGCACATTTTTGCCCCCTTGTTTCCATCGTGTCTGTCAAACAAAAGTGACCACTGAAAGGGAATGGTTTCCAGTTATTCCCTCCAAACGGGAGGAGGCCAGTAAGGCCAGGGAAGGTGGCCACCATACATGCCCCCCATTTTGGTGCCCAGCCACTCACGGTCTGGCTCCAGGGAATATCACTTTCTTCCTCTGGTCACGTTAGGCACTCTGCCTACCAGAGTCCCACCAATAAGCAATGAAAGTAACTGTGAACCAAATTAATAGCCAAGACAACTTATTAAATATTGTATTAGAAAGATGTAATAGCTGGTTTTAGTTTCAACTGTGGTTGAAATAAGAATATCAAGTAACAATCATACCATCTGTAATTTGCAGTTTAGAGTCCAATAAAAAGCACCTTGATTTAACCTAACCTTGCATTATCCAATTCACTGTAATAATTAAAGAATTGTCTTTCCTCATTTTTTATACTTCTGCTGCCTTAGTTCTTTCAGAAGACAGTACTCTGACCTGCATGCAACATTATGAGGAAGTCCAGACCTCAGCTTCAGATCTGCTAGACTCCCAGGACAGCTCGGGGAAGCCAAAATGTCATCAGAGCCGGGAACTGCCCAGAATTCCTCCTGACAGCGCCGTGGACATGATGCTCAACGCGAGAGCCGTGGATGGGGACCAGGGCCTGGGGACGGAAGGGCCGTACGAAGTACTCAAGGATAGTTCCTCCCAAGAAAATATGGTGGAGGACTGCTTGTATGAAACTGTGAAAGAAATTAAGGAGGTGGCGGCAGCTGTGAACCCAGGGAAAGGCCATGGCAGCAGGTCAAAGTCAACTTCCGCTTTGAAAGAGCTTCCGGGGCCTCAAGCCCCCCAAGCAGACTTTGCTGAGTATGCCTCGGTGGACAGAAACAAAAAATGTCGACAGAGTGTTAATGCGGAGACTGTTCTTGGAAATTCATGCGATCTGGAAGAGGAAGCCCCACCACCTGTCCCCGTTAAACTTCTGGATGAGAATGAAAACCTTCAGGAGAAGAGAGAGAGCAAGACAGGAGACGAAGGAGCCACAGAGGGGACCAGTGAAACCAACAAGGTAGGCCCCCATGTTTGTGCTTCATGTGCTTTTGTCACGATTAGGAATCTAGCTGATCTTGGGGCTTTTTACTGGCACATCAATCTGGGAAATACATATAAACACTTTCAGGTTCATTGAATGATGAAAGCTGCTTCATCATTCTGTGTGTGGCTCTCCCCGCCCCCCCCCCGCCCTTCCAAATAATAAAATGCTAAAAACTCATGTTTGTAAAATATTTTCTCTTGGCCCCTTACTTGGATGTTTTCCAGTTTTTACATCCTATCTAATTGGGGCTAAGTATTACTGTCTTCATTTTGAAGACCAGGAATTTAAATGGAAACTAGACTGCCCCGTGTTTAGCCTTTTCTGTTTGCTGCTGCCTCAAGATCCCAGAAGTCAGAGCATAGGAACACACACAGAGGGAACAGACTCACAGTTGCCACTGTCTTACTTACACAGTATTACTGTCTTCATTTTGAAGACCAGGAATTTAAATGGAAACTAGACTGCCCCGTGTTTAGCCTTTTCTGTTTGCTGCTGCCTTCAAGATCCCAGAAGTCAGAGCATAGGAACACACACAGAGGGAACAGACTCACAGTTGCCACTGGTTGTATCTGATTATATGCATACTTCTATATAAAATCAAGTAAAAGATTTTATTTTGTGACAATTTCAAAACAATAGCCAATAACTCTTAAGGTTAGATATTCAACAAAGCTCTCAAATGTATTAACAATCCCCGGGCCTTACCTGTTTCTGATAACTGGATGTATGAGCCACAATAACTTGAAATTCACATTTCCAGTTGTCAGTATCTCCTTGGGATTTAACCAGGCCCAGTCTTCTTTAGTCAACTATTATCTGATTTCTGTCCTCTCCACAGGAAAAAGCAAGGTTCTCATCTCAGGTTTTGGTGGGAAGGACAAGTAGGGGTTAGTCAGTCAATACAGTTGTAGCCTTAAAAAAACATCTGGAGTTTATGATCAAAATGTGAACCCTGGCTGTGGCTATATAGGTTATACCCAGTAAGTCATTCTTTGTGGTATTCTCTGAATGCGTTTCAACTTTTCATATTATCTGTGAAATCAGCTGTTGAGAGCCCCAGTAAGAGTGTTCATGAACCTAGTCCTAAATGCAAAAGTGCGGTCTATTGTTTTGCCCTTCATATAACCACAGATAATGAAACTAATGTAAAGTCTATTATGCCTAAAAAAAATTCAAGCTTTTTTTCCTTATAAGCACTTGAAAGATAAAGTCAATTGTCTAACCACTACCACTAAGCAGTTCTCCAGATATCCCAGTAGAAAATGGAAATACCCATCTGGGAATCAATAGTAATACAAGAATGAATAACCCATCATCTTCATATAAACAATCTTAATTTTAAGCAACTCAGATAACTTGAAATATTTAATATTTATTCTTTTTTTATTCATGCACAAGATTTTCGCAAGCACCTACGACGTGCCACATAATCTTCTAGGTGCTGAGAATCCACTAGTGAGCAAAACTTCTGAACAAAACTTCCTGCTCCAGGGGAGCTTACATCTTAGTGGGGAGAGACATAAATATGCACAAAACTAAAGTACATGGCACTTTAGAAGGCTTTAAAGTTTATAGGGAAAAATTAGAACAAAAGAAGGAGGATTAGGAAAGTGGAGTGAGTACAATCATGAATCAAGTGGTCAGGGTACGCCTACTGTGAAGGTGGCATTTGAATGAAACGTTCAAGGAGGTGAGAGAATGAGTTGTATACATTTGGGGGAAGAGCGGAGGGAATGGCCAGTGTGAAGGGCCTGAGGCTGGAGCCCGTCCGGCCTGTCCAAGGGAGAGGAGCGGGACAGGTGTGGCTGGAGAGGAAAGGGTAGTAGAGAGGAAGGTAACTAGGGGCCCAATCCTGTGTGGCCTTTACTCATAATCTGAATAAAACAGGGGTCATCAGAAAATCTTGAGAAGAAGGGATGACTCTTTGGATCTTTGGCAAAGATGCCCCCGACTGTACTGTCAGATTCAACTGTAAAGGGGAGGAGCAAGGAGGAACACCAGGTGGCCATTCTCACAGACCAGACAAGAGATGATGGTGGCTTAGAACAGGACAGAAGTAATGGGAGAAGCGAAGCTGGAGCCAAGAGATTGGTTGGTGGACCAGATGCGTGATGAAAGAAAGAAAAGATAATGGTGAGTCCCAGGTTTGGCCTGAGCCACTACCAAGACGGAGCCACCATTCGCTGAAATGGAGAGGGCTGCAGGCAGGCAGGTTTTTGGAGAAGATTGCGTATTCGGTGCTGGACATGTTTCGTTTGAGATACATACTGGATGTCTGAGTAGAAACAGCAGAGAACAGCTGGATGGATGAGGAGGTTTAGGAGAAAAGGTCTGGGTCGGATTTGTACACTTGGAAGTCATCGGCAGAAATTTTTTCTTACAGCCATGACATTGCTTTAAGGGGGGAATGAGATCACTGATTGAGTGTAAATGACAACTAGAAGAGTTCCCAGGGCGCAGGTCTAGGAAAGAAAAGGAACGAGCAGAGGACACCTAAATAGGAAAGAAAAACAGGAAAGTTCAGTGTCCTGGAAGCCACGTGAAGAAGGGTCAGGGACAGGGAAGTGGCCACTGTGGCAAATGCAGCGACGGGTCAGGAATGATGAGGGCTGAGGATTGACAGTCAGGTTAGTCACATGGTGGACATTGGTGTCCTGGAGTGTCAGAGGCAGAAACTTGACTGAAATGGTTTAGAGAGAGAATAGGAAGAGAAAAATTATTTGAGCACCTTTTGTAGACAAGTCTTTTAAGAGCTTTTGCTATAAAGGGATGAGGCCATAGATGGAACTGGAAGAAGGGTTGGTTTGTTTTGTTTTCAGAGTCAGAGAAATAACAGCATGGTTTCACGTGGGTGGGAATGATTTCACAGTGAGGGAAAAGCTGATGATATAAACTGAATGGGAGACTTGCTGGAGTGAATGTTCATGAGTAGAAGTGAGGGGGCAGGATCTCCTGTATAAGAGGAGGGGATCACCTTTAAGAGGGGCTTGAAGAGTTCTTTGGTGACAGGGAGGAAGGACAATTCGTGAATGCAGAGATGGGGGTGGGGTAGGGTATAAGTTCCTAGGAATTTCTGATTTCTTCAGGTCACCAGGTAAGAGTGAGGATGGGGGAGGAGGTATTGGGGCCTGGGGAGGGAGGGGAAGGTGGGAAGTAAACAGCCAAGCAGGGACCGGGTATACTGGCAAGCGTGGTCCAACACAGAGCAGTGCTAAGAACCCACCTGAAGGTTGAATTCACCAGTGACCAGGAAGGGCATTGGGTATTTAATACTACTGGGTATTGAAAAACATCGTACAATAGATACAAGAGGGGGAGAGGGGTAGAAGGGGAGAGAGAACCTCAAGCAGGCTCCACAGTCAGCATGGAGCCTGACATGTGACTCGATCCCACGATCCTGGGATCATGACCTGCGCCGAAATCAAGAGTCAGATGCTCAACCGACTGAGCCACCCAGGCGCCCCAACACGATAGATTTTTTACAAGTGTTTATAAGTGTTAGTTGCTTGACAGCATTTCTTTTATTAGTGTTTCTTCTTTTAATGTTTATTTTTGAGAGACAGAGTGCAAGCGGGGGAGGGGCTGAGCTGTCATCACAGAGCCCAAAGAAGGGTTCCAACTCAAACCGTGAGATCATGACCTGAGCCCAAGTCGGATACTTAACTGACGGAGCCACCCAGGCACCCCTTGTCATAATTTCTTTGTAGAAAATAATATCTTCCCTAAAAATCATTTGAAAACATTTTTATAGATGTGTCAAAACAAATGCAAAAGAAAGGCTGGATTATTGACTTCAAACTATATCTTCCTTTGGTCTGTGTTTGTTTTAACAGAGATTTAGTGCATTGTCATACAAGTCCCGGGAAGAGGACCCGACTCTCACAGAAGAAGAGGTGAGTTTTGTTGCTTTTTAAATAACCAGAAAACTTTAAAGAATAGAGCGTTTCTCCCTGAATAAATACACTGTTATGCTACTCGTCTCTGAAAAAGCTGAAATACTCTTAAGCATATGTGTGGAGGCCAGGATTTGGGAATGTTGGCTTTATAGTGGCTCAAGTGACTGGCAGATGGTAGGAGAAAAAGGAAGACAGGATGAACAGGTCATCTAAGTGAAAGAAACAGAGTAGGAAAGAAGGAACAGAAAAAAAAGATAGGAAGAGGAGGGGAGAAAATAGAATGACAAGAGAGAGATTTAAGTGCGAGAGCTTTAGTGAGCAGTCAGGAAGGAAGTCCACCTTCGAAGGCACTTAATCATGGGTTGGAAAACACAGGAAACTGGAGCAGGTGGGTGTAAGGAATTTAATCCAGCCTGGGAAGTGGAGGGGGAAGGTTTTAATGAGGAATATGGAGGCAGAGAGCAGGTAACTAACTCCGAGAAGTACAATTCCAGGCTGCAGCAACAGTCAGACATAGCAGCCACCAAGAAAGCACCGTCTTCTTCCAAGTGCCTGGGCTAAATATTCACCAGCTAAACTTTTCAGTGAAGCGTCAAAATCGTACAAGCCGGTATATATGTTATTATATCAAGCTAGGCTCAGAGAGCTGAACACCTCAATTTATCTGGCTGTATATAGCTTCTATCTGGAATTCCTAGCATGGTAAATTTTGTGCATGTAGGAAAATGACATACCTATGCAGGGACATCCCCTGACATCATAGGACTTTGTGTAGAGTATTAAAAAATGAAATAGACTACAATCCCACACTGGGAGTTCAAAGAGCAGAGAGCTTCCCATAGGCAATGTTGCCCACGTGCTTCTGTGTTTCTTGCCCCAGGGAAAGGACCTGCGATCTAGCCACCTGTTCATATGAGCCAAAATCCTGGGCATCGTCCATGACACCCCCATTTCCTCTATGTCCTCAGACTCAGGCAGTAGCAGATCCCCTGAATTCTACCTCCAAAGGGTTTCCTTCACATGCTGCTCTGTCCGTGTCCACTGTGCCCGCCCCTCACCAGCCTGGTGGCGCCTTCACCTTCTTCTAGCAGTCTGTTGTCCCCACTGCACCAGGGCCATCCCACTTGGGACCAAAAAGAAGAATATATGAGAGATCTGGAAACAAATCCTTTAAAATAAAGTTGAGACTATGTAAAAATTTAAATTGCTTTTCTTCTCATCTGACATTGTTTGTGGTTTGGGAAAATAGGACCTAGTTATACTGATGAATTTTTAACATAGATTAAAGAACGGTGATTCACATGTATTCATTTTAGGAAGCTGCTTTACAAAAAATAATTATGGAAGTCATTTATTTTTGTATTTTTGTACTACAGTGTTAGCCAGTCCAGACAGACACTGAGACATGAGTTTTAAGTACAATTATCCCAATTTAACCGAATGATGGGAAAGGGTTGGTTATAGGAAGAGAAATAGGGGAAAGGAAGACGGTAATTTATAAGAACATAATAACAATTTGCAGCCTAAATAATAAAGATGAGAGATTTAAAAGAGAAGAATTGTAAGGGCGCCTGGGTGGCTCAGTCGGTTAAGCGTCCGACTTTGGCTCAGGTCATGATCTCGTGGTCCGTGAATTCGAGCCCCGCATCAGGCTCTGTGCTGACAGCTCAGAGCCTGGAGCCTGGTTCAGATTCTGTGTCTCCCTCTCTCTCTGACCCTCCCCCACTCATACCCTGTCTCTCTCTCTCTCAAAAATAAATAAACGTTAAAAAAAATTTAAAAGAGGAAACTTGTGACACTAAATAGCAGCAGGGCTTGAAAGGAACCTGTATACGAAATGGAAATCATAGTCCTAGAAGGTAGATATCCGAACATCAGAAGACTTGTAAATGTTAACACTTAGGAAAGATTCTCAACATTCTCTGCACACTAGGCTCGTGCCCAGAGACAATATTAAGTTGCAAGTTAATGAAAGAGCCTTTAACTTTTTAAAAAGAGTGTAAAGGCCAAGAAAACCCAAGTAATTGCAAAGAGCGGAGCATTAATGGCAGGAAATCGTGGGGAGGAAAGTTGAGGAGAGAAGCTGCAGTGTGCCCCCGTCATCGGTACAGGGCAGGAAATGGTGTTTGTCCTCTTCAGTGTTGCCCTTGAGGGCACAGAGTACATTTCTACTTTGCTGGCTCCCCTCTTCACTGTCATCCATGATTCACCCTTTATAATCTGTCCACATTTTTGGCTTGGACGACCTTTTAGATAATAAGTTCCATATGTTTGCACCTCACTGTGAAAAGCAGGTGATTTATTCTTCCTAATTTCAAAGAAATTATCATTCTTCATTTCAAGAGTAATTTTCCATTCAGATCTCTAAGGTGAGAATGTTAATTTACTATTCACTAGACAGGTCAGACCAGCATGGCAGAATTTCCCAAAGATGATTCCTCTGGTTTTAAATCTTCGGATTGTCAAGGCCTGGCAAAACAGAGCCACCAGCCTGTAGTGAAAAGTTCTCATGCAAATGACCAGTTAACATGCGGCAGGCCTGTCTTAAGAAGCTTTTGAGGCCAGCTGGAAACTTCATCCACAGTATGTAAGATATGTGAAAGCAAGGAAATATCTCTCCGCACTTGGGAAGCCAAGCATCTGTCAGGAGGCATGTTCATTTATTTCCTGGGTGTTTGAATAAATCAATCATTATGGCCAATGAAGGTAATGAAGGATATTTCTACTTATTTCCAACCGTGGTTTCTAACAATAATACCCCCCCCACACACACACACACACAAATATCTCTTAATCAGTGTGTTTAATCTATCATTACCAAAGAAAATTAAATCCCTCTTGATAGTAGAGGTTATATGGAGTATATTAATGAGACTGAGTGGGGTGTCCGGAAAATAGCCCACGCTTTCAGTAGGAAACAGGGCCCTGTAAGTGAATTGTCCCCAAATTTCATTTCTGGGTTGGCTGGTTGCAAGTAAGAATGGATTTTTCCCACTGGAGAAAACTTATCCCCATCTGTAAATGTCTATTTAACCAGTAATATGCAATGAAGTTGAAAATTAATGAAAAATGAGGCTTTTACAGGTAGAAGTAGATTGCCAGCCAGAATCCAGGAGCTACTTTTCAGACCACTTCGATGCAGAAAGAGTGAACCAAACGGTCTAATTCGGGGGTTCTCACACTTTAGTGGGCATCAAAATCAGCACAGAGTGCTGGGCCCCGTCCCCAGAGTTTCTGATTCAGTGCTTCTAGGATGGGACCCAGATCCTGCTGCTGCCAGTTCGAAGCCTGCCTTTTGAGAACCATTCATCTAACATCTGTCTTCTTCCTTTTTCCTTAAAGCAGTAGAGCTTTTTTTTTTTTCCCCAGGTGAAATATTCTGATGTAGAAATCGAGTAAAACATGATACTGTAGTCAGGTCCTGGGGGCCTCATTCTGCCTGCTCTCCTCCTTCCCGAAGACCCAGAGAGAACCTGGTTGTCATGGGGTTATGTTCATAGGACTGGTCTACTTACAAAGTTGAACATATATAATTGTTCTCTAGTAATGTACTTCAGGATTAGCACATGAAGAACCCACTTCTGGGTGTATAGCTGAAGGAGATGAAATCACTGTGTTGAAGACATACCTGTACCCTCAGGTTCTTAGCAGCATTATTCACCATAGTCAAGACATGGAAACAACCTAAGTATCCATCAACTGATGAATGGATAAAGAAAATGTGAGATACATATCCACATGTATACATTTTAAATATATACATATATACACATATATATAATGTGTGTATACACACATGTACATACACACACAGTGGAATATTATTCACTCGTGAAAGAGATTCTGCCTTCTGTGACAACTTGGATAGACCTTGAGAACATTATGCAAGTGAAATAAGTCAGACAGAGAAACCCAAATACTATATGTTCTACATAGATGTGGAATCTAAAAAAGCCAAACTCTTAGAAATAGCAAGTAGAATGGTGGTTGCCAGGGGCTGGGGAGTAGGGGAAAGGGGAGATGTTGGTCACAGGGTACAAACTCCCAGCTGTAAGCTGAGTAAGTTCCAGGGATCTGATACAGAGCATGGTGACTATAATTAACAGTGGTATACTATCATACTTGAAAGTTGAAAAGTAGGTCTTAATTGTTTTCACCACATACACACACACACACACACACACACACACACACACACACACAGTGGTAACAAAGGAGTTAACTAAGCTTTGTAGTAATCATTTCACAGTATATATGTGTATCAAATTACTATGTTGTACACCTTAAGCTTACATATGCTATGTGTCAATAATATCTCACTAAAGCTGGGGAGAATTAGCAAAAAAAAAATCTTAAAGGGGCATACACATGCCTATAGTGCTAAATATCTAGCTTGTCACTGTAAAGGGGGAGAAAGAAGTCAAACTTGAGGCTTATTTATTTAATTCACCCTTTGTTTTCTAGATCTCAGCCATGTATTCATCAGTAAATAAACCTGGGCAGTCAGGGAATAAATCGGGACAGTCTCTTAAAGCTCCAGAGTCCACCTACACCTCCATCCAAAGCACCGCTCAGAGATCCCCCTCTTCCTGTAACGATCTCTACGCGACTGTTAAAGACTTCGAGAAAACGCCAAACAGCGGTAGCATGCTTCCAGCAGCAGTGAGACCCAGTGAGGAACCCGAGCCCGATTATGAAGCAATACAGGCTCTAAACAGAGAGGAAGAAAAGGCCACCCCAGAGACCAATGGCCACCGAGGCCTTCTCCCGAAGGAGAATGACTATGAGAGCATTGGGGATTTGCAGCAGTGCAGAGACATCACCAGGCTCTAGCAGCCACGAAGACAACCCCAGATGCCGTGTGCTCAGCCGCCTGGAGGGCTCAGCCGCCTGGGGGGCACTCCTGCGGGAAACAAGAAGCTCTGTCAACCCACACTCTGTATGCTGCTCCGGTAACCTGAAGACGATTGAAAACGTGGAGACTGTTTAGCAGGGCCGGAAACAGTGAGGTACGTACCGAGTGCACCCGAGTGCGTCCCTGCCTGCAGGGGGCACTCACACGCCCAAGCACATCTCTTTCATGCACCCTAGCCCTCTGGAAAGGTCCCAGCTGTCGGTGGTTTCATCCTATTCGTGAAGAAAGCCAAGATGAAAGGAAGAACTGCGTTCACCAAGAACCACGACCCCACCTGCCTAAAATACTGCCATTCAGAAGAGCCAGGTTTTTCTTCCTTTCTTTTTTTTTTTTCCTGTCTGCCCCTAATATTTCTTCCCCGTGAAATCTTCCGATTTCTAATGGTTCATTCCGAGAAAATTCTCCCCCGAGGCTTGGCCCTTGCCTTCCACTTAGGGATTTTAAGATGGTAAGAAACTGTGGTTGCTGGTTCCTGTCCGCTCACAGGCCTCTTCCAAGAGCCGCACCTGGAAAAACGACCACTACAGGTGGACAGGACCGGGGCTGCCTCTTAGGTTTAGGTCTTCATTCCTTCTGATTTAGGCACTCCACATCGGCAGCCTCTCCCAAAGTACTTGAAGTCATTTTTAGATGCTTTATTTTATTTTTCTAGTCAAAGCGTGCCCCCCCAGTATTTGAAACTCTTCAGAGCCTTTTCAGTATTTTCAATGAACATTGTGGTACTTCTATACTTGTTTTAGCCCAGAGCTCATTTCTCTGAAACAGAGAGCCTTAATCTCCATGTTGGGACACACCACATATTTGGACGGCAGCCATGGCATCCGTCTCTGAAGGGCTGCGGACTTGAATGTGTATTTCTGATGCTCTCTGCTGCCACACTAATAGTGTGAGATTTCATAAGTTAACTGCTACCCTAAGGTAATCTATCTAAAATTAAAATGTAAAACATTTATTTTTGTTATATAAATTTATAAGATGTTTTATGTTTAACGCCTAATTTCTAGAAAGTGCCAGAAAAAAAAATGTATATTAACTATTTTGATTTTGTGTACAATGATTTATACTCTCATTTTGAAAAGACACCATAAAGCACATAAGCTAGGTAACTACACGTAGCTGTTATCTTTTTTCTAAGCAAGTGTTTAAAATACTGAAGGTTTTTTCAAGACTTAACTTTTCAAATGGTACTTGGAGCTCCTGGTCAAAGTCATCTGGCTCACTAGAGAAATCAGCAGAATAAACACAAAGGATCGTTTTCAGTGAGTTCAGTGGGCAATACTGAAATATTTGAAATGGTCAAAAACAATGGAAAGAACGAAATATGACTAGGGATGTCTGCATTATTAACCTCATGAAGGTATTTATAATTCCATTAAGATTCAGATACGTGTTTAAGAAAACAGTGATGGTTTCTGCAAGCCAGTCCTTGCAAATGCAAATTGCCTATTGGGGTTTTTTTCCCCTTCATTTTACAAAAATCAGTGGCTGAAATAACTCTGATTAAGAGCTCAGCCTGGTTTGAATTTAATCATCTCTTTAGACTTTATAAGGCCAACATTGGGCAACTTGTTCACTTTTCATTTTAAAAGGAACCTGCTATTATACAGTGTGGCTACAGAAAGGGACCTTTTCCTACACTGACAAAGGGGGAAAAAAGAGGCAGTTATTCAATGCTGCTGCGACATGTCTGGCTTTTCAGGTTGAATACTCTTGCTGTTTTCACTCATTATGACAAAGGATGCCGTTCGGAGGATGAGGCATCTCGCAAATGGTAGGGACCAGCTCACAGGCGTGTTTTTTTCCCATCCCTTGCATTCATGGCTTGATTTTGTGACTGCTCTGTGATACATTTCTGAAAATTGTGAAGTGAGCTTTGTTGGGGTAAACCGGTCGGTTGTCATTATGTTTCGGTCATCCTGGTCTTTCCCATGAAGACCCCTCGAGCCTAAGCACAATCATCATTGACTAGAAGATAAGGGCAGAAATACCCTTGGGTTGGGGGGGAAGTTCATCAGGAAGGTGCCACAAGTGGGCCTTGTTCTCTGAATTCGTATCTTTCATGAGCACTGTTTTGCCTGGTGATTTTCATTGCTTACTTGGTATTAATGAGCTTGACCCAACAATCTCTACATCCTGGGGTTCCTTTAGCACTTGGTGACGGCCTTGTCGCATCGCATACCTAGCATTGTGCATGCTGCAGTGATGTCCTTTATGAGCGCTTGACCACTCCAAAGTTTTACTGTATTTCATAATGTCTTTACTTATTGCCAGGGAGGTGAGAATGACCTCTAAAGTGTAAAATCATTTCCAGAGAGGAAAGTTCTTTATAAATAGTCCTATCATCTTGAAATTTCATTATCAGAATTTCCCCCAGAAGCTCTGAAATAAAGGCTATGCAATATAGCCATAGAATATGCACTGAACTCTCTCTTGAATCTGTGCTAAGAATAAGTTGTGATTTGAAGTATTGTAAGTATATTTTAAAGGAAACTAGAAGGCCCTCCGGCATAAATGCTAAAAGAAGTAATAGCACAATCCATGAGGGGTGGGGGGCAGGGAGAAGCGGAGTAAACTTTGGGAGCAGGCTTGCTGTTTAGACCAGTGGGTACCTCACTGAACTACAGTATTGATGTATCCTCATGGTTTTGACCTTAAAGTACAGTATTTCATAAATTTTGTCACTTTTACTTTATTCATTGAAAATCTGTGCTAGTCTTTGAGTTGGACAAAAGCCTATGGCTTCTTTAAAAAAGTTTCATGTTCAGCTAAATGTTACAGTTTAAATCTGTGAAAGGTAGTTATGAAAAGTTTCTACAGTATTTTTAAAATTCAACTTTGACATCCATATTATGCATTGTTATAACTTACGTTATGTGAAATTACACAAATAAACTAAGTTTTAGGAAGTGGTTTTTGTCCTGTAAGTCAGAATTGTAAACTCATCTTGCCTAAAGGCAGGTTCTTTGTTTTTAGTCAGATATTTTGAAAGTTTAGACGAATTTTTATGCTGTTTTTACTACTTCTCAAATGCAGTCAGCAGGAAAGTATGACCTATTTTACGTGAAATGTTTAAGGAAATTTTAAATTCTAGAAGAAAGTAATTTTTGCAAATATGTGGGCCACATACATTTTCTTTCCTGTCCACTAAATTACGTCATTAGGTTTATTAAAGCTTTTGAAGGTACTGCTGTCTTTTGTGGAAGAAGGCTAATTACTGATGTATCTGCCCTCAAAATCCAACAGTTAATTCTAATTAAGTGCTAACAAGAGGTAGCCACCACAGAGAACTAAAATTTAACCTCAGCCTGTCACTGTATCTATTTCTCGTATTTGACTTCCGTTTTCTTAATTAGAGCATTTATTTACTTTAACCAGTAACACACTGTGTGCATACATGTACATATACTATACATACATACCTATACATATTTACACACACACACACACACACACACACACATATATATATATAAAGATGTCTTTGGAATGTCTCCCCTACTAGTGTGATGACTATTGTCATAAAAGCAAAATAGAAAAAAGCTACCCAATAGTTTTCACTCAGTAATTACAAGAAAGCCTTCCTAGGTTACCCTCATAACATTTTTCTTATTAATAAATTCAGGTTTTAAGTTGTGTCCATAATTCTCTTCGTTGAAATCCAAACTTCGTTTGGATGGGTATTCTGGAATTAAAATAGTTTTGTCTTGGTTTGTTTTTTTTTTTTAAATGTGTGTGGCTCATTGCATATTCAGCATGACAGGAGGAAATGTAAATAGGCGTCCTTCTCAGTGTTCTCAGTGTTGAGAAGAGATTCGGCCGAAAGCAACAAGAGCCATGTGAGCCAGGACAGAGCCACAGGGAGGTGACCCCCACCCCCCCCCCCCACCTGGTAGCAGAAGCAGAGGCCCGTTATCACATGGCTGCATTTTATTTCATTTTCCTTAGAAGGCCGTGTGAGTTTACCGCAGAACCAGCGAGCGGTGATGTAGCATGACGTGCAGAAAACCGCTCTGAGATGTTCTGAGAGGCGGCTCTCATCCCAGAGCTTCAGTTCAAGACTGAGTGAGGATTTTGTAAATGAGTAAATGACATTTTTTTTTTCCAGTGCTCCTTGTACTAGTTAATACTGAGTCCGTGTGATCTAGTGATGCCATTCCTCCAAAAGTGTCGGCGTCTGGTACCCGGCCGGCTTCGTGGTGGCCCTGGAAGCACAGCTGTACTGACGGCTCTTTCCTGGAAATCCTGACAGGTTTACTGTCCTGTGTAACCGGGAGAAGCTCGAGTGTATCGTTTGGTGTAAGTGACTGATGTGAAAAATAGGAACGTGTGTCTATAATCTCAGATACGCCTTCTTTTTGCAGTGAAATCTATACGCCTCGTCCTGTAGTAGTGCTCTGTGTGCTGTACCTTTTTGTAAACACGGTATTCTTGACAGTGGCATTGGACAAGTTCAACGCACCTAGAAAGCGTCTGACGTAAAGAGACCAGTCCAGAAACCGTGATAGACTAGTCTTCATCTGGAATTATGAAAGTAAATTTTAAAAACCGTGGTCCAGAAGAGAACAAATATTCATAAGTGGGTTTTTTTCCTATCGCTCATTTTTAGGTCTGTTTACGTCCAGTCTCTGGTATTTATAAAGTAGTCATTGTTTTTCCAGGTACTTCTTTATTTCAGTTTTTCTTAATGCCAGATGAAATGAGAAATGTTGTAACTTTTATTAAAAAGGAAACTCTTTTAAGCATTCCACTTGGTAATCGTTTATCTTAATGCAGTCAAATTAGATTTTTTCTTTGCTCACCACTTATATACCGTGGGTATTTTTAAAAAATATATTATGCTCTGGTTGTCTTAGATCACCTTCTGTAATGGATGATAAAGGCTGGTAATGGTCATTCCTCAAACTTCTGTGTATGAAATTGGCAACGGTTTCATTGTTGTTACCTTTTAAATATCCTGTTTTATTAATGCACCTCAAGTTTTCAGGGGAAGTTTGAAAGCTAAACAAATAGGAATTTGCATTTCACTGTCCATGCATTTTTTCCTCATAAAAATAGTTTCTCAGTAGAAAGCGACATACTGTCCCATAGGTGGTCCTGATCAGTTTCAAAGTGCTCCTCTGACTCAAAAATAATTCATGACAATGGCGTTTTGACTCATTGTCTCAAAAGGTCTTTATAATGGTCAAATTGTCTAATTCACAAGAGAGTGGAAAAAGTTGTTTCTGATACTGGGCATTTTTAAACCTTAGTTTTAAGTCTGAAAATATCTCACTGGCTTTAACATCTTCTAATTTTTCCCCTCCACTACTCTAGTCTTTTTAAGGAGCAAGTCTAAAGAACGGGGACACAAAGCCACCATTTCTTCCAATCTTACCTCGGCACCTTCCACACCGGTGACCTTCTGTCACTTTGCACAGCACCACACCTGTTCCCCCTCCCCACCCTGGCTGCTCTCTGCTATTCATAGGCCATTCCAACACATCTTTTGCAAAATGGACACACTCCTCAGATCACGGATCCTGCCCGCCAGCATGGAACCATTCCCTGCCACTGTCCGGTGGCCGGACAGCTCTGCCCGACTCAACATGTTCCTATGTCCCAGGCTGCCAAGATAAGGTCATGGGTCCACCTGGGGAAGCAGATGCTGGGTGGTACGGTCATGAGCTTTGCTAAACCATGTTCATACCTGCCCACATTTTTCATGAGAATGGTTGGCACTACAGGGCCATGGAAAAGAACTTTAAAAAATTCTCCAGAATCAGAGTCACAACTGCAGAAAAATCAGCACCGTGCTCTAACTGGGTAAGCTCACTGTCCCTCATAAGGCTTCAGACTGCCTGTGTCTCCTAAGTTCCAGTGGAGTTAAATCCTTGGAATAACAGACCAATAACTTGACCGTAAAGTAGGAGGATGTTGAGCCTTTCAAGGAAAAATACCCCTTTCTTATAAGACTTAATCACTTATAGAGTAAGCTGAGTGTAATATTCTTTAGCCATATAGCCATTTACTCCCTCCCTCGGGAGACAGTGCTTATGGATTCTGGTAGTTATAAGTAGTTTGGTCTGCTTTGCCAGGCTTCAAGGACACAAGAATGGTCAAGCATCTCACCGGGGAGCTACCAGATATTGAGAATAACTTGGCCATTTGTAGACAAACTGTCTGATGTTTGAAGTGAGAAACCAGATCCCTTTTAAGCACTCACTTTCCACACAGCTAAGGATCCAGGATGTGTTTGGGGTTTTTTGTTGTTTTTTTTTAACTTCACTCTAAGTTGTCATAGTTAATTATTTGGATGGGTATTCTGGAGTGTAATTTCCATCACCGCCCCCCCCCCAGGTTAAAAGAACGGATATTCTCTTTACACATTTAATTTTTAAAAGTTCACCTAGTATACCAGTTAGGCACTCATGCTAGGACGGTTAAGACTAAAAGGGAGACCAGTCTTAGCCCCTGGAGCCTCAGGGGCTGTCTTATACCTCAGAACTGTCTTATTACAATGTCTGGTTTTGTTTTGTTTTTTAACTCAGCAGTTGGAAATCATGAGTTTAAAACAAACTTTCTTTTTCCCTTTTTAAGCAGAAGAAGGAGAAAAAACTTTTAACTTGAACTTCCCATTTAGGTAGTCAAGGCTTCCCTGAAAGACAGCAGTCAGTGTCCTTCCCCAGGTAAAGAGGCGAGAACCAAAAGCCCAAGTCTATCCCTGAAGATTCCTTTTTAGGTACTTTTAATGTAAAACCCACACATGAATCTGACATGATGTTTCTGACCTGTCCCGTAAGCCTGCTTGCCTTTTTTTTTTTTTTTTTTTTTTTTTGCATTTATTTTTTGATGATAGGCTTTCTTGTTTTTCCTGGAGCCACACTAAGACCATTCCGACAGGCTCCTCCGTGGGTGACTACTGGTGTCCTGGACATGTGGCCGCACCATTAGCAGGACTTGCCTCTTAGGGAAAAGCAAGTGCAAAGTGTCAGACAAGCTGAATTTTATGTTCAAGTCAACAAGCATTTACGCCTCAGGTTTTGACATTTAAAAAATATTTTTCTGAGGAGCAAGTACATATTTGATACGGGGGGCCTGGCGAGCAGGAATAAAATCTGAACTAAGCGACGTGGGCAAGATTTCCCATTCCTCACGTCTCAGTTTGTGTCTCTGGAAAACAGATTATCCCAGCTCCCTGTCTACCACCCTGAGTAGCCTAAGGAGCAAACCATAGTGTGTAGAAATGGGAAGGATGACCTCAAAGATTTCGATCATTTTTAAACATTTTCTTCTTTGTAAACTCAGGAATAAGCCTGGTTTATGGATAGCATAATATGGCTACCAAAGCTACAGTTTTAGGCAACCAGATACATCCTTTCAAATGTGTTTCATTTAAAAACCTAACTTGGTTGTAAAACTGGGAAAAGAAACTCCTCATAATAATAATTTTTAAAAGCCAACAAAAAGACTTCAGTAAAAGAGTGTGGTATCAGTCTGTCATCTGCCCCAGAGTGCTTGTTTCTTACCTATAGTATTTCAACAATTTTTATGGGAGAAAAAAATGCACACTTCTTGGAAAAGTGAATTGAGGTTTTGAATTAAATTCTAAGAGACGACAATTTAAAGAGAAACATTGGATTCAGAGATGAGCTCACAGCTCTGTGATCCCTGTTTCAGCATTGACTTTACTGTGTGACCTTGAACAAATTAACTACTCTGTGCCTCAGTTTCTCCATGTGCAAAATGGGGATAATGATACCAACCATTGCCTACCTCATGGGGATGTTATGGGGACAAATGAGATAATATAAATACAAATGCTTTGATCTCTGGAAGAAAGGTGCTATATAAATTACAGTTATATTGTTTTTAATGATCCAATTGTTATGTTTAGAGTTTAAATAATAGCAATACTATTAGTCATGTTAAGAATAAGTTTCAACTCAGTGCATAATTACAATTCTCTTCTGTGGCCAAATCTTGATCATTCATCCAGTAATGGTACCTAAGGAACTGAAATGGGTATTTGATTTGTGTGTTTCTGCCTGTAGTGTTTCTATTCTGAATGTTCCCAAAAGGCTGGAGTTTAACTTGTAATACCTTATAGTTTACATGTAATGAACCTTATTCAAGCTGTGTATAAAAGTATAATTACATGTAAATAGCAGGTACGTTGTAATTAAAGGCACTTATCAAATTGTCTTTGTTCTTTTTAAATTGCAATAAAAGTCAGTTTTATATAAAAGCTTGTTAAAACTCATTTGGTATTGTGGGAAGGTCAGGAATGCTAGTTTATATGCCTCCGTGCATAACCAGGGTTTGGGGATTTTAGCAATCGGTTCACTAAGTGAAAGGAAAGACAATGACCAGGCTACAGAGTGTAGCGGTTAGAATCGCAAACTGCAGAAAAGGAGTCTGAGTCCCAGCTCTATGATGACTTTGAAGAAGCTGTTGGACTTTTCCTTGCCCTTGTTTCCACATAAAAAGTGAGGGACGGTAATTCAGAACCTACTAACAGGGTTGTCTTGGAGATTAAATGTGGTATTGAGCATGGTACCCTGAAAATGCTAAATGCTCTGTAAATGCAAACAGACCATCTTCACAAGCCTGGGAAAATTGTGACGACCTCTACCCACACTGCCAGCCACTCTGGTGAAGAAACGCAACCTGAGAGCAAATAGTGCCCAGGCCATCAGGAAAACCCACCTGCTTGGTGGCTGAGGGTGGTCTAACCCCAGCAGGAATCTCAGAGCAAACAGCTTTTAAATCAGCGACCTGGCTGCCCCCTTTCTGATGACAGGAGACTGGCCTTGGGGCCCAAAGGGGAAGCAAGCGAGGGTTTTCTTTGGCAAGCTCCTGATTCCTTTATGTCTGTGCCCTTTAACTCCTGGATACCCCCAAACTCACACATTGCTTCTTACTAGACCCCCCACACCCAGCCACGCACACACACACACAACCTGGCCCTTCTCTTGGGACCTTTTCCCTGCTCCCTCCTTCTGCCGCACCCCATCTGCACAATCATAAATCCCCTGTTCCCAGGGGCTCATCTGTTTGTTTCTAAGGAACTAACTCCTCCCTGTGGTAGGTTACCGTGCCCACTACTCCTAGGATTGTTTATGATTTAGGGAGCTTGCTGCCTATCACAGTCTTGAGCCAAAACCACCTGTAACTCTCACTGTGGGCATTGCAAACCCATGAGAGGCTGCAGGGAGTGATGGGGGAGGCAAAGGAGGGAGCACATTTGCCTCATCAGAAAATGCTCTGCTGTGCCTTCCCAGAGGCCATGCCTGCTTCCCTCCATCCCCTGCCCCGCCCCATGCCAAAAGGTCTCTGCTCCCTCTCCACCTTTGCTTTCGTGCAAGATGGCAACAAGGCAAATGCAGGAAGAGCCTGGCCACCTCCGGTTCAAACCCCTGCTTCGTTTCTCACCACGTGGGGAGAATTTCCTCTCCCTTCCAGAGATATTAGTCCCAACTCCATTCTGTGTGCAGAGGGTCAGGGCTAAACATTTGTTCGGAGTCTCTGGATCACAGAACCTGGTTTCCCACCGGGACGAGCTGAGGAAATTGAAGTTTTGGAGCTCAGCAATCTGGTACATTTGCTGTCACCTGTGGAATGCAGTGGTCTTTGCAATTCTGTCAGAGGCGCACTGCCAATGCTAGGACATGTTCTTAGGACATATTTAACAACTGCTCATCACAGGGAGTAGAGTATTATGAGGCCCTAGTTCAGGTGAGCCAGATATACTCCACTCTTTTTTGTCATTGTTTAAAAAAAAAAATTATTCATTGGTCCATCTTTCTACTTCTGTAAATACAATCTGCACTATGATTCGTTTTATTTTTGTTAATGATTCAGGACCTTCCTGGAAGGTCACCATTGTGAATATTTGTTTTCATCCTTGATAATTCCTAAAATCTCCAGGCTGGCCTTTGGGCGCTCCAAAGCCAACTGGCCTTTGGGCGCTCCAAAGCCAACATCTTCTGAGATGTCTCCATCTGTAAGTCCTGAGGTCATCTCAAAACGTGATCATCCTGGAGTGCGGTGAATCTTTCCCGCCAGCCTCATTTGCCCTACGGGGCACATTTGAGCTTTGAAGTGTCCCCCGTGGCACATACCACAGTTTCCTGCACACAGCAAGCACTAAATAAATGTTTGATCTGACTTGAATTCTCACACTTCTCTATCAACCGTAGTCCAGTGAGCCTGCCTTGGACTAGCATGTATAAACCCTGAGAGTTTTACACTTGAGGTCTTCCCCTACGCCTCTCTGTGACTGCGAATTTCTGAAGAGACAGTGGAGTAACAAAGTAGGAATGTCTTCCAAGTTAGACCGGCCTGCAAAGCAGCAACCGGGAGAGGAAGGGAAGCACCTGGCATGTAGAGGAGCAGCCCTACAACCTGGCAGTTGTCTTGTAAAGCAGACAAGTCATTCAAAGCAAACAGCTTTAAATGCTCAGGTCCAGCATAAAATGGATGGATGGATGGATGGATGGATAGACAGATGGTAGATAAATTGCAGCCTCAAAGTAGAAAACAAGTTAACCGGAAAATTAAAAACTATAGAAAAACCATGTATTGATTCATTCAGAAAATATTTACTGAGCACTTACTATGTGCCAGCTGCTGAAACCAGCAACGATTGAAGAAAAACTCCTGCCTCCTTGGAGTTCATGGGGAAGGGGCAGAGAGTGAGGGAGAGGGAGAATCCCCATGAGGCTCCACGCTGCCAGCACAGATCCTTGCAGGGACCTATCTCAGGAACCGTGAGATCATGGACCTGAGCCGAAATCGGGAGTCTGAGCCACCCAGGAGCCCCAACCTGGAGTTCCCCTTCGAATGGCCTCAATGCTTACCTTTAAAGGCTTGGCATACATATTTAAATTTTCAGGGTGCCCAGTAACTCAATACCTCAGCCAGTTGTAACAAGTCCTTGGAGATGGACTCTAGATGCAGGGGTCCGGAAAGGCTTCTGGGAACAGGTTACAGTTCAGGTGAAGCCAGAAGGATAAGCCAGAGAACAAGTGTTCCAGGCACGGAGCGTGCAGCATGGCCAGCACCAGCACTCCAAGCAAACAAACCAAGCTCTTCTCCCACAAGTAGACCTGAGGCAATACAACCTGCCGGGCCTCCTGGCATTTCTCATTCTCCATCACCCTTGCCCTTGTCCATCCAGTTCCCGTCCTAACTATCTCTGTGATACCTCAAATCAAACTTCATTATACTCAGAATAATCTCTTTCAAAACCAAGCCTTTTTTGGTCAGAAGAAAAGGACAGGCTACCCCATAAAGTAATTATTAAGTACCTACTATTTCCTGGGCACAATTCTAGATTCTGAGGATACAGCAATACATTAAAACAGGCAAGGCCTGCTGTTCCCATGGAGCTTACATTTCAGTGGAGGAAGAAGTGATTTATCAAAACAAATTTCAGATCATAAATGTGATGAATAAAAATGAATAGGTTGGACTAAGGTAATGCTGATGAAAGAGTGCCTAGGTTTGGGTGGGAGGGATGATATGTTTTATACTGGGTGGTTAGGGAAGGCCTGGATGACCTGGAGCGGCCCTATAAAACTTGGGGAGGAAAACATTCCAACAAGAGAAAACAGTAAGTGCAAAGGCCCTGGGGAGGAAGAGGCTGGTATGTTCCAGGACCACAAAGGAGGCAAGGGCAGCAATAGCACAACAGTGGAAGGTAGTAAAAAGGGATCTCTGTAAGCAGGTGGGGGCCGGATCCTATACAGCAAAGATTAAAATAAGGAATTGTACAGTGATTCTAGGAGCAAAGAGAAACCATTGAAAAAGTCAAAACAAGGATTCAGTGGCAATTGGTTTTCCATATGAAAAATAACATAAAATTGAATTCCCAACTTACACACTATAAATGAAAACAAATTTCAAATTGATCAGAGAGATGATAAAAAAGAACATAATAGAATAATAGTACAAATTACAACTCATCAGATACAACTCTATATGCATGTCATTGTATTAGCTCATTTAATCTCCAAAACAACTCCACAAGTTAAATACCCTTAAATGCTCTTATTTGTACAAATGAGCAAACTAAAGCACAGAATCCTAAGCTAAGTTGCCCAGCTTTTAGTGGACAAGATGGAATTTGAATTCAGGTCACTGTACTCTAGGCCTGAGGGGATTTTTGTTTATTTGTTTTTAGAGAGAGCATGCGTGGGGAAGAGAAAAAAAGAGAGAGAATCCCACCACCCTGGGATCCTGACCTGAGCAGAAATCAAGAGTCGGATGGTCAATCAACTGAGCCACCCAGCCACCGCAAGGCCTGAGTTCTTAATCATAATTGCGCTATGCAAGATTTTTTATTATGGTTTAGAACCAAAGAATGTCTTAGGCAATACACAAAAAGTACAAATCATAAAGGAAACGCAGATATGTTTGACTCCATATGTTTACAAAACCTGTTTATAAAAGCTTAAATATATGCATCAGGGTAAGAAGGAACATATGCAAAGGCAGCAGTATCTGTTTTATTCACTGACATAGTCTCATTCACCTAGAGTGTAGCTGCACATAGTAGGACCTCAATAAACATATGTGGAAAGGGTGGATGATGGATGGGTGGAGGCTTATGTGGAGCCAATGTTCCAGTCTCTATGCTATGTTCTGGCAGCACGAATGTGAATCAGATGGATTTTGCTCCGTTCCCTTAAGCACCCAACCTTCCAGGTGACGCAGGTGACATGTGCAGATCCAATGGGAGGTCACCGAGAGGCTCCAATCTGAGGCACTTCGAGTTTGTACTAGGGGCTGCTGAGACCAGAGGCCAGAGACCAGTTCGGATGTGATGAGCGCTGGACCAGCGCAGAGGGAGTAGGAAGAACAGATGCTAATTCCAGACACAAGCAGATAGTAGAACAGAAGGGATCTGGCAACTGATAGGATGTCGGCGATTAGAGGTACAGACATGAAAAGACAACTCTTGGGTTTCTGGACAGATGACAAAATTGATGAACCACAAATACAGAGCAAGAGGGTGAGAAGGGGGGTAGATAAGGATTTCAGTTTGAGTTTATAATATCGGCCTTTCCATTTCCACAACTGGTAATATAATATTCACCTATTTCCTACTGGTTTCGTAATTATTCAATAATATTGCTTTGAGCTTCCTAGTAAAAGATATTAGGTAATATCATGTACCAGGCTGGGGGTGGAGGAAAGAAAGAGATTTAAACTCTCCAATTATACTAAATTGGAAAACTACGGAGTTTCCACTGAACGATGATTAACCAGACATGAGCCGGATCAGTGGGTCCTTCCATATGAGGGTTTACTGAAAACTCATAGCTATCTTCATTAACTTAGTTTACATTAACCCCAGTCCCAATGAAGACGTGTTATATTAGGATCACAGACAATGTTGGATGAAAAACTCCACTAACTCTTGAATGAAGACTAGCATAGTAACTGAAGAGAGACTCAATTAAGTGGAGCCAGCCAGCAGATAGAGGGAAGAAAGAATGCATAGGGAATTACCGCTACTGATCAGCCCAGTAAAAATAATTTTCCTATAAAAAAAAACAACAACAACAACATATTCCCCGCTCTCTCCTTTAATCCATTACTCATTAATTACTGGGAAGCTTTTGAAAACGACACGTTTTTGGTTCTGAGATTCTTGTCAGTTACAATTATTATTAGCGGTTTTTTTCCTCCATGGTATTCAATCCCCTGGCGCTTCTCACTTCATTCTTTTTCATAACTAGTTGGATCCAGTGACCTTCAGTTGTCCCCAGTGTCTTTCACTTGCTTATCATCCACATCTTGTTAAATGGGGAAGGGTAGAACTAACAGATTGACTGTTTCCTTGAGAAAATGTTAAATATTCATATCCCTTGGCACCAGTGGTTTCCCACTGAGTCCTGAAATAAAGCAGCCATGCGTACTGTGGGCCCTGCTTTCACTCTGCTTTGTAAATCAAATGCCCCTCTCTCCTTGCCTTCGCAATGCTCCCCACACTCAAGACCTTACAATCAACGAAGGTCGTGTTCTCTTAAATTTCAGCAAAATGGCACCCATATACAGTGCAAGTCCAAAGTTGTCCCAAGCTATCTGTGGAGTGCCAGGGACCTTCGGCATGCATGGCTCTTGCTCCTTAAACCATCCATCTCGCTGTCTTCTTAGCTCCTACAACTGTTCTCTTTCCTGTTCTACGGTGACTCAGACCCCACCTTTTGAATGTCCCTGGAAATCATTCACACAGAGCATTCATGAAGGTAACAGATGTCGCTGCAGGAAAAAGTTAGAACTGAATATTAAGCATCTCAGCTGAACCGCAGGCGTCCACCCGCAATGTTCTTCCTCTGAACACACTTGCTTCCCAAACTCCTCATTTGAACATGCTGTACAATCCCGTTCTGCACGCCCAGCTGAGCCCCAGACCTTCCGTTACATATTCTAAGACTAATTAACAGCCTCCTGGATACAAAAGATCATCTACTCTGGGTCTCCCTCTTCTCAGAAAAGATAAACAGGCAGCGGCGTTAAAGTTTCGCTTCTTGCCTTCCACAAAACAGCCTCTGAGGGGCTGCGTATCTGGGTCAACAAAGTGGCCGCATCAAAGGAAGCCATTTAACCAACCCCCCGAAACTAGATCTTTCTTTGCTTTAAAAAAAAAAAAAAATCCAGACTTCACCACATGATCCTGGTAGTAAATATTTAAAATTCTGTTACGTACAAATGTGTCTTTCTGTTCCTCTGTACACAGCTCCTTCCCTTTTCCCCATACGTACAACGCTGGCTTCCACTCACTCTTTGATCTCCCAGATAATAACTAATCTTCCAGGCACTCTATTTCCCTCTAAAAACAGTAGAACTGCAGCTGAAGAGCGTGGGGACTAGTGCCCGATTCCCAGTCAGTTTTGAGAAACTAAATACCACTATGTGTGTCTGGAACTGATGAGGAGGGAAGTTTTCCACCATGACTAACTTCGTCTAGAGTTTAGGTCACCCCACCACCTCTCCTGAAATCCTTCGGGCTTCACAAACGGTTACAGCCAGAAGGAGTCTGAGCTCACCGGATTCATCTGTCTCCTTTTACCGACGAAGACATGAGGCAAAGCGATTTCCCTCCTGAGTTTCGTTTAGGAAGGCCCCAGGAGACACATCCCTGGGGAGGAACCGCAGGAAGAAGGCCCTGCGGAGTCAGTGTGGGGAGCGGGCCGGCTGCAGGCTCGCTTGGTGTCGAACACCAGAACTTAAATCCCAGCAACGCCACTTGCCCACCATTTAACCTGTGTCAGGTGAGCTTAGCCACTCCGTCGACCTCGGTCTACTCCTCCGGGAACATGGGACGGTGCTCACCTCAAAGGATGACATATGAAACGACATGGATGCAAGTGACTGACTATTCTCCCCGACACGCTTAGTTTTCTTCGTTCCTTCCTTCAGACACCCTGTCCCTCTGTGCTGGGGAATAGACAAGGTACCTGTTTATCTTTGTCATGTCTTCTAATAGCCTCTTCCTTCTGCCACGCAGGCCCCCCAGAGGCCCCCACACAGGCACACGCAACTCTGACTCCCTCCCTATGGCCGGGGCCACCCAGCCTGCTCGCCAGCACCAAGGGGGTGCCCACCATGGATCCCACGAGGGGTCCTCTGTTGACTACAAGGTCTGGCCGCGGTTCCCAATAAGCACCTGCCACGTTGCACCCTCCCTGCGAGAGCCTGCGGGCCCGAGAAAGGCTACAACGACAGACACCACACCGAAGACGCTTCCTGTCTGGCTTTAATTAATTTCTTTGTTTCACTTTGAAAAGACATCTTTAGTTGTCTAATCCGCACTGTGTTTTGGCTGCAGTACAAGGCTCTAATTCAGCTGTAGAAAGTGGTTAACTTGTAGTTGAGCACTAGAGAGGTGAGAAGCCAGCCTCCTTGTCCCAGGGATCGAAGGCAGAAACACAGTGGTGAGTGCTGTTCTTACTTCCGAACCTATAGGGCAAGATTTGGAGGGATTCACCCTCCAAAGATTTGGAGTTTCACCATTTGTAGGTACCTGGTGTGTTTAGAAATGTTTAGAAAATAAACTGCCAGTGTATAATAAGATGCTGCCTCAATACAGAATCAGACGATTTATGGTGTGTGCATTTCAGATTAAACAATGCTGCTGATGATGAGAAAGGACACATTGGTGTTTCAGTATGGATCTTTCTGAGAGCCACTAGGGGAATCTTATGAACAGCCACAGAAAGCCAGGAAGGAGCTTGGCACTTTCCCAATGCTAAATACAGAAAGATCTGTTCCGTAGATATGGCCATCACCTAATACATATTCAATAAATATTTTGTTAAATGAATAAACAAATAAATGAATGGAAATGACACGGTCACACCTAGCCATTTTCATGTGTGGTCCCACCTTGCAAAGACTGTTTAAAAACCTGAGTTAGATTCTTAGTCACTGTGACCTAGACCACGATTTCCCAACCTACGTGTCCACTAGTATCTAATCCCTCCCAGACTCACTAGCAGCGCTCTGTCTTGAGGACGGCTCTCCGTGGGCTCAGCAGTGGCAGAAGGGAGTCTGTCTTCCCCTCTCCTTCCCCACACCTGCTTCTCTTGCTCTCACCTCTGCTTGCTACTTCAGGCCCCTCCGGGGTTTGACGAGAGTGAAAGCATGGCGAAGGGGGGCAAAAAAGAAAGACGGGAGACACCTTGAACCCAGTGGTCCCATCACTCTGTCATGGCGGGCATCCGGATGGTAGCTCTTCGAGGGAGAGAATTAGTGGGACCTCCAGAGATGGTCGAAGGGGACATTGGCGTTGCCCCAGTGGCAGCCACTTGTGCTGGCCTCATTTCCTGCCCCCGGAAAATACCCCACAGCCTCACGTTGGTCGTATTAGTCAGGATCTGATTTGGAAAACAGAAACCATCTATTTATTTTTACAAGATGGAATTTAAGGGTCTTGATCGTGTTACTGAATTGCTGAGAAGCCAGCCAGGGAATGGTGAGGCATTCTGGAGGCCCTCAAGGTCAGGAAAGGCACTACTATCTCCAGGTTGGAGGGGAGAGGGAAGAGGCAGCATTATCAGAGGCCGGGCACCTGGTAGAAGCAAGAGCCCAGGCGGAGCCGGGGTGGAGGTGCTTTACTGAGCCCCCACGGAAGGCTTGTAGCTGCCGTCTAATACGACACCCCAAGCAGAGAGACGGACACATTCCGGCTCCTTCCTTCCTCCTGCCCCCTAATCTCCTACCCATGTGTCCCATTGGCTGAACCCAGCCAGAAACCAATAGACAGGGGCGCCTGGGTGGCTCAGTCGGTTGAGCGTCCGACTTCAGCCAGGTCACGATCTCGCGGCGGTCCGTGAGTTCGAGCCCCGCGTCAGGCTCTGGGCTGATGGCTCAGAGCCTGGAGCCTGTTTCCGATTCTGTGTCTCCCTCTCTCTCTGCCCCTCCCCCGTTCATGCTCTGTCTCTCTCTGTCTCAAAAATAAATAAATGTTAAAAAAAAATTAAAAAAAAAAAAAGAAAAGAAACCAATAGACAAAGGAGTCTAGAAAGAGGAAAAAGTAGTTATTCTGTCTGCTTCTCTGCACCCCACATTGGGACAGCCATAGAACTGGAGTCATGCAGCCTGACCCTCTGGCTCCTCCCCTACCAGCAAGCGTGTGCTTGTTCCAACCCTCAGCCAGTGACGCACAAGAAGGGGCCCCTAGAAAGCCAGACCTTTCCTTCCCAAGCGGCTAGATTTCATCTTGTTTTTTTTTTTAAACGTTTATTTATTTTGAGACAGAGAGAGACAGAGCATGAACAGGGGAGGGGCAGAGAGAGAGGGAGACACAGAATCTGAAACAGGCTCCAGGCTCTGAGCTGTCAGCACAGAGCCCGA
The DNA here is from genome assembly GCF_016509475.1 of Prionailurus bengalensis. NCBI lineage: Eukaryota > Metazoa > Chordata > Mammalia > Carnivora > Felidae > Prionailurus > Prionailurus bengalensis. Next base: position 29,514,632 of record NC_057353.1, on the reverse strand, counting down.
TGCGGGGCTCGAACTCACGGCCCGTGAGATCATGACCTGAGCTGAAGTCGGACGCTTAACCGACCGAGCCACCCAGGCGCCCCTCATCTTATTTTCTCACTCTGGACCAACTGATGGTAAAATTTGGTACCAAGGCTACCCCTTTCTGGTCCTATTAGCAGTAAAAGCACATGTCCAGAAAACAAAGCAGTCAGTTCAAGCTCATCTCCGTCACTGAGCACTGACTAGAAGAGTTACTACATACACACAAGAATCATACTGAACTGGATGGCATCAGGGGTTTGCAGTAGAACACCACTACTGCAAATGCAGCCTCCTCCCAAAGCAAGGGTCCTTCCACACTATTCTCCACACTTTTTTTGGTGCGTGTTGTTTCCACACAGCCTTATCTGGGAAGCAGTCAGAAGCTATGTCAGCACCACACAGACAAATTAGAAATTGCTAAAAAAAAAAATTGCACCTTGGTTGGGGTTTAGACTTGCAGCATCCAGGATGCTATAACAGGATGGCACTCTCAAAAAAAAAAATCAAAGTGACTCAAAATCTTATTTTCTAACTCACCCTGGCAATTGGTCACCAGTCTAAACGCAAGTGACATACCTCCCATAGAGTAAGTTAACAAACTAAAAAGTAGCCAAGAGGAAGCCAAGAGGCCATAGAGAAAAGCCAAGCTGGTTGGGTTAGAAGACATTTGTCATTGTTTTGCTATCTGGTGGCCAACCATTCCCCCGACAACATACACACACAACACTCCCACCACATACACACACTTACTGGAATCTGTTCTTCCTCGTGGGAGATTTCTCAGTGTGAACTGTGGGCTACACAGCAGGCCGAGCTCCAGGGACCGGACTGTTCCTCTCCAGCTAAGGGAATGGGCACATGACCAACCCTATGTTCGTCCCAGGGCTTTGACTCTCCAGCTAGCAACACAAGGACTGAGGTCAGGCGCTTGGCAGAAGCAGGGGTGGCACAATGTCGGGACATTTCTGTAGCATCCCCTCGTCTGTGCTCCCAGCTCTGAGGTGTCTGTGTTCCCTTGCTTCCTGATGGTCCTCTCAGCCCAGACTTTAGCCCCCAGCCAATCTGCATCCTCAGGATCCTCCCAAAGCGAATCGGCCCCTCTCAACTGCCACCCAGAGTCCTGATGGACACCGTATGAATCCACTCCTCCGTCCACTCTTCCCCCCAGCAAGGTTGAAAAGAATTGAAGCTAAAGCCTGCTGTGTTTCTTCTGAAAACACACCCTGGGGATTTCAGAGATTTCCCCTTTCTTGGGATCTACAGAGTTGTTCATATTTCCTACACTGAAGCATCTGTTCTAGTCTCCTGTAGTTCGGTAAAACGCTGGCACTTAGCATTAGCTCTGTTATATTCACAAAGGTCTTTTCAGTCTTGTGGTTAATTTACTGTAAAGTCACAATTTAAAGAAGGTGGAAACATCTCCTTTTCATGGAGTCAGAGAAGTTGTGTAGAGAAAGCTTTAGACGTGCCCCAATCCAACAGCCCCATTTGACAATGTTCAGAAAACACCCCTCCTTCTTGGGAAAAGCAAGGAAATTCTGTACAAGGACATAGATAGCCTCTGTTCCAAAGTTATTCATGCCTTAAAACAGGATTAAAAATCAATTTCCTTTTCTCCACACTATGGGGTGTGTCTCAAGCTTAATTAGATTAAATTTTTCTAAGAATTCTAGGGGTAAATTATCTACCTTATGTGCATTCAGATGCTTGTCATTTGTCACTCACCTAGGCTTTTTAATTACAGCCTCTGCCCCAGCAGCTCCATTGTGCCCTGCCCTTCCCAACCCCACCCTGGCCCAATCTCCACACAACCATAATGGCAGCCCCTCTAAATGCATTTCCTCTAAACCCGGTCATACTGCTCCTCTATTTATGCCCGTGAGTAGCTCCCCATATGTGGCAGGCAGAATGGTAGCTCCCCCAAAATGCCCATACCCTAATCCCCAAAATCTATAAATCTGTAGAAACTTAGATGTCCAAGGAGCTGTTGAAATTGCAGATGAAATTAAAGCTGCTCAGCAACTGACCTTGGAATGAGGAGATTATCCTGGATTATTCCCATGGGACCAATCTCATCAGAAGGGACCCTCAAAGTGGAAGGAGGAAGCAGAAGCCACAGAGGGACATGAAAACACCATGCTGCCTGCTTTGAAGATGGAGAAGGAGCTATAAACAAAAGAATGCATGTGGCTTCTGGAGGCTGGAAAAGGCAAGAAAGAAAGAAAGAAAGAAAGAAAGAAAGAAAGAAAGAAAGAAAGAAAGAAAGAAAGAAGAAAGAAAGAAAGAAAAGAAAGAAAAAGAAAAGAAAATCGGGTTCTTTCTAGAGCCTCCAGAAAGGAACATGGGCAGCCCTGTAGACACCTTGGGTTTTGCCCATTGAGACAGCAGACTTCTGAGCACCAGAACTATGAGATGGTAATTTGAGGGGTTAGGTGATATATTGCACCCGCAAGAAGAAATGATTATGCCATCATATACAAGGCTTCCAAGGATGAAACTCTGCTTACCATTCTAGCTTCAACTGCCCCCACCCCTCCTCTCCCACCCACACCAGAGCCATGCTGTGCTGGGTAGTTCCCCAGGCCACAGCACATACTACCAGCCCTCCACCAGGAACGCCTGCCCCGTGTCCTCACCTAGCTAGCTCCTACTTGAAGGAGTTCAAGACATGCCACCCCAAAATATGCCCCTTTGGTATACTGATTATTTTTGAGTTAAAGGCCCTTAACAAAAAACAAAAAACAAAAAACAAAAAAAAAAAAAAAAAAAGCAGGTGCAAGGACACTCTGACCTTCCTTTCTCTTCCTAAAAGCCAAAGATAAAACTCTCACGTGAACGGGTGAGCTGTAACAGGAGAAAGAAACATTCTTATCATCAAAGAGAGGGAGTCCAAGCTAAGAGCAATCTGGACATACACACCTTATTAAAATAACTCTTCCTTCCTTTAGTGGTCCCCTCCTTTCAAGTATCTTAGTTACCTCTCCACAATTGCAACTCTGTGTTCAACCTAGTATATAAGCACTTGGCCTGCTCACTTCTTTTTCTTCAATTTTCTCTGGAGGCTCCCATGAACATATAAGTAACATTCCTATACTTTTCTCCTGTTAACCTGTCTTATATTGGTCCCAGTTGGAGCCTTTAGGAGAGTGCATGAAAATTTTGCCTACCCTCCATACTTATCCTACCCAAGTCAGACATCAGCTGTGGGAAGCCCGCCCTGATTCCCCAGGAGAAGCTTGCTAATTCCACAGAACTCTATGTTTACCTCTGTTTTGGCATTTATCACCCTGTGTGATATGTGGTTATTTTCTCCTCCCCCTAGTGAAACTTAAATCATACCCTAGTACAACAAGTGGGTGTTGAAGTAATAGTTTAATATATTATAATATATTTAATATATATAAACCCCATGAAGACAATTTTGTCTGTTTTATTTGCTGCTGAACCCCCAGCACAATGTTCCCTAAAACAATGCCTCGAATATAAGAGGAGCTCAAAACTTTTTAAATTAGTAAGTGAATAAATGCCTGAATGAACAGAAAATCTGGGCATAGTCTCAGACGTGACATTAAAATGACGAGAGAGATCAGGGAGTTTCCCCTCATGACTCTCTGAGAGCAGCTCCTCCCCCAGCAGGTGGAAAAATGGACCGGGAAATCTGAGACTCTGTAATTGTGGGATTGCCTTCCATCTTATGCTAACAAAAAATAAGATGAGATAGAAAGAGGCAGTCCTTGTTGCTACTTGTCAATTCCAAGTGTTAGCTGGAGTTGCCTGGCCCAGGAGCTATAGATGAGGTCAGGCTGACCCTTTTTTCCATGCCCTGCAAGGTCTAAAATACTGCCATTTTTTTTTTTTTTAATTCTCATGACCATTGTCGGCTCTGACTCATGCCTCTGCAATCATCTACAAAATTTAACTATTCAAACAACAAAAAAGTCTATATTTTTTTAATATAATAGACTTCATTTAAGCATTTGTAGTATATGTGTATGTGGTAGGCAATATTTGCAGAGTAGGGTGGGATCGAGGGAAGAGAGGTATGGAATTTCCGCCAGCTACTTACCCGCAATTAGTTTTTAGTCCTGCTATCTCATTAAAGTCTTGTTAAATTAAATTTCCTCCCTCTCTCTCTCTCTCTCTCTCTCTCTCACACACACACACACACAGCACATTACCATAGAAAGAAAATGAAATCCCCATCTTTGTCTTTATAGTTGTGGTTACCTTGTATCCCAAATAGTTTACCAAGGATTATCAGCCTTAAAAGGTTTTAGTGAAATAATTTTTTAGAGTCTTTACTGCAGATAAGGATCTTGCTTCTTATCAGTGTCCCCATTTCAAAAACTCATAATCCTTGAACCAAATGTGACTCATCAGTTAGCTCTATAGATTGAGGACTTTCCCAGGAGGCTTCTTGAGTTCATATACACCCAGCCCCCCTACTGGACCTATGTAGGCCTCCAGATACGCCCAGATATGCTGAACCTTGAATATCACAGCCTGCCTCTTGCCTAAAACCTCAATTACAAACATGTAATTACAAACATGTAAGCCTGAACATTCAACTAACACGTTTTCTAATATATTTTAAACAAATACAACCTACCATGACAAATAAGTACATTTAGAAAGGTTGTAGGACACTAGGTCAACACTCATAATCAATAGTATTGCTATATACAACCAATGAGAAATTGGAAAATAAACTTTTAGGAAATGTCATTTACAGTAGCATAAATAAACATAAAATGTTTAGGAATAAATTCAACAAAACAGACGTGGGACATATGAGCCCAAAATTTCAAACTGTGGACGAGGGCAACTACAGACGACCCAAATAAATGGACAGATATAGGGTGTTCGTGGATCAGAAGACTCAATATCACTAAGATGTAAACTCTCCACAAATTGATTTGTGGATTTAATCCAACCCCCAACAAACCCCAGCATGATTTTTTTTTGTAGAAATTGATAGGCCGATCCTAAAATTCATATCCTAAATCAAAGAACCTCAAATAGCCAATTTTATTATAAAAAGAACAAAACTGGAGGATTTATACTCCCTAATGTCAAGACTTACTATAAAACTACAGTAGTCAAGACAGTGTGGCACTAGGTGTAAAGATAAATCCATATATCAATGGTTCAGAATAGAAACAGAGACACATGTATAGGGTCAACTGGTGTTTACCAAAGATACCAAGGTAGTTCAATGGAAAAAGGATAGTCTTTTCAACAACCAACGCAAGGACAGCTAGATAACCTTATGGGAAAAGAGTGAACATTTTCATTTACCTTAAACTAAACCCAAGAATTAACTCAAAGTAGATCATAGACACAAATGTAAGAGCAAAAACTATAAAACTCCTAAAAGAAAACCAGAGAAAATCTATGAGATCTTGGAGGAAGCAAAACTGAACACTTATGTCAGAACTTCATTCTTTGACTACATGCATTTGATTTTGTGTAAATTATACTTCAATAAAGTTGACCAAAAAATCCATCCAAATTTGGTACTTAAATGGGTATCTTTCGTTTTCTTTTTCCTTCTTTCCTTCCTCTTTATTTTTTTTTTAAATTTTTTTAATGTTTATTTTTGACAGAGAGAGAGAGAGACAGGGCATGAGTGGGGGGAGGGGCAGAGAGAGAGGGAGACACAGAATCTGAAACAGGCTCCAGGCTCTGAGCTGTCAGCACAGAGCCCGACGCGGGGCTCGAACTCACAGACTGCGAGATCATGACCTGAGCCGAAGTTGGACGCCCAACCGACTGAGCCACCCAGGTGCCCCATCTTTCCTTCCTCTTTAGTCTCATTTGTCTTCGTTTAGTCTTGACTTCAAAGTGTTTGCTCTTGCACCTAGAATGTTCTACTGCTACCCTTGGCAGGACAGGCCATTTCTCATCATTCAGCTTCAGTTCAGGTGGGATCACTGGAGAGGTTTTTTTCCTAGATATCCTCGGTAGTCCTTATCACGTCTACACTTCACTCCTGCCATTATTAGTCATGTCCCATCCTGTTCCTCTGTTTATTTTCTTACTCAGATAAGAACTGTTGCCAATAAGAAAAAAATTGGTTTAATTTATATAAATTATATTTATATGAATGTATATATCAATTATATTTATATGAATATATAAAAATTATATTTATATGAATTATAATATATAATTATATATTACATATTATATATGAATTATAAATTATATATTATATATAATTATATATAATATATAATCATAATTATATATAATATATAATAAAATTATATATTATATAATTTTATATTTATATGAATTATAATATATAATTATATATTACATATGAATTATAAATTATAAATTATATATTATATATAATTATATTACATAATATAATTAATTATATAATATAATTATATAGTATATAATTAATATAATTATATATAATATATAATTATATTATATATATTATATAATTAATTATATATAACATAATTATATATTACATATAATTATATATAATATAATCATAATCATATAATATATAATAAAATTATATTATATAATATATAATAAAATTATAAAAATTATAATTTATATATATTTATATAAATAATAGCACCAGAATGTGAACCACACAAGGGCAGGGAGTATCTCTTTGCACTCTATTTCTATCACCTACAACCGTGCCCGGTAGGAATTTCACAATTTTTTTTTAAATAAATGAGCTAGACCTTTTTTTTTTTTTTTACCAGTGTGAAATGTCTCTTTTTTCTTAGGAAAATCCAATTGGTTTCAGATCAATGGGGGTGTTACTCCACCTGCTATGCTATAGATTTCCTTCGGATCCCATCAATGACCCGCTTTCTTATATAAAGTACAGCATGTTAATATCCTACTTAATCCAGTCTTGGTCTGGGAAGCTTCTGTGTTGGTGATTTGTCTTCTCTGTTTCCCTGCCTACACGCAAGTCAGAATCAAGTCCATCCTCGTGCTCTAATACAAATGCATGAAGGGTAAATGTCTCTGAGACCTTTAGAAAAAATCTGAGATGACATCTGTGTCTGTTTTCTGTTTTCCCTGGCACTAGAACCTTCCAACATTTTCAGACATCTATAAAGCCATGGTCTTCTCTTCCTAAATCCCAGTGAGTTTTATTGAAACAAGTTGTGCTTGTCTAACATCCTCCCTATTACGATTATTATCACTCCCAACAGCGAAAATCAGATCTATTCTATTGGATCAAGGACTTGTTTATATTTCTTTTACATTTTACTTTGGGAAAAACGGACCCTTCCTAATGGATTAGTAGAATTCTATTCCTGCGTCTCTATTAATGTAGTAGTATCTGAATTAAGGAAAAAAATGTATATGACTCATCTAAAAGTACATATGATTTTCAATAAACTTGTCTCACCCAAGTGAGAGAATTTAAATGTAAAGTGAAGCTTGGATCATGCTACAATTGTCAAAGAAAGGAGTATCTTGGAACCAAAGTTCTCTCTCCAAAATTCTAACTCACCAGATAGAATTGATCTTCTTAGATGAGCTCCCAGCCATATGCCAGGCATAGAGGACAATAAAATAAAAATTTCTTGTTTAAAAACAATCTAAGGAGGGGCGCCTGGGTGGCGCAGTCGGTTAAGCGTCCGACTTCAGCCAGGTCACGATCTCGCGGTCCGTGAGTTCGAGCCCCGCGTCAGGCTCTGGGCTGATGGCTCGGAGCCTGGAGCCTGTTTCCGATTCTGTGTGTCCCTCTCTCTCTGCCCCCTCCCGGTTCATGCTCTGTCTCTCTCTGTCCCAAAAATAAATAAATGTTGAAAAAAAATTTTTTTTAAAAAAACAATCTAAGGAAAGAGGGAAGAACTATTTTACTCTAGACCTAAAGTAACTACATGAGCTTCAAAAGATCAAATAAATGTTTGAAAGCACCCTAAGAGTTACAAACTTTAACCCTAGAAAAAGCAAAAGCAAATTTCAGTGAGTGAAATTCCAAGACAATATTATCTTTTTCAGAGAATAATAGTGAGGCTGCCAGAGTGCCATATGTTCTGAATTTATGGTTAATCCTAAAGAAGCCAGAAAGAAAAGACCTATATGACTAATATTCAAAGGAAATAAAAGAGTTGGGTAGACTCTGGTGTGCACGCCTCTAATTCCTTACATTGCAGTCAAGTGACTTAGCGATTCTGTAACTGATGGAAGAGATATTTTATGCTAGATCTAGTCATTTAATTCAATTGTTCTTAGTCCCAGTAATGTGACCTATACTGTCTAGGGCCCATTGGAAGGATCTTGTAAAATGTAAAAAGGCTTTGCTCCCTAGGACAAAATCTTCATAGGAGAAATGCATGAGTCATTGGATGGCAAAAGATTTTATAAACAGAAGAGCAATAGCGAAGCTTGACGAAGAATGATGTGCTATTCTCCTATATAGGGATACGATGGCTCTTGTATACTCAAGTACCCACAACAAATATCAGGAAATTACTCCCAAAAGGAAAATCAGGACATTTTACCAGATGGAGAAATGGATGCTGGACATGGAAAAACAACAGCCTTGTGCCTAGATCCCTGGCCCCTGAGCTCTGCCCATCTGCCTGGATCTGTTCATCTACCCTGTTGCTGATTACTGAAAATTGGGATTGATATTCTGGTGTCCCTCAAACATTATATCAAAGAAGTAACAATGACTCGACTGTTTCTATTCGTGGAACCCTTTGAAAACTAGAATTTTGGGCGGTAAAGGTATTAAGAGTTCAAAATGACACTAAATAAGTTAGCGATAATGACAACATGGTCACTACTTCAGTTTAACAATGTGTCACAGTGTCTATAAAACAATCCTCTAATTACACGGTCACTGGTAATTAGGAGTCTAACCGCATGGTCTTTTCTACTCTTGGAGTAGTATGTTGTGTGTTTTAGTAAACATTCAATCTGTGGCTCTCCTCTTTTGCCTCCTGCTAGTAGGGCTGAAACCCTGCTCTATACTATGTCCTGCTCAGCTCAAAATTCCATCTGAAAGATTTATTGTAATACCAAACATACTCACCAGTATATGATTATATTCTACACCCTGACCCTAATGACAGCAAAACCACATAAACCATCTCTAATCTTTGGCCAATATACAATTTGCCTAACACTACCTACTTCAGGATGTCAATATGTGTGATACGTAATATGAGAGAAAGGGAATTTTATCAAATACATTTGAGAAATACTGTATTGAACAAATTAAAACTAATTTCTATTCTGCAGAGCCTTTCATATGCCAATGTGCATACAAACCTCCAAGATGTAATTATCAGTGTTTACCAAAGTTATTTGACCATGAAACCCTTTGACTTAGAAAAGTATCTTAGAGCCAGTCAGTATACCATGGAATATACTTCGGCCTTCTCACTCTTCCCAGTCCCTATGCTACCATGATGCTCGGGACCCTGGCCAAATCTCTCTCTCTCTCTCCCTTCCTCTTTCCTACCTCCTTCCCCACCTTGGTGATATTGCCTATGCTCTAACCATAGTGAGTTTGCCATTCCCTAAAACATCTACGTACATTAAAAAAAAACCCACACACACAAAACCTCCACTTGGAATATGCTGTACTTAAATTTCTACATTGGGAACCTTACTAGCTCTCCTAGGAAAATAAATTAATCATTGCTTCCTCTGTACTCCTTCTGCAATTAAAGTGTACATTACTATAATTATATTTTGTTGTAATTATTTGTCTTTTTCTCCACTGTATTTAGAGCTACCCATAGGCAGATAATATCTTATCTATATATGTATTCCCAGTGCCTAGCACAGTGCTGACTATAGCAGAAGAAAACATTCTGAATTTAACTCACTTGAGACAATGACGCACATACCCATCTGCAGAAAAAAATAATCTAGAGGATAATTCTATTAGGGATGCTTGATATGGGTGTGTTCAATATAATATAATGGTTGGTTTATTGACTCATTAATTCACTTGAAGATTATTATTCAGTGAACCTCTATTTTGTGCAGGGCACTCCGAAAGCATGCAAAGTGTAATCAAGCATAATTACAATCTCAAAGCTTTGGGAAAGTCAGAAAAGTAGATATCATCCTCGACCCCTGGTTGCTTATATCAATCCATCATCAAGGACCATCAATCTTAACTACTTCGCAACTCTGACACTTCTCCATCACCACTGCTACCTCTCTTGTCCAAGGAACCAGTCTCTCTCACCTGGACCACTCTAACCCCACTCAGTCCCTATTCCACACAGCAGCAGAAAGATCTTTCCAAAATGCCAATCTGTGTTTGTCACCCCACTATTCAAAACCTTTCAATGGCTCCCCATTGCTCTTAGAATAAAGACCAAAATCATTCAACTGTCTTCAAGGTCTTGAATGGTCCATCCCCTGCAAATAGCTGGTTTCATCTTGCAGCATTGGCCCCTTGCTACCCATATCCTAGCCAAACTGACTTTCTTTATATCCATAAAATCTGTGTTTGCTCTACATGGAATGACCTTCCTTCTCACTACATTTTTACATAATTCCTTATCTTTTAGAATTAAACCCCAGCATTTCTTTCTTAGGGAAGACTCCCAACCCCTTCCTCCAGTCTAGGTCAGCTTCTTTGTTAATTTGCCCTCAAAAGAACCATGTTTCTTTCTCTTATAGCAGATATAATTTATATTTTATATATATCAGTTTATAATTATACATTTATATGATTTCATAATTAATATCTGTCTGTTACACTTAACTGCAAGCTTCATGAAAGTAGAGTTTTTTGGGGGGGGCTGTTTGTCATCATATACTCAGCATTGAGTACAAATAGTATGTACAATGATATAAATAATACAAATAAATAAATAATATAAATAAATAAACGGGCACCATAAGAAAAGTTCATTAAAATGCTAGCTGAGATCAGAAGAGGAAGAGGTTACATTTAGCTGAAGGAATCAGGCAAGACTCTATGACAATGGGAGTCAACTTGGTTACACTCTGGAGTCACCTGGGGAATATTAAAACATACTGATGCAGGTGCTCAAGAAATTAAGCATAGAACTACCACCTAATTCACCAATTCCACTTCTGGACATATACACACACAAAAATTGAAAGCAGGGACTTGAACAAATATTTGTACACCAGTGTCTGTGGCAGGATATTCACAATAGCCAACAAAATGTAGAAACAACTCAACTGTCCATTAACAGATGAATAAACAAAATGTGCCACAAACATACAATTGTGTATTATTCACCCTTAAAAAGGAAGGAAATTCTGACATGTTACAACATGGATGTAACTGGAAGATATTATATTAGGTGAAACAAGGCAGCCACAAATGGACAAATATTTTATGATTCTAATTATATGGGGCACCTAGAACAGGCAATTCCTAGAGACAGAAAGTATTATGGTGGTTACCAGGGATTGAGGAAGAGCAGGAAGAGGAGATATGACATCTAAAAATAGTCACATGGGGCGCCTGGGTGGCTCAGTCAGTTGAACATCGGACTTCGGCTCACAGCTCGTGAGTTCCAGCCCCACGTCAGGCTCTGTGCTGACAGCTCAGAGCCTGGAGCCTGCTTCGGATTCTGTGTCCCCTCTCTCTCTGTCCCTAACCCACTCGCATTCTGTCTCTGTTTCTCTCAAAAATAAATAAACATTAAAAAAACAATTTTTAAATAAATAAATAAAAGTAGTTATGTAAGCCGGAGAACCGGGGGCATGAGGAAAAATGCACACATGCACATGCAGCCAGGGAAGATACATCAGCAACTAACATAAGCATAATATATAGCTCAATAAAACAAAATTGAGTTTCTTCACATTTATGGTCAATTGATTTTTGACAAGGATACCAAGACAATGGAATGAGCAAAGAATAGTCCTTTCAACAAATGGTGGTGAAACAGTTGGACATCAACATACAAAAGAATGAAATTGGACCCCTGCCTGACCCCGTATAAAAAATTAAACTCAACACTCTTAGAATAAACCATAGGCATAAATCCTTATGACTATGGAATAGATGGTTTTTTAAAAATAACACAAAAGCAATAGCAGTAAAATAAAAAAATAGACAAAGTGGACTTTATCAAAATTAAAAACTTTTATGCTTCAAAGGGCACCATCAAGAAAGTAAAAAGCAACCCTAAAATTGGACAAATTATTCTTAAATCATGTAACTAACAAGAGACTTATACCTAGAATATATATAAAATTCGTATTACTCAATAATAAGGAAATAACCCAATTTTTTAAATGAGCAAAAATCTGAATACGTATTTGGGCAAAGAAGATATATGAATGGCCAAAAAGCACATGAGAAGGTGCTCAACATTGTCAGCCATCAGAGAAATGCAAATTAAAATTAAAAACCTACTACCTCACACGCAACAGGATGTCTCTAATTTAAAAAGTAGATAATAGGAGACTATTGGGAAAGATGGCAGAGTAGGAGCCCAGGCTCATCTCCTCCCACAGACACACCTAAAAAACCTCAAAAAATGACCTGAAGATTGGCAGAACAGACTCTTCACAGCTAAATGTAGAGAAGAGGCCACATCGAAGAGGATAGGACGGGTGGATACATCGTTGGGATACAAACTGACCCATAGGACTGTCTAGGCACAGCAGGCCTGCACCGAGAAGGTCCCCATAACATTTGGCTTTGAAAACTGGAGGGGCCTAACTTTATGAGTTCTTAAAATCAGTAGGACTTAATATCTGGAACTTCAAAAATCAGCAGGCTTCACTCTGGAAAAGCTGGAGGGTGATAGGAGACTGAGTCCCCACCCTTAAACACACAGCATAACAAACAGCCCCTCTGAGATACCAGATACAGCACAGAAACAGGAGTTTGAAAAACACCTGGAGGATGTGGGAGGAAGATTTGTTTACTAATCTCAGAGCATGTGCTAGAGGGTCAAGGATCTTTGGGAGACTCTTCCAGGAACAAAGTTGCTGGCAGGGACCATTTCCCTCTCCTGCCCCCAACCTAGATACGTGGACACCTGCAGAAACGAGCACAGCACAGACACTATCCGCCCATCTTGCTAACAGCGTGCCCTGGCCTGCATTTGCCTGTGGACATGCTCTCCAACATGCCCTCAACAGGAGTCCATCCAAAATGGTGCCACAAACCTGGCAGTGTGCAAGCAGCTGGACAGGAGCCAGCATCACTCCAAGGCGACTTCTGCCACAAGATGGGAAGGCCACCACACACATCAGTCATCAAGACTGCAGCCCTAGCCGTGGGCTAGGGACAAACATGGAATGCGACTATAGGTCTTGCCTAACAACAAAAGCTCCTCAGGGGACAACACAGGGAAAAGTGCCCTGCATTTTGGTGCTCGTGGCTCTGGCATGTACCTAGTCTGACACAACTCAAGCCCAAGGCTGGCCCCAGACTGGCCCACTAAAAACACACACAGTTGCAGACTACAGGACTGAGGGAAAAAGCAGCTCAGCCACGACAGCAGGATGCAGGCAACACACATAGGAGACACCCCTGAAGTGCAAAGTTCTGGTGAACAGGGGACGTGGCACTGCAGGGCACTACAGGACCTCTTCTTCATAAGACCCGGAGACATAGCTGACTTTCCTAACACACAGAAACAGACACAGAAATTTAGACAAAAATGAGGAGGCAGAAGAATACCATCTCAAATGACAGAACAGCACAAAATCACAGCAAGAGAGCTAAATGGAACAGAGATAAGTAATATGCCTGATAAAGAATTTAAAGTAATGGTCAAAAAGATACTCACTGGATGTGAGAAAAGAGTGGAGGACCTCGGTAAGAGCCTCAATAAACAGGAAGCACGAAAAGTAGCCAGAGATGACACACTCAATGACTAAAATTAAAAATACACTGGGGCGCCTGGGTGGCTCAGTCGGTTGAGCGGCTGACTCCGGCTCAGGTCATGATCTCACGGTTCGTGAGTTCAAGCCCCGCGTCAGGCTCTGTGCTGACAGCTCGGAGCCTGGAGCCTGTTTCAGATTCTGTGTCTCCCTCTCTCTGACCCTCCCCTGTTCATGCTCTGTCTCTCTCTGTCTCAAAAATTAATAAACATTAAAAAAAAATTTTTTTAATAATAATAAAAAAAATACACTAAAGGGAATAAACAGTAGACTAGAGGAAGCATAAGAATGGATCAGTGACTTGGACGACACAGTAAAGCGAATCAGGCTAAAAGCAATCAAGCTAAAAAAGAGAGGAAAACAATAATAATAAATGAAAATAAATTAAGGAAACTCGGTGACACCACCCAGTGTAATAACATTCACATTATAGGGATCCCAGGAGGAGAAAAGAGAGAAACAAGGGCAGAAAATTTATTTGAAGAATAATAGCTGAAAACTTCCCGAATCTGGGGAAAGAAAGAGAAATCCAGATCCAGGAGACATGGAGAGCCCCCACCAAAATCAAGCCAAGGAGGCCCACACCAAAACACATGGTGATTATAATGGCAAAAAGTAGTGATAAAGAGAGAATTTTAAAAGCAGCAAGAGAAAACAATTATGTACAAGGGAAACCCCATAAGGCTATCATCAGATTTTGTAGCAGAAACTTTGCAGACCAGAAGGAAGGGGCATGATATATTCTGAGTACTAGGGGAAAAAGAACCCCTGCAGACAAGACTATCGTATCCAGCAAGACTATCGTTAAAGGAATTCATGACCACTAAACCAGCCCTACCAAAAATGTTAAAGGGAACCTTTTGAGTGGAAAGGAAAGACCACGAGCAGGATTAAGAAAAGTAGAAGGCACAGGAAAGAAGTTAAGATGGTGGAGGAGTAGCGGGACCCTAAGCTTACATCGTCCCTTGAACGATGAAGGCAGGGTGAAGGCAGGGATCTGGTAGAAGTTGGGGATACAAGAGAGGTGACTGTTTGCTCTTCTGTGAGGTCTTTCTGAAGAGTGGTAGGAGCGAACTCCCAGCCCTAGGGTTGAGAAAGCAGGGCAATGCCATTTTCCTCCCCACCAATCAGCACTAACCAACTTCAGTGAGCAAAACAGCACAATCCAGTGGAAGCCAGGGCAGCTTACATCAAGCCCCACCTCCCTGCACGCATATCTCTGTAAGGGCAACATTGTCTGAGAATTGGCAGAGCAAGCCCTACCCCCAGAAAGCCTGCACAAACCTCTTGCATGCACCAAGTCTACTGATCATAGAGTGCTTCAAAACTTCAGATCTAGGGGAAATAGGATCTAGATTACTTTTTTTTTTTTGACCTCTTCTTATTATAGCCACTACTCTCTGGAGCAGGAACACAACAGGCTTTTCTAAAAATCAAACATAAAATACAGTGACCCAGACAAAATGACAAGACAGAGGAATTCACCACAAAAGAAAGAACAGGAAGAAGTCACAGCCAGGGATTTAATCAATACAGATACAAGTAAGATGTCTGAACCAGAATTTAAAACAAGAATCAGGAGCTCCTGGATGGCTCAGTCAGTTAAGCATCTGACTTCAGCTCAGGTCATGATCTCGCGGTTCATGGGTTTGAGCCCTGCATCAGGCTCTGTGTTGCTGGCTTAGAGCCTGGAGCCTGCTTCAGATTCTACGTCTCCCTCTCTCTCTGCCCCTCCCCCAATCATGCTCCCTTGCCCTCTCTCTCTCTCTCAAAAATGAATAAACATTAAAAAAAATTTTTTTTACAGACAGGGGGACAAAACAGAAGAGACTCATAAATATGGAGAATAAACTGAGGGTTGCTGGAGGGGTTGTGTTGGGGGGGGGAATGGGCTAAATGGGTAAGGGGCATTAAGGAATCTACTCCTGAAATCTTTGTTGTACTATATGCTAATTTGGATGTAAATTTTAAAAAATCAAAATAAATAAATAAATAAATAAATACTTTTTTTTTAAACAATAATAATAAGGATACTAGCTGGGCTTGAGAAAAGCATAGAAGACAAAAGATATTCCCTTATTATATATATAAAAGAACTATAAACTAGTCAGGCCAAAATAAAAAATGCTATAACTGTGATGCAAAACCAAATGGATGCACTGATAATAAGGATGCATGAATCAGAAAAACACATCAGTGATATAGAAGATAAAATTATGGAAAATAATGAAGCTGAAAAAAAGAGGGAAAGGAAGGTACTGGATCATGAATGTAGACTTAAGGAACTCCGTTAACTCCTCAAAGTGTAATAATATTTGTATCACAGCAGTCCCAGAAGGAGAGAAAGAAAAAGGAGAAGGTTTATTTGAGCAAATTATAGCTGAAAACTTCCATGATCTGGGGAAGGAAACAGATATCAAAATCCAGGAAGCACAGAGAACTCCCATCAGATTCAACAAAAGCTGGGCATCGCCAAGACATATCGCAGTCAAATTCACAAAATACAAACACAAGGAAAGAATCCTGAAAGCAGCAAGAGAAAAAAAAGTCCTTAACATACAAAGAAGGACAGATCATGTTCACACCAGATCTGTCCATAGAAACTTGGCAGGCCAGAGGGGAGTGTCATGATGTATTCAACAGGCTGAATGGGAAGAACATGCAACCAAGAACACTTTATCCAGCAAGGCTGTCATTCAGACTAGAAGGAGAGATAGAGTTTCCCAGACAAAAAAATACTAAATGGGTTTGTGACTACTAAACCAGTCCTGCAAGAAATATTAAAGTGTACTTCTTGAGTGGGGGAAAAAAAGGCCAAAAGCAACAAAGAATAGAAAGGAACAGAGAACATCACCAGAAACACCAACTTTACAGGTAACACAATAGCACTAAATTCATATCTTTCAATAATTATTCTGAATGTAAATGGGCTAAATGCTCCAATTAAAAGACATAGGGTATCAGAATGGATAAAAAAAATAAAAGACACATCTATATGCTGCCTACAAGAGATTCATGTTAGACCTAAAGACATCAGCAGATTGAAAGTGAGGGGATGGAGAACCATCTATTATGTTAATAGATGTCAAAAGAAAGCTGGAGTAGCCATACTTACATCAGAAAAACTAGATTTTGAACCAAAGACTAGAGATGAAGAAGGGCATTATATCATAATTAAGGGGTTTATCCATCAAGAAGATATAACAATTGTAAATATTTGTGCTCCCAACTTGAAGGAGCCCACATATATTAATCAATGAATAACAAACATAAAAAAACTCATTGATAATAATACAATAATAGTAAGGGGCTTTAACACCCCACTTAGAGCAATGGACAGATCATCTAAGCAGAAAATCAACAAGGAAACAATGGCTTCAAATAACACACTGAACCAGATGGACTTAATAGATATATTCAGAACATGTCATCCTAAAGCAGCAAAATACACATTTTTTTTGAGTGCACATGGAACATTCTCCAGAATAGATCACATACTGGATCACAAATCAGCCCTCAACAAGTACAAAAAGACGGAGATCATAACACGCATATTTTCAGACCACAATGTTATGAAACTTGAAGTCAACAACAGGAAGAAATTTGGAAAGAGCACAAATACATGGAGATTAAAGAACATGCTACTAAAGAAGAATGGGTTAACGAAGAAATTAAAGAAGAAATAAAATAATACATGGAAGCAAAGGAAAATGAGAACACAACAGTCCAAAACTTTTGGGACACAGCAAAGGCAGTCCTAAGAAGGAAGTATACTCAATACAGGCCTACTTCAAGAAGGAAGAAAAGTCTCAAATACACAACTTAACGTTACATCTTAAGGAACTGGAAAAGGAACAGCAAATAAAGCCTAACGCCAGCAGAATAAGGGAAATAATAAAGATTAGAGCAGAAATAAATGATATAGAAACAAACAAACAAACAAAAACAATAGTAGAACAGATCAATAAAACTACAAGCTGGTTCTTTGAGAGAATTAATACAATTGATAAACCTCTAGCCAGACTTATCAAAAAGAAAAGAAAAAGAACCCCAATAAATAAAATCACGAATGAAAGAAGAGATGTCACAATCAACACCACAGAAATACAAGTAATTTTAAGATAATAGTATGAAAAATTATAGGCCAACAAACTTGGAAATCTGAAAGAAATGGACAGATTCCTAGAAACATACAAATGACCAAAACTGAAATAGGAAGATATATGTAATTTGAACAAACCCATAACCAGCAAAGAAATTGAATTGTAATAAAAAAAAAATCTCCCCATAAACCAAAGTCCAGGGCCAGATGGCTTTCCAGAGGAATTCTACCAGACATTTAAAGAAGAATTACTACCTATTCTTCTCAAACTGCTCCAAAAAATAGAAATGGAAGAAAAACTTCCAAACTCATTCTTTGAGGCCAGCATTACATTGATTCCAAAACCAGGCAAAGACCCCAGTAAAAATGAGAATTACAGGCCAATATTCCTGACAAACTTGGATGCGAAAATTCTCAACAAGATAGTAGCAACTCAGGGGCGCCTGGGTGGCTCAGTCAGTTAAGCGTCCAAATTTGGTTTGGGTCATGATCTCATGGCTCATAAGTTTGAGCCTGGCGTTGGCTTGAACAGAGCTTGAACAGCTCAGAGCCTGGAGCCCACTTTGAATTCTGTGTCTCCCTCTCTCTCTGCCCCTCCCCCACTCATTCACTTTCTATTCTCTTTCTCTCTCTCTCTCCCTCTCTTTCCCTCTCTCTCTCTCTCTCTCTTTCAGAAATAAGTATTTAAAATTTTTTGAAAAAAGATAGTAGCAAATCAAATTGAATAGTACATTGAAAGAATTACTCAGCACAATCAAGAGGGACTTATTCCTGGTCTACAGAAGTGGTTTGATATTCACAAATCTATCAGCGTGATACACCAGATTAATAAAAGAAAGGATAAGAAACATATGATCCTCTCAACATACACAGAAAAGGCATTTGACAAAATACAGCATCCATTCTTGATAAAAACCCTCAACAAAGAAGATACAGATGGGGCATAGTTCAACATCATAAAAGCTATATATGAAAGACCCACAGCTAATATCACCCTCAATGGGGAAAAACTGAGAGCTTTTCCCTCTAATGGTCAGGAACAAGACAGGGATATCCACTCTCACCATTACTATTTAACAGTACTGGAAGTCTTAGCCTCAGCAATCAGACAACAACAACAACAACAACAACAACAACAACAACAACAAAAAGGCATCCAAATCAGCAAGGAAGAAGTCAAACATTCACTATTCGCAGACGACATGACACTCTATGTAGAAAACTAAAAAGACCACCAAAAAATTACTAGAATTAGTAATTCAGCAAAGTCAGCAAATTCAGCAAAGTCACAGGGTATAGAATCAATGTACAGAAATCTGTTGCATTTCAATACACCAATATGAAGCACTAGCAAGAGAAATCAAGGAATTGATCCCATTTATAATTGCACCAAAAACCATAAGATACCTAGGAGTAAACCTAACCAAAGAGGTAAAAGATCTGTATTCTGAAAACTACAGAATACTTATGAAAGTAATTGAAGAGGGCACAAAGAAATGGCGAAAAAATGCCATTCTTGTCAATTGGAAGAACAAACATTGTTAAAATGTCTATACTATCCAAAGCCATCTACACTACACATTTAATGGAATCCTTATCCAAGTACCTCCAGCATTTTTCACAGAGCTGGAAAAGAGAATCCTAAAATTTGTATGCAACCACAACAGACCCTGAATAGCCAAAGCAAATCCCAAGAAAGAAAAGCAAAGCTAGAGGCTTCACGATACAAGACTTCAAGTAATATTACAAAGCCACAGTCATTAAGACATTATGGTACTGGCACAAAAACAGACACATGGATCAATGTCACAGAATAGAAAACCCAGAAATGGACCCACAACTATATGGTCAACTAACCTTTGATGAAGCAGAAAAGAATATCCAATGGAAAAAAGACAGTCTCTTAAATAAATGGCGTTGAGAAAACTGGACAGCCACATGCAAAAGAACTAAACTGGACCACTTTCTTACACCATACACAAAAATAAATTCAAAATGCAGGGCACCTGGGTGGCTCAGTTGGTTAAGCATCCAACTTTGGCTCAGGTCACGATCTCGTGGTTCATGGGTTCCAGCCCCGAATCGGTCCCTATGCTGACAACTCAGAACCTGGAGCCTGCTTCAGATTCTGTGTCTCCCTCTCTCTTTCTGCCCCTACCCATATCATGCTCTGTCTCTCTCTCAAAAATAAACAAACATAGGGGCGCCTGGGTGGCTCAGTGGGTTAAGCGTCCGACTTTGGCTCAGGTCATGATCTCACGGTCCGTGAGTTCGAGCCCCGCATCCGGCTCTGTGCTGACAGCTCAGAGCCTGGAGCCTGTTTCAGATTCTGTGTCTCCCTCTCTCTCTGGCCCTCCCCTGTTCATGCTCTGTCTCTCTCTGTCTCAAAAATAAATAAACATTAAAAAAAATAAAATAAAATAAACAAACATTAAAAAAATTTTTTTAATTAAAAATAAAAAATAAATAAATTCATAATGGATGAAATACTTAACACATGAGACACGAAACCACCAAAATCCTAGAGGAGAACACAGGCAGCAAACTCTTGGACTTTGGCTGTGGCAACTTCTTACTAGAAATACCTCCAGAGGCAAGGGAAACAAAAGCAAACATGAACTATTGAGACCTCATCAAGATAAAAAGCTTCTACACAACAAAAGAAACAATCAACAAAACTAAAAAACAGCCTATGGAATGGGAAAAGACATTTCCAAATGACATATCTGATAAAGGGTTAGTATCCAAAATCTGTAAAGAACTTATCCAACTCAACACCAAAAAAACAAAACAAAACAAAACAAAACAAAACAAAAAACAAAAAAAAGAAACCAACAAATAATCCAGTGAAGAAATGGGCAGAAGACATGAATAGACATTTTTCCAAAGAAGACATCCAGACAGCTAACAAACACATGAAAAGATGCTCAGCCTCACTCATCATCAGGGAAATACACATCAAAACCACAAGGAGATACCACCTCACATCTGTCCGAATGCTAAAATTAACAGCACAGGAAAGAACAGGTGTTGGCGAGAATGCAGAGAAAGGGGAACGTTCTTGCACTGTTGATGGGAATGCAAACAGGTGCAGTCACTCTGAAAAACAGTACAGAGATTCTCAAAAAGTTAAAAATAGAATTATCCTATGAGTCAGAAATTGCACTGCTGGGTATTTACACAATTGATACATAAATACAGATTCAAAGGGCTACATGCACCCTGATATCTATAGCAGCATTGTCAGCAATAGCCAAACTATGGAAAGAGCCCAAGTGTCCTTCAATTAATGAATGGATAAAAAAGATGTGAGATATGTGTGTCTATATGTGTGTACATATATATGTATATATACATATAGACGCACATATCTCACATCTTTTTTATCCATTTAATGGATGTGTATATATATATGTGTGTATATATATGTGTATATATATATTACATACTCATATAATGGAATATAACTCAGCCATCCAAAAGTATGAAATCTTGCCATTTGCAACAATGTGGAAGGAGCTAGAGTGTATTATGCTAAGTGAAATAAGTCAGTCAGAGAAAGACAAATACCATATGATTTCACTCATATCTGGAATTTACAAAATAAAACAGATGAACATATGGGAGAGGAGGAGAAAAGAAGCAAACCATAAGGGACTCTTAATAACAGAGAACCAACTTAAGGTTGATGGAAGGAGGTGGGTGGGGGGTGGGCAATTGGGTGATAGGTATTAAGGAGGGCACTTGTGATGAGCACTGGGAGTTATATGCAAGTAATGAATCACTATACTCTCCTGAAGCCAATATTATACTATATGCTAACTATAATTTAAATAAACACTTGGAAAAATAAAGTCCTTGGTAAAGAAAAAAAAAATAGGAAACACAAAAGCAGTAAAATTACGTATATTTATAAAAATCGGTTAAAGAACTCATAAAATAAAAGGATATAAATTCTGACAATATATTCCTAAAAATGTTAGGGGGGAGAAGAGTAAAAATGTAGTGCTTTTAGAATGGGTTCAAACTTAAGCGACCATCGCCTTATAAACTGCTATACGCTTAAGATGTTACATATAAACCTAACAGTAAACTCAAATCAAAAACCAATAATAAATAGGTAAAAAGTAAAGAGAAAGGAATCCAAGTTTGCATCACTAAAGAAAGCCAGCAAACCATGAGAAGAGAGCAAGAGAAGAACAGAACAGAGAAGAACTATAAAAACAACCATAAAATGATTAACAAAATAGCATTAAGTACATACCTATCAATAATTACTTTAAATGTAAATGGGCTAAACACTACAATCAAAAGACATAGGGTGACAGAGTGCATTAAAAAACAAGATCCATCTATATACTGCCTACAAGAGACTCATTTCAGACCTGAAGAACTATGCAGGTTGAAAGTGAAAGGATAGAAAATCACTTATAATGCAAATGGATGTAAAAAGAAAGCCAGGGTAGCAATACTTAAACAAAAAACTTTAAAACAAAGACTGTAACGAGACAAAAAAGACACTATAATCACAATATAGGGGACAATCCAACAAGAAGACATAATAACCATAAATATTTATGAACCCAACATGAAAGCACCCAAATACATAAAATAGTTGATAACAAACATAAAGAAACTAATTGATAGTGGGGCGCCTAGGTGGCTCAGTTGGTTAAGCATCCAACTGTGGCTCAAGTCATGATCTCATAGTTTGTGGGTTTGAGACGCTTATGGGGCTGGCTGATGTCAATGTCAGCACCATGACTGCTTTGGATCCTCTGTCTTTCTCTCTCTCTGCCCCTCCCCTACTCGTGCTCTCTCTCACAAAATATAAACATTAAAAAAAAAAAAAAGAAACTAATGTATAGCAATACAATAATAGTGGGGTGTTATAACACCCCACTTAGATAAATCCACAGACTATTCAAACAGAAAATCAACAAGGAAAGAGTGGCTGTGAATGACACAGTGAACCAGATTGATTTAACAGATATATTCAGAACATTCCAACCTAAAACAGCAGAATACACATTCTTTTCAAGTTTACATGAAATATTCTGACACCTGAACTAATAAAACACTGTATGTTAACTGTAATGGAGTTAATTTTTTTTAAAGGCAAAAAAAAAAAAAAGGAAACAAAAACAATATATACTAATGAATTCTGGTGAAAATGTGGAGATATTAGAAGCCTCATACATTGGAGCGGTGCCTGCGTGGCTCAGTGGGTTAAGCGTCCGACTTCAGCTCAGGTCATTATCTCATGTTCATGAGTTCCATCCCCACATCAGGCTCTGTGCTGACAGTTTAGAGCCTGGAACCTGCTTCTTTTGTGTCTCCCTCTCTTCCTGTCCCTCCCCCACTCATTCCTGTTCTCTCTCTCTCTCTCTCTTTCTCTTTCTCTTTCTCTTTCAAAAACGTAAAAAAATCTTTAATTAAAAAAAAAAAAAGAAGCCTCATATATTGGGGCACCTGTGTGGTTCAGTCAGTTAAGCATCCTACTTTTGATTTTGGCTCAGGTCACAATCTCAGGGTTTGTGAGTTCAAGTTCTGTGTCAGCCTCTCCACTCAGCACGGAGCCTGCTTGGAATTCTCTCTCTCCCTCTCTTTCTGCCCCTACCCGCTCATACTCTCTCTCAAAATAAATAAATAAACTTAAGAAAAAAAAAAAGCCTCATACATTGCTGGTGAGGATGTAAATTGGTGCAGCCACTTTGAACACAGTCTTGCCATTCCTCGAGCAGTTACACACAAAGTTACCATATAACCCAACAATTCAACTCTTAGGAATATACCCAAGACAAATTAAAACACATCTCCACACAAAAACTTGTATATGAACGTACACAGCAGTATTATTCATAATAGTGAAAAAGGAGAAACAACCCAAATGTCCCATCAACCAATGAATGGATTCATAAGATGTGGTATATCAATAAAATGGAATGTCACTCAGCAGTAAAAATAATGTAATGATAAATGCTACAATATATATAAACTTTGAAACATTAATGGAAAAAAATCAGCCACAAAGAATCACATGCTATAGGATTCCATCTATATAAATATCCAAAATAGGTAAATTCTGGTTATAAAGGACAACCCAGGAGATCTTTACAGTGATAGAACTATGGTGGTGAACAAACCAACCTACAAATGATAAAATTGCATAGAAATAAATACACACCCACTCCCCCCCCCCACACACACAGAAATACAAGTAAAGCTGGGGAAATCTGTATCAATGTCAATATCCTAGTTGTGATATTGTACTATAGTTTTTACAAGATGTTATCATTGAGGGAAATTGACAATAATACAGAGATTTTATATCTCTGTATTATTTCTTACAACTTCATGTGCATCTATAACTATCTCAAAAAAAATTTAATTAAAAATATATAATAGAATACAATAAAATAAAACTTTTGGCTTAAAAGATTTGAGAAGAAAATGAAGGGAAAAAAAGATCATCGCACACAAAAGACAAAAAGCTTAACTTATATAAAACTTTAACTCAAGCAACAGAAGCACTCTCTTCTCACTATAGTATGATCGAATGAATAAAAAATAACCAATCAGTAAGATAGAAAAGAATTGAGATTAACAAAGACAATGTCTAGATGAAGAAAACAAATTGAAAGACAAAAGCAGTAACATTTTAGAGCTAATAAAATTAAAACAGATTAAAAACAACTGAAAATTAAATTATTGACCCAGTAAATGCAAATGAAAGAATTAAATCAATTATATAAAAGATAATATATGGTAGATAAACATAATCCAATATAAGAACAATTGGTACATCTGAGCTGAAAACTCTCAAAATAGACCATATATTCAAAAATACAAGAGAATTATCTGAATTTTAATATATTACGAAACTATAGATGAAGGTGAAAAGTGTGTTCCAGGAACTAGAACAATTAAATTAGAACGTCAATTTCAAAGTTTATCCTAAGTATGCCACTGAACTTGATGAAAATCTTTGGGCATCTATCAGGCAAAATACACTACATGTAAGGAAGAAAATCAAGTTGGTCTCAGACTTGCCTCAACATCACTTACTGCCAAAAATAATGGAGTCATGAAGTCAGGCTTGCTCACTATAAAATATGGCCCTATATACATCTTCTCCTAAACAATTACAAGCAATAGAAGCAATAATGAGAACACTGAAGCCATAAATTCACGTAATAGCAACACAGGAAAGAAAGGAGTCTGATACTAATTAAATGAGCTCATTTTCTGAAACAAAATTAATAATGAGCTATGATCAGTAGTCTAAGAAATAAAATACAGATATGATCAATCAGCAATTATTTTTTGTGCCCAAAGCTTTACCACAATCCTCCAACACCCCTATAGGATAGGTGTCTCACTGAGAAAATCAGTGGTTAGCGAGAACTTGCTCTGAGTCATACTGTTAGGCCCATAATTTAAATTCTGTTCTACCTAATTCAAAGCCAGCTCTTGCCAAACAAAACAGTGTAATCTTATATCTATATGGAGAGATTAGACAGGACTTCAGTTTTCTTCTTTTTGTTTATTTTCTTTCCCAAAGTTTCAACAATGGCATATGCTGCTTTTGCTGTTAAAAAATAGGATTTTTAAAAAATCCACATAAAGCTTCTTTTTTTTATATAAAAAATAACATATAATCTCTAATCCTTGGAATACTAACTCTCTTTATGACCTCACAGCAGTTGAAATTGGCTGGTATTTGAAAGCTATACATACATACATAGTTTTTCTCACTTTTTAACTCTTTATAGGGGGTTAAATAGAAAATACAGAATAATAATCACAAATTTAGAAATTAAACTGGCTGGGTTTTACCAGTCTAGCCTATCACGGATTGTTTCCTGGAACACTGTCTAAACCTTCTGTCTTTTTTTTTTTTTTTAACTATTTATTATTTGACACACACACACTCATACACTGCCACTACGACTGTAGGTCATTGGGAGACTGTCTGGGTTGGGATACCTGAGGGGTCCAGGGCTCATCCCAATCTCAAGACCAATGCCACTCCTGGTGGGCAGTCTTCCCACAAAGCCATAGTAAGCCTGATCAGAAACTAAGCTTCCCCAGAAGAAGACAGAATGTGCTGGCGTGAGATGGCAGGCCCAACCTGGCCCGTTCACATCTTGTACCAGACAAACAGCCTCTGTCTGTCAAGTTCCTTGAACTTGGAGTAACTGGCCAGGATGCCAAGCATAGAACTCAGCCAAGTCCCAGGCAGAACTCCTTTCCCCACCCAAAGAGCCGGTGAGGAATCAGTGATGAGGAACCTGCCAATTTTCTGTCGCTTGGGGCACCTCCAAACTCAGGATCATACGCAGGGAACCAGAGTCCGAGAGGCCTGCGTGTGGAACCAAAGAGGACTTCTTCATGTTTCAAAATATTGCCACAAGCATGTAAGAAACGCTGTGAGGAAATAAAGTATTTTTGTCAGATCAGCCAAAACAGGCAGTTAGTAGAGAAAAGTGATCTCATGAGTTGGCAAGTTTTTCTTCCTTCCCTCTCCCTTAACGTTTATTTGTGTTAGGGTAAATCATTGCAAACAATTTCCTCTGACTTGGGAGTTCTGAAAGATACTGGAATTCAAAGCACAGTTTGGGGTTGGGTTGGGCCGGGGTCAGTTGAGTTTGGCTTGGCGTGGCATGGCGTGGCATGGCGTGGCTTGGTTGTTGTACCTCAGAGTTCGTGGAAGGAGGAGAGAGTGGGAAGTTGAGAGATTTCATGTCCCAGGCTGATTTTAAAACCAAGATATAAGATATGTTACCTCATCCATATATAGGAATTTTCAGTTATACCCTAGCAACTCTATTATACCAAGGCCTCATTAATACTTGTTTGTGGCTCCCTCAGCCCACCTCAGTTTGAAAGAGGTACTTCATAAGCAATCCCTTTTATCACACAATAGATGAGACAACAGCTAGAAATTATCTGAAGAAGTGATGATTTCACCAGAACAGGGGCTCAGATGACCTCATTGTAACATTTTGAAAGACTGAAGGCAGTAATTAGAGGGTTATTTTCTGAGGGGCTTTATTTTCTTAGATTAGCAAACATCCATTTTTGAATACAAGGGGGAAAAATTGGATACTTCAAAATGATCAGGACCCTTTGTAACTTCGGTTATGGTGAATGGATTAAATGAAATTCTTACCTAGATTATAATAAGAACTTAAATTTCCCTGAAATTTCATTGGGAGGGCAAGGAGGAAGTAACTGGTTGAATGAATGTCACTGGAATGTATTTTTCCTAAATCAATTGGTTTCAAGATCTTTTAAGAGTTCTCTTAGCTTTTGAATTTCCCAGGATTTCATTGCTTCAATAGCTATGGATCTGTTTTAACTCATGTTCTCTGTGGGGGCGGATAGATTTCTCTGAAAGAAACCACATGATTTTCAGGGATACAGCACCATCTGATAAAACCACAGAGAGGGGTGCCTGGGTACCTCAGTCAGTTAAGCATCCGACTCTCGGCTTCGGCTCAGGTCATGATCTCACAGTTCGTGAGTTCGAGCCCCACGTCGGGCTTTGCACTGATAGCATGGAGCCTGATTGGGATTCTCTGTCTCCCTTTCTCTCTGCCCCTCCCCCCCCCCGGCCCTGTCTCTCTCTCTCTCTCTCTCTCTCTCTCTCTCTCTCTCTCTCTCAACAAACTTTAAACACATACACACACACATGCACACACACACAGAAATGGTGCTGCAGCAGAGACAAGCAAAACCTTGCAGCATCTGGGTCTAAATGATACACAAGATTCCAATGTCTCATAGGACAGTTTAGCTTCTTAGAGCTATTGGCTTCTCATCAATCTTTGTTTTAGTCAACAGTCTTTGCATCATTTGGGTTTCGTTCTTAGAATAAAGGGACAATTTTTACCAGAGGATAGTCAAGTCTCTACCATTATTGCATAACCCAACTATAAGCTGATCTCTTGTGGTCTCATCTCTATATTCAAAGAACATCAGTCCAGCTGGCAAAAAGCAATTTAAGAGGATCTGAACCTGTTTTCCTCTCCTTCAGGGCTTCTAATTAAGAGGCCCCAAAGGCCCTTCTTTCCTACCAAGTCTCACCCACTCCTGCAGAACCTCTCACATGCAAAATTTGCAATTACCTCTTCAGCATAGCCCATTAGGTTTTCTCTCTCCACATCCCTTCTCTCCCCTTTTCCTCATTATGCAGATCATCATTGCCACTTTAAGCAATTTGCCCCACCCCACTCCTTTTCTTCCAAACTTTTCATTTCAATCTTGACTTCTCTGGCCCCTTTTTCTTTTAGGCCACCTCTTCCATTCTCCCAATTTTGCCTCATGAATCATCCAGGAACCCAACTGGATTCTCATTTAGTAAGTGGAAAGGGCGGAGCAGAAATCTGTGGATGAGGTGAGGGCCTGGGTGGAGAAAGTGGAAACATTCACCAGTATACAACTGGACCCCCCACACTTAAAAGACAAAGCACAACTTGCAAACACAGCTGATACCATACTTTCCCCCAGATTCTAGAGCACCCATCAAGGCTTCTTGAACCCTCATCTGCTGCAAATCTGCATTTTATTTCCCTTTGTAAGAGAGTATCTGCCAGAAAGAAGATTCTATGCTCCAAAGAGCAAGGAGTAAAATAAGCATGAGTCCCAGGGGTCTGTAACAGTTCATATCTTGCTCTTTTTTCCTTCTCTCTTCTATGTTTTGAACTTAAGAATGTGTGACATGTGTAACTGACACCCAGCCTAACATGGCCAGAATACTGGGGGGTGAAGAAGGGTTGGTGTGATGTGGAAGTGGGAGGTAGGCATCTTTTCCTTTAAAAACCCACAGAACCACTCTAGGTTGCAGTACTGGTCATGGGCCCATTATCCTTTCCCCCTGGAGTCACATTTAGAAGGTCCAATGAAGAAATGGGCAGGAGACATGAATAGACACTTTTCCAAAGAAGACATCCAGATGGCAAACACATGAAAAGATGCTCAGCATCATTCATCATCAGGGAAATACAAATCAAAACCAAACTGAGACACCACCTCACACCAGTCAGAGTGGCTAAAATTAACAACTCAGGAAACAACAGATGTGGGCAAGGATGTGGAGAAAGGAGAACCCTCTTGCATCCCCTCTTGGGAATGCAAACTGGTGCATCTGCTCTGGAAAACAGTGTAGAGGTTCCTCAAAAAATTAAAAATAGAACTACCCTATGACCCAGCAATAGCACTATTAGGAATTTACCCAAAGGATACAGGAGTGCTGATGCATAGGGGCATGTGTACCCCAATGTTTATAGCAGCACTTTCAACAATAGCCAAATTATGGAAAGAGCCTAAACGTCCATCAACTGATGAGTGGATAAAGAAGATGTGGCTTATACATACAATGGAGTACTACTTGGCAATGAAAAGGAATGAAATTTTATTTGCAACAACAACGATGATGAAATTGGAGGGTATTATGCTAAGGGAAATAAGTCAGTCAGAGAAAGACAGATATCATATGTTTTCACTCATATGTGGAACTTGAAAAACTTAACAGAAGACCATGGGGGAAGGGAAGGGGAAAAAATAGCTACAAGCAGAGAGGGAGGGAGGCAAACCATAAGAGACTCTTAAATACAGAGAACAAACAGGGCTGTTGGAGGGGAGGGTGGGGAGAGGGGAAAATGGATGATGGGCATTGAGGAGGGCCGAGGTTGGGATAAGCACTGGGCGTTGTATGGAAGCAATGAACCATGGGACTCTACCCCCAAAACCAAGAGCACACTGTATACACTGTATGTTAGTCAACTCGACAATAAATTATATTTTAAATAAATAAAGCCAAAGAGAGAGAGCTCAGAAACAAAAAATAAAATAAATAAATACATAAATAAATAAAGCCAAAGAGAGAGAGCTCAGAAACAAAACAAAATAAAAACAACAAAACAAACAAAAGAAAAAGAAGGTCCTTATGGAGAATACTCTAGAATTAGAGCTGTGGCTCAACAGAAGTGGGCCAAGTATTATAGCCTCATCTCCTGAAATCCATGTTACTGCCTAACAAATCTGTCCATGCTCACCAAAGTGCCCTTGACTACTCTTCTTTATTGAACCTGGAAAAGTTAAGGGGGAAGGGGCGGGCGGGGGGGGGGTTGGGGGAAGTCCCTTGATATGAACATTCTAAAATTGAAATTTGATTTCTTCACAAGTCAGGGTTTACAAAGCTATGTGTGTGTCACTACGTTCATTGACTTTCTCATCACCACAAAATATTAACCACACCATTGACGTTGGGATTTGTATAAACTAGTCCATTGCTTAGAATTTTATGAAAAAGCTGAAATGTCTTTCCCTCATTTAATATACACAGATATACACTTGTCTGTCTACACCACCTCTTCCATGTCCTCCTACACAAGTCCTGTACTTACCTCTTATGTCCTCACCACCAGGCCTCAACTTGTTTCTTCCCTAGTCCACCTTTCCATGGCTGACTACTATGACCCCCTTTCTACCTTCTCCCACCCTCCGTCCCTGTCAATACCATCACTGACAGTCATTACTTTGTGTTTACTGTGCAATTTAAGACTTAAAATAGGGGTGCCTGGGGGGCTCAGTCAGTTAAGTGTCCGACTTCGGCTCAGGTCATGATCTCACGGTTTGTGAGTTCAAGCCCCACATCAAGCTCTGTGCTGACAGCTCAGAGCCTGGAGCTGCTTCAGATTCTGTCTCCCTCTCTCTCTGCTCCTCCCCTGCTCACACACTGTCTCTGCCTCTCTCTCAAAAGTAAATAAACCTTAAAAAATTTTTTTAAAAAGACTTAAAATAATTTTATGAGGTATGTGTTACCATGATCTCTCTCTTTTTTTTAATTGGGGTAAAATGCACATAACATAAAATTTACCATTTTAATCATTTTAAATTACACAATGCACTGGTACTTAGTACATTCACAGTGTTGTAGCACTGTCACCATTATCTATTTTCAGAACATTTTCATCACTCCCAAAAGGAAACCCTATACCTAGTAAGCAGTCACCCTCCTCCCTTCCCCCACTGGCAACTACTAATCAGCTTTCTGTCTCTATGGATTCGCCTATTCTGGATTTCTCATATACACTGAATCATACAATATGTGGCTTTTGGGGTATGGCTTCTTTCACTTAGCAAAATGTTTCCAAGATTCATCCATGTTGTGGCATTTATCAGTACTTCATTCTCTTTTATGGCTGAATAATATTCCATTGTACGGATATAGCAGATTTTGTTTATCCATTCACTAGTTGCTAGATATTTGGGGTTTTTTTTCCATCTTTTGGCTATTTTAAATCATGCTGCTCTAAATTTCATGTCCACGTTTTTGTTTAAATACCTGTTTTTCTCAAAATGGATAAAGGACGTGAATGTGAGACAGGAAATCATCAAAACTCTAGAGGAGAAAGCAGGAAAAAACTTCTCTGACCTCAGCTGCGGCAATTTCTTACTTGATGCATCTCCAAAGGCAAAGGAATTAAAAGCAAAAATGAACTATTGGGACCTCATGAAGATAAAAGCTTCTGCACTGCAAAGGAAACAATGAACAAAACTAAAAGGCAACCGACCGAATGGGAAAAGATATTTGCAAATGACATATCAGACAAAGGCTTGTATCCAAAATCTATAAAGAACTCACCAAACTCCACACCCAGAAAACAAATAACCCAGTGAAGAAATGGGCAGAAAACATGAATAGACACTTTTCCAAAGAAGACATCCGGATGGCCAACAAGCACATGAGAAGATGCTCAACGTCGCTCCTCATCAGGGAAATACAAATCAAAACCACACTCAGATATCACCTCACGCCAGTCAGAGTGGCTAAAATGAACAAATCAGGAGACTATAGATGCTGGAGAGGGTGTGGAGAAACGTGAACCCTTTTGCACTATTGGTGGGAATGCAAACTGGTGCAGCCATTCTGGAAAACAGTGTGGAGGTTCCTCAAAAAATTAAAACTAGATCTACCCTATGACCCAGCAATAGCACTGCTAGGAATTTACCCAAGAGATACAGGAGTGCTGATGCATAGGGGCACTTGTACCCCAATGTTCAGAGCAGCACTCTCAACAATAGCCAAATTATGGAAAGACCCTAAATGTCCATCAACTGACGAATGGATAAAGAAATTGTGGTTTATATATAGAATGGAATACTATGTGGCAATGAGAAAGAATGAAATATGGCCTTTTGTAGCAACATGGATGGAACTGGAGAGTGTTATGCTAAGTGAAATAAGTCATACAGAGAAAGACAGATACCATATGTTTTCACTCTTATGTGGATCCTGAGAAACTTAACAGAAACCCATGGAGGAGGGGAAGGAAAAAAAAAAAAAAAGAGGTTAGAGTGGGAGAGAGCCAAAGCATAAGAGACTCTTAAAAGCTGAGAACAAACTGAGGGTTGATGGGGGGTGGGAGGGAAGGGAGGGTGGGTGATGGGCATTGAGGAGGGCACCTTTTGGGATGAGCACTGGGTGTTGTATGGAAACCAATTTGACAATAAATTTCATATTAAAAATAAATAAATAAATAAATAAATAAATAAATAAATACCTGTTTTTAACTCTTTGGGTTTTGTACCTAGGAGTGGAATTGCTGGATCATACGGTGATTCTATGTCTAACTTTTTGAGAAACCATCACATTCTTCCAGAGGCTGCACCCTCTTACGTTCCCACCGGCAACGTACAGGCATTCCAATTTCTCCACATCCTTGCCCACACTAACCATTTCCCTCATGGCTAAAGTTTGAGCATCTTTTCATGTACTTTTTGGCCATCTATATATACACCATGAGGCTGAGATTTAAACCCAGGCAATTTGAGTCTTGAGCTCTTTGCTCCCGCACTAGAGGTCCACAATTTGCAAATCCCTCCTTCTTCAAAATGGCTAAAAGGAGTCTACACTGGGGCTCTTTTACCCCAAAATGTCTGTCCATGAGGACTGGTCCCCAGTGTTTTTAGAAATCACCATTAAAAATTAAGAATGATTCCTTTAGATTAGTCCAGGTATCTCCCTGAAGAAAGGGAGGAAATTGAAATGTGCCAAGTCTTCATCACTGCTCCTGGGATCTTCACAGATGATGCAGTTTTTCATATCACCCTTACAGCAATTCCCATTTTTATTACTGTTAGATTAGAGATGAAATGAAAACAGTAAAGTCAACTTCCATGCCCAAGCGAGAAAGGAGGTATAGCTGAACCACAACCTGGACCTATATGACGCGTAGATGCTCTCTTTCAATACGTAAATGCTGCCGAAAATGCTGAGCTACTTAACTTCCGAGTGAATTAGCCAAGGCCAGATGGGACAGTGCTTTGGCCACTTGCTCCAGAGTCAAATTTCTGCTTTCGGGCTTGAATTTCTTCTTAGCTGTGTGGTCCAGGCCAAGTGTCTTAACCTCTCCAAAACAGTGTTCTCTCATTTATAAAACATGTCATGTGGGCATTAAGTGAGGCATCCTTGTAAAGACCCTAACAGAGTGCCCGCATAAATGCAAGAGATACACGTGATCACGATGACACAGAAGGAATAATGGTCTCCAGAGGTACCCTTCTCCTGCCCACATTACCGCAAAGGTAGTCCCTTCCCATGGGATGACATGTACCTCCTCTGTACAGAGCAAGAGGAAATAAATACAGCCCTGTTCATCTGGAAAAAGACCATCAGAGGTTTCCAAAGAGTCACAGAGCACCCTGAAAATAAAGATCAAAACCGCAACGTTGTGTCTCTTCTTGAAAAAAAAAAACCAGGTCTCTCTGACCTCATTGCTAAATTTGGGTAAAACAAGAAATGAGGCTCTGATTCAAGGCAGTACATTTTTTAAGGACATTAAGCAAATGGGTGCAGGTCGGGAGATTAAGCTGAATTACTTTCTATGGAAGAGATCCCAGCCGGTGGCTTTACCCCCAGGGAACTCTCCTGAGTGCTGGCCACCTTGTCACAGCATGCAGATCAGCTGTTTGGTTTGTTCTGACCATCACGCATTTTACTTCCAAACCAGGGTCTCCTGAGTGCCATTGATTTCCAGGCGTGCCGTCATGCAACAGGGAGAAAGGGGTTGTAATGTGGAACCGGGCATCCCAAGACCTGATTTCGCCCTACTGCTTCAGCCTTGCTGGGTCTCAGCTTTATCTGTAACATTAGGAAGCTGTATTGAATGGCCCACCAGATTTCTCACGGAGCTGCTCATCTGTGATTCGTATTGCTTAAGGACTACGCTACTGTTTGCTGACAATATAAATTATCCAGTGTGATGTGTTGTATTCTGATGGTTTTGCAAAGAAAGTAGTGAAGGGTGGACATGAAGAAAGCTATGGCAGAAGGTCTACAGAGGTTTGGCATTTGGGGTCAAGATTAATATATCCAAAATCCTGCCCTCCCATAGGAAGAGAAGGCTGCAAAATGATAGTTTATTTGCTTATAATTGAGAGCCAGATTAGCACAAACTGGGAATGCATTAGCTGTTTAGGTTGTGACTATGACTATTGAAGAAAAAAAGCTTTAAAATGCTTGGTGGGGGGGGGCTAATTTGAAAGAAACAAATGGATTACATTTGCCTAATTTAGCAGTCAGTTAACTGTGACTCATCCTCCTGTCTCCGCTCATGTGACCAGGATAGTAAATACAATATTGACAAGAAAATCTAGCCCTCACGTGGGCAGATGCCAGCCCTCCTCAGACTGAAGGCTCAGTGAAAATGCACTTGTTTCCTGTTTTCTTTGCATAACCAAATTGCAGGGCCTGTGTCAGTGTTTATTACAGTGTCCTACGTGAAAAGGGGCTGATTGCTAATTTCTAACTTACGAACTGAAAATATTGTGGCCAACACTCGTGCCTTCTACTTCCTGCTTGTAGGCAGGCCTGAGTCTAAATGAATAGAGATAAACAGGCCCTTGTCTTCCTCCAATTCCTGAGGTGATCTGCCCGTCCTCTGAAAAATGTCCTTTGCCTCCAAGATTCCTTTCAGCAATAAGAATTTCAAGACAGATGGGCACAGGTTCACAGCCCAGGTACACCTGTTACCATCTGTGTGACTTGAGAAAGGTGACTGACACTCTCATTGCCCAGCGGCTTCATTTAAAATGTAAATAAACATATATTTCTCCAGGACAATCGTTGAAACACGTGGTAATATTTCTAAATTATTTACAAACGTTGTATCCACTGGGTAAATATTGAAGAGATGATAACTATACTTCAGGCATTATCACAGCTGACATTCATTGGTGTGAGCTGTAACTGAGAAAACAATACAAAACATCCCCATTGGGGCAAGGGACATAAATACAATGACATGTACCCACATAGAGAAAACCACCCTGTTCTGTGCAAGGTGGCAAGCAGAGGGTTTTGTTTATTTAAAGAGAAAATGTGTTTTGGACAAAAGGACTCCGAGGGGAGTTGATGTTGCTAAATTTGGGCAAAAATGGGTAATGTACACAAGCACCAGGAAGGCATCTGTCTTGTGTTTGGGGCAATTTTGGAAGAGCGAGCCTCTTCTGACCACACTGGTATGGCGGTTGGACTCATAGTCTAATGAGAGAAGGAATTGCTTGTGGAGTTGCCATTGCTGGGAAACATGACCAAAATTCGAGATAGTGCTCCTCTTTTCTCCTTCCCTTCTCTCCCACCCCCAGCCCAGCAAACCGAAAAAAAGAGGCTCTTTCTAGCCTCTTACAAAGTTTGGTCTCTGAATGGTGATCACTTATTGTTTGGAACTCAAAAGTATGAAATCTTCAAGAGTCTTCTACTAAGATACAAATGCCAATGGAACAGGTAACACTCAAATCATTGCACAGAAAGGAACTTAAAGAATATCTAATGTAATGCCCTTATTTTTCCAGACTCGGAAAGTGACTTGTTTAAAGCTCCACAATGAGGTGGTGGCAGAGATGGGAGAAGAGCCTAATTTTCCTTCGATGCAGTCAAATACTCTTTCTGCTGCCCATTCAGAACCACCATCAGCTATGAATATTCTTGGAGGAAGGAGGAAGGGAGTACAGATTGGCTTAAAACATTGGTTTTCAAACTCAGTGTGGGCCAGGATAGCTGCTCCTTTACCTGATAGGCATATTATTCCTATCAGGCTCTTATCAAGAGTATGCTATGATTTACAACCAAGACCATGATCCCTGCTGAAGAAAATACAGAAGATGTTGCTCTTTGGGTTGTGGTAAAGGCAGGGAAAGAAATGCAGACTTCTTGGCTCTGGGGAGGGCGAGCTGAGTAAAATGAGCTCCATGAGAGGGCCTGAGCGGTGAGGGCAGCTCAGGGTCCATGAGGGTTTGGAAGCCGAGGAGAAAAAGGAGGGGGGTGAAAAGGAGAGAATAGAGGTCCAGGAAGATGCTCTTTGCTACATTTACAGTGCACATTTCTGTGTGTTTCAGTCTGGCTTCTTAATGGTGTGCAACAGAAAGGCACTCTGGCTGTTTTACTTAAGAGGTCATTTATTATAAGGCTAGGAGGAGCTCAGAGAATCAGCTGGAGGCTTGGAGACCGCAAATGCCAAGGGCAGCGTGAGGGCCAGGCCTCCGGACTCACAGCATGACCTGCTGAGTCAGTAAGCAGCATTTCTACTGGAACACTCACTGTTCCTTACCTCTCTCATCTTTGTGCCACTCACGGTTCCAAGACATGGAGGAGAGCATTGACTGGTCACGTGGGGACAGGGGCTCACTCCCTGGATTCATGAGAGTGGCCTCTGGCCCCTCAGCTTCCCTGGTGGGAGGCAGGTAGTATCCTCCACCCAGGCCACGCAATTTAGGGAAAAGGCATTTCCCCAAAGGAAATGGGGACTTTGTAGGGTAGAAAGGTTGGATGCTGACCAAAAAGCAGCCATTACAGATTCTCCACACTTGAGGTAACATGTGTAGAACATGTTTAGAAAATTGATGATGTGGACCCTGACAGAGGACTCCCCTGGAAGGAGTCAACAAAAGAGAGAAAGATCCAGGCTCAGTGACCTCTACCTGGGAGCAAGCCTACCTCTTAGTCAACAGACAGAAGGATGATTCTGAATGTAGAATGGCCTCTGTCACATGATTCTGATCCCTAGCCTGGCCCCCCTACGCTCATAATTGAGTCTTATGGACAGCAGAGGGGCTGGAAAGGAAAAGTGAAAGAACTTTTTTTTCTTTTTGTAAATACGTTTTTAGGAAAGCATTAAAACAACAGCCCTAGCCATCAGAGCACCAGGGCACTGGGAGAGTTAAGGCTGGTGTCAGCTTCTTCCGCATGTGCCACAAACCACCGTTGTTCAATATGCCCCCCTGAAGGAGGGGGGCCTCGTGCAGACAGCAGTGCCCCACAAAGCAAGAGAAGCTCCCAGCTCATATGTGAACCCTGCTCATTCAGGTAGGAGCATCAACCACTGACATCCAAATTATTATCATCAGTTAGATTCCTCACTAGACGCTACAGCCCAATGGGGGAAAATTCAACATGTTCTGCCAAGCAAACCCTGAAGAGGGATGAAAAGGGGGAACCAGTTGGAGTGTTCAGGGCCACCTTTTACCTGCTGAGTAATGTTGGGCAAGTTACAGAAAGTCTTTTGAGATTTGGTTTCCTTGATTGTAAGATGGAAACCACGATTCCATGAGTTACTGTGATTAAATTAAATGAAACAAAAGGGTCAGAGAGGAGCACTCTCTATGTGGGAAGATAAACATCTGAATAATAATTGCCATAAAATACTAACAATTCATTGAGTGCTTCCTTTGTGCAGGCACAGTGTACTTCTGGCTTGGCAGTAAGACATCCTGAGTTCAAATCCTGCACCTTCTGCTTAGTAGCTAGCTGTGGGCCTTATGCATGTTCCTCAACCTCTCAGAGTTATCAGATTCCAGGCCCAATGGTATTACTTACCTCATAAGATTCTTAAGATTAACTGAGATAAAACACAGAAAGCAGATGGAACGATGCCTGGTAAACTCTCAATAAATGCGAGGCATTTATTTTGTTGCTATTAGTAGCCTCATTTTCCACAATGCTATCTACCCAATATGAAAGAAAGGACTACGCTACCCTTACCTCAGCATACTCCTTCCAATATTTGGCCCGGCTGAGTTCAACTGGCAAAGGGTGACCAGAGATGCTGACAACACAGAGGAGACACAGAAAAAAAGGTAAGAGGAAATGAGGGAAAAAGGAATAAGAGAAGAATTTTGTACATTAATATCCGATCATGGAGCATGGTCTCAAGTCACAGTCCTGTGCCAGCATTTTCCACTGAGCCCTAAAGAGTTCTCTTCATGTGATTTCTTCTAAATACGACTGATCTTAGGAAGCAAATATTTAATTAGTACTCTCTACGTGTGAGGACCAGTACATGAGCCATTATATTGAGTGGACATCCAGGCAATATTTAAAGAAGGAGAGCCTGAGTTGGGGGAAAAATGATTCTAGCGCAATGATTAATGAATGAATTAGTAACGTATAGTGCTCATGGAAAGCCATCTCTATATTCCAGATGCCCTGGTATCGAGATTGTTTACAAAGTACTGTAAAGCCTTGATAGATGTATGTATGAGGAAAAAGGAAAACTGAAATGTTAAAAGAGAAAGAAGCTTAAAAATAGCAAGCTTACCAAACCCAACTGCTTGCATATTTTCAGGCTTTTAAGTAGTGAGTGAAGGAGACATTTAGAATCAGACAATTGGAAGAAGAGAAAAAAGTTCCAGACGATGGTAAAAATTACTAAACATATAACAAATTCAAAAGGGAGAACACACAAAAAACATGTCATTTAGGAATACTGGGGTGTCTGTTGTCTTGAATATCTTTGAGATCAGCGAAGCAGAGAGATTCAAGTAGATAGCAGGGCTCAAAATCAACTCATCTCCATGAGCAGACTGATATTCAAAGAGGAATGGAGCAGAAGTCTTTGTTAATCATAATAAAGAATTTGCTGTATTCAAATGAAATAACAGCAAAGTGGAAGTATGCCAGGGCAACACCAGTTTTCCAAGCAGGAATAAAGGGAACGCTAGGAAATTACAGAGCCTTCATCTCAATGTCTGTAATTTGCAAAATAATGGAAACAATAGCAGGGTAAGTTTGCCAAATGCATTTACAAATGAGTATCATTCCCTTTAATCAAGCTAGAGATAACCAACAAGGCTGGATAGAGAATTGGGGGTTTATGAATATCTCTCTCCCCTCTCTTCTCCTCTCTCTCTCTCTCTCTGATTGGGCTATGACACAATTAATAATTACATATGACTTTATTTCACTTTAATGTCCAGATTATTTTTACTTAGTAGCTACTTCTAACATGCCCATTATAAAAGAGAGTAAGGTAAACTGTAAGGCAAAGAAAAACAAAGTACTATGTGCCATTCCCATTATATGTTGTGTGCTACTACATATTCTTCTTGGTGAACATCAAACTGGCATAGAGCTGAAAGGGAATGTAAGAAATCTAAATAAACCATCCTCCCAGAACTGAAGTAAAACCACCTGAGATATATTTATTCCTAAGGATCACCTCAGCAGGTTATTCTCTGTCCTCTCAGAGCCCATCCTTTCTTTTTTTTTTTAATTTTTTTTTTTAACGTTTATTTATTTTCAAGACAGAAAGAGACAGAGCATGAACAGGGGAGGGTCACAGAGAGAGGGAGACACAGAATCTGAAACAGGCTCCAGGCTCTGAGCTGTCAGCACAGAGCCCGATGCGGGGCTCGAACCCACGGACCGTGAGATCATGACCTGAGCCGAAGTCGGACGCTCAACCGACCAAGCCACCCAGGCGCCCCCAGAGCCCATCCTTTCTTAGAACATTCTTCTTTATTGACACTTTGCTGCAGTTTAAGGGCATTTCCTATTGTCTAGTCTTCAATGGAGACCGAACAGCTAGACAGCATTCTCCTAATTCTAGAAAACCTGTATTCAGTAACCACTGGCAGAATCCACGAATTCAGTGATATTACTGGACTCTTTTTGCATTGGCTTTATATTCATTCATCTAACTTGAATACTTAACTCATAAGGAAAGAGCCCTGAGTTTCTAGGTATCAGGCCATCTAGTCCAAGTTGTGTCACGTCGGGTTTAGTAGTATGATGTGGGCAAGACCCTTGAATCTCTGGACTGCTGATAGACACCTCCACCAATTTACGATCTCGCCAGTGGTTTCGATGCCCTGCTAGTTCCACGTCATAAGTTTCTTTCCTCTAATGTCCACCAAAAATATAAAAAAGCATTGTCTGCCCTGCAGTGCCTCTTTTCTTGATTCTTCACCCTTGAATATACCCTTCTTCATATTCGAGTAATGGTGGCCATCAGGCTTCAAATTCCTAAATTTTCCTTACAGCAACCAACTGACAAAAAACCCTTTTTACATTCATCGCCATTCTTCAATTTTAGAGAAAGATGTATTCTTCCTTTGGTTGAAGATTAGCATCGCCAATTGTGCATTAGAATCCATCCCGTCGGTCTCTCGGGGGGCCTCACTTTTCAGTTTCCTTTTCAATCCTTTCCTTCAATCTATAAACGTGTTTGAGACTCAAACATAAAACCCTTCCCCAAACCCAGTGCCCCCCTCCTAGCAACTGACTTTTCTCTCTCCACGCCTTCAAAGTCAAGTTTATTGATGGAATAATCTCTACTCTTAACTCCACTTCTTCACCAGCCCTGTAACTGGTCTCCCATTTCTAACAATGCAGGGAAAGATACCCAAGCAAAGGTTTCTGAGAATTTCCTAACTGCCAAATCCTTGTCTAGCCTTTCAGGGTCACTCTGTAGCACTTGACACTTTCACCCACTTTCCCCTCCTTTTGATTTTGAGAAGCACGCTTTTTCCTAGTTAATGTCTTTCCCTTAATCATTTTACTCTACCAGCCCTGTGAGGGACTAACAGTCCTGTCTTGGGTTCTTCTATCTTGTTCGTGTAGATTTCATCCTCTCCCTTCATTCTGATACGTAAATTCCAGAGAATTTCATATTTCATTTCAGTTCTGCTCTCTCCTCCTGCTCCAGACATATATACTCAACTTTCTTCTGAAAACCTACACTTAAATGCTTCCCAACCTCCTGCAATTTATTTTTTTTTTCAACGTTTATTTATTTTTGGGACAGAGAGAGACAGAGCATGAACGGGGGAGGGGCAGAGAGAGAGGGAGACACAGAATCGGAAACAGGCTCCAGGCTCTGAGCCATCAGCCCAGAGCCCGACGCGGGGCTCGAACTCACGGACCGCGAGATCGTGACCTGGCTGAAGTCGGACGCTTAACCGACTGCGCCACCCAGACGCCCCATCCTCCTGCAATTTAAATGGTTTTCTCCTCTCTCCTGTTCTTCCCACTGTCCCTATTCTTCTATATTCTTTCTCGGCCTGAGGCAGAAGACTGGGATCAATTCTGCATTTTTTTGTGACATCCCCAACCCCACCCCCAACACACACACACACACACACACACACACACACACACACACACAACCAGTCACCAAACTGGTGTCCAGCCTCTCCACTTCATCCCCCATGGACTTGCCTTAGGTTCTCATCCTCTCTTACCTGGATTTTTGTCATAGCCTTCCAAATGGTCTCCTCTACCTGTAGCGTGGCCCCCACATCATCAGTCCTCCATGTTCCTGCCAGAGGGCTTACACCATTCACATTTTTCTACTCTCTGTGGTCTTCTATAGCTGCCCATCATCTGTATACCTCTTGATTGGGGTACACAAAACCCTTCACAATCTCATCATTGCTGCCTTGCCCACCTTCTCAGCCCCTCACCACCCTCACCACTGCCAT
The DNA here is from genome assembly GCF_016509475.1 of Prionailurus bengalensis. Lineage (NCBI taxonomy): Eukaryota > Metazoa > Chordata > Mammalia > Carnivora > Felidae > Prionailurus > Prionailurus bengalensis. The sequence goes on along the minus strand of NC_057353.1, from coordinate 29,472,889 downwards.
CACTTCATCTTCCAGAAATATCATTCTATGTTCTTTGTGCCCCAACCCCATTGCCTGGAATGCCCTCCAAAGCCCAGAGTAGGTATCACCTCTTCCATGAAGTCTTCTATGATTATTTTGGTGTGTGTGTGTGTGTGTGTGTGTGTATGTGTACGCTCGCATCCATGTGTATGTTGGGGTGGGGGTAATAATCACTCCTTTCTCTTTTCTGCCTGTGAATCTTTCACATAACAGTGTTGACTTACCACTCTGCATCGTTAATATTTATTGATATGTCTGTCTCACTTGCTGGACTCTGAACTCCTTGAGGGTAGAGTTCAGCCATTTATCTTTGTGTTCTCTTTCATGGTGTCCATAATATGGTTACAGAATTGAGTTAAATTGAACTAAAGACAAGAAATATTCTGCAAAGCACTCAGGAAGGTGAAGGGTAGTCAGTTAAATTGCCTGCTTCCCGCATAAGCTATGAGCAGTTTGAGGTCTGGGGCTGTTTCCATTTCTCCAGCACCTATCACAGTGCCTAGTACAAAGTAATACGTTTGCCAAATGAATGATGGTTGTTCTTAGGATAATAGACCTCCCCCCACCATGTGGCTATTTTAAAAATCTGTGTGTTTGGTCAATGCATATGAACATGGAGATGAATAATTGTGTATGAATGAAAAATACATGGCTGGCCAGCCAACCCCCTTCCCTGAGAATTCTGGTGGTGAGTCACTAAAATCATACATGATGCCCTGCCCACTCCTCCTCCCAGGTGGTAGGTCTCAGCTGCTCAGCAAGGAATTAACAAGGGTGAGAAGGGGAAACAGAGATTCTAGGCAATCTCCTCTTTCCTCTGAGTCTTTGAAGTGGAAGATCAGGTAAGGTCTGATCTGGGTGCAGAAAGAACAAAGAATAATGCAGTCATGCGAAGGAGGCAGAGAAAGAATATGAGGAAACAGAAGGAGAGAGGAAGAAAGGATGGGGAGAGAGGGAGAGACAAAGGGAATCTGAGAGACAGAAACTTTCAGAGCTAGATTCCAGGCTTTCCTGAGGCCCAGCTGTGCCAAACTTCAGGGTCTATAAGCTCCCGAAGAATTGTCCTCATCTACTTTGGCTCTTATATCTATAGAGCAGGCAGAGCGATTTTTTAAAAACTCGAATCTGTAATGGCCACATTGACCTTCTTTTAATCTCTCCAACTGGCTATGTTCTCTCTGGCTGCAGGGCTTTGAGTCTAATGTCCTCTTTCCCTAGAAATACCACCCCTCACCACCACCCAAGCCCTAAATTCTCTTTTCTAACACACAGTGGCAACTTTACATTTACTTATGTGATTCACTGATGGTCTATCTCCTCCAAAAGCTCCTTTTTTTAGTTACTCATCAATGTCATTCAAATAACCCTGTGCCAAACACATGGTATACATTCAGTGATTTGCTGAAGGAAGGAAGGAACAAAATATCAAAGTCACTGGTTTTGCTGAGGTTTGTGATTTTCTGTTCAATCCCCAAAATACCTCCCATGGCTCATCTCATGACTTTAGTTCTCCCATTAGAGAGTCCTTCTCCCAGGCTAATGAGCATCTTGTCCTCTGGGCAGGTCAGTGTTCACACACTGAAGCAGAATCAAATCCTCCCAAAGGGTCTATGTGGCACTTAGGACCTTGGCCACCAGCAGGCTTGGGGACACGAGGAGCAAGAAAGAAAGGGAACAGGCATCAAAGCAAACCTTCTGAAGCTATGTGTGTGTGTGTGTGTGTGTGTGTGTGTGTGTGAGAGAGAGAGAGAGAGAGAGAGAGAGAGAGAAAGAGGAAGAAAACCATAAGACACTAGATTAAAATTTGCATAATAAACAAACCACAATGCTTCCCCCAAATCTCATCAGCATGCCAGAGGAGAGATGATGTCCCCGTCTTTCTCTCTCACACAGAAATACAGTGTGCTTGTTTTTTTCTCATGATCTTCAGGGAATTCTAGTCTAGTCAAATAAAGTGAGAAAAAGTGTCTTCTACTTTCTACCAACGCACCAATGAGTCTCTGGCAGAGCACGGTCGGCCACCTCTCTTGGGAAGCCCTCAAAGTGCTCAGTGAGTGAGAAAGAACAAGAGAGGAAAACAAAGTCCACTTCCCCTACTTTTTATTGTGGTGTACCTAACTGGGTCCCCATTTCCTTCTTCCTCACAAAATGGGATTTGGGGGAAACTTTCACTGGTATAGTAAATATTCTTATATTATTATGTCTCTTAATCTCAGTACAAGAAGATAGTAAATCCAAAGAAAACACTAAATTACTTGAGGGCCTCCTACCAGGATCAAAGAATTCCTTTGTCTCCACATGAAAATTTTAAAATTCTCTCCCCACATGTTGGAGCCTTCAAGTTCTTTCCTTCCCAACAAGAGCCACTTTACCTCCTTACCCTGAACCAACACCCTTCACCTGAATCCTCTCCACTCCAGTAAGTCTGCTTTTGATCAGCTTTAACCCATTTGTGATGATGATGATGATGATGATGATGATGATGATATAATCCACTGTGCTCTGTGGGCCATCAGGGCTCATTTAATTGCTTTGCAGTATACCACTTGATTTATTTATAATATTCTTAATTGTTCTCATGTGCTTCTTTCTTATTCAAAGTCTAAAGTCATTAAGGGAAGAATGTTCATACACCCATATATACTTCCAATTTAGTTAAATTCAGAAAGCATTTATTCCATTGTGTCAGTGCCTGGCACATGGGTAAATGCATACTGTGTCTAGAAAATATAGTAACTATAGAGAAAAACATTTCTTAAATAGATGTGACACTGTCCCTACCCTGGATATGTTCACAGATGCCTAGTTCTTTAGGAAACAACCTCAAAACATATACACGTATGTGTTAAAACATATGTATATGATAAAACACAAATATATAGGTTTTATATATATTCATATGCATGGGAAATAGTTCAAACTATTTTAGTTGATCTGTAAACATATATGTAAACGTATGGAAGGCACACATATTTGTACCGATCACAACCGTACAGGATTGTCAGGGCACAGAGGGAGCTGGGAAACCTTACAGTGGCAACATGAGCTGAGCACGGATAGATGAAGAATTCCCCCAAGAAGAGCAGATGGAGGAAGGTCATCATAGGTAAGGGAAGGACCACACAGAGGATAACAGGAGATAAAACACAAAAGTGAAAACAAACAAAAACAAACGAAAACAAAAAACCTGAGCTTCTGGAGAACAGGGAAGAGTTGGATCTGACTTCTGATGCAGAAACTCGACTTAGTGAGGGAAAGACTAAGGGATGGATCTGGAAAGACAGGTTGAGCTCTGTTAAGAAATTTGTTCCTAAAAAAAGAAAGAGAGAAATTTGTTCCTTATCCTACAGACAAAGAGCGTCGGAGAGTTTCTCAGCAGAGATTAGAAGGCAGAGAACACAGTAGTTCCCCTTTCTCCACAGGGGCCAAGTCCCATCACCCCCGAAGGCACCTGAAATTGCAGAGGGTGCCAAACCCTATATATACCATGTTTTTTCCGATGCACACAGACCTGTGATAAAGTTCAACATATAAATTAAGCACAGTAAGAGATGAACAACAATAAAATAGAACAATTAAAACTATACACTGTAACAAAGTTATGTGCATGTGGTCTCTCTCTCAAAATATCTTGTACTGTACTCACCCTCCTTGTGTTGCTGTGAGATGATGAAATGCCTCCACGAGAGCGGACGCGAGGGGAATGACCTAGAGTTGTGACCTAGAGTTAGGCTACTGCCGATTTTCTGCGGATTGGCCAGAAAGAGGATCATCTGTTTCCTGGCGGTGATTGAGCCCAGGAACCTGAGATTGCAGAAAGCAAAACCTGCAGCTGAGGGAGGGCTCCTACAAGCTTCGGCGAGATTTTCTGTGGCAGCTGTTTGGAGGATGGTTGGAGGTAGCGGCTTGTAACACTGTAGAAAAGTTAGGCAATTGCCTGACTCTGAGTGGCCTGTAATAACCCACAGGAAGGCAGTGGCATTGTAAGAAGTGGGACTAGAAGGGCACCTCAGAGGAGGATGAGGGTTTGAGAACCCTACTGGGAAAAAACACAATACAAAATAGGTACAAAAGTGAATATTCATTTAGAGTTAGAGAAGAAATCACAACAAATTACAAATAATAAAAAACTGAAAAGCACTACAAAAGTCAGAAAAAATGGCATAAGAATTTTATCATGACCATTATTAATTAACTGCGGGCATACCTCTACAACACTTTTTCCCTTTATCTTTTCTCTGAATACTCTTTTTCTTCTTTTATCGAGATAAAATTTATATACCATAAAGTTCACTATTTTAAAATATACAATTTAGTGATTTTGAATATATTCACTAGGTCATACAACAATCATCACTACCTAATTGCAAAATATTTCTATCGGCCCCCAAAACTTCTATTTGGAATTAGCAGTAAGTCCCAAGCCCCCCACCCCCTCCACTCTCTCCTGTGAATACTAATTAGTTTCTGTCTCTATAGACCTGCCTATCCTGGTCATTTCATACAAATTGATATCATAATACGAAGCCATTCACATTTAACAGAACTACTGAGAAGGAAGGAGAACTTCTGCCATTTTGCTATTTGTTTTCTGTGTGTCTTATATATTTTTTGTTTCCCCATTACTGCCTGCTTTTATGTTAAATACTTATTTTCCAGTGTCCCACTTTAAGTCCCTTGTCATTTCTCTTACTCTGTATTTCTGAGTTCTTTCCCTAGTGGTTGCCCTGGGGATTACAATTAACCTCTTAATTTATAACCATCAAGTTCAGATTAATACCAATTTAATTTTAGTGTTCTAAATCTTTGCTCCTCCATAGGTCAATTCTCTCTCCTCACCAGCTCTATGCTGTTATTGTTACCAATTATATCTTTATACATTGTGCACATATCAATATAGGTTGATGAGTAGAGGTTTATGCAATTGTCTTTAAATCAGAGAGAAAAAAAAGTTCTAAACAAAGAATACATTCATACTGTCTTTACTCAGTATGTTACTCATGTGTTTCTTTCTTTTTTTCTTTTTTTACTCATGTAGTTACCTTTATCAGAGATCTTTATTTTTCTACATGGCTTCTATAACTAAGGCCCTTTTGTTTCAGCCTGAATGACTTTCTTTAGCATTTCTTATAGGATACATCTGCTAGCAACAAACTTACAATTTGTTTTTCTGGGAATATCTTAATTTTTCTTCATTTTTGAAAGATACATTTTGCCAGATATAGAATTCTTGGTCGACTTTTTTCATCTCTGAGTACTTTGTATCATCCTATTACTTTGTGGCCTCTATGGTTTCTAAATAGAAATCAGCTGTTAATCTTACTTAGGCTCCCTTGTATGTAATGAGTCACTTTTCTTCTGCTGCACTAGTCTTTATCTTTTGATAATTTGGTAATTTGATTATAATATGTCTCAGTGTGGATCTCTTTGGGTTTATTCTATTTGGAATTTATGAAGATTCTTGGATGTGTAGATGATGTTTTTCATCAAATTTTAGTTTTCTGACATTATTTTCTGAAATATTTTTTCTGTTACTTTCTCTTTTCTCTCTCCTTCTAGGACTTGTATGCTATAAGTCTTAGAGGCTTCTAAGACTCTATTAATTTTTTGTTTCATTTTTTTTCTCTTTTGTTCCTCAAACTAGATAATTTCAACTGCCCTGTCTTCAAGTTGCTAATTCTTCTACTTGGTCAAATCTATTGCTGACCTCCTCTAGTGAATTTTTAATTCAATTGTACTTTTAAGCTTTAGAATTTCTATTTGGTTCTTTAAAATATATAATTTTTCGCTTTTTATTGCTATTCTCTGTTTGGTAAGACATCATTCTAATTATTTCCTTTATTTCTTTCTTTATTTTTTTTAATGTTTATTTGTTTTTTGGAGAAAGAGAGAGAGAGTACAAGCAGGGGAGAGGCAGAAAGAGAGGGAGACACAGAATCGGAAGCAGGCTCCAGGCTCTGAGCTGTCAGCACAGAGCCCGACGCAGGGCTCAAACTCACAAATGGTGAGATCGTGACCTGAGCTGAAGCTGGACGCTTAACTAACTGAGCCACCCAGGCGCCCCTATTTCCTTTAGTTCTTAGATGTGGTTTCCTTTAGCTTTTGAACATATTCCAAATTGTTTGTTTGTTTGTTTGTTTGTTTGGAGAGACAGAGAAAAGGGGAGGGGGCAGAGGAAGAGAGAAAGAGAGAGAATATTAAGCCACTCCATGCTCAGCACAAAGCCTGATGTGGAGCTTGATCCCATGACACTGGGATCATGACCTGAGCCAAAATCAAGAGTCAGATGCTCAACTGACTGAGCCACCAAGGTGCCCCTCAAATCATTCATTTAAAGTCTTTTTCTAGTAGCCCAATGTCTGGACCTCCTCAGGAACAGCTTTTATTAATTTCTTTTTTTTTTTTTTTTTTTCCTGTGCTTGGGCCATGTATTCTGTTTCCTTTGTATGTTTTATAACTTTTGGTTAAAATTGAATATTTTGAATATTATAATGTGACAACTCAGGAAATCAGATTCTCTCCTCTTTCCAGGGTTTGTTGTTTGCTCTTATTTTATTTATTGTTGTATATTTATTTATTGACTTTTATGAACTATTTCTATAAAGTATTCTTTGTGACCATTTAAGTCACTGTTCTATTAGATTAGTGGTCAGCTCATGTTTGGACGTATATTTCCTTCCCTAACTTTCCAAAAAAACTTTCAAAACTTTCCAAAAATAATTTTGTGCCAAACAGGTTCTGTGTGTGTGTTGGTGCACGCTTTCAACACTCAGCCTGGCAGTTTACAACTCTGCCTGTGTTCACTTTCTTTTTGTGCAGAACCTCAAGGTCAGCCAGAGGTCAGACCCTAGGGCTGTCTTATGTCATTCCTGAGCATGCATGGCATTCTAGATTACCAGGAAAATGTGTTAATTTTTCAAAGTCTTTATAGACATCTCATTTCCCAGCCTTTCCTTCTAAGCTTTTTGATTTATACCAACTGTTATCTATAGCCTCAGGCAGCAGCAACTAAAACATTTGCCTGCAAATACTTTGGACAAATAACTCCTCCTTTCCGTGGCTTTTGGACTAGGCCAGTTCTAAATCAGGGCAAATAAAGACAAGCCTTTTGAAATGGTCTTCTGTGAAGTCACCAGATAAAAATAAAATAATTATAATTCTTTGCAAATGAGGCCCATTCTGTCCCCCCAGTATGGGGAATGTAGGCTGTTCTTTTCAAGACTATTTCTAAGCTAGGTGTGGGCATGAGCCTGGGCTAAGTTGAAATGCCACAAACCTCACTATTCTTACTGAGATCAGCATTGTCCTTAAATAAGCACTCCCTGGTTGCTACAAGCCTTTAGTTAATCTCCAGGTTTCTGAAAAAGTTGATTTGGACAGTTTTTGCCAACTTTTTGTTTCCTTTTATGAAAGGACAGCATATTGGAGTTCCTTACTATACCATTTTCACTGACATCCCTCCTGTCTATATACTCTTTTATTATTTCTTCATGTGACAATTTTGATACAATTTTCCATTGAAAAAAGTAGAATGATCCAGTTGCCTTTAGATCCATTGACTAAACTGTAAAAAAAAAAAAAAAAAAATAGTGTAGAGAAATTTCTTACAGCTTATGAGCAATACCACATTTATAATTTCCTTGAATTTCTTACTGAAGCAGGGCTTCCTGCTAGGGCAAGCCCTCAGAGAAGCTCCAGCTCTCTGACCATAGTTAGCATGGCTCCTGCACCTGGCACCCTAGCATCTGGTTAGGCTTGGTCAGGTCGGTGTGCCTCTTCGTCTCCCCCATACTCCTACCTACATTGGGCTAGTCCTGGGCTGAAGACTCCCTCCGGCCACCTGGAAGCAAGCCTAGACATGGGACGCAGGGCAGCCTCTGTTTCACATCCTTCTCTGGGGCTCAAGATGGGGTCCCAATGCTCCCTGACAACTGCCAAAGGCAAGCCGTCCCAGGAGGCCAGTAGATAGAAGGGCAGTGCTGGCAGTCTGCCAACCTGTCCACAACTCTGAGCCTACCAGCAGGGCATATGCGAAATGGATACAAAAGTGACTATACAAACGACACAGATGCCCATCAATTGCCAACTAGATGTATAAAATGTGGTGTATTCATACCACGGACTATTATTCAACAATACAAAGGAATAAAGTTCTGATACATGCTGCAACGTGGGCGAACCTTGTACACATTATGCCAAATGAAGGAAGCCAGTCACAAAAAGCACATAGCATGCAATTCCATTTATATGAAATGTCCAGAATGGGCAAATGTTTAGAGGCAAAGAGTAGATTCGTGGTTTCCTGGGTTTTAGGGGGTGGAAGTGGGAATGTTAATGGGTGGGCCCAAGGTTTTGGGGGAGGTAATCAAAATGTACTAAAATTAGATTATGGTGATTTTTGTATAACTCTGTAAATGTATTAAAACACACTGAATTGTACAGTTTAAATGGGCATGTTTTGTGTTTATTAGATCTCAATAAAGCTGTTAAATATTATGAACATACAGGGGACCCCAGGCTGGGGCAGCACTGCGAGCCTCGGGCAACATGCTAGAGCTGCTGCTTCTTTTCCTTCTCTCTGGAGGAGAGCACTCAGCCTAGGAAGGGGCACTTGTGAGCCAGGAGCCCTACAGCATGAGCTTTGCAGCTCCTTGGATATGCCCCATACCATGGTCTCTTCTATGTTTCCTTTTCTTCCTCCCTCCCTTCCTTCCTTCTTTCCTTCCGTATTTTATCTCTCCCTCCCCTTCTTTCTTCCTTCCTCCCTCCCTCTCTTTCTTCCTTCCTTCCTGTCTTTCCTTTCTTTTCTTTCCTTCATTCCCTCTCTCCTTCCTTCGCTCCCCACTCCATTCCTCCCTTCCTTCATTCATTGTGTGACTAGTGCAGGGTGCCAAATTTTTTTTTAAATAATGTTGAAAGATACATATGAAGTGAAATTAACCTTTCCATCCTCGCTGACTCATTTGCTGGCAACAAGCTCACAGTTTAAGGTGAAGACAAGTAGGTGGAAGCACCCAAGGAGATGACAGGAGGAGTGACGTTTAAAAAATGTATATACGAGCAGTAGCTGCTCAATTTAAAACAACAAAATCAAGTAAACCAATGTTTTCTTTCTTGCCTTTATCTATGCACCCTAAGACTGATGATGGCATGGAGGGCAGCTAGGCCTCAGAAGCAGTAATAGATTTGACATCCTTTTGGAATCACATCTGAGGGATTCCTCAGCTCATAAAATTCCACCCTGGATTCCCCCCCCCCGCCCCGGGGTTCAGAAGTCCCCTTTGAACATGCACAGACATCTTTTCCCAATTCTGCCATAGTCATTTCCAGAATGTGTCCATGCCTTTCTTTAAACAATTTTGATTTGGTTAAATTTGGGGGAATTATGGACTAGATTATAGGACTAGAACATTCTGACAACTTTGGTGAATTCTTATCATGAACTGGGGAATATAGTCAGTCTCTTTCCCATTCTGTCATCGCCCTCACTTATCTGTGAAAAGATCCTTGTCTGCGTGATCCTGAGGCTTGGCAAGGCATGAAAAGGCCTGTTTTGTTAGGGAGCTTACCACCCAAAAGGAGATTTTGCCTTGGCAAAACCTGCCAGCTAATCCCTGAATCTGCTTCTCTTTAAACCTGGACACAAAAGCGTATGTCTCCCACTCTGGCTTACAGCTAGGTAGGATCGTTTGACTGGGGTCTGGTCTGTGGACAAGGGGCGGAAACGATACACTCCGTCTCTATGTCTGTTCCCCTACCAAAAGACCTCATCCCCAGGATCCACTCTGCAATTTTCACCTTCTAACTGGCTGGCATGGAAATGGCTTCCAGGACAAACCGAGCAGCCATAAACTAAAGATAGCATTGGAGAGGCAAAGGGGCCGGCTTCCCTTTCCAGGTGCATCACCATCAAAAGAATGCCCACATTGGACTGTTAAAAGAATGGAAATTAGGGGCACCTGGGTGGCTCAGTCGGTTGAGCGGCTGACTTCGGCTCAGGTCATGATCTCGCGGTCCGTGCGTTCGAGCCCCGCGTCGGGCTCTGTGCTGACAGCTCAGAGCCTGGAGCCTGTTTCAGATTCTGTGTCTCCCTCTCTCTGACCCTCCCGCGTTCATGCTCTGTCTCTCCCTGTCTCAAAAATAAATAAAACGTTTAAAAAAAATTTTTTTAATAAAAAAATAAATAAAATAAAATAAAATAAAATAAAAAGAATGGAAATTATATTGCATTAGACATTGATATTTGGCGGTTTCTCTTGAATCTCATGATGCGCTAACTAGCACAAATGTATTTCAAATGAGCTTAACCAGAGTAAAATCTATTGCCGTGTAACAAAGTACCCCAAAACGTAGTGACTTAAAACAACACACATTTATCACCTCACATGTTTTGTGAGTCAGGAATTCAGGCATGGATCAGTTGAGTGTCTCTATTTCTGAGACTCACAAGAATACGGTCAAGGTGTGGGCCAGGACTGTGGTCATATTGAAGCTCTACTGGTAGAGAATCTATTCCCAAGCTCACTCTTGGGGCTGTTGGCAGCCATTAGTTCCCTGAGGGTTGTTGGACTTGGAGCCTCGGATCCGTGCTGGCTGTTCCAGTTCTCCACAGAAGTTCGAGATATCAGTTCCTTGCTGAGGGGTCTGTGGGTAGGGTAGCTGATTAACTGATGACTTGGTAGCTGGCTTGCCTCAGAGCAAAGAGAAAGCCAAAGAAAGGGCTCAAGACAAGGTCACAGTCTCTTTATAACCTCATCTTGGAAGTGATTATGATAGGAAACGATAGGATTCAGTAGGTAGAGAGGGAAAGATAAGGACCTGAGATCCCTGGGTGAGAGAAAACACATATTTTGGAATAATACAGGAAGTGTCTGACTTAGCAAACCCCCACGGGCATAAGGTGTAACAGAAACCACCTACTCCCCCTCAGGTTCCCCTCAGGAATTTGACAAAAGACCTGGCTAAAAATCAGTATTAGACCATAAAACATATGACCCACAATGAACGGTATGGCCACAGACCACCCCTCATATAATGGAAACGAGCCAATCAGGAATGGACAACCCAGCACCTAGAGTCGTCCAGCCAATAAGAGTAGAACCTGAGAAGGAACCAGCGGGAAGGAAAGGAGGTTGACCAGAACCTTATAAAACAAGGACCCTTGCCTACAGTCCTTGGGCATTCATTTTGAATATCCCCTCTCCGTAAAGAGAGCTTTCATACTATTCTTACTCTCTGATCTTATACTCTAATAAACTTTTGCCTGCTGCTCATTTTGTGTCCACCTCTTCATTCTTCGAAGTGGCGAGACAACGAACCTGGGTATTGAGGTAAAAAATCCTGCAACATTTCCCCCATCACCTTTTGCCATATTCTATTGTTAGAAGCAATTGGGTAGGTCTAGCTTATGCTCAGAGGGGGAGGATCTCATTCAGGGTCATGAATACCAGGAAGTGGGATTACTGGGGACTCTTACAGGCTGTCCACCACACTAACTTTACTCAGTTTTTTATTCCTGAAAAATTGTGAGAAAATTCTACTCTTAAAGTGTTCTAAAGCTACACTGTTCAATATAGGAGCCATCAGCCACACATGGCTTTAAATGAAATAAAATTTAAAAATCAATTCCTTTGGCACCTGGGTGGCTCGGTCATTTAAGTGACCAACTCTTGATTTAGGCTCAGGTCATGATCTTGCAGTTTGTGAATTCAAGCCCCACCTTGGGCTCTGTGCTGACAGTGGTGAGCCTGCTTGAGATTCTCTGTCTCCCTATGTCCCTGCTCCATCCCACCCCCCTGGCTTTTTCTCTCTCTTAAAAATAAATAAACATACTAAAAAAAATGTTTTAATAAAATAAAAATAAAATCAATTCCTCAGTCACACTAAGTACATTTCAAATGCTGAATAACCACATGTGGCTAGTGGCTACTCTAGTGGTCAGTGCAAATACACAACAATTCCATGTCAGAGAAAGTTCTATTACTGCTATAAAAACGAAACAGACAAAAAAAAAAACCCAAAAAACAAAACCCTCTCTGAAAAAAGCTGATTTTTCCAAGAATTGTGAGGCAACAAACATCTATTTGCTAAGGCACCCAAACTCTCTTTCTCTGCATTCATTGCCACACTCAGTTGCCACTAGTCTCTTTCCTTCTTGAAAACCTGCTCTCAAGAAGTCATTAAACTCATTCACACTGAGGTGTAAATGACTAACTTTCAACCGAATAATTTCCTCAAAAGAATTTTCATTCCAACAAGACGGAATCGAAAGCTGAAGGAAAAAAGAGGTTAGAGTGGAAGAGAGCCAAAGCATAAGAGATTCTTAAAAACTGAGAACAGGGGCGCCTGGGTGGCGCAGTCGGTTAAGCGTCCGACTTCAGCCAGGTCACGATCTCGCGGTCCGTGAGTTCCAGCCCCGCGTCAGGCTCTGGGCTGATGGCTCAGAGCCTGGAGCCTGTTTCCGATTCTGTGTCTCCCTCTCTCTCTGCCCCTCCCCCGTTCATGCTCTGTCTCTCTCTGTCCCAAAAATAAATAAACGTTGAAAAAAAAAATTAAAAAAAAAACTGAGAACAAACTGAGGGTTGATGGGGGGTGGGAGGGAGGGGAGGGTGGGTGATGGGCATTGAGGAGGGCACCTTTTGGGATGAGCACTGGGTGTTGTATGGAAACCAATCTGACAATAAACTTCATATATTGAAAAAAAAAGAAATCTGAAGGAATAGATTTTGATTTGTTGCACCTTGGACATCAACAACACTGACTGAGGGGGTTTTTGTTTTGTCTTGTTTTTCTGGAAGAGGGTTGGTGTTCAAGTCTTCTGAACACTTCTGAAATCTGAACAATCCTTTGTGAAATGAGAATACTCTCCCCTAACCTGTCTGGTTTGTGATTCAGGTTTTCACACACGGATTTTCTCAAAGTAGGTAACAACCTGGATCTGGATGTGTTGTAACTTAGCAAAAACCAAACAGATAATGTACTAGAAGCTGCATCTACTTACTTACAAGGAGGGACCACAAGGAGGGTGAACTGCATTATGACATTTAATGCGTTGCCTTTCCTCCCAGAATAAATGAGTCCATCATTTAACTTGTTCCAAGCAGAAGCACAGCATTTCAGTCGCAGAGGGAAAACAGAAGTTCTTTGACAGACGAGGCAAAAAGCGCTGGAAATGACTCAGTTGGTTACCAACAATGTACATTTCCACCTGAGCTAACAGGCCCATTATTAGAGCCCGGTGCATAATATTCACCTCCACCGCGGGAGCAGGGTCGTGGCTGGTACAAACATAATTTGCCACATTGTCTCCATGTGATCATTTGGAAGCAGAGGGAGCTGTCTCTAATGACAGGTCACAAACATTCACCAGGCAGGCTCCTTTATGCCTGCCTCCTCCTCGGGCTGGGCGCTGGCAGCCCTGCCATTCAGGCGCTTGTTTTTGTTATGGAACAAAAGCTTCACTCCCAGCTGTGGCGCCAAAATCTAGCTCACACTGTACAAGTAACTGACAGCTCCAAAGCTTGGCGTAGCGGAGGCCAGGCTCGGCTCCTCCAATAGCGGTCGCCCCTTTCTGGGAGCCCCGCGTGTTTACAGGCAGCCTGCAGCCTGCGGGGAGGGGAGCGAGGGGGAAAACCAGGACGTGGAGTCGGCTCGGAGTGGGCGTGCGCCCCTAGAGTAAAGTGAAAGCGTGAGCTGCCCGCAGCTCGGGAGCAAGCCACCCGGACCCAGAGCCTGAGGCTAGATGCTGTGCATTCATTTGCTTAACTCCTGCAAGAAATTTCCTTCTGACTTCGTGTGTAAGGTCTTTGTGATTATAGGGAGATAAAGTAACAGAGAATGTCACCCCTTCGCTCAGGGGGGCTGATAGGTAACCATTTAAGTCCTCAGTCCCCCAGCAGCTGCTCCGAAGTGACACACGGGAAAGAAACTGAAGGAGGAGATGACTTATGTGTTAGAAATGTTGATTGCTTCCTGCAAACCTTCAAAGCAAAATGTCATTGCCACCGTCGTTAAAGAGGGCTTGTTCATCGCTGAGTTGTGCATGCCCTGGTGGTGTCGTGAGCCATGTAAATAGAAGTAGCTGGTCCAGGCCTTGAGTAGTGAATGGATTGACAAGACAAGGGAAGGACCCAGAGTGTTTTGCAAAGTGAGCATGCAAGATGTGTATTGGGTACCTACCAGGCAAAATAAAACAGATTCAGGCCTGGTCAGTGGCCACCAGCAGACTGAAAAGCATCTAGCCTTTAAGGAAAATGGGATGATTTTGAGTTTGTAGTTTCTGGGCTGGAGGCAGAGTCCAGAGGCTGAATGATAGCTCTGGGGTCTGCCCACCTGACCGCCTCCCCTGGTTCTGCTGGTGTCGGTCGTGTGCTTTGGGAGAAGAAGTCCATGGGCCTCCATTTTCTTATCAATAAAGATAAGGTAGCCAGACTTGTTATGAAGATTCAATGGGATAGTTTGTGTAGGAAAGTGGCTGGCACTTCCTGAGGGTACAATAAACACATGGGGTTATTTGATGCCACCACATGATGGAGAAGTTTCCGGAAAAAAAAAAAATGGTATGATGACAGGCACACTCTTCCTCATGAAGAGAAAGCTTTCGCATAAAATACACGGCACACGGTGAGTGCGCAGCTAGCGTTGGTGATGCTCCTGCACAAATCCTGGTGCTGCCAGTTACCAGTTAGGGCAACTCTTCGTCTCTCCATGCCTGTTTCCTCTTCTCTACGGTGCGTATATAATTAGTACCTACCCCGCAGGACTATCGAAAAAATCAAACGAGATAACTCGAGTAAAGGAACTGGCGCCTGGCAGCACCCAACAAATGTCAGCTATTGTTGTTATTGCTTTCAGCAACTGAAGGGGGATCATTTTAGAAATTATGGCTTGGTGGGGCGCCTGGGGGGCTCAGTCGGTTGCGCGCCCGACTTCCGCTTAGGTCAAGATCTCGTGGTCTGTGAGTTGGGGCCCCGCGTCAGGCTCTGTGCTGACAGCTCAGAGCCTGGAGCCTACTTCAGATGCTGTGTCTCCCTCTCTCTCTGCCTCTTTCCTGCTCACACTCTATCTCTCTCTCTCTCTCAAAAGTAAATAAAAAAACATTAAAAAAAAATATATATATATATGGCTTGGTGATAGATTACATTCTCCTTGCAGGGACTGTAAAGGATAGGGGGAGCGTGAGGTTTTCGTTAGGAACATGCTGTCTTCCCTTCTGTGCCCCTCTTTCCTTAGATCTGGCTCTTCTCCTTTGTCTGGGCTCCTAACATCCTTTCGATGCCCTGGCTGCCCAGAATTCTACATTCTGAGTTCAATAGACCTGTCCTCCCCATTGCTTCTTTTTAAAATTTTTATTTTGAGGTCACGGTAGATTCACATGCAGTTGTAGGAAATGGTGCAGAGGGGCGCCTGGGCGGCCCAGTCAGTTAAGCAACCGACTCTTGATTTTGCCTCAGATCATGATCTCATGGTCTTGAGGTGGAGCCCTACATCAGGCTCTGCACTGAACCTGGAGCCTGCTTGCGATTCTCTCTCTCCCTCTCTTTCCGCTCCTCCCTTTCTCACGTGAGCGCATGTGCTCTCTCTCTCTCTCTCAAAATAAATAAATAAGCTTAAAAAAAAAACAACAAAGAAATAATGAAGAGAGAGCCTGTGGATCCTTCACTCAGTTTCCCTTAATGATCACATCTTGCATAACAATAGTACAATATCACAATGAGGGTAGTGACATGGATACACCCACCTTATTCAGATTTCACTGGTTTTACATGCAGTTATTTATGCGTGTGTAAATGTATTAGTTCCCCGCAATTCTATCACACAGGTAGATTTGTGTGATCACCACAGTCAAGATACAGTCAAGAACTAGAATAGTTCTATCGCGAGGGTCCCTTGTATATGACTTTTTTTTTTTACCCCAGTCCTTCCCTGATTCCACCTCCCCACCATTTTCCCCACAAACCTTCTATTTCCTAAGTTCCAAGAATTGCTAAGTGCATGCTTAGCCCATCAGAAATAATTCTGGCTAGGGTATTGGTGGACATACCACCAAGAGCATTGTATTTAATGATTTAACTCTGGGGAATGAGTGGTAGACTATCCCTGCAAGCAGAGGAAAAATGGGACTCAGAATTATCACTCAAATTTGAATGTGCATGAAAAAGGTTTGGGGTGGGGAAGAAATATGGAAGTCTCTTACAGAACCCAATGTGCTCCAGGCTGATCAATCTAAGTGGAAGTTAAAACACACACACACACACACACACACACACACACACAGCCTCTGTTCTGGCATCTATATAAAATTTTCTTAAGTTTATTTATTTCTGAGAGAGAGAGAGAGAGTAGGTGCATAAGCAGGAGAGAGAGGGAGACACAGAATTTGAAGCAGCTCCAGGCTCTAAGCTGTCAGCACAGATCCCGATGCAGGGCTGCAACCCATGAACCTGAGATCATCACCTGAGCTAAAGTCCAACGCTTAACCCAACTGAGCCACCCAGGCACCCCTGGCATCTGTAACAAAGTAGCAGAGACTGCATGGCTTTTAAGCAACAGATAGTTATTTCTCACTGTTTTGGAGGCTGGGAAGTCTAAGATCAAGGCATGAGCAGATTCAACGTCTAGGGAGTCTGCTTCCTCATAGATGGCACTCTTGTGTTGTCCTCACATGGTGGAAAGGACGAGGGCACTCCTTGGGGCCTCTTTTATAAAGGACACTAATCCCACTTAGGATTCTGCTCTCATGACTTTGCAAAGGCCCTACCTTCTAATGCCATCACATTGGTGGTTAGGATTTCAATCTACATCTTTGGGGGACACAAACGTTCGTACCACAACATGCACTCCTTTAAAATAAGAAACCTTTCAGGAACTTCTCCTCTTCCCCCACCTCCCATGACCCGCTGGACTAAATAAGAACTCTCTTTGCTGCAGCTGAAGAACTGGGTCTCCTTCTGTTCCCTCTGGGTAGCACAGGGCAGAAGTTAAACCATCAGTCAATGCCCAGACTCACAATTGCTACCACAGAGCCCCCTTTTACTCTCCGTGGCCAACACAACCCTCAGTGCTGACGACCCCAATATGTTCTATAAGGCACAGGACACACTGTCTTAACACCTGGCAGGGCCCAAGGGTGAAAAGCACTCCTTTACGAATTTTGACATCATTAGGATGTGTAATGGTTCACAAACATTTAAGAGAGCCTGACAACTACAGCACACAATCCTGGGAGAAGGGAAGTGGGTGCCTTCATCCTCACGTGCTTTATCTCACATGATTGCCCTTCTACAGAGGGGAGCAAAGCCCAGGCACAGTCCTACTGGCTTTCCATGGTGCTACCGGCAATTGCAGAAGGGTAATGGGGTCGGGAGGAGAAAGGTGTGAAGGAGTGACATGCTGGAGGGGACAGCTGATGCACGTGTTTCTCATGTTCTTAACGTATGGTATCTGGGGGCACCTGGTCAGTTAACAGTCAGTTAAGCATCCAACTCTTGGTTTTGCCTCAGGTCATGATCTCATAGTCGTGAGATGGAATCCTACACTGGGCTCCGCACTCAGCGTGTAGCCTGCTGGGGACTCTCTCTCTCCCCTTTGCCCCCCCTCCCCCACTTGTGCTCACTCTGTGTCTGTCTTTCTTTCTCTCTCTCTCAAAATAAATAAACTTTAAAAAAAAGGTTCTCTCTGTCCCTCTCCTTCTGCCCCTCCCCCACTCACTCATGTGCATGGTCTCTCTCTCTGGATCACAGCACCAGCAGCACCCAGCAACTTGTTAGGGTGCAAAACTTCCAACCCTACCCCACGTCTTTCTGATTCAGAAGCTGAGATCGTGTCCCATGAATCTGTGTTTTCATAAACTAAACCCCCCGGGTGATTTTGAGGAATGGTAAAATTTGAGAACCGCTAGAGCTTTGAACAAAAAGATGCAAAAATAAATCTGCCAGCCCACTAGCACGGAGAATCATTCCTATAGAGATATTGATGGGACAGTTAGGTACTACTTTAAATTTAGGAAAGAAGCATTTGAACGTCTATGAATTGTAGGCACCATTCTAGGGACAGAGGGATGAGCAAAAAGGTTGCGATCTCAGATTCATGGAGCTTACACTCTAGCATCTGGTAATAAGTGCTCCAAAGGAAAACACACACACACACACACACACACACACACACACACACATCAGATGTGGAGAGCAGTTTTAGCATGGTGGTGAGAAAAGGTGGTGAGAGTTGAGTAGAACCTGAGGGAAGGCACAAGAGCCAGCAGGCCATGCTGAGATCTGAAGAAGGACATTCTGGCAGACGGAACTGGAGGTGTGACAGCCAGACATGACCAGGAGCTTGGTGTGATCGAGGAAGACTGAGAAGGTGGCATAGATAGAAGAGACACAGGAGAGCAGGTTAGTGAGAGGTGGGGTGGGGCCAGATAATTCGGCGTCTTCTAGGACTCTCAAGGAAATTTAGATTTCTTCTGAGTGTGCTGGGAATTCATCAGAGGCTGTTGGACAGAAGAGAGGTAGACTTGGTTTTATGTGTTTCAGACAATTTGGCTGCTGTGAGAAGGTCTGCCTGTAGGAAGACACAAGTGAAAGCCATAGGACTAGTGAGGAGACTAGCACGGTAGTCCAACTTAGAGATGATGGATGCTAGATAAACATGGTCATGGTGGAAGTGGTAGTTTGGTTAACTTTAAGATCTGTTTTGAGGAGAAAGCTGGGATATAGGAGAAAAGGGAGTCAAGAATGATTTCTAGGTTTTTGTCATAAAGTACTGGGTAAATTGCAGTGCCATTTACTGCAAGGAGCAAAACTGTAGAAAGAACCACTCTGCCAAGAAAACCAAGAATTCCGTTTTGGTCATGTTATATTTGTGATGCTGATTATAACATCCAAGTAGAGCAGGGCATCAGATATAGGAGTTATTTACTCAATGGGTAGATGGAACTGGACTTTATAGTGTGTGTAGCTAAGTAAAAACACTATTCATTAAATAAACTGTAGGCAAATATTTTATCTTATGTTTTGGGGGGGCATAGAGAGGGGGAAAGAGAGAAAATCCCATGAGGGGCAGAGAAAGAGAGGGAGAGAGACAATCCCACAAGGGACAGAGAGACAGAGAGAGAGGGAGAGAGAGAGAAAAGCAGGGCTTACCGGAAGCAGCCTTGTGCTCACCCAAAGCGAGGCTCAAGCTCATGCGGGACTCAAACTCAGAAACCATGAGATCATGACCTGAGCTGTAGTCAGATGCTTAACCAATTGAGCCACCCAGGTGCCCCAATAGGCAAATATTTTAAAGTAAGCGTTGTATAAAATAATAATTTGTTTAAAAAATTGCATTTTCCATTCTCACACTCTTTGAGTCTTTAAAAAATTTTTTTTAATGTTTATTTTTGAGAGAGAGGGAGAGACAGAGCATGAGCAGGGGAGGGGCAGAGAGAGAGGGAGACACAGAATCCAAAACAGGCTCCAGGCTCTGAGCTCTCAGCACAGAGCCCAATGTGGGACTCAAACTCACAAACCGCGAGATCGTGACCTGAGCTGAAGTCGGGCGCTCAGCCGACTGAGCCACCCAGGCGCCCCTCTTTGAGTCTTTTTTATTCGAAGTTTCCTTATGGGTCTTCTACAACAGTGTCTTTTCTGCCACTGGAACCACATTTCCAGTCTTCTAACAGTTTTCCAGAGCGCATGACATTCACTGACTGCTGAGCCGTGTAGATGTGTCTATGACGTTGATCTGGACACTTTATCCCAACCACAGAAATCCATCGGCGGCTTGTGAGCCCCACACCAAAATCACACACGATCTTGCTTTGTAAGGTGATGTTTAGAAGTCTTGTTTTCAGCAACGCCCAGCACTGGTGACTCCAGGAAACACTCCAAATCTAAGCTACATTTCTTTGCCTCCACTGATCAAATTAAGTATTTGAGGAAGCAACCCTATAAAATGAGAGGTGTCATAAAGTTCAAATGTAAGCTATCTGCCTCTTTCTTGAGGGATGATTTAGGAGATAAAGTATCATGCATTTCAGCAGAAATATGTAACAGCTAAAGAACGGCAGGCAGAATACACGTGGGCCTTGGGCCTCGTACCCATCCCCCGCAAAGGGAGAAGAGCTGAGGTACTTGGGGAACAATTCTCAGATGTTCATTCTGGTGTATTCTGACAGGAGTGAAGTGGAGACTGTGTCACCCAGGAGATGCAGAGAGAAGGCTGGTGTTGCTGGCTTGGGTACTCTTCAGGGTGCCTGTAGGCATGTGGATTTGAGTGGAGAAATAAGATGGTCAAATGCTTCCAACACGAGTATTCCCATTGTTCTGGGGCACTGAAATCATGATTTCTGCATTGAGAAGAGAGAATGTGACAGCAGAGGGGTTTCTCCATAGATCATCTAACACATTGTGACGTTCCTCTCTCTGGACTGTTGGTTCCTGTAGGAAGTGTGGGGATCCTTCCCTCACGCCAGCTTGGCTGTGGTCCCACACAAAGAGTTGTGCTCCAAGGCAAGACTTTGGACTGAATATGTCAAAAAGAGCAGTTATTTTAATGAAATGTGTCCTGGCCTTGCAATGAATGTGTCCCCATCCCCCATGTAGCGTTCCCAAACTCCCGTGCAGGCCCTGTGCCTTTGTTCCCCAGGCTGTCTCTCTCTGGAATGTCCCTCCTGCCACTTCACCATTTGGTGGAATCCCAGTCACCCTGTGACACTTGACTTTGGCAGGACCTCATCCCACGAGCCTTCCCTGACCCATCCTGGCCATCTGGCTTGCTCCTCTGTGATCTGCTTGTGGATTAGGATCTTGTCCTCCCCAGATGCATTGAAGTAATGTGTTCCTCTGTCAGTGTCCTCAGGTAGATGAGAGCTCTCTAGTAAAAGGACGGGGTAATGATCTGAGCATCTCGGAGTCCAGCAAAGCCCTCACTGTAGACACTCAATAACCTTTGCTGAAGGACTAGACTTCAGGGCTGTGTTTGAACCGATCTGGTTCTGTATTTTTCAATTTGGTCTCATGTGTAATCCATGGAACGAGGCAGAACATGCAGCTATATGGTGTCTTTTGAAATGTGCAGCTACATGATTTCAGAAGGGGTTCTTAGCTTCCAAATATGATATACCCCTACCATCTAAATCGAACCTGAAATTACTCCCCTAAAACTTACCATCCGGTTTAGGCCTTCAAGAATCCAGTGGCTAATCTACAAATATCCAAAACCCCTTGGTGAGAATAAACCACCAAGTTCAGTTCTTCTTAACTAAATGTACATACAAACCGCCTGGGGATCTTGTTAAAATTCAGATTCTTATCTCAGGAGAGGAAGGGCTGAGATTCTGCATTTCAAATTAGTTGCTTGTCTGCAGACCACACCTCTGGTGGCCACAGTCTACACAGCAGTTCTCAAACTGTAGAGTGTGTCAGAATTACCTGGAGAGCTTCTTAAAACACAGATTGCTGGAAATCAACCGCCTGTTTCCTGATTCAGTAGGTCTGGGGCATGGCTTCGGATTTTGCACATCTGGTAGGTTTCCAGGTGATTCTGCTGATCCACGGAGAACCACAGCTACATATGAAATGTGTGTGCCTACTCACTCCTCTACCAGCTCTGAGAGAAGGTGGAAAACATCACTCAGTCCTGCAGTGACTTGGCCCTGACCTGTATCTGCTATTTCTTCTATCCCCCTTAGAGGCTAGCCCCAATTTCCACCACTTTCTGTAAACCTCCCAGCATACCCTCTGCTAGTTCACAGAGAACACAGAAGCCTTTGGATATGAACTAAATCAAATTCTTGTCTGGCCTTCTGCCTCCCAAAATGTCTGTATCTACATCATTCTTGAGGCCCTTTCTCTTACAAGAGACAAATAAATGACCCTCTGCCTATACATGATCAACACATCTACTGGGATCTGGATCTTACGACTCCTACCATTAGGATCTTTCTTTTTCACTTACCTCTCTTAATTCCTATTTCTTCTTTCTTTTATTTTAATCATACCCAAATCTTTCTCCTCTTCAAAAATCCTCTTTATACAGTCTCCTTCCTTCCTTCCCTTAGTAGTTAAATTTCTTTTTTTTTTTCCAACGTTTATTTATTTTTGGGACAGAGAGAGATAGAGCATGAACAGGGGAGGGGCAGAGAGAGAGGGAGACACAGAATCGGAAACAGGCTCCAGGCTCCGAGCCATCAGCCCAGAGCCCGACGTGGGGCTCGAACTCACGGACCGCGAGATTGTGACCTGGCTGAAGTCGGACGCTTAACTGACTGTGCCACCCAGGCGCCCCAGTAGTTAAATTTCTAGAAAAAAATTAAAACACAAAATGTGTACTCCTCACTTTCTTAAATTCTCAGACGTTAAAAAAAAAATCCACCATGATCTGGCTTCCACCCTCAGGAGTCCCCTGGAAATGCTTTTGTTAATATCACCAGCTTGTTACCAAACTGGCTCAATTTTCAGTCCTCATCTACAGTCTCAAAACACATTCAATTACTTTAGCAAACATCTATGTATGTTAATGAGTCCTGTATCAGGCAGGAAAAGAAAAAACATTCTAAATTTAAACATACAAGGAATTTCGTTCCCACAGGTGATGAAGACCTGAGAAAACAAACAAGGGGTGTTGAGACAACCCAGAAATTAGTGACAGGAAGCTGCCACCCGCTGGCTGGAGGGGTGAAAGGAAAAGGTGGGATTATACTACGGCTCTGCGGCCCATGGGAATTAGAGCCACTGGTTTGTATGGGAGCACTGGAGCCATGGAGGAGAGGAGCCTGGTGGAGGGACACCCTAGAGCAGAGAAGGGGGAGAAATTTCCTAGCTTCTGCCTTATTCAATCCCACCAGTGCCTGTCTGGCCAAACCCAGGCAACAGCCCTTGAGAAGCAAGCCTGAGACAGAGCCTGTAGAGGTCAGCAACCTCTTGTAAAGAGCAGAGCAGGGGAAACACACGATGGCAAACTGGCCAGGGACCAGCATGGCTTCTAAATCAGTATACCCTTTCTAAATCTAGCTCTTAAATGTCAAAAAAACTATTGTACAACCGGATCCTGATGCCCAAGAGCACCTGAAACTCAACATCTTCCCAAGTAGCGCTCTCTTCTCCACCCAGCCTGCTTCCCTCCTGCTTCTCCTACCTCTGTAACTATCACTAAGATCAACCTGGCTCCATGAGTCTGAACCAGACAGTTGTTGTTGGCTCCTTCTCTGGTGCAGCCCAATCCTACTGGACACCAGGTTTTGTTGATTTCTGCTTGGCAGGTGTTTCCCATAACTACCCTCTTTTCACTTTACCCTCTGTTGCAGCTTTGTTCAGACTCTCTTCATTTCTATCTTCCATGCTGCTGCCAAAGTAACTTTCCTAACATGCACATTGAACCACATTCCTCCACTGCTCAAAATTCTCTGGTTCCCCCAACAAGATCCGGAGTGCTGGTAGACAGGTAAGTTCTGAATCCCCGTAGGCCCAAGCACAAAATAACACTCCACTCCAAACACCGGGCTCTCCTTCTCCAAGGAAAGAAAAGAATCTGGATAAAGGGAAGTGGAGGAGACCCCTAAGACACGAAATTTTGCCTCGAGTGATCGTGCCCACCCTTCCCAGTGTCATATGATAAAGCTGGAAACAAGGCTCACGTCATGGCATGCGAGCTATCACTCAAGGCCTCGTGCTTAGAAGAGCCCATGTTTGGTCTAATGTTCTGCTATCCCTGTCTTGAAATCTGAGATAATTTTGAACAAAAAGCCCCACATGTTCATATTACATTGAGGCCCACAAATCATGTAGCAAATCCTGGCCGGGAATACCTATGCGCCTAAACAACACGAACTGAAAGACAGTAGCTCTAAAAGATGGTAGCTCATATACTTAGAGTGACATCAGAGTTTTAGAGTCTAGAAAATCTTGGGTAGGGAATGACTCATGATTTGCAAGGTATGTAAAAGGGATAAAGAGACCACTGAGGACAACACACTGCACATGAAGTAAGAATGGGAGAAAGGCATTTAAAGCAGTAGGAAAATATCACTAATAGTAGGATCATGTGGAAGTATAAAAAAAACCTCCTAAAACAACAAGGGTGAAATTGAAACTGTATTGAAAACCTATGCGGGAGGGGGCGGGGAAGAAAAAGGAAATCTTTGGGGGAAGATTTAGAAAAAAATAGTGAAGAGTAAAAATCGTTATTTTTATATCGATTTTTTAACAATTTTTTTATGTTTATTTTTTTGAGAGAGACAGAGACAGAATGCGAGCGGATTGGGGCAGAGAGAGGGAGACACAGAATCCGAAGCAGGCTCCAGGCTCTGAGCTCAGTACAGAGCCCAACGTGGGGCTCAAACTCATGAGCTGTGAGATCATGACCTTAGCTGAAGTTGGAAGCTCAACCGACTGAGCCACCCAGGCACCCTGCACCATTAGTAGCTATTTTTACTCTTCGCTGAGAATTGAATAAAGGGGGAAACCCTAAATTTCTGAAGGATACACTTAAGCTAAACAGAAGAAAACCTTTTATGTGTGGATTACCATATAAAAATAGTAAATTACCAAACAGCCAAGACCACTCTTACATTTTCTTGTGGCTCACCCTTCTTGTCTCCTCCTCTTTCTTCTCCTTCCTTTTCTTTTCCTCTTTGTTTTTTTGTTTTGTTTTGTTTTGTTTTGTTTCTCTTCTCCCCTCTCAACCTCAGGGAAGGAGTGACAAACAACAGTATTTGTATGAGGTTTTGTTTGAAATTTCAGTTAAGGCCGACAGTCTTGAAAGTCAGCTTTGCCTGCCATGTGGCAAGAGGAAGCAAGACATAGAGTGTCGGTAGTGGCTGTGACTAGGTAAACAGATGGAGCGACCAGGGGCGTGGGGAGAGTGGGGTTTATAAATAGGAGGTGGTGGGACAGACATGGCTTTAACAGCGATGAGAGAAAAAAAATTGCAAGTAACCTCTGTACCATAGTAAAAGGCATGGAAGACGACCAAGGCTGCTGTTCCGCACCCCCAGCCCTCCTTCATCTGTGCCTGTGGGCCAGATGGACAGTCCTCACACCTACCACGGTTTAGGGAAAATTCTATTGCCTAGTACGATATGGTGAGCACTGAGGAATTTTTAGATGCTTTACAAAATTCTGTTTCCCATTTCCCCCCATATTAACAGGCATAACAATAACAACAAGGAAAAGAAATTTACAATTAGCATTTAAGAAATCCCAGGGGCATGTGCTGACATCTCATTATATTTTATGGCTTTCGAGACTCTTATTATAGGTTGCTGGGGTTAATTCAGGTACTTCTTCCCCTGGAATAATTTGAGAATAAAATAACAAACATAGGAACTAAAATGGTGTCGATAAAAATAGCCCAGGAGCTTTCAACAGCTCTCCACCCTCAAACCTGAAAATAGCCTAATTGGAAGCCCGATGAAGGTAATGAATGAGAAGTGTTAACTATAAGCTAACAATTGAAAAATGTTAGGTTTTTAAAAGTAGGTAGGTAGATGAGAAAACACGGTAGTATTGATTTTGGATTTGTGGCGAAGTGTGATTTCTGTGTTCTTAATTAGGTTAGTGGGGTTCACCTAAAAATGAATCTGAAAAGCGAAAAAGGCTTGGGAAAGGTCTGAGCCTGCACTGTCCAACAACATAGCCACTCGCTACACAGAGCTACTAAACTTAATCAAAATTAAATACAAAAAATTTAGTTCCTCATTTGTACTAGCCACATTTCAAGGGCTCCATGGCTACATGGGGCTAGTGGCTACCATATTGTACCGTGCAGGTATAGGCCATTTCTGTTGTTGCAGAATGTACCAGCAGGTGAACACTGTGTGCTTACACTTGTATTATGTTAAAAATGTGAAAGGGGTTAGGTTTAATATTCTGAGAAGATTATTTACGAGAGATATTATGGTGGTGATGATGCTGAGTTAAACTTGGAAATATTTCTATTAGGATGGAAAGGTTAAGCATGAGGTTTTAATTAAGGTACAGAACAGGAAGGCATGTAATCAATAACTAAGTAAATGATAATCAGATCTGAAAACTTAATGTTAAGAATTCATCCCAGCAACAGTACATCTTGGACTGTAAGGAAATTATTATGTTGGATAAGCATATAAACAACATTAAAATGAAGCTTTGCAGCAAAAAAATTTTAAAAAGAAAACAAAAATTGAAGGGAAATGATAAGGGATGAAATCTAGCAAAGGCTACTAGTACAAAATTTGAAGGTAAACAGTGATATGAATTTGTAAATAAGATCAGCAAAAAAAGGGGGGTGGGTGGGTAGAAGAGCCCATGAGTAAATCTAAAGGTTTGGGTAAGATAACAAAGAAATTTAGAGGAACATTTGCAAAGAATATGGCAAGTATTTGCAAAATACTAGAGAAGTATTTGCAAAAAAATATGACAATAGGATTTTTATTATGGAGAGCTTATACAAGTGGAAAGGAAAATCCAGACTCTTACAGGCATATGGACAAAGGATAAGAAAAGAATTTGCAGAAGGGGAACTAAAACTTGAACACATGGGGAAATACTTTTCTTCATTAATGATCAAAGAAATAAATTAAAACAAAATGAGGTTTGATGGAACATTTATCAGAGTAGCAAAGAGAGGGAAAGATGGAAAGAGTGTGACATGATCAAAGCAAGGGCGAATGCAGGAAACCAACCACTTTCTCATGGTTGTCAGAATGTAAATTGTGGCAACTCCTTTGGAAAGCCATCTAGTAAAATGTAGCAAGAAAATGTGCACGCTCTCTGGCCACTAATTCCACTTCTGGCTCTGAGCCTAAAGAAAGAATCCAAAAAAATGTGTAATACTTTCTATACAAAGGTTGATGGCACTCTATCTAAAATAGCAAGATGTGGGGCCCCTGGGTGGCTCAGTCAGTTGAGCGTCTGACTTCCGCTCAGGTCATGATCTCACAGTTTGTGGGTTCAAGCCCCGCATTGGGCTCTGCGCTAACAGCTTAGAGCCTGGAGCCTGCTTTGGATTCTCTGTCTCTGTCTCTCTGCCTCTTCCCTGTTCACGCTCTGTCTCTGTTTCTCTCTCTCATTCTCAAAATAATAAATAAACATTAAAAAAAATAAAAATAAAATACCAAGATGTGGTGAAATCGTGGCACAATGGCTTGACAGAAAATTCTGTACCAAGAATTATGCCATGAAGAGTTTTTACTCTTTATTTTAAAGTGAACTCTGTATTTTTAAGTCAAAAATACAGAAAGTGGGGGGCGTCCTTTGCCTCTTCCCTCAATCCCATTCACCTCCTGGAGGTTGGAAGATATCCTTTGGACACTTTCCTATCCATCTATCCTTTTCTCCATCTGAAATCACACTATGTAGGCGTATATAGCATATTTCGTGGGGTTTTGCTTTCCACACAAATGAGATCATGTTTAAACCTTATTTTATAACCTGCCCCTTTCACTTCAAATCTGGGCCCTTGTTCTTACATTACACAATGACTTCCCTCACTATTTTCAGCCACCACATAGTGTCCCACACATTGTCAAAGGCTTCTTTCTAAACAAGTCTCCTTTGGCTGACTATTTATGTTGCTTTCAATATTTTGCTCTTAGAACCAGTGCTGTAGCAAGTCTCCCTGTGCTTCTTGGTGCTCATGTACCAATGTTTCTTCAGGATACTTAGCAACAAGTGGAATTGCTGACTTCAGATGACAAGTGCGTTTTAGAATTATGATTGATATCACGACAGTATCTACAAGTAGCCATTTATCCATACTCTCAGTAACACTGAATATTATCAAAGCTTTAAGATTTCTGTCTGACAGGTGAATACTATGTATAATTGTTTTAATAATACTGAAGTAGTTGTATTTTGGTATATATTAATTCTTGGTTTTATATAAAAAATGTTTTCTAATCATCTTTCACTTATTTTAAAACTTTTTAGTGGTGCATTTGTCATAAAGTTTAAATGGTTTTTTGTGGTCAAATTTACCAGCTTTTGCCATGGTTCTGACTTGTATCATTTTTTAAATGGCTGTCATTCCCCCAGAGATCATAAAAATATTTATGCACATTTTCTTGTAATATTTTCATGATTTATTTTTTTCTACTGGCTCGTAATCCATCTATAAGTTATAGTGCAGTGTGTGAGAGAAAAGCTTACGTTATAAAACCAGGTGGAAAACAATATGAAACAAACAAAAAACCCCGATGATACATAGAAAAGAAATTAAAATAAATATATGAAAGCAATAACAGAATTGTCTCTGGGTAGGGAGATTAGATGTGATTTTTTTCCCCCTTTGGACTGTTTCTATGTTTCAGATTTTGGATGGTATTGGTTATATTTATTAACACCTGATGGTCTTTTAGGTTTTTTTTTAAGTTTATTTCTTTGTTTTGAGACAGATAGAGGTAGGGCCAGTGGAGAGAGGCAGAGAGAGAGGGAGACAGAGAATCCCAAGAAGACTCTGCCCTGTGAGGTGGAGCCCCATGCCAGGCTTGAACTCAGGAAAGCGCGAGATCATACCTAAGCTGAAACCAAGGGTCTTGAAACTTAACCTGATTAAGCAACTGGGTGACCCAGCTGCCTCCTTTTATGTTTTTTTTTAATTGCTCAATACAATGACCATCCTTTTTTCCCTTCACCACGTGGCCTGGTGAAGACCTCCAATCACAACACTCCTCTGGGCCACAGATGTGGGCTCACAAGGCAGGCCTGAAATGGCCAAGAGCTCCCCTGCCCATGGTCGAAGGCTGACGCGTGTGTGGCCAAGGCTGCCTACAGACCTGGTTCTAGCTGACCAGACCATGAAACACATGACATAAACACACTCAGAGGGAGATAGAGACAGAAAGACAGAGGCCGATACATCACGTAAGCCCTGTGATCTAATTTTCCCCAAGCTCACGCTCATCTGTGGTTCAATTACCTGGGGCCGGTAAATCCCTTCCCCTCTTTTTTCCTTTAGGGTGAGTAGGATTTCAGTCACTTGTACCAAGTAATTGGAGGAGACTGGGAGGAAAAGAACAAGGAGGCTGGGAGGAAGAAAAAATGTAGGAAAAGAAGATGAGAGAAAAGCTTCAGAGATATGCAAATATCACTAGGAGGAAGTAAATATACATTTAGGCTAAAGCAATCCTCACTTTGTAGAAAGGGACATTAATACAAATAATATAAAATAGCAACTACTTGGTTTGTAGCCATTAGAGCATCTTATCACCAAAGAGATAACTGGTAAACTAAGTGCTTGCTTCAGCAGCGCATATACAAAAATTGGAACGATAACTGGTAAAATAAGATGGTAGCAAGCGTATGCATAAGTTCAAAATTTTTGCATTCCCAGGAAAGCAGAGAGGACCCATGATATTAAGGGTGATGTTGACAGAAACAGATTGTGGTCTTAAGATACAGCGCCTCAAACTAGCTTAGAAGAGATGTCTGTAAATAAACATACGCGCATACCTTTGTAGTGATACACATTAGACTCATTTGTGGATTTTAATAATGGGCATTTGGCTTAATCATAAAACAGACTTTAGGTCAATAGCTCATATCATGGAACTCAAGAGCTGGAAGACCTGAAAGAGTATAACTTGTTCATCTTAGGGTTGTGGACCCTTCAGAGATTAGGGGACTTAACTAGCATCTCGTGGCTAGGAATCCCCAGACCAGGATTTGGATCCAAGCCTCTGGGACCCCAGTCCCGTGTTCTTTCCATTGCTTTCAAGTGCCGATCTGAGAGGTCTTAAAGTGATCACACACACACACACACACACACACACACACACAGATACACACACACACACACACACCACATACACACCAAAATAGCAAATATGTGTTATATTTAAAAAGACAGTTATTCTATCATTTTTATACTTGCTTAAAAAAAAATTCAAGACTCTGGGAGGTATTTTAAAGAACCATGTTGAAAGTGTATTATGTGGTTAAAGAGGGTTTAAGTTAATTGCTCATGGAACAAACATTTATCTGGGTGGAGGTTTATGCTTGACTTAGACTTTCAGCCTGAAGGTTGTAATAAATGAGGGATTCTCTTAGCCTTAATCTATTTTTCATATGGTGGGATGACAGTCATCTTCTGAAATTATTTTTAAGTTTCCCAGAAGTGTGGAAAAACTAACCTAATCTTACTTTTATAAACAGCTTAAGGGCCAAATTTTACTTTTAGTTTTAAAATAATTTTTAAAAGGAGCTACTATTCTCAAAGAATCCAACTATTTAAGGTTCAAAAAGACAAGAAAGAGCTATTGCTGATTAGTAAAAGTCTGTTGTATTTCTGAGGGAGCATGATTATTGTTTTTCTGAAGACTGAATTTAAAAACATTGAACAGAATGTCAAACTGAGCATGAGTTTTTTTGTTTGTTTGTTTTTTGCTACAGTTTCTCAGATACATATATTTAAAAATCGCTCTGAGGGGCGCCTGGGTGGCTCAGTCGGTTAAGTGTCAGGCTTCTGCTCAGGTCATGATCTCAGGGTCCATGGGTTTGAGCCCCCACATCAGGCTCTGTGCTGACAGCTCAGAGCCTGGAGCCTCCTTCAGATTCTGTGTCTCCTGCTCACACTCTATCTCATTCTCTCTCAAAAATAAACATTAAAAAAATTAAAATAAATAAACATTAAACTTGTTTTTTAATTGCTCTTGGTATCTTTGGGGCTCAGAACTCCAAGTTTCAAGCATCCTTTAAGATGACAAGAAATCAGTCATGAGGCAGTCAGTCGTTCTGTGGTTAAGGAGTGACACTTGCTGTGAAACCCATTCTTGGTCTTCCTCATTGGCGCTTCTCAAACTGTTCAGCCAAAGCATACGGGATCCAGAGAACGGATCCTATCCAAGGCTAAGAAGATGGAGTTCAATGTAATGCTTGACATGTTCGCTGCTGCGAGTTTTCATTCAGATTTTACGTTATACTTTATATTATTCTTATGTTTGTTTTAAGATATTTATTTATGGTAAGTATATATGAAATATTATACATATGAAATACATATAATAATAAATTGTAGTAAATATAATTATCTATAATTATAAATACAATTGTCATATAATAATAAATAAGAAATTAAACATAGTAAATAAATATGAAATGTTATTTCTTTATGTTAAACTTCCAGCACTCTTTACCCCCTCCTCTGCTTTATTTTTCTCTATAGCACTTATTGGATCTATGAAACCATATAATTCATTTATTTTCTTTGGTTATTGCGTACTTCCCTCCTCACTGAGGGCTATTTTGTTCACCGCTGCATACCAGTGCCCAGAAAAGGTTTGGCCCTCATCGGGGCTCAATAAATACATACTGAATGAATGATGGAATGTTTCAGACAATGACCTGTTAAATTAGACTGTCTGGAAGATGTTCCTTCTTTATCCTATGGCTTAGAGGCACACTTTATCCTCGGTGGTAAGCATTCCTAGTTTTGGAAGTAAAAATGTGCTACGTTTAGGGAACATGGGGGACAAAGCAGCAATGACTTCTCCCCATTTGCTTGGCATCATGAGATATTTTTTGACTTCCTACCCCATGAGCACAGTGTGTCATAAACCCATCATGAGGTATTTCTTGATTCCTATTGAATTAGGTAATTCGATTTTACTTCCCACTAAATGTCCTCTTATTTCATGAGGCTGGTCTTCAGTGGCCTGCACAATGCTGCTTTTCCTGCCCATCTAGAACCTTCTGATCCTTCAAAGCCTAGATTGATCCAAAGTGCTTTTGTGACATTAGCTTTCACTGAATGGTCCCAATATTAAGGCCAATCTTTTTCTCCCATTCAGAGGGAATTCACTTAGACCCAAAGGGGCCAGGGAATAGGTGTGTATGAGCTCTGCTGAGGTGGCCTGAGATAAAGAACAAGCTGATTTCAAAGCATATATAGCAATTTTGAAAGAAAGTACAATAGTGTAAATTAGTACCTCTTCTACCAATCCACACACACCAGTCGCTCACTCACTTAGCTCTGTTTTTCTGCTCAGTTCTCAGGAAAACATTTACATTCTTTCAGCTTGGGTAATTTCAGACACAAAAAGCTTTATCCTTGGCCTGACCATAGCCCCTTGATAAGATGTAATCAGGCTTTTAAAAGCATATTATTGCTAGTTATTGACAGTTATTAACAGTTCTTAGTTTGCTAAAAAGAGATCTACCTTGTTATCCTTTGAGAGTAACCCAAGCTATTGTGTTTATATACTGCTATCAATACATTGAATATTACAAGTCCTTATATAGACCTTCCTTGTACCAGGCACTCTTCTAAGATAATTGCACATATTAACCCATTATCATACAAAAGAACTTTATTATTAGGTAGGTGCTACTATTATCGCCATCTTACAGACGAGGAAACTGAGGCACAGAGAGGCAGTGACTAAAGGCACGTAGCTGGTAAGTTCTACAGCCAAGATTCAAACCCAAGCACTCTGGCTCCTGAGAGCATGTACCTAATCATTAACCTACTTGTCTCACAGCTTTGCTCTCTTTATTTTTGGGAGGGGGGAGGGGCAGAGAGAGAGAGGGGCACAGAGGATCTGAAGTGGGCTCCATGCTGACAGGGGAGAGCCCCATGTGGGGCTTGAACTCATGAACTGTGAGACCCGAGACCATGACCTGAGCCCAAGTCTGATTCTTAACCAACTGAGCCATCCAGGAGGAGCTCCAGCTTTGCTCCCTGTTATCGCCGTCCCCATACCTGTCAGCCAGCCCCTTGCCCTTGATCTTTATTCTTCCTGATCAGAGAAGGACCCTGCTTCCTCTCTCTAAAATCATCTCCCAAATCGACCACGGTAGACTTTTTGCATTTGGGATGAAACCACTTCAGTGACTCTTTTCATTCTTTGGAAATACTGATGCTGATTAGTTCTGTTCTTGGCTGGCCCCTTCTGTTCTACGCTTTGATCAAACACACCCATCTCTTAAAATGCTCAAACTATTTTCTCTCTCCGAATTCTTGAATGGAATAACTACAAATGAAAAGTTCAACCAAGAAATGCTATCATCCACATGGAGTTTGCGAAGATGAATCTGGTGGTGGGGTCTGGAGGGGGCTTCATTGACTATGATATAACACTGGTTAAACTGGTGACCTCGGATTTGGGGGCTAAGAGAGAAGCACTGGACAACAGGGTGTCTGGGCACATGTGGAGTTGGGTCACTGCCTAGTCAGGTTCATAAGCTGTACCTGCCTGAACACCCACACATGGTCAGTCTTCATCAGCTTAAGTAACTGAAGTCTAATGTGTCAACTGGGAGGCCAAATATTTAGTTCCCTTTCAGAACATCTCTCAGTACCAGGTTAGTTAGAAGTTACAAGGTAGGGATCAGAGTAAGAACTCCGAGAAACTGGGTATAGAGAGCTCTGTTAGAAACTTTGATGTTTGAAGTCATGAAATGCCATAGGAACTGTGGAAATGGAATGGAAATGAAGGGGTGGATGCAAGAGGCATTTCAGAGAGAACAATGGATTGGACTTGTGGGCAAAACGGCCTCTAGGGATAAGGTAGAGAAGGGAGTTAAAATGATACCGCTATTTTGGGCCTGACTGATTATAATGAGAGTGTCATTACCTGAAATAGGTATATCAGGAAGCTAATCTGATTCAGGGAGAACAAAAAGTTCATTTTAGAATCTTTGTCATCATCCCAGTGGAAATGTTCACCAGTTGCAAGACACCATAAGTGAGCATTTAATGAGCTCCCTTCAAGTGTCTAACAGGGCACATGATGTTAAATCTCCTACAGTAATTACAACAAAAGGAAGCTGACGGTGAGGACATCTTCTACATTGGCCTGGTGACGGCATCTGCCTGAGTATTTGATGAGTTAGATCCTCCTCAGCCATCAGCTACAAAGATGGAATTTGGCATAGGATTTGTATGTAGAGAGTATGGCTTACTATCTAGCCTAAGCCCAAACAGTAGCACCTGACTTATCTTTGCCACACCTGGAAATCCTCAGTGTCGTTAGTTATATGGTAACCTAGTTATGTGCTTGGTTTCCAGACTCTTACTTCATATTAGCTTTTAAAAATAACAAACTCAGGCCATCTTGAACCATTGCCCCGGTTTGTTTCTCCAAAGGCCTCAGTAGTGCCAGAGGTCTACAGACTGAATGGTGAAGCAGGAAGCTTCCTGGAAGGGGGCCGTTATAATCAGGTACTTAAGGTAAACATGCAGGCTTGAAAGCTGAAAGACTTACAGACTTAGCACAGTGCCAAGAGAGCTCAATGGACAGGGCCTAGATTGGTGCTGTCGAAGACTAAGATTGGCAGGCAATGTCATGAAACGGTATCTTGAAAACCCAAGTGAGCCGGATGATTCATATTGGGAAGTGGCCCCAAATCTCAGATTGGTACACCTCCCCGGATTTCACAGAAGGACAAGAGTAGTCGCCATGCACCGCAGAGACCATTGAAACGACTTGCGGCAAATCTCTTCTTTCAAACTCTTGAGTTTGACCAACAGCCTTACTTCCAGAGAAGTCTTCCGCCCACCCTGCAGAAGGAATAATCAGCTGCGGGTTAGCGTTTGCCCCAGCGTCTGGGCCAAATGCTTAGAAGCACCAGATTTGCGGAGGCTGTGGGTAGGGAAAATAAATCCAGTCCGGGTTTTGTCTGAACGGGGGGACCGGAGAGCTGCGAGGAATGGCTCGAGAAGAGGGGGGCGGTGGTGGAAAACACTCAACACAAACAGCTCGCGCCGAGGGACGGCAGCTGTAGGCCCGGACCGCGCGGGCGCAGCGGGCCGGGAGAGGCGCGCGCGGGCCCGGCCGCCGGCCGCATGGAGCGCAGCGCGGCCCGCGGCTCCCGGGCGGCAGCGGCGGCGGCGGCGGAGGCGGCAGCGCGCCGCTCGCTCACACCCACCCCCGCCCGCGGCCGCCGCGCCGCCCCGCCGTAGCTGCCGGCCGCCGGCGTCCCCGCGGGCCGGTCCAGCGAAGGCGGCGCCCGCGCCTCTGCAGCCAGTGGCAGCTGCAAGCCCGGGGAGGCGGCTCCCGCAGCGCCCCGCAGCCCCGCGCCCCGGGCGCCTGCGACCACAGCGGCCGCCCGGGGAGGAAGAGGAGGGGAAGGAGGAGGAGGAGGAGGTGACAAACTCTCCGGCTCCGAGCCGCGGCTGGCAGCCCGCGGTCAGGCATGCAGGCGCGGCGTCTAGCCAAGCGCTCCAGCCTGGGCAGCCGCCGGGGGGGCGCCACGCTGCAGGCGCCCGGACCCGCGCCCGCCAAGGAAGGCACCTTGCCCGGGCTCCCGCCCCTCGGCCCGGGCCCGGCCCCGGCCCCGGCCCCGGCCCCGGCCCCAGAGAGCTGGAGGCCGCCGCTGCCGCCGCCGCGCAGCGCCGGGACCGGCCCCCCTCGGGCCGCCGGGGCCGCCGCCGCCTCGTCGCCCGTGCTGCTGCTTCTGGGGGAGGAAGACGAGGACGAGGAAGGCGGGAGCAGGCGGCGGAGGGGGCTCGGGCGGGTGGAGGAGAAGCCCCGAGGGGGCGCGGAGGAGGAGGATGACGACGAGGAAGACGAGGACGAGGAGGTGGTCGTCGAGGTGGTGGACGGCGACGAAGACGAGGAGGACAGCGAGGAGCGCTTCCTGCCCCTCGGCCCCGGCCGCGCGGTCCTCAAGGGCCCGGCCCGGGGCGCATTGAAGGTGCGTGCTGGGCACAGCGGCGCGCGCGGGACCCGCCGGCCCGGGGAGGGAGACGGGCCCCGGCCCCGGGGCTAGGAGCGGGCTGAGGCCGGGGACTGGCGACCGGTGGAGGCCGGGCCGGGAGGGGTGTGTCAGGCGGCGCCGGTGCAGAGCGGGGGAACTGGTTAGCTCACACCTCGGGCCCCCAGCACCTTTTCGAGGCGGTCCCCCCCGCCCCCCAGTTCCTCAAAGGCCGGGTCGGGTTTGTTGTCTCGTGTGGGTGCAGGAAAAGGACACTTCTCCCCAGTGAGGTAGGGAACTTGGAGATGGGACGAGGTAGGCGCGGGTTTACGCCGGGTGGGGACGCGCGAGGTAAGAGAGGGAGTGAGATTTTATTCTTCCCCGAGGAAGCAGGAGTATTCTCCGTATTCTGAGGGCTAGCCAAGCTTATTGAAACTAGCAAGCAGCTTCTCTTGTCAATCTCTCAATCCCTTCTTCATCCAAGAACAATTGTTGATGAGTTTCCATCACAGATGTTTGTAAGGGAACCGGTAAGCCCAAAGCAAAAACCAAGCCCTTGGTTTCTACCTGCATTTAGCTGGCAGCTTTTGGCATTCCCGACCCTCCCGACCCCCCCCCCCGACCCCCCCATTTAAACTCGACATTGTTTAGCCTTTGGGTTTTTTCCCTCCTCGGAATTGCAAATGGGGAAAAAAGAGGAAATTGGGAAAAGTGGGGGGGGGGGGTGATAATTTGGCATTTAAAATGGATGTGAATTTCTGCTGAGAATTCTAGTGAAGTCTCTTGTGCACTGAAGCACAGAGAGATTTTTCCGTTTGTGTATCTTCAGGAGATAAGGGGTTTATTATTACACAACTGACTGGCTGGGCTTTCAGGCATGCGATTGGACAAAGCAAACCACGTTGAGGTTCATGCACAGTGTATGTTGCTAAGAAGTTTTGAGGGCAGCAAGTGGTAAGCGATGAAGTTAGTGTTTTTCCTCAAGAGTGGTTCTTAAAATCAACTGAGTAACTATTTACTGGAGTTTTCAGAGGATAGTGGTATATCAGGAAAAAAAGAAATACATAAACAAGTGAGCTTAATAGAGACTATTTATCTTCTGGGGCTTGGGGGGAAAAAAAAACTCCTCAAAGCATGAAATTGCAATTCCAAAGAAATGCTAAACATCAGCATTTAGAATATCTCAGAATAGACATAGGCACAAATTTGTTTCCTAGACCACCCTGGAAGTACGGGCTCTGGGAGTGAGGAATTTTCAGCAAGTAGTCATTCGGGATGATAGTTTTTGACAGTTGCTTGTTGGAATCCAGACCATGAGCTACTCATTACCATGGTCTGCTAAAAAGCCTGCATTGTATGGCTACAGGATATAGCTGGGATTGGAATTAAGTCACATGCATCGGTGACACTGAGTAACGCGAGTAGTGATTCCTTAGTGTTTTTGCCCAGAAATACTGACAGAAAAATTAATTGTAATTTATGCTCTGTGATCAAAGTAAACCCAATGTAGGAAAAAAATCAAACCTATGGAAACAGAATAACTAGGGTGTGATGATTCACATTATCAAAAAAGATTGTTTACATCTCCAGACAAGTTTCTGTTAAATTCTTTAAAAATGGGCTTCATTTTATAGCATTGTTTGCCCACAGCTTTGCTGTAATGTATACATTGAATAGTTTGAGGTATAATTATTTTTATTTTTTACTGCTTTCATGACATCTTGACACTGCATCTGAAGAGATTTTCTAATAGGTCATTTTTTCCTAATATTTTATTCGAATGCATATACAGTTTCAACAACTTATGCATATACTGATGCATTCATTTATTCAAATATTTATTGAGCACCTCCAGTGTGTGAGGTACTCTTCTAGAACGTAGCTGTGAGCGCCTTCCAGATGCACACATCTAGTGAAAAGAGTCATAGCAACAACAAACAAGTATGGCACTTGAGACTGTGATTGCACGCTATGAGGGAAATAATGATGTCACAGAGTCTAGGCGAAAGAAGAGAAAGCTGCTGTGGTATGGGGTAGACTTCCATGAAGAAGGGACATTTGATCTGAGGCCTGACACGTGCAGTTTGGGAAGATCTTTCCAGCAGAGGAAATAACAGTTGCTAAAGTCTTGAGGCGGAAAGGAGAAAAAGGTGAATGTGGCTGGAACTTGGTAGGTACGAGAAATGTCAGGGAGGCAGGTAGGAGCCAGCAACATAGGGCTTGGTGGGCCTTTCTAAAGTAGAGTATGAAGTTTTTGGCAAGTCGTAGGCAGTAAAGGCATACGAGGTGGTTTGCATTTTAAAAAAAATTCCTGCTGTATAGAGTATAGAAGACAGCAGGGAGAAGCAAGGAGACCAGTTGGGTGGCTACTGCTGCAGTCTGGTGAGAGGTGAGGGCAGTTTGGACTAACTAGGTTGACAGGAGTGGAGTTAGAGAGGAATGGACAGATTCGGGATCTTTTGTGAAGATCGGCCTGTAAGGACTTGCTGATGGCTCAGGGGAGGAGGGTGAAGGAATGAGAGGCCCCAGTGTAGAGGTTTGTTAAATGTGCCATTTGCTGAGATTGGGAAAACTGGGGGAACAACCAATTTTGTGAAAGAAAAATCAAGTGTTCTTTTTGGTCATGTTAAGTCTGAGATGACAATTAGACATGCAAATGGAGATGCAATTAGGCAGCTGTCTGTAGGATGTGGAGCTGAGGGGAGAGGTCAGGGCTAGAGAGAAAAATTTGGGAGTCGGTAGGATGTTGATGTCATTTAAAGCTGGGGACTAGAAAGGGAGTGTAGGTCAAAGGAGGACAGCCTTGGGCCAGACTTGGACACGTCACTATTTAAGTTTGGGTGTAGGAGGAGAAACCAGCAAAGATGAATGAGAAGCAGCAGCCAAACAAATTGATGGAAACCAGAGAATGTAAAGTCCCATAAGCCAAGAAGAAATAGTTCAAAAGGTGGAGAGTGCTGAACTGTTGAATACTACTGGGATGTTGAGTAAGATAGGCATAGAGATATATCCACTTAGATTAGATAATGTGGAGCTTATTGGTATTCTTGACTAAAGAATGCAAAGGCAGAATGCAAAGGCAGTGATGTCCTCACCTCTCACTGAATGGGAGGTGAGGACATAGTGACACATCTGAAAAACCCTCTTAACAAGTTTTATTGGAAAAGAGAGCAGAGAGAGGGACTATCTGGAGGGCATATGGTCTATATTTTTTTTTAACATAGGGTACAGTAGACTCTAGTGTAAGGACTACAGCATTATGGGAATTTCTTTTGGGGGAGGGGGATGCCTTCATTTTCTGTTGCTGTGTGACAAATCACCACAAACTTTTTGGCTTACAGCAGTTCTCACAGTATCTATGGGTTAAGAATCAGGTTCCACCTAACTGGGTCTGTTGCAGTGTCTCACAAGGCTGCAGTCAAGGTGTTAAGTGCGCTGTGTTTTCACCAGAAGGCTTAACTGGAGAAGAATGCATTTCTAAGTTCATTCAGATTGTGAGCAGAATTCATTCCCATGCATTTGCAGGTTTGACGGTCCCAGCTTCTTGCTGGCTATTGCTTGGATCCCCTTTGCTCCACCCATACTTTTTCTCCCCATAGTGCTTTGTCACTTGAACTTCCTCAATACGGCCTCTTACTTCATCAAGCCAGCAAGGGGAATCTTAGCGCCTGTCTTAGGAAGGTAGAATCTCTCATAATTCACTATAATCAGAGGAACAGTACGCCATTATTTTTGCCATATTCTGTTGGTTAGTACTGGGTCATAAGTTCCACCCACACTAATGGAAGGAGATATACAAGGGCATGAATACCCTTGGAAGAGGGTGAGGATCCTTGGGAGTCATGTTAGGGAAGAACCAAAGATGCAGAGAGAAGAGAGAAATTGCAGAAGGAAAGTCCTTGGGAAAGCCACAGTGGAGGGGATGTGTAACCCAATCACAGGGGTTGCCTTTAACAGAAGCAAAGAAACTTCTTCCGTTGAATTAAAGAAAAGGTAGGGAAAATGGGTAGTCGTATATTGTATGATAGTCAAATGAAGTAGTATTTGTCTTATGGCTTCTATTTTCCCCATGCAGCAGGAGGGAAGGTCATCAACTGAGAGTGGAGGAGAGTTGAAGGCTTGGCACAGTGCTGTGGGAGAGTAGGAGAGCAAACATACCGAGAAAGCAAATAGAGCTGCCAGAGAGTATCAAGGGCCCATCTGATATCTGTGGTTTTCCACTTATGGTGCAAGCAAGTCTGACTTGGTATGTGATTGTCCCAAATTCATTCCATGACTCATGCATGGAATAATAGTAATAAATAATGCTTATTGACTATCTAGTATGGTCAGTTGGTACAAGTCTAAATGTATAGTCTCATTTCAACTTTATTTCATATCCATGAGGCAGGCATTGTCATTATCATCCTCATTTTACAGAGGTGCTAGGCAACATGAAGATATACAGGTATTAGGTGGCAGAGCAGGTGTTTGAGCCTTGGGAAGTTGAACTCCAGAGCTATCACCCTTATTCCTTAAACCATATTGTCTCCTTGTAGACAAAGCAGAGAGCAGGATTCCTCAGGGAAAGCGGTTAGCCAGCTGGATGAGCAATGGAAAGAAAGAGAAGATCATACTGTTGAGGAAGTTGGTATACCTGTGACTTAAGAAAAGTAAGCTGTGATTTAAGAAAAGGACAGGAGGGGGGTGAGGGATGGTGAAGAGGTCATAGGTTAGTGGGTTGGAGAAAACAAAGAGTTAACCAATAAAATCAATAAAACAATGGGAATGGAATAAATGCAGCACAGTTTGGGTTCTAAAATATCATCAGTATGAATGAAAAATATTTTTAAACCAAGATCTATACTAAATGCTGTATATGAAAGAAGGTTTCATTAGAAATTATAATTTGGGAATCAATATGGCCCTTTCTCCACAGCTGAGGATAGAGCTGAAATACCACACCTGAGGTAGGGGGGCCACCTACTGGGAGCATGGTTCACATCTGTGGCCTGAGCTTCTAGTCACCTAAATGGAATCTCCCATAATTTATTTGGGGTTAATATACCCCAGGAGGACTTGGGATGGCCAAGGAGATTGAGGAATAGGTGCTATAAAGTATCTGAGATGTGTTGCTTGATTATTGTAACGGACACTAATCTAGGCTTTAAATGAGATAACAAAGAAACTTTGTATTGCACCTTTCTGTTTCTGATCAGAGGAAGCTTACGTATTTATGTGCAGTGGTGAGATTCTGCCCTCCACCCCCCAAAAATGTGAACCTCCTAGGCTCCTATATAAGGAACACTAAGCCCAGTAAATAATATCTTTATCCAGAGTTTAATAAAAAAAAAAAATACAAGGAAAATGTCAAATGGAGGAAGGATTCAATAGTGAGTTGCTATTCAATTAAGCAAAACAGCAGGGGCAGAGATAACGAGGCCCAGGGTTGTGCTCTGTGATGCTGTGCCTTAGTGTAGGGACAAGAACTGAAGCATCTGAAGAGATTGATCATTTGTTGGCATAATGGTTTAGGAAAAAACTGGATATGAAAAACTGGTAGTACTTCTATCAAGAGTTCATCTACTGGGGCACCTGGCTGGCTCAGTCAGTTAAGCATCCGACTTTGGCTCAGGTCATGATCCTACGGTTCATGAGTTCAAGCCCTGCATCAGGCTCTGTGTTGACAGCTGGGAGCCTGGAGCCTGCTTCACATTCTGTGTCTCCCTCTCTCTCTGCCCCTGCCCTGCTCACACTCTCTCTCTCTCAAAAAGTGAATAAATTAAAAAAAAAAAAATATATATATATATAAGAGTTCATCTATTGAAAAACCATGAAGAAAGATGTTTAAATGAGATAATACATGTCAAAGTTCCTACTCTCGGTACTGAATAAATATTAATTGAATGGAATCTGCTTCCTAGGTGCCAGCTCTTCAAGGATGGTTAACACATCTATTAGACTATATCTTGAATATCAGATGACTTTTAAGAATCCTTTGGCAGAGTCTGTGCAGCAAACACTGAATTCCAATTTGCTAACAAGCATGTGTCTTACAAATGCTCTGTGTTGGCTCAAGTGAAAGACATGTGCTTAAGATACCAGACAGAGTTGTCATTCACTGAATCATAGACTGCTGGAGTTGGAAGGGAAACAGAGATTATCTAGTAATCCAATACCCTCATTTGACCACTGAGGACACGGAGACCGTGAAAGGTGGAATGCCTTGTCCAGCTAGGGCTGCTTAGCGAGTTTGGTGGGGCTAGGATTAGCACCCTGATCTGCCAACCTCAAGTTATGACCCTCAAGTTAGTTTCTTGTGCTAAGAATGTTCTGCCGTTCACTCCCTTAGAACTGTGGCTAGAGAGATCACAACTTTCTGAAGTGATCTGCCACTGCTTATCAACTTCTATTTGTGGAAAGTTCTTCCTACATAAAGTACCTCAGGCAGAGGTGACCTCACTGCGGCTGTGGTCGCATGTGATAGGCTGGGCGGGACCCCCTGAGAATCCTGCCTGGGCCAATCCCTCATCCCTGTGCAGTTTCCAAAGGACATGTGTACTCAGCCCTTAACTGGGACCTCTCCTCCTTCGCCGAAATGTTCCTACTAGTTGATTATAGAAGCATTAGAAAAAAGAGGGAGAAAAGCAAGAAGCCAAGACCTATCTTGAATCTTTTTACCCCTGACTCTTACTGAGAAGGAGGCAGAGGCAGTTACAGCCCTGTGTGTGCTTGACTTCTTAAAACACAGAGACACTATTCATTTGTAAATCTGTCCCAGTCAGATTACTGTGTCTTCCACCTCAAGAAGGGTTCAGAGAGGAGAGAGGCACGGGAGCATTTCCCCTCCCCCTTCAGTGTGCAGGATCAGAACTTCTGACCTGAGCTACTGGTCTTGTGACCATGACTTGATACAAAGTCTGCTAAAGTCAAGGAAATTTGCCCTGTCCAATCTCACCTTAAGGTGAATGCCTGGTTTCCATTAGACTTTCTGAAGTATTCGAGAATATTCGGAGGCTCTCATAACCAGCCAGAATTCTGGCCTAGCCAAATCTCTATCGTTGAAATAAGGGTGATTTTCTTTGGGTTTGTTGTTCATGTTCCTGTCCATTCCCTTTGTAGAAATTTATTGTGGGCTCTTGCTTATCATGTCCCTAATACACATGTGGGAAATAACAGTGAATAAGACCTACTTTCAGGGAGCCCACAGTCTAACAAATTCCTGCCAAATTGTCTGTAAAGAAGTTTGAAGCCCTTTTTCTTCTTTATCCCTAAGATCAAAATTAGATCCGCTGAGAGACTTTACTTGTCTACCACAATCTGGGATGTAATTTTGATACGTACCCTAAAACAATTGTAGCCAAACAATCTATACTAAGAAGATTGTGTGGTTTGGTCAGGAGGTAATTTCTGAGTAGCTAGTCCAAGCATGAGTTTAAATCACTGAATCTGGCATATAACCTTGGTTGCTCTCACTGGATGAAATGGAACAGAGTATCACTGTGAGATAGGTGTAGTAGAATTAAAGTGATTAAATTTTTACGCTTCGTCGAAGATACTGTTTTGGAAAGTCCAGTGTTACGATTTATATGTAGGGGAAACAGGCTCAACTCTAGAGTTTTGAAGGCAGGTCTGGGAGTTTAGGGTAAAGAGGTTAGCAGTAACATATGGAGGGGAGGGGGTACATTCAACTTGCAGAACAACCTGGGGCCTTGAGGTGCAAAGAAACAAAGGGATCCTGCCTTTATGTTGCTCTATGAGGACTGACTTACAGCGTGTTGTATTGATGCTCTGCCCTACAGTTACCAGTAACACACTTGCCTTCCTTATGTTTTTGTCATAATGGAAGGTTAAGTGAAAGTAAAATCTTCCTGATTCAGACTAATTGGGGATGGCTCGTCAAAATAAGTGAATGTCAAAAGTGCTCCAACATTTTAAATGAAATCCATATTTTAAAGAGGTGGTGTGCCTTGAAATACCGTTTGATCAAACCTGCAGACAGAATAATTTGAGTCCATTAGTGTGACCTTCATTGTGGGCTCTTCAGTGAGATGGGAGA
Source organism: Prionailurus bengalensis (assembly GCF_016509475.1). NCBI lineage: Eukaryota > Metazoa > Chordata > Mammalia > Carnivora > Felidae > Prionailurus > Prionailurus bengalensis. The sequence goes on along the minus strand of NC_057353.1, from coordinate 29,429,236 downwards.
GAGCAGGCTTGAGTCAAAGCAGGTGTTCCTGCTAGCTACCCCTGACTCCACTTTACCTCTCTGTAGATAGATCAAGAAGTGATATAACACAGGGTCTGGATTCAAATTCTGGCTTCTCTATTTGCTAGTTGTATGGCCATATCAAGTTGCTTAACATCTGTATGCTTTGTTTGCATCTATAAAATTAGGACAATGTTGTCTTGTCATTGCCTGTTGTTATTGAATATGGCCCAAAGACCTCCTGAAATTTGAAGTGGATGGCAGTTTATCTCTTTTGTGGTTTCAGAGAATCTTTTATAAAATTTTGCTCAAGGATACAAAATTCCACAGTTATTTTGACTATTACAACCTCCTCCTTATTATGTTACCAAGGTATTTAAGAGAACTCCTTCCTGAAGTGACTTCGTTCATCTGAATTCTCTGGTTCCATTGTATATGTGGTGAGCTTGAATCTTGCTTTTTATCTCGGGAAGCTGTGAGCCATTTATATACTTGTGCAAAGAGGACAGATATTCTGTCTCTTAGGTTCATAGTCTGCTCAGATCCATAGCTCTTATACTAGAATAAATGCTGCTATCCAAAGAGGTGAGAAGAGTTTTATCATATGCATTGAACGTGGGTTGTTTAAAAGCTGTGGTAAGGGGGCTCATGGGTGGCTCAGTTGGTTAAGCATCCGACTTCAGCTCAGGTCATGATCTCACAGTTTGTAGGTTCGAGCCCCATGTCAGGCTCTATGCTGACAGCTCAGAGCCTGGAGCCTGCTTTGGATTCTGTGCCTCTCTCTCTGCTTCTTCCCCCCCACCCCCACTCTTTCTCTCTCTCTCTCTCTCTCAAAAATAAACATTAAAAAATATTTTTTTAAAACAGCTGTGGTGAAAATAACAGTAATGTCATCTTCCACCACCTCTCACTTCATATGGTGAAGAATCTCCGAGGTGTGGGTTTGTCCTTGCTGTTATCTGCATTTGAGTCTAGGACCTGTTGTACTTTTGTTTGGTCAAGAAGTCATTCTTTGTTCTTTCAGTAGATTGGGATGTGTAGCCCAAAGTGTACCTTTCAACTCTGGTACCTATTTGCTTCTATTAGGGAGAGATCCAGAAGGAGGAGAAAAGGACTCTATGGTTAAACAACTTGGGGAAATTCTGGTTAAGAACAGAGACATAGTTTTTTTTTAAGTTACAAAACATTTTAAACATAGAGGAAGTTGAAGAATAGTACAACACCCATATACCTATAAATATATAAAGAAGTTATTGATCATAGATGCCAATGGCCATTTTGAGTTTCTAAGAAGGTGACTACGTTTAGATACATTTAGAAAATACTGGTTTATAATTATTTTTATAATGAGAAATCCGTGGATAAGTATCTTGTATTTGGGATAAATAACTGAAACTGCATTTAAAAAAAATTATTTTGAGAGAGAATGAAACCAAGTGTGAGCAGGGGAGGGGCAGAGAGACAGAGTGAGGGAGAAACAGAGAGAATCCCAAGCAGGCTATACACTGTCAGCACAGAGCCCAACATGGGGCTGGACCCTAAAATCGAGTGACATCATGACCTGAGTCAAAACCAAGAGTCAGATGCTAAACTGACTTGAGCCACCCAGGTGCCCCTAAAGCTGCATTATTAAAGAAATAAACTGTCACACATGCAGAGAAAGATTAAAGTGTTGTTTGTGGGTCATGCAACCTTTGAAATATTTTCCCTAATAAAGCTGATAATTTTTTCAGTGTCAAGTTTCTAAAACAAACAAAAAAGAGTATTGCATGTGGTAAATTTTCACCTGCGTATCTGTGAATACCATTCTTGTGTGTGAAGTTTAAAAACTGGTAGAGAACACTACCTTTCTTGGTATATCAGTCTCCATTAAGGGTCAAGTGGAGGAGATGGCAGTTGTGAGAGGTGCCATCGTAACAGAATTAAAAAGTGCCAAGGGAACAGAAAATCACAAGGTGTTTATACCCAGGAAAGAGTATCCGATAATATGTTTTCCACATTCTAAAAGGAAAATGACATAAAATAGCAGAATAATCTAAATGAAAAGAGCATATACAGTGGGTAGGATATTCGGATTGACACATTTTCTGTCAGCAACAGTGTGACTGTTGCATAAAGGAGTTAAGCATTTGTGAACACTGAATACATTGTATAAGGACTCCTATTGTTCAATATTTATTTCAGTATTACCCAACATTTAATGTATTATAATTCATGGAGGAACCTCAGAGTTAACGTCAGTTGACCCTCTTTGTAATCTTGGAAGGTGAATATTATTATCCCCATTTATATTTGTGGAAAATAAACCCCAGAGAAGAATAGGTCAGTTTCTTCTGTCTGCCTATCTATCATAATTTTGTACCAAATAACATAGATATTTGTCAAACACTGGAGAAAACAGTGAGGACCAACAGATTTAAGAACTTAAATCTGGTACTTAAGCAACAGTGGTAATTTAAAGAGATAGGGGTATTTCGGGGTAAATTATAAAAACAATATGAAATGCAGTTTTTATAGGTTGTCATAAACATTTCATGTAGCTTGTGCATGCTTTACAAGTCAACTACAAGAGCTTAGTAAAGGCCAATCAATACTCATTAATTTCCGTTAATTTAGGTTAGGACCCAAAGTTTATTTAAATAACATTTTTTTTAAAAAAGTAAACTTTTGAGGCATTAAGGGAAAGACAACTTGTTGCATACAAGGGAGCCCCTATGACTATCAAATTCCTCAGCAAAAACATTACAGGCCAGATGGGAGTAGCATGATATAATCAAAATGCTAAAAGGGAGAAAATTTCAACCAAGAATACTATGCCAAGGAAGGTTATCATTCAGAATTGAAGAAGAGAGCTTTTTAGAAAAACAGAAGCCAGAGGAATTCATCACTGCTAAACCAAGCCTTACAAGAAATGTTAAAGGAGCTTCTTTAAGCTGAAAAGAAAGGGCACTAATTAGTAACAAGAAAACATATGAAAGTAAAACTGTCACCAGTAAAGGTAAATATATAGTAAATGTAGTGAATTAATCACTTATGAAGCTTATGTAAAAATTAAAATACAAAAGTAGTAAAAAAAAAATATACCTACAATAATTAAGGGATACACAAAAGAATATAAAATGTGACATTAAAAACATAAAACTTGGGGGAAAGGAGTAAAATGGGAGAGTTTTAGAATGGGTCCAAACTTAACTTGCTATTAACTTGTTATAAAATAGACTGTTATATATATACACTGTTATATGTACCTCATGGTAACTACAAAGCAAAAACCTATAGTAGATACACAAAAAATAAAATGAGAAAGGAGCCTAAGAAAATTACACTACAGAAAATCATTAGAAGACAAGAAAAGAAAACAAGAGAACAATGGAACAGAGAGAAACTACAAAACAGCCAGAAAACAATGAACAAAATGGCAATAATACATACCTATCGGTAATTACTTTAAATGTAAATGGACTAAATTCTCCAATTAGGAGACACAGAGTAGCTGAATGGATTTAAAAAACAAGACCCATCTATATACTGTCTATAAGAGACTCACTTCAGATGTAAGGACACACATATACTGAAAGTAAAGGGATGGAAAAAGATGTTTCATGCAAATGGAAACCAGAAGAAATCCGAGGTAGCTATACTTATCAGATAAAGTAGGCTTTAAAACAAAAATTATAATAAAAGACAAATATGGGCATTATATAATGATAAAGGGTTAGTCCAGCAAGAAGATATAACATTTGTAAATATTTATCCACCCAACATAGGAGCATCTAAATTTACAAAACAATTATTAACAGATTTAAAGGAGAAATTGACAGCAATATAATAATGCAAGGGGACTTTAATATCCCACTTATATCAATGGGTAGATCATCCGGGCAGAGAATCAATAAGGAAGTAACAGCATTAAATGACATATTAGGTCCGATGGGCTTAATAGATACATACCGGACGTTTCATCCAAGAGCTGCAGTATACACATCCTTCTTCTTTTTTTTAAAGGTTATTTATTTATTTTGAGAGACAGAGACAATGTGAGTGGGGGAGGGGCAGAGGGAGAGGGAGAGAGAGAGAGAATCCCAACCAGGCTCTGTGCTGCCAGCACAGAGCCTTGATGTGAGGCTCAACCTCATGAAATTGTGAGATCGTGACCTGAGCCAAGACCAAGAGATGGATGCCACCCAGGTGCCCCTACACATTCTTCTGGAATGCACATGGAATTTAAGTGTGCATATTCTCTGGAGCAGACCATATGTTAAGCCACAGAACAAGTCTTAATAAATTCAAGAAGACTGAAACCATGTTAAGCATCTTTTCCAACCATGATGGTATGAAACTAGAAATCAATTACAAGTATAAAACTGGAAAAATTGCAAATATGTGGAAAATAAAAGACCTACTGAACAACCACTTGGTCAATGTAGAAATCAAAGGAGAAATAAAAAAAATACCTTGAGACAAATGATAATGGACATTTAACATACCAAAGTCTGTGAGATGCAGCAAAAGCAGTTCTAAGAGGGAAGTTTATAGCAACACATGCCTACCTCAAGAAATAAGAAAAATCTCAAATAATCTAACTTTACACCTAAAGGAAATAGAAGAGCAAATGAAGTCTAGAGTTGGTAGAAGGAAGGAAATAATAGAGGAGAAATAAATAAAAAAAAGACTAAAAATACAATGGAAAAGATCAATGAAATTAAAACCCGTTTTTTTTTTTAAAGATAAAATTGGCAAAGTCTAGTGACTAGACTCACTAGGGATAAAGGAGAGAGGGCTCAAATAAATAAAGTCAGAAATGAAAGAAGTTACAACTGCTATACCAAGGAAATACAAAGGACCAGCAGAGACTACTATGCCAACAAATTAGACAATCTAGAAGAAATGGATAAACTTCTAGAAACATAGTATCTTCTAAGACCATGATGAAATAGAAAATTCTTAACAGACTGATTACTAGTAAAGTGATTCAATCAGTAATCAAAAAACTGAACAAAAAAAATTCAAGACCAAGAGGTGATTTATACTGGTGATTTATACTAAACATTTAAAGATTTAATATTATCTTTTTCAAATTTTTTTTAAAAAATTGAAGGGGAGGGAATGCTTCCAAACTCATGTTACAAGACCAGTATTACTCTGATATCAAAATCAAACAAGGGCACCACAAAAAAGAAAATTACAGGGTAATATCCCTGTTGAACATAGATGCAAAATCTTCAACAAAATATTAGCAAACTGAATTCAACACATTAAAAGGCTCATACACCATGATCAAGTAGGATTTGTTCCAGGGATGCAAGGATGTTTCAGCATCTATAAATCAATTGCTGGGATACACCACATTAACAAAATGAAGAGTAAAAATTACATGATCTTCTCAATAGACCCACAAAGCATTTGACAAAATTTAACATCCATTTATGATAAAAATCTCAACAAAGTGAGTATAGATTGAACATACCTCAGCATAATAAAGGCCATATAGGACAAGCTCAAAGCTGAGATTATACTCAGTGGCAAAAATCTGAAAACTTTTCATTTAAGATCAGAAGACAAGGATGTCCACTGTCACAATTTTATTCAACATAGTATTATGCTAGAAATTCTAGCCATAGCTTTTAAGGAGGAAGAAGAAATAAATGCATCCAAATTGGAAAGGAAGATGTAAAACTGTCACTATTTGTAGATGATGTGATTTTATATATAGAAAACCCTGAAGAACTAAGTTGGAACTAAGTTGGAACTAAGAAACGAATTCAGAGAGAGAGGGAGACAGAAAATCCCAACCAAGCAGGCTCTGTGCTGTCAGTGGGGAGCCCCATGCAGGGTTTGATCCCATGAACTCCTGATATTATGACCTGAGCCGAAATCAAGAGTCAGCTGCTTAGCCTACTGAGCCACCCAGGTTCTCCCTATTATAACTTTTTATGTAAAAATAGTTTTTCCTAATAACCTTTATGCTAGATTGCAAGAAGAATCAGGTGACCAAAATCACTATAGGAAGTTGAAAGAACGACCTTTTTGAACAGAAATTTCTTTTAGAATAAGAATAAAGAGCTACAAAAAAAAAAATACTATCACTCAACATATGGCTAAAAGCACATTTTCAGAACCTCTTGAACACCCACCAAGCACTCATGTAACAAGAAATGCAAATAGCAGTCCCTGCTCTTTCTGTAAACCCTATCTTGGGTCATTTCAAACTGTCAAGCTGCTCCTCTCTCACTGCCAACCATCTCATTCCCGTTCTAAGATGCTACTAGTTCATTGCTTACATGGAGTCAGATGTCCATTTTCCTCCTTCTCTGCCCCTCCCCTGCTTGTGTGCACTATCTCTCTCTCTCTCAAAATAAATAAACTTTAAAAAAATGTAATAGAAATGATGTAGTTTCGTTGTATGCCTGTGTTTTTATGTTAAAATTAAGATACCTCAGGGGTGCCTGGGTGGCTCAGTCGTTTGAGCGTCTGACTTCGGCTCAGGTCATGATCTCACAGTCCGTGAGTTCAAGCCCCACATCGGGCTCTGTGCTGACAGCTCAGAGCCTGGAGCCTGTTTCAGATTCTGTGTCTCCCTCTCTCTCTGAACCTCCCCCATTCATGCTCTCTCTCTCTGTCTCAAAAATCAATAAAGGTTAAAAAAATTAAAAAAAAATTAAGATACCTCAAAGATCTTGTTTACCTTCAGTGATGAGTTGATGGTTTTATTGTTTAAAAAAAATTTTTGGCTGTTTCATTTAATCCCATAGTTACTTCATTCAACAAATATTCACTGAGCTCCTACTCTTTGCCAGCTGCAAGAACATAGGTAAGAACAAGACTTGGAAAGAGTTCCTGTTCACACACTATTTGAGACAGATAATAACCTGTGTTTACTGGTGGTGCATTACAGAGATAAGAATGGAAGAAGAAAGAAAGAAAGAAAGAAAGAAAGAAAGAAAGAAAGAAAGAAAGAAAGAAAGAAAGAAAGAAAAAGAAAGGAAGAAAGAAAGAAAGAAAGAAAGATCTCTATACTGATTTTGAAAAGAGAGAGTATAAATTACTAATGTCAAGAATGAAAGGATGTCACTACAGATCTTACAGATTTTAAAAGGATAATCAGGACATACTATGTTAGTAGAGGATTTTATGCCAGTATGTTATGCCAGTACTTTTGATGGCTTGGAGAAATGGGAAAATTCCTTGAAAAACATAAATTAAATCTGACCACAAGAAGTAACAGAATATTTAACCCACCATCTGTTAAATAAATGGAATTTATGGTTAAGGACCTTTGCACATGGAAAACTCCAGGCTTGGATGGCTTCACCAGTGAAATCTATCAAATACTTAAGGAATAAATAATACCAGTCTTACAAAAACTTTTACCAAAAAAGAATATGGAATTTTCCCAGTACATTTTAAGAGATCAACATAACCCTGATACTGAAAATATCCAATGACCTTACAAATAAAGAACATTATAGACTTTCATGTAAATAGACACAAAAATACTAAACGAAATATTAGCAAATCAAATCTAGCCACATAAAAATGGATAATACATTATGATCAAAGTTTTCCCTCTCTGGGAATGTACTTTTGGTGAAATACTTGACAATTAACTGGTATAATTAACTACAGTAGTATACTGAAAGGAAAAAGCCACATGATCATCTCAAGAAGTATGAAGAAAACAAAGTTCAACACCCATTTGTAATCAAAAAAAAATTCTCAACAAATTAGAAATAGGACAGAAATTCCTCAAACTGATAAAGATTGTATATAAGAAACCTATAATTGACATCATGCTTAATAGAAAAATCAGTTCACCAACATCAGGAACAAGCAAGCATGTGTGCTCTAACCCCTATATTCATTGTGTTGGAGGTTTAGCCAGTGTGATAAGGCAAGAAAAATACATGAAAGACATAAAGATTAGAAAAAAAAGAAAGTAAAGCTGTCTTTCTTTGCAGATGATATGATCACATACAGAGAAACTCTTAAGGATTTTGGCAAAACTACTAGAACTGATTAGTGAATTTAGCAAAGTAATAGTATACAAGGTTATTTTATAAAATTCATTTGCATTTGTAAAATAAAATTTTTTAAAAATTGCAATGACATCAAAAACTAAACATTTGGGAATAAAATTAAATAAGAATGTACAAAAAATGTGTAAGATTAAAACACTGATAAGAGTAATTCAAAAGGACCTAAGTAAATGTATCGATATACCGTGTTCAATGAAAAGATTCAATATGGTTAAGATGTCAGTTCTCCACATTGGGGCACCTGGGTGGCTCAGTCAGTTAAACATCCAACTTCGGCTCAGGTCATGATCTCATGGTTCATGAGTTTCAAGGCCTGCCTCAGGCTCTGTGCTGACAGCTCAGAGCCTGGAGCCTCCTTCGGATTCTGTGTTTCCTTGTCTCTGTGCTCCTCCCCTGCTCTCACTCTGTCTCTGTCTTTCAAAAATAAATAAACATTAAAAAAAAGATGTTAGTTCTCCACAAATGGATTTATAGATTCAGCATGGTCCCAGTCAGAATCTCAGCAAGAATTTTGCAGTAATTGACAAGCTAATATAAAATGGGTGGAAATGCAAAATAACTATAATAGTCAAAACAATTTTGAAAAATAAGAATAAAATTGGAGGACTTATTCTACTTGATTTTGGGACTTGCTATAAAGTGAGAGTAGTCTGGGGCACCCAGATGGCTCAGTCGGTTAAGTGACCAATTCTTGATTTCAGCTAAGATCATGATCTCACTATTGTGAGATCAAGGCCTGCATCAAGGTCTGGGCTGAGCATGGAGTCTTCTTGGGATTCTCTGTCTTCCTCTCTCTCTGCCCCTCCCCACTCTCTCCCTCATGCTCACTCTCTCTCTCTCTCAAAATAAATAAATAAACATTAAAAAATAATAATAATAAAGTGAGAGTAATCTAGACAATGTGCTCCTGGTGCTATACAATAGGCAGATTTAGGCAACAGAATAGAGAGCCCCAAAAGTAGACCCACGCAAAAATGGTTCAACAAAGGCACCAAAGAAATTGAGTGAAATCTTTTCAACCACTACCCATATGGAAAGAAAATCCCCCAAAAACCTGTACCCTTACCTTGTACCATACACAAAAATTAATTCAAAATGAATCAGATACAAACAGAGAAGTTAAAACTTATCAAGCTTCTCAAAGAAAACAGAAGAGATTATCTGCTATCTTAGGGTAGGCAAAGGTTTTTCAGATAAAAACTAGAAAGTACTAATGTAAAAGAAAAATAGGTAAATTAGACAGTCAAACTTGAAGACATTTGCTCATCAAAAGACACAAGAAAATAGATCAATAATTAAGTGAATTTCCTTTGCTGTCACTTTCATCTTGGGATAGCCAAACATTAGATTCATTTAATGCCTACTTTGTACCAGCCACTTTGCTGAATGCAGAGAATATACTATTGAACAAGAAGGACGCAGTCCTCCTGGAACATTCAATTTGGTGGGAGAATAGTCAAACTAATAAATATTATGAAATGATAACTGCAAGGATAATGAAGGCATAGGACTCATATTGCAGTTTTCATTTTACAAATGTAGAAACCTGGCAGTGGTTAATAATTTGCTAAGTTGCAAAGCCAGTCTAAGCTCATATTTGCTGACTCCTATTCTCCTGTCCCCCCCTTTTTTTCCTGTTGTTTTAAGCAAAAAGAGCGGAATTTAAAACTTAAGCTTAGTAACTAGGATCAAGTAGTAAATGGTATTCATGTTTTTAGTTTACTACAAAGAGAAATAGAAGTGTAGCTATTTAAAGAAATTCCATTTTAATGTTGCTGTCTTAACAGCCTTGTTTTAAAATTAGTTTTTCAGACTCTGATACCAACACCAAAGTTGGGCAAGTTTCCCTAATTATATTCTCTTGTAATGTAATGCCCAGTGAGTTGGAAAGGAGAACTCTGCTCAGGCAGCCCCTCTAATCTTTGCTAAGTATTTTTGGTGTATCCTTTTTAAAAAGTTGGCAAAGTGGACAGGAAGGCACTGGCGAGTAGAAGCAGAGAAAAATATAGGACTTGGAGCTTATCACGTGGGAAAGAAGACTTTACTTTCTAAATATGTAATGGAAAATTAATGTTTTGTTCTTCTTTCTACCCTTTGATGGGTGACAGCAAAACATTGATTATGTCTTGTGTTCTTAAAGTGTTTTACACTCTTTACGGTCATTCCATATATGGGACCTCTTATAATATCCTTTCAGTTTTATCAGAAGGCAACCATGGCAAGAGGTTAAATGGTTCTTTCAAGATCATGTAATAAATGACTTTGAGTCCTTTCTTTCTGATCTTCCTCCTTGTTTGTTTTTATCTCATTTGTCATGGGTTTGTAGATTTTCATGTTGATATCTTCCATTGAGACTCATTCTTGCTTTAGTCGGTTTACTCATGTGAAACTAGCGATACCCATCTTGTTTCTCAGTAACTTCCAGGCCATCATCATTGTGTCCCCTTCACCCCAAAATATCTGTTAATTCACAGTTGCCCCATCTTATTGGTACAAACCACACACCCCCCCCCCCCAAAGTGCTTGTGTAGGAATAGAAACTCAGTAAACATTCAAATGAACAGAAAATGAAAGAACAAGCAAGTTATTGTATGGATTCTCTCTGATCATTTTCCCCTATCACCTTTCTTTTCAGTGTCTCATCTATTACCACATCCTATTTGTGTTTCTGCCATGTTGTTTTCTTCCCCAATAATTATTATCTTCATTCCTATGGTATCCCCACTGCTTACTTTGTTTCCTTGCACTTCCTCCTCATTGAAGTCCATTTTTCACAGAATTGGAAATCTGACAGTTGGAAATCGGAAAATTGATATTTCTATCCAAAATAATCCTAAGTTTGGCGTGCCTGGGTGGCTCAGTCGGTTAAGTGTCTGACTTTGGCTCAGGTCATGATCTTGCGGTTCGTGAGTTTGAGTCCCACATCAGGCTCTGTGCTGAACCCAGAGCCTGGAGCTCTGAACTCAGCTCTGAACTCAGAGCCTGGAGCCTGCTTTGGATTCTGTGTTTCCCTCTCTCTCTTCCCCTCCCCTGCTCACACACACACACACACACACACACTCAAAAATAAATAAGCATTAAAATAAATAAATAAATAAAATAATCCTAGGTTTGACATAACTTTCTCTTATTATAGAGGCAATATTTGTAGAATATTTTTAAGTGCTGATAAGAAAAAAGGAACTAATAATCATCTAAAATTCCATTTATCTTTCACAGGTAACCACCATTCATTCATCTGACTGTGTATATCCTCCCAGATCAACAGGAGTGCTATCACTTATAGGGAGATCACATATCTGGCAAACTATTCTTGGTGACCCACCCTAAAACAAAAAAACCAGCTAACAATGCTAGAGTAGCTGAAAGAGACATAAAAATGCAGCTCATACTTGCTTAAGTAAAATTAGAAAATATTTACTTAGTGCTGTGGTATGCAAAACACCATGCTAGGCATGTCGGGAACTCAAAAATAGCAATAATTATTTTGTACTTCCTAGGAGTTTTCAGTCCAGTGAGAAACACACACCCCTTACCTTATTCACTCTTACTCAGTACAGTCCCCACAAATGTGGTTATGTGGTTTCTTGGACTGCAGCAAATTAAAAGTCAGGAATTAGTAGGAAGAAAGTACATCTCCCTACCAACAGTCAGTGTCTGAAGAGCAAGAAGCATGAACTGATGTTGATGGAGGATCTGGAATCTATATTTCAAGTACTGTGCTAGTGAGCATATGAAATAGGAAATTTTACACTCTGGATCCATGTAATGTGGTAGCAAGGAGCTCCTGATGGCACATCACTCAGTATTGCAGTTTAATATTTCCATGACCTTGTACCATCAGGAAAAGTTTGTTATGCTCAGTAGAGAGACAAGAAGGCAACTAATACATTTGAGAGAAATTTGCAACAAAAATTATTAAAGTTTATCAGTCAAAGGGGTAGAAACTTCTTTTATTAAAAACCAATTTATGTGGCATATGTCCACTAACATTGATGGGATTATTACTTTTACCATGAGTACAACAACATGGAAGTACATTGCCAATGATTTCACTCATTCCCAACAGTTGTCTAAGGGTTTATGGCCTTGTCAGTAAGGCCCCATATTGCTCTCCTGACATTCCTTTCCAGGTGCAGATCTCAAAGATCCAAGAGATGATATTCTAACCTTAGTGTGCAAAATATGTTGGACATATAACATATAGTGTGTTTTTCAAGGGGTCGCTATTGACAGAGGGCACTGGATTCCTTTCTTAGCTGTTGCTCTAAAAGTCAGAGTGACCTATAGAAAAATAAGTCCCAGCCCTCATGCGCCTCTTAACATACAGGGTCCTGAATAGGCAGGGGTTTTCTCTTTCAGCCTTTGCTGTCTAAATGGGGATCCTGAGAGATCCCTGCCAAAGTCAGCTGGAAAAAATAATTATGTCCCTGCCTTGCCTTTGGCTCATGCATTTTCCCTAGATCATGAGAATCAACTTGCCACTGTTTTCCAAAAATGAAACAATAGCCTGACCTAGGAGGCTGATGGCTAGGGACAATCAGGAAGCAAACCTGTTTTACTTGTCACCTGCTTTATGTCAGGCACTTTCCCATGGTCCCCACGTGAGGTGTTCCTGTCACATAGAGGAAACAAACATATTTGCAGATATTTATAGTACAGTCTTCTGAGTTCTGTAGTAGTGAGCTCAAACGTGTTCTGGGAACACAGAAAAGGGAAAGTTAACTACTTAGGGGAGTCCATGAAGGCTTTGGAGTAAATGATGTTAGAACTAATTCTAAAGGCTGACAAAGAGATTGTAAAGTGGAGAATGAGGTGAATGGTACTCCAAGCAGAAAGCAAGGCAAAACAACAAGGGAAGCACAGAGTGAGTGCAGAGACCAGGGGACAGAAAGGAGCCTAGTGGAAGGACAGGGAGATGAGGGTGTTAGAAGCAGCCATTAGCGTTAGGATATCGGCCTTGCTGACTTTGCTGGGGACACATCCTGCCAGTGTCATGCATCATATAAGAAGCATTTCAGTTTCGGGGCACCTGGGTGGCTCAGTCGGGTAAGCGTCTGACTTTGGCTCAGGTCATGATCTCAGGGCTGTGAGTTTGAGCCCCGCGTCGGACTCTGTGCTGACAGCTCAGAGCCTGGAGCCTGCTTCGGATTCTGTGTCTCTCTCTCTCTGCCCCTCCCCTGCTCGCACTCTGTCTCTCTCTCCTTCAAAAATAAATAAACATTAAAAAAAATTTTTTAAACAAGCATTTCAATTTCATAAGGAGGGTTTTTTGGGGGGAGGGAGGCGATTACATACTTTTTATCCGATGCTTGTATTGGGCATGAATTTTAAGTCGTGTGCTTATAAATACAGAAATAAAAGACTGTGGAAAGATCACGATAGCCTACCCGTTCTGAAACATTTGCAAACAGCTAAGTTTCTATGTTAGAGAATACTAACAGCAAACGAAAAAGACAAATTTCTGGTGAATTTAATCTCATACCATGCATGTAATATGAAGCTAATAATGGGGCTGTAATGAAAAAGCAAGCCACGATATTAACCACAATTAGGAATGAAGTTCCATATAGTACATGATTAAAATACAAATATGAATAAAGGTACAAAATCAGCAAAATCTCAATACATTTGAATAAAATGCCAGCAAGTTACCATTGCTTATTAATGCAAAATGATACTTCAGGAAAAACTGATAACGAAACATAACAAACTTAACTGAATCCCAGTGTTATGCTCATAGTTTTTAAAAAAGCAGATACTTTACCAGGAGCAAGACCAACTAAATTCTAAAAGGAAACATATTTCAATGAACATTAAAGCTATAGGACAGGTCCCCCGAATGTACAAAACTATCATAAAAGTTTTAATCTTCACCCTCAGACCGTAAAAATACATCATCTTCAGGGCCAGGTAAACAGAACCTGAAAATCCACCACCATTGCCAGAATCCCAAGGATCCCCTTCACTACTGGAACTCACTGGAGTGCAGATCGAGTCGGCCCCGATGTGCAGAACACCACCTCCCAGTCCCTTTGCAGAGTTTGGTTGCAAAGTTGGTAGCTATTAAGGTAGAACTCAGTATTAAGTAACACTTTTGTCACTTTTGACCCACAGACTACAACAGTAATACATTTAAAACTAGAGTCTGAGGTAAATAATAAATTCCACCTCAGCTGGACTAGATTTATTTGCTGTGCGTGGCCTACTTCTGTGAAGAAGAGGACCCATGTGTTTCCTAGGATGTGTTGTGTCGCTGTTCTTACCACTGAGGAGGGTGGGGGCAGGGTAGCAGAGCGGGGGCCTGGTAACCGTTAGCCACACTTCGCCTCAGGTGGTCCTCCTTCCATCTGTAATATGGTATCTGAAGCATAAAATGCATTTGAGGGTAAGGCTGTGCATCTAGATAAGTACTTAAGATTTTTCTGCATAAATGAGGTCGTCTGCCTTAGGTTTGTTCAGATTTGCAGTAGCATTGTACGACAGATACGTTTGTGCCTTTTTTTCTCTGCATTCTCATGATGTTTCTGTTAGAACTATGTAATACTTAAATGTAGTGCCCACTTATTCTATGTATCTTTAGATTTCATCTTTGTTATTTTTTTTTCTTTTTTGTAATCGGGCTATTTGTCTAATTGTTGAATTTTTTTTTTAGTTTAAATACTTCAGAATTTATTTTCTTTATGTTTGTTTTGTTTTTATTTTTTTAATTTAATTTTTTATTTTTTAAAATTTACATCCAAATTAGCATATAGTGCAACAATGATTTCGGGAGTAGATTCCTTAATGCCCCTCACCCATTTAGCCCATCCGCCTTCCCACAACTCCTCCAGCAACTCTCAGTTTGTTCTCCATATTTATGAGTCTCTTATGCCTTGTCCCCCTACCTGTTTTTTATTATTTTTGTTTCCCTTCCCTTATGTTCATCTGTTTTGTCTCTTAAAGTCCTCATATGAGTGAAGTCACATGATTTTTGTCTCTCTCTGACTAATTTCACTTAGCATAATACCCTCCAGTTCCATCCGCGTAGTTGCAAATGGCAAGATGTCATTCTTTTTGATTGCCGAGTAATACTCCATTGTGTGTGTGTGTGTGTGTATATATATATATATATATATATATATATATATATATACACCACAACTTCTTTATTCATTCATCCCCCAATGGACATTTGGGCTCTTTCCATACTTTGGCTACTGTTGATAGTGCTGCTATAAACATGGGGGTGCATGTGTCCCTTCAAAACAGCACACCTGTATCCCTTGGATAAATGCCTAGTAGTGCAATTGCTGGGTTGTAGGGTAGTTCTATTTTTAGTTTTTTGAGGAAACTCCATACTGTTTTCCAGAGTGGCTGCACCAGCTTGCACTGCCACCAGCAATGCAAAAGAGATCCTTTTTCTCCACATCCTCACCAACTGTTGTTGCCTGAGTTGTTAATGTTAGCCATTCTGACAGGTGTAAGCTGGTATCTCATTGTGGTTTTGATTTGTATTTCCCTGACGATGAGTGATGTTGAGCATTTTTTCATGTGTCGGGTGGCCATCTGGATGTCTTCCTTGGAGAAGTGTCTATTCATGTCTTTTGCCCATTTCTTCACTGGATTATTTGTTTTTTGGGTGTTGAGGTTATAAGTTCTTTAAATTTTTTTTTTCAACGTTTGTTTATTTTTGGGACAGAGAGAGACAGAGCATGAACGGGGGAGGGGCAGAGAGAGAGGGAGACATGGAATCGGAAACAGGCTCCAGGCTCTGAGCCATCAGCCCAGAGCCTGACGCAGGGCTCGAACTCACGGACCGCGAGATCGTGACCTGGCTGAAGTCGGACGCTTAACCGACTGCGCCACCCAGGCGCCCCTATAGATTTTGTATCCTAACCCTTTATCTGATATGTCATTTGCAAATATCTTCTCCCACTCTGTCGGTTGCCTTTTAGTTTTGCTGATTGTGGCCAAGATCAAAGAGGGTTGCCTGCTTTCTCTTCGAGGATTTTGATGGCTTCGTGTCTTACATTGAGGTCTTTCATCCATTTTGAGTTTATTTTTGTGTCTGGTGTAAGAAAGTGGTCCAGGTTCATTCTTCTGCATGTCGCTGTCCAGTTTTCCCAGCACCACTTGCTGAAGAGACTGTCTTTATTCCGTTGGATATTCTTTCCTGCTTTGTCAAAGATTAGTTGGCCATACGTTTGTGGGTCCATTTCTGGGTTCTCTATTCTGTTCCATTGATCTGAGTGTCTCTTCTTGTGCCAGTACCATACTGTCTTGATGATTATAGCTTTGCAGTATAGCTTGAAGTCTGGGATTGTGATGCCTCCTGCTTTGGTTTTCTTTTTCAAGATTGCTTTGGCTATTCGGGGTCTTTTCTGGTTCCATACAAATTTTAGGATTATTTGTTCTAGCTCTGTGAAGAATGCTGGTGTTACTTTGATAGGGATTGCATTGGATATGTAGATTGCTTTGGGTAGTATCGACATTTTAACAATATTTGTTTTTCCTATCCAGGAGCATGGAATCTTTTTCCATTTTTTTGTGTCTTCTTCAATTTCTTTCATAAGCTTTCTGTAGTTTTCAGTGTATAGATTTTTCACCTCTTTGGTTAGATTTATTCCTAGGTATTTTATGGTTTTTTGTGCAACTGTAAATGGGATTGATTCCTTGATTTCTCTTTCTGTCGCTTCATTGTTTGTGTATAGGAATGCAACCAATTTCTGTGCATTGATTTTATATCCTGCAACTTTGCTGAATTCATGAATCAATTCCAGCAGTTTTTTGGTAGAATCTTTTGGGTTTTCCATATAGAGTATCACGTAATCTGCAAAGAGTGAAAGTTTGACCTCCTCCTGGCTGATTTGGATGCCTTTTATTTCTTTGTGTTGTCTGATTGCAGAGGCTAAGACTTCCAATACTATGTTGAATAACAGTGGCGAGAGTGGACATCTCTGTCTTGTTCCTGACCTCAGGGGGGAGAGCTCTCAGTTTTTCTCCATTGAGGATGATATTAGCGTTGGGTTGTTCATATATGGCTTTTATGATCTCGAGGTATGCTCCTCCTATCCCTACTTCTTGAGGGTTTTTATCAAGAAAGGATGCTGTATTTCGTCAAATGCTTTCTCTGCATCTATTGAGAGGATCATATGGTTCTTGTCCTTTCTTTTATTGATGTGATGAATCACATTAATTGTTTTGCAGATATTGAACCAGCCCTGCATCCCAGGTATAAATCCCACTTGCTCGTGGTGAATAATTTTTTTAATGTATTGTTGGATCTGGTTAGCTAATATCTTGTTGAGGATTTTTGCATTCATGTTCATCAGGGAAATCAGTCTATAGTTCTCCTTTTTAGTGGGGTCTCTGTCTGGTTTTGGAATCAAGGTAATGCCGGCTTCATAGAAAGAGTTTGGAAGTTTTCCTCCCATTTCTATTTTTTTGGAACACCTTCAAGAGAATAGGTGTTAACTCTTCCTTAAATGTTTGGTAGAATTCCCCTGGAAAGCCATCTGGCCCTGGACTCTTGTTTTTTGGCAGATTTTTTATTGCTAATTTGATTTCCTTACTGGTTATGGGTCTGTTCAAATTTTCTATTTCTTTCTGTTTCAGTTTTGGTAGTGTATATGTTTCTAGGAATTTGTCCATTTCTTCCAGATTACCCATTTTATTGGCATATAACTGCTCAATATTCTGTTATTATTGTTTTTATTTCTGTTGTGTTGGTTGTGATCTCTCCTCTTTCATTCTTGATTTTATTTATTTGGGTCCTTTCCTTTTTCTTTTTGATCAAACTGGTTAGTGGTTTATCAATTTTGTTAATTCTTTCAAAGAACCAGCTTCTGGTTACATTGATCTGTTCTACTGGGGTTTTCTTTTGTTTGTTTTGATAGCATTAATTTCTGCTCTAATCTTTGTTATTTCCTGTCTTCTGCTGGTTTTGGGTTTCACTTGCTGTTCTTTTTCCAGCTCCTTAAGGTGTAAGTTTAGGTTGTGTATCTGAGATCGTTCTTCCTTCTTTAGGAAGGCCTGGATTGCTATGTACTTTCCTCTTATGACCACCTTTGCTGCGTCCCAGAGGTTTTGGGTTGTGGTGTTATCATTTTCATTGACTTCCATACACTTTTTAATTTCCTCTTTAACTGCTTGGTTAGCCCATTCATTCTTTAGTAGGATGTTCTTCAGTCTCCAAGTATTTGTTACCTTTCCAAATTTTGTCTTGTGGTTGATTTCAAGTTTCATAGTGTTGTGGTCTGAAAATACGTACAGTATGATCTCGATCTTTTTGTACTTATTTAGAGCTGATTTGTGTCCCAGTATATGGTCTATTCTGGAGAACGTTCCATGTGCACTGGAGAAGAATGTATACTCTGCTGCTTTAGGATGAAATGTTCTGAATATATCTGTTAAGTCCATCTGGTCCAGTGTGTCATTCAAAGCTATTGTTTCCTTGTTGATTTTTTGATTAGATGATCTGTCCATTGCTGTGAGTGGGGTGTTGAAGCCCCCTGCTAGTATGGTATTATTATCGATGAGTTTCTTTATGTTTCTGATTAATTAATTTATTTATTTGGATTTTCCCACATTTGGCACATAAATGTTTATAATTGTTAGGTCTTCTTGGTGGATAGACCCCTTGATTATGATACAATGCCCTTCTGCATCTCTTGAAACAGTCTTGATTTTTAAATCTAGATTGTCTGATATAAGTATGGCTACTCTGGCTTTCTTTTGTTGACCATTAGCATGATAGATGGTTCTCCATCCCGTTATTTTCAATCTGAAGGTGTCTTTAGGTCTAAAGTGGGTCTCTCATAAACAGCATATAAATGGATCTTGTTTTCTTATCCATTCTTTTGTGACTTTTGATTGGAGCATTGAGTCCATTGACATTTAGAGTGAGTACTGAAAGATATGAATTTATTGCCATTATGATGCTTGTAGAGTTGGAGTTTCTGGTGATGTTCTCTGGTCGTTTATAATCTTTTGAGAATCAGATATAGATAGATATATCTGTCTATATCTATATCTATATCTATATCTATATCTATATCTATATCTATATCTATATATACATTTTCGTCTTTTCTCCCCTCAGAAAGTCCTGCTTAAATTTTTTGCAGGGCTGGTTTAGTGTTCACAATCTCCTTTAATTTTTGTTTGTCTGGGAAATTTTTAATCTCTCCTTCTATTTTGAATGACAGCCTTGCTGGATAAAGAATTCTTGGCTACATATTTTTCTGATTCAGCACACTGAATATATCCCACCACTCCCTTCTGGCCTGCCAAGTTTCTGTGGATAGGTCTGCTGCAAACCTGATCTGTCTTCCCTTGTATGTTAGGGACTTTTTTCCCTTGCTGCTTTCATGATTCTCTCCTTGTCTGAGTATTTTGTGAATTTGACTATGATATGCCTTGTTGAAGGTCAGTTTTTGTTGAATCTAATGTCCTCTGTGCTTCCTGGATTTTGATGTCTGTGTCTTTCCCCAGGTTAGGAATGTTTTCTGCTGTGATTTGCTCACATAACCCTTTTACCCCTATTTCTCTCTCTTCCTCTTCTGGGACCCCTGTGATTCTGATGTGGTTCCTTTTTAATGAGTCACTGATTTCTCTAAATCTTAAATCATGCTCTTTTGACTTAATCTCCCTCTTTTTTTTCTGCTTCATTGCTCTCTAGAAGTTTGTCCTCTATATCGCTGATTCTCTGTTCTGCCTCATCCATCCTTGCTGCCACTGCATCCATCCGTGATTGCAGCTCAGTTATAGCATTTTTTATTTCATCCTGGCTATTTTTTACTTCTTTTATCTCTGCAAAAATGGATTCTAATCTATTTTCAACTCCAGCTAGTATTCTTATTATTGTGATTCTAAATTCTGGTTCAGACATCTTGCTTGTATCTGTGTTGGTTAAATCCCTGGCTGTCGTTTCTTCGTGCTCTTTCTTTTGGGATGAATTCCTTCATTTTGTCATTTTGAAGAGAGAAAAGGAATTAATGAGGTAGAAAAATTGAAATTAAAAAAAATAAAATTAAAAAAATATTAAAATTAAAAATTAAAAACACACGCACACAAAATTGAATAGATGATGCTAGATCCTAGGTGTGTTTTGGTCTGGGTGTTGAAAGTGGTTTGAGAGATTAAAGAAAAAAAAGGCGGGGGGGAGAAAAAAAAGGTATTCATTTGAGAATTTGAAAAAATTAATGCACTGAAGTAGACTAAAATGAGGTGATGGGGGTAAAATAGAATTTGAAAAAATAAACACAAAGGTAAAGAATATAGCAGAAAAAATTAAAGAAAAATATTTTTAATAAAAATTAAAAATAAATATGAATTTTTTCGTTTTCTGTATTTAAGAAAAAGAAAAGAAACAAAAAAGAGGAAAAAGATAAAAAAGAAATGAAAAAGAAAAGAATCATTTGAAAATTTGAAAAAGTGAATACACTGTAGTATACTAAAATAAAATGATGGAAGTAAAATAGAATTTGAAAAAATTTACATAACAGCAAAAAATATAGTAATAAAAATTAAATAAGAATATTTTTAATAGAAGTTGAAAGTAAAAATGAAGTTTTTCTCTTTCTGCATTCAAGAAAAAGAAAAATAAAAAAGGGAAAAAAGAAAAAGAAAGAAAAAAGGAAATTGCTTGAAAATTTGAAAAGGTGAGTACACTGAAGTACACTAAAATAAAATGATGGAAGTAAAGTAGAATTTGAAAAAATTTACACAAAAGTAAAAAATATAGTAATAAAAATTAAAGAATGATATTTTTAATAAAAATTAAAAATAAAAATGAATTTTTTCTCTTTCTGTATTCAAGAAAAAGAAGAGTTGTAAAAGAGAAAAAGGAAAAAGAAAAAAAAGAAAGAAAATTGAATAGATGAACGTGCTAACAGATTGACGTAGGATTGAAATTACTTTGTTTTTCCCTAGAAGTCAGTCTATGTAGCTCTTTATAGTCCGTAAATTAAGCGGGCAGGAAGACTTGTGTTCTTGAAAAGCGAAGTTGGCCCAGTTGGGCGGGGCTCGGTGTAACAGCTCTGCTCTCCACTGGATGGCGCTGCTAGCCTACTGGGGTGGATTGTTGCGGGGCTCGTAAGTGCGTATGCGCATGCGCGGGATTGGTAAAAATGGCGCTAGCCAGCTACCCAGTCTGTTCTCCCGTCCTCCGTCTTCAGCTCTCATCCGCTTCCCGCTTCTTCACTCTCCCTGACCAGGCCCCAGGCAGTATCTCTCTCCCGAGTTTTGTCTCAGATGCGGCTGTTTTCCCCGGCCTCTTACTTCTGAAGGACTCCGGCTTTGACCCATTCTGCGTCTCTGCGGGAGGGTCTCACTGAGCAATGGCTCACCGAGAATGGTCTCACCGAGAATATCAGCTGCACCCAGGTACGCTTTCTGGACTCTGTTGTTGCCGGTGCCCCAAGACTGTGGCCAGGTGCCAGCTGGCCCCAGAAAATGTTCGCGAGACAGTATAGCAGCAGCATCTCAGGGATTATGGAAAATCACAACACATATCTGGCACCACCCTTAACGACCTTGCCCCAGCACCAGCGAATGTGGCTGCCTTCTGGGGTCTGCTGGGACCAGGTGGCTTCAACAGTTTCTACCAAATGTCCTTCCAGCAGTGGAACTGCTTTTCCTTCTGTGGCCCAAGAACCTCCCAGCCAGATCCCACTCCGCTCTTGGGGATTTGCCCTTCCCACCAGTGCACCACCAGGTATCAAGCTGTGGAGTTGCAGCCTTTGTGCTCCCCTTGTTTACAGTCTTAATGGAATTTAAACTCTCTCCTTTCTCCTTTCTCCCTTTTTAGTTTAGTCCCTGTGGCTGTTTCCAATTTTCCACTTTCTCTCCAGCTGCTTTTGGGGAGGGGTGCTTTTCCCCTATCCACCACCCCCCCCAGCTGAGCTCTCTCAGCTTGGAAAAGCACATCCCTTCCTGCACCTTCTAGCTCCCCAAGTTCACTTCCCCACGTGGCATACCTGCTGAATTCCGTAGTTCAGGTTGTGCAGATTGTTGTGTTAATCCTCCAGTCAGTTTTCTAGGTGTGTAGGATGGTTTAGTGTTGGTCTGGCTGTATTTCATGGATATGAGACACACAAAAAGCTTCCATTCTGTTCCGCCATCTTGGCTCCTCCTCTGAGTTTTTTTTAAAGTAAGCTCTATACCCAGTGTGAGGCTTGAACTCACAACCGTGAGATCAAGAGTCATATGCTCTACTGACTGAGCCAGGCAGGCACCCTGATCTTTATTATTTTAATCCCCCAGTAAGATATGGAACAGTAGTGATTGCTTTTTTTTAATTATCTGTGTTAAGTATTATGGCACAGTAGAATATTCAGAGGCCTGAGTCTTATTTTTTATGTAGCTCTTAACCGTACAATCTTGAGTAAATTGTGCTTGTTCCTTTATTCACCTGTAAAACAGAGGTGGACTATATGTCTTTTTCATCTTTTTTTTAGCTTTAAAAAAACTTCAAAAGATAATTAAAAATTCACTCACAGTTGTAAGAAATAACACAGAGAGACCCTGTATAACCTTCACCCAGTTTCCTCCAAGAGTAAAATCCTGCTTAACTACAGTACAGTATCACACACCCAGGAAACTGATACTGATATAATCCACTGACCTTATTCAGATTTCAGCAGTTTTACATGCACCTGTGTTTGTATGTGCATGCAATATTATCACATGTGTAGATTTTTGTCACTAACACCACAGTGAAGATAGATATCGTTTCCATCACAAGGATCCCTCCTGTTGCCCTTTTATGGAGACTACTACCTCTTTCCCACCCTACATCCCTAACCCCTAGGAACCACCAATCTGTTTTCCATGTCTATAATTTTGTCCTTCAAGAATGTTATATAAATGGAATCATATGGTGTATAACCTTTTGAGATCTACTCTTTTCACCCAACATAGTTCCCTTGAGATCCATCCAAGTGCTAGAGAAGGTAATCGAGAGGACATGGCCTCCAGCTGACCTGAGAGCTGGACCTGGGCAATCAGAGACTCCTCACCTCCTCCCTTGTTCTTGGAATGTAAATACACATTCTGCTCACCATTCCCACACTAGGAGCTGTTTTAAGGATGTAGGTTTGAGAGAGGAAGGTGTTATTGAGACCATCTGGATGGTGTATGTGATTGAACCCAGTTAAGGCCTCGTTTAAGCTTTTAAGATCCTGGTGGGCAGATGTGGAGATCTACTTGTCTCGTGGCTGCCCAAGATAAGCCTGGATTGTAAGTTCCCTTGCTTGTTAACCTGCTCCCTCCCTATCTGGAATTGTCTGCCTCTTTCTTCAGTCTTTCCTGCCCTCTATATATCAAGGCCAGTTTCACATTTCCCTTGGGAAGCTCCTGAGGTTTTTTGAACCAACACCAAGTTGTTGCATTTCTTTCCACATCAACATATTAACATTTTGGGTTCTAAACTTTGATATGACCTCAAGGAGCCCGGGTGGCTCAGTTGGTGGAGCATGCAACTCTTGATCTTGGGGTTGTGAGTTTGAGCCCCACGTTGGGTGTAGAGTTTACTTAAAAAAATAAATTAAAAAAGTTTAAAACATTTTTTACATCCATGGATGTACCACAGTTTAAGTGAAGGACATTTCTGTTTTTTCTGTTTGGGGCTATTATGAATAAAGCTACTGTGGACATTCATTTAAGTTTTTCTTTCTCTTGGATAAACTCCCAAGAGTACAATTGCTGGATCAGTTATGGTTAAGTGCATGTTTAGTTTTTTAAGAAACTGCCATAGTTTTTCTGTAGTGACTGTGTCATTTTATATTCACACCAGCTATGTATTTTAAGTTACTATTTATAGAACATGTGAGGTGTAAGTTGAGGTTCATGTTTTTGCCTATGGGTGACCAATGCTTCAGCACCATTTGTTTTAAAAAGCTGCCATTCCTTCATTGCATTGCTTTCCCACCTTTGACAGAAACCAGTTGGATGTATTTATGTGGGTCCATATTTGGGCTCTTAGCTCTGCTCCATTGGTCTGTGTGTCTCTCGCTCTGTCAATATCACACTGTCTTGAGTACAGTAGCTATAAAACAAGCCTTTACCTTTGTGTATGGTAGAGTGACTCCTCTCACTTTATACCATTTTTTTTTATTAAAAATGTTTTAGGTGTTCTAGATATCCTGTGCCTTTCCATATACATTTCATTTCATTTCATTTTTTAAATGTTTATTATTTATGAGAGAAAGAGAGCACAAGTGAGGGAGGGGCAAAGAGAGAGGGGGAAAGAGAATCTAGGCCAGCTTTGTACTGACAGGAATAAGCCTGATGCAGGGCTCAAACTCACCAACCGTGAGATCATGACCCGAGCCGAAGTTGGATGCTCAACCAACTGAGCCACCCAGGTGCTCCTGCATACACGTTTTAGAATGAGCATGTCTATGTCTATAAAAATCTTGCTAGTGTTTTGATAAACCTATATATCAGTTTGGGGAGAATTGACACTTTTACTGTATTGAGTCTTCCAACCCATTGCCACGATAACGTCTCTCCATTTATTTAAGTCTTCCTTCATTTCTTCAGTAGACTTTCATATTTTCAGAAAACAAATCCTGTGCATGTTTTCACTAGACTTATACCTAAGTATTTTATTTTATTTGGAGTGATTGTAGTTGTGTTTTATTTTTTGTAATTGTGTTTTAAATTTCAGTTTCCATGGGTTTGTTATAAGTATACAGAAGCACATTTTTTTGTCTTATTATTCTTGTATTCAGTGATCTTACAGAGCTAGATATCTTTAGAAGTCCTTTTAGCTCTGAAATTCTGAAAGAATATTGACCAATTATTCCTTATTTCCAATGAAGATTGAAAGAGTGGAAGCCAGGTTAAGTTTTTTAGGAGTGGAAACCAGGTTAAGCCCAACCAAAAGAAGAACTTATTACCCAGAAACATGACTGCTTCAATAGACTACTTAGAAAATACTTCCTTCTTTGAGAGCTCTGATGATGGTATAATTAGTTTTTTTGTGGAAGACATACTGCTTGACTTTAGATAATCTATTTAGTACCCAGTAAACCCCAAATATCTCTTGATTCATTTAAAAAATATACCAATAACAGCATTCTCAGAGTAGATTTAAGGTGTGTGTGTGTGTGTGTGTGTGTGTGTGTTAAGTCTCTGTATTTTAAAAGCTGGGTTACTCAATAAATTGAAATGCCTTTTAGTACATTTCCTCCAAGATAAAATATCAATTTATTTTAATGTGTCTGCTTAGGAAATGAATAGTTGCTGCTAGAAACTACATGTGGGTTTCACTCAAGAGCAACTACTAAAAAACACCACTGAAGAGCATGCAAGTCATTAGTCAGTGAATTGAACATATCAGTGATATCAGTATGGCCCTAGATTACCTAGGTAGGGATGTAAATCTCTGCAAAACCAAAAGGCTGATTTAGTCATGCATGATTCATGAGCAGCACTTCCGGAAAAGACTCAGGGAATAAGGTAGCTTCATGGCCCAGCTTCAGAATCTTGCATATTCAACACAACACCCAGCAGTATAGAAAACAAAGAGGCATTCTCTTTTTATTTACTTACTATTGCTGGACGTGAATAGTGCCACATAGTTTTTAGTACAGCAGAGGTTAGGAGCTTAACCATTTTACTTTAGGAATTTTTATTAAAAACTTCTAAAATTAAGGTACACACCTCCCTCCCCCGATCAAGATGAACCCGATGATTTAGGAGCATCGCATACTGGGGTTTTAACATGGAGACTCTGTGTCATTCAGCGACATTAACCACTGAGTAAAATAGCCTCAGGTTGCTATAATTTTTCAGATTTTTTTGTATTCTTCCTCTCTGTTGGGATTTTCGAGTGTGTCTCTTCTGCTTTGAAATCTTACCCCATAAGCAAATCTAAATTCATGGTTCTGAGGATAGTTCCTAACCATTTTACTGATAGTGAATGCAAAATCTTTAAGACGGTTCCTTCATCAGTGCTGAAAGACCGTCTAAATTCTCGGCCATGTTTGCAGAAGTTTAGATGTGTGGAATATCCCATCCTTAAAAGAGGAATGCAGAGTGTTAGAGCATGGTAGCTCTTTTTTTGTTCTGATACAAGCCAGGCAATTAGTGTGAGAAAGGTAAATAGCACAAGTCCCACAGCACTGCTTTTAATCAAATGCTTGAACTTCATAAATGTAGCCAAGACTCTTCTTATCAGCAGGGTCAGACTCCGGTGTGAGGAAATTGAAGTGCAAGTGCAGGAAATGTTCTGCATTAGATTTGGCATTGAGCAGGGCCCTCCTGATGACTGTGTTTGCGTGGAGCTCTGTGGGATCAGAATCACTGTAAAAAGGAAGGGTGTGGCATCAGTGCTGTAGGGCTATATGTTACTAAATTATATGTGTCATTTTATGAATATTAGTTTTTGGTGGTCTTCAGAGGCTAAAACTTTATGAAGGGGAGCCTAAATATATACTAAGCACATATAATAGGTCCTCTATAACTTCCATTCTTTTATCTTCATGGTGGAGTACCTCACGGGCTCCATGTGTTCTTGAAATCAAAGTCGAGAAATAGTCCACATTCAGAAGCATTTTTTAAAACTAAGAGTTTGATCATCTTCACATAACATTTTAATAGCATAGTTAGTTTGGAGGTAGATTTTTAAAATTTGAAAACTCCAAGATGAAGTAAAATGAGAAAAACATCTTTTGTTTTCCCGTCTTTGAATCTTTAAATGCGTCGTCAGATCCTCACTGCCAGAGTGGGATGCTAAATTGACTACTCTGCCAGTACCTGGTTGTCATTGTGGTAAGGAAGTGAAGACCACAAGTTCTTCTCGCTGGCTCCCTCTCCTTCGCCTCCCTCCGGATCAAACCTGGCATCCATTCCTGTTGATTTTACTTTCTCAGAATTTCTCAAGTACGTCTCCTCACCATTGCAGCCACCACCATCCAGGCATCTCTCTACCAGGCTAATGCTTGCCGCCTCATAGCTGGTCTCTCCATGTATTAGGTTCCTGTTGCCACTGTAGCAAATTACCACAAACTTAGTGTCTTAAAACAACACAGATTTATTCTCTTACTGTTTTGGAGGCCAGAGGCCTAAATGGTTGTCGCTGGGCTAAAGTCAAAGTATGGGTGGGGTTGGTTCCTTCAGGAGGCGCTAGGGGTGAATCCGTTCCCTTGCCTTTTTCAGCTTCCGGTGGCCATATGTATTCTTTGTTTTGTATGCCCTTCCTCCATCTTCAGAGCACGTTGCTATACTCTCTGCCTCCGTCATTACATGCCCTTCTCCACTCTGAAATCTCCCTTGTGATTGTATTTAGAGCCCGCCTGGATAATTCTGGATACTCTCCTTGTTGCAAGATCTTTAACTTAATCACATCTGTAGTGTTATTAAGGTGACATTTACAGGTTCCAGGGATTAGGATGAGAATGTCTTTGGGAGCCAGTATTCAGCTTACCACACCCTGCCACACTCAGTCTCTCGGCAGTTCCCCTTGACACAGTAGCCAGAGCAAATAGTGATCTGATCTATAACCCCTTCTTCCCCCAGTTTAAACCCCATCCATGGATTCCATAGTCTTAGGATCAGGACTACATTTTTTACCATTTCCTCTATGGCCTTAGTTTTCTAAGGCTGCCGTAACAAAATAACATAGACTCGTTGCTTTGGCAACAAAAATTTATATTCTTACAGTTCTGGAGGCTCAAAGTCCACAATCAAGGTGCTGGCAGCCTTAGTTTCTTCTAAGGTCTCTCTCCTTGGCTTTCAGATGGCCACCTTCTTGCTGTGTCTGCACATGATCATCCCTTGGTCAGTGTGTTATCTGTGTCCTATCTCCTTATAAGGACACCGGTCAGATTAGGGTCTACCCATATGACCTTATTGTACCTTAAGTACCACTTTAAAGACCTTATGTCCAAATATAGTCATATTCTGAGGTATTGGGGGGTTAGGATCTCAACATGTGAGTTTTGAGAGGACACAGTTCAGCTCATAATGTGTGGTCTGGGCCTCTCCATCTCTTTGGTTTCATCTCATGCCCTACACCATCCCTTATTCTGGTCTCCAGCTTTGGTGACTTTTTTCCCCCAAGTTTTTAAACTTGCCATGCCTTTCTGTCACAATAGCCTTTCGTCTAAATAGCTCTACCTCTCATCACTTCCTGCTATTGACTGATGGTATATGGAGATGGGCCTATGAGAGGTAATTAGATTTAGATAAGGTCATGGAGGTGGACACCCATGATAGAATTGATGTCCTTATAAAGAGATGAAGATCCCAAGAGCTCTCCCTCTTTGCCATGTAAGGACACAGCTCTCTCTGAACCAGGAAACTAATCCTCACCAGACACCAAATCCCCCACTCCTTGATCTTGGACTTCTCAGCTCAAGAATTGTGAGGAACAAATATTTGTTGGTTAAGCCAACTAGTCTATGACATTTTTGTTATAGCAGCCCAAACCAACACAGATACTTTCTCACAGTTATCTTCCCAGACTCTAATTTCTCTCCTTCTATGTGTTCATAGCTTTTCCACATATGTCTGTATCAGAGCATTTGCTGCAGTTGTAATATTGTTTATGCTTGTGTAATTCATTTATTAAGGCCCCTCAGTCCCACTAATCTGCAAGCTCCATAAGTGTACCGACCTTTTTACCTTTTTATTTTTTTAAGTTTATTTATATATTTTGAGAGAGTGTGTGTACATGAGAGCAGGGGAGGGGCAGGAGAGAGAGGTCCCAAGGGGACTCTGTACTGTCAGCACAGAGCTCATTGAGGGGCTCAAACTCACACTCACAAACTGTGAGGTCATGACCTGAGCTGAAACCAAGAGTCGGATGCTTAACTGACAGAGCCACCTAGGCACCCCTGTACCTTTTTAGTGTATACACACACACACACACACACACACACACACACACACTATTATGCTCTTTGTCTACAATACCAAGTAAAAATATTTATTGAATGAATATTTTTCAAGCAAACACCCTTTTCAAAGATTTACTAAAATATCTTCATTTCTTATTATCACTGGGAGAAAGGAGACTGGTGTATGTGTGGGTCGGAATAAATATTCAAGCTTTAGAATTTTTATCTTTGAAGATTTTATACAACCTCTTTATAAAGAGTTCCATGAGAATGATCTTTAAATAAGAAAACTAGGAGGTATTTTAGTTGGGAATTAATGTATTAACATATACTTAAAAATTGTGTGTTATACAGAGATACAGAAGGTGTTTATATAGTGTCTATCACTTGTCTGCTGTTTTCCTGGAAGAATGTACATGTTTCTGGCTGTAAACAACTTATTTGCCTTTCGAAGCTAGAGAATAAATTGTGGCTTATTCATATTTTACCTTCTTTTTATAGAATATCTTCAAGTAGCTAACATATGAGCAAAAAGTTTTAGCTTTTAAAAAAACAGAATATGTGACCTTTGACATTCATAAACATGTATCTTTACACTGTGTAAGGTCCTGTGAAAAGCACTACTTGGCTGCCAGCCAAGTTTCATTTCTTATACCAGGAGTGCTAGGGTCACATGGTGTGTTTTCAAGGAGAATGTTAGCTTACAAAGCTTGTAAACCACTGACAAAATCCCGTCTCCTACAAATTCTGTCTTTGAAAGCACTAAATTAAATAGCACCCTTCTAGAATATGCGAATGAATACAAAGTTCCTACCTTACTAAATCAGTGAAGTTTATAATAATATAAGGTTTCTGTTTTTAAAAAAAACTGTAAGTGGAGTTAGTCCATAGGCCAAATATATAAGGAATATTGGTGGAAAATAGTTTCTTCTACATGATTAGCAGTGGTAAACAGCCACGGGTACGTTTTAGCAACAGCCAAAGTAGGGTCCTCTTTTGGCTCATTTCCTAAGTTGAAGATGAAAGCACACATCAGCAGGTGAGAAGGTAGACCTCTGTTTGGCATGTTGCCTCGCTTGCAGGCCTGTCCTCTGTCTCTGCTAAGGAGACTCATATAGGATTCCATTGATCTGAGGAAGATTGCTGCTGTTGTTGAATGAGCTCTGGGACAAAGAGTCAAGCAAGGAATGAAGTACCATTGCTGAGCACTTACTCTCCCTGCTCATCTTTCACTGTGGTTCTTATTTCCTGGGCTCTTCTGAGTCAGGATAGAGCTCAGCAAGTGGGGTGATACGGACAGTGGTCAGAGACATTGATGGCACCCCAGTGGGCTCACTCCAAGCACCAGCTTTTAAGCAAGTGAGATGGATTTAGTGACCTGTTCCTGATTATTTATTGTTCTTTCTGTTTTTCTTATGACCCATTTCCCACTGTAGGCTCCCAGAAGCCTTACCTATGGCTGTCCCTTGTGGCCCATACTGTTCTTTCTGAGCAGAGCTCCATGGTCCTCCATGGGGGCCTCCTTTTCTATGTGTTTGTAATCCCTTTTACACACTAAGCCTATATCAGGTTGCTACAACCCTTTGTCTTTCATTAGCCGTCACACTGGATATTGATCACTCTCACAAACTAATTCTCAATAAGGTGTTGCCAGAGAGAAAGGGCTATAGTTCATTGCCTGTTTACCATACTTTATTAGATATTTCCATTTAATCCTTTCTACCAACCTGTTATCCCTATTTTATAGAAGAGGACCAAACCTTAAAGTGCAGAAAGAGTGAGGACTTGATTCCAGTTTTATATGATTTCACACACACACACAACGCATAGACTGCTTTTCCTGGGAAATTTATAATTTAAAGGTTGACGTACATATTACTTAATCCCATTGTTAGAATTTCTGGCATTATCCTTAGCCATTGAGATATAGATCTCGACCAGGGATCTTTCTAGCACCTCTAAGTTGTAACACATAGGTAGCTGCCTACTTAAATGATGTTTTTAAAGGTTTAAAAGTGTAACTAAGGGGCGCTTGGGTGGCTCAGTCGGTTAAGCATCCGACTTCGGCTCAGGTCATGATCTCATGGTTTGTGAGTTCAAGCCCCACATCAGGCTCTGACAGCTCGGAATCTCGAGCCTGCTTCAGATTCTGTGTCCCCCTCTCTCTTGGTCCCTCCCCTGCTCACACTCTGTCTTTCTCTCTCTCTCTCTCTCTCTCAAAAATAATTAACATTTAAAAAAAGGTAAAATAAATAAATAAATAAATAAATAAATAAATAAATAAATAAATAAAATAAAAGTTGAACTAAGAACAATCATTTATTAGAAATCATTTTTCTATGGTATGCTAAAGTTATAAAATCTTTCTTACTTGATTCTCTGAATAATGTGGATTCTTTGAGGTTAAGAGTAGAAGTGGGTAGTTTAGACTGGAAGGTATTGTAGTAGTCCAGGTGAAAAATGATGTCCGCAATAGAAAAAGAGAGAAGTAGTACATAAATGAAAAATATGTGCTGGGGGTAGCAGACAGAAGAGGCTACAAAGACCAAAAATATGGAAATCCAGAAATAGATGGAGGTGTGGTAAATACTGTAGATTGGTTCATTCAACACCTCTGCCATCCCCTTCTCTATTATTTTCCTATGCGGGTGTGGCCAGAATTCCCAGAATACCTTGCAGCTAGGACTTTGTGTGACTTAGGTTGTGCCAACACAGCGCTTCCACATGCAGCCTGTGACAAGAGGCACAAGCAAAACAGTGAGGGGTTGCCATGTGCAGAAGAGATCTTCTGACAGACAGTGTCAAAGTTTTCTGGTGCTGCTGGACCATCTGTCATGGAAGTTCTGGTTTTCAGTATCTGTTGTCATGGGATCTGAGTGGCGGGGGGCAGTGTTATGGTACTTTTTCCAGTTCAGTTTTGTGATGGCCTTTTGTCCTGGCCATGTGCTTCCTGCTCATCTGTCACAGTGGTTTCTCTGTGGAGTTGTCCTGTTGAACACCCCCCAGTCTGACTGTCTAGGCTTCTTGGAGATTTATGAACTGTCAATAACTCTCTTTCTGTTTAAACTAGCTAGAGATTTCTGTTGTTTTATTCTGCAAATAAGAATTGGGGCTTGTCCTGCTATCACAAAGCCAAGAAAAGATGATGCTTCGAGGAGGTTAATTGTGTTTAGTACTGTTGAGAATGGAAATTTCAAGGTGAGAATTTATTAAATTCAGTGAATATAGTTCACTGTGACTCTAGCAAAAGCATCTTTTCTTTCAGTGGAAGTAGAAATCAATTACAGTAAGTCAGAGGTAGGGAATAGCAGGTAGGGAAGTGAAGACAGCTAGTGTGGACATCTTTATGGGGACCTTGACTGTGATGGGAAATATGGCAGAGGTGAAGCAGTTGAGCAGGATCAGAGGTCAAGCTAAGAAATACAGGAGCATATTTGATTACTGGAAGTAACCAGTAGAGGGGTAGACAGGAGAGAGCAGGTGAAACATCTGTGAGACCTTGAGTCAGTTATGTAACTTCTCTGTGTCTTAGTTTCCTTACCTGTAAAGTTTGGGTAACAGGATCATTCTCTTAGGATGTTTTGGGATTGGAGTGAAATAATGTGCATGAAGAAATTTCAATGCAATGTCTTGTGTTTAGTAATGGCTTGGTAAATTTAGACATTATTACTACTACTACTCTCGTTTGCTATTGTCTTCTGTATATTTTAGAATATTGTGAATATGGAATACTAGTTACTTGGTCTCCTGATTTTACAGATCTCCCTTTCAGCCCTTGCAGACCAGCCCCATTGCCATATTATCCTTCATGATGAAGTAAACATTCATCAAGCACCCAGCGTGTACCAAGTATGCCTATCACAGGTGTCAAATATATCTGATGTATGTATCAGATACAGAACTAAACAAAACTTGTTCTCTGCCTCCCAGTTGCTTCTGGACCACTAGAGGAGAGAGATGGGTAAAACATGAATACTTTATGCCAAGTTTTATATTGTAGCAGTCCGGTTCTAGCAGGAGCAGAACTGCTAGGAAATATGTATGTGTGTGTTGTATTTATTTGTTCATATATACACACATGCACACACATATTTGTGCATTTATTATAGCTGGCTAAGTAAACATGAAAGGCAGAAAGGAAGGATCATGAACAGGCTGAAATGGCACAAGCACACCTTTTTGTCTTAAGGCCCTCCTGCTCTCATTTGTCATGGGTTTGCCCAGCTCTTCTGTTGACCCACCTACTTTCTTGTGAAAGACTGTGGGAGGTATTTTTCCCTCATATTCCTATCTACTCCCTTCTAGGCCAGTTGATTTTTAAAGAATTAAACTTATAATCAGCAGATATACAAATTTATTCTAATATGTACTGCTTAATTTCTTGAATACACTCGAGCTGCATTTATTAACAGATTTTATTTAGTCATCTGCACAGCTAGTTAAAGTAATTGGCTGGCTGTGAATTAAGAGCACCACCCAAGCTAAAATGTAAATTCATTAGTTTTCAACTTCAGTTTTTAATTTCACCTGCTGTTTACTGCTCAAAGGAATAAATTGTATTTTAAATGAAATGTATATTTAAGGGAGAAACTTCAGCAGCCAATATTCTATTTTATTTTAAAATCTGCCTCTTTGTCTCTCTGAAAATTAAACAAGTTGTGTCAGATTGTGGCAACCACTGATGAGTGCGAAAAGCTGTCTTAAGAGTTCTGTTGCCAAAGGAATTTGAGGTATTGGGTTAGTTAGTCTAACGCTTTTGCTTTTTGTTGCAAGAAGTTGAAAGCAGCGTAGGTTTTACAGAAAAGAAAGGTGGGGTAAGGTGGGTGGGGATTATGTTTCAAGGCCCTTAGCAGGAGAGATGCAAGGTTAGCACGCACATGTGGGTGGGTGTAGCACCAGAGTGTGGGGGGATAAGGCAGCACTCAGCCCCCATTTGTCTGAGGATCCTTCTGCCCTCTGTTCCTATTTCTCTCCAGAGTCCGCTCCACCCTCCTCCTTACTGTTCCCTGGCTTCCTCTAGTTTCTCATGTGCACGTGGCCTGGCCTGGTCACCAGCCCCGTCGTTTCCAACCACTGCCATTAATGGACATCAGTCTCGATCTCTCTTCGATCAGATTCCTGAACAAAAAGATGCTCTTGGCCCTGTTTGGGCCCCAGAGAAATTATGCAATATTCTCCTCAAGAACTGATTTTGCCTTTTCATTTATACATGTCACAACTACATTGTGACTACATTGTGTCAACAACTTTCCATAAAGTTCTTTTCCAGCCACTTTTGGGAAATGTGTGGTTTGATCAGAGAAACCATGTTTTAAAGTCTTATTTGATACTCAGGTCAGTGGCAAATAATTATTTAACCCATGAAGAAACTGAGCTTTACCCTACTGCTTCATTTCCCACGAGTCTCTTCTTTCTTGCCGTGTGTTTGTGCCTAGGATTCGGGCCAGGTGGGGACGAAGGAGCTCAGAAATGCTCTGCAATGGGAGCAGAGGGGCCCTCAGGGCGATGGGGGACGGTGTCCAATAGGGGTAGAGGAAAGGCCCTGTGAAGTTTGTGGCCTCTAGAGGAGCCCCTTGGTTCAGCATGATGGGGCAAGGTAAGGTTCCAAGTCCCTTGGGGAGAGGCTCCAAGGCGGAAAGGTCAGAGACAACAAAGGTCTGTTCTGTGCACAGAGACCCCAGCTCCTCCTGGCAGTGGCAGTGACAGTTAGTGAGGCTCTGACCCAGCAATTAGTATGGAAAAGTCTTCCGTAGGTCAGCTATCCCTCAGTAAAACAGCTACCTGTACCCCTTCAGAAAGAAGCTTCTAAGAAAAAACTTCAAGTGGGGCCCAAATTCCAGTGGCAAACATATTTACTGTAAACCAAATGCGGAAGAAATTAAAAATGGCATTGATTATCATTGTTATTTTTGACCGCAAATGTTAGGATTTGCTGGGAGAGCAAGTGGGCTGGATCTGCGGGGAGCCACAGGCAGGTGTGAGGAAGTGTCCCTGGGCATCCCTGGGGATCAGGCTGTGAGGTGATCTGCCCCTAATACTTTACCCTCCAGGAATCTTCACCCCCCATCCCAGGAGTTTCAAAATCATATTACTTTAACTGTGACTTGCTTCTGAAATTATGCCATATTATCTCTCTACAGGTTTGTCCTGGATTAACCTAGGTGATATTTGTAGAAGGAAGGTTCAGAGTCCCTTAACTTAAAAAATAAAATAAATTCTATTTCCGCTATAGATTTTATTACAAAATAAGGATTGCATTCCTGGAGACAAAGTCCTCCATGAAATAAAGTTGAGTGCTTTGATAAAGAAAGGAATAAGATGATGACCATTCTGTGCTTCACCTAATTTTTTCCCTGGATGTAGCACAATTCACCATTTCTTTCTGGTAGTTTAGGAACTACCTTTTAGACTGAGGAACCCCACACTTTGCAGCCTCAGGAATTTGGCATCCATCGTTCTTAGACATTTATTAGTAAGTGCTACCAGAGAGCACATATAATCACCTGAAAATTCATTCATTGATTTATTCCACAAATATTTATTGAGGGCCCACTGTGTTTCAGACTCTCTTCTAGGTGCTGGGAAACATCAATATACAAACCAAAAAAATGTCTACCCTCATAGAGCTATTCTGGGGGAGTAGCCCGGACCATAAACATAATAAATAGTAAACTATACAGTTTTTTGTTAAACAGTAAGTGCTATAGAATAACAATATAGAATAGAATGTGATAGATGTGGAGTGGAAGAAAAGCACTGTAACTTTAAATAGGGTGGTCAGGGATAGCTTTACTGAGGGGGGAGAATTTGCACAGACTGAAAGGGTGAGGAAGCAAGCAATGTGGATATATCAAGGAAGAACATTCCTGGAAAATGGGGTGGCTAGTGGAAAGGTCTTGAGGCAGGGATATGTCTGGCATGTTCAAGGCCAGCAAGGGTTGGGGGAGAAATGAGAGTGGGAGGAGGAAGCTGGAGAGGGACAAGGAAGGATAGAGAGGAGCAGCTCAAATGGGACCCTGGAAACTATTACAAGGACTTTGACTTTAATTCTGAGCAAAATGGGAAGCATTTGAGTTCTGAGCTGAGGAAAGGCATGATCTGACTCTTATTTTTAAGGGATAAGATGGCCTACTGTTACTGAGAAGGAACTGGGGTGTATGGGAGATGAGGCAAGGATGCAAACAGGGATCCAGGGAGGAAACTGTTGTACAAATCCTGGCAAGAGGTGATGATGGCTTGACTGTGGAAGGTGGTGGGAAGTGATTGGATTCTGGATATATTTGGAAGGTAAAGGCCACAGGATTTTCACATCAACTGGATATGATTGGTTGAATTAAACTTTGACTTATATAAAACAAATGGAGTACCTAATAAACATAAATT
Source organism: Prionailurus bengalensis (assembly GCF_016509475.1). Lineage (NCBI taxonomy): Eukaryota > Metazoa > Chordata > Mammalia > Carnivora > Felidae > Prionailurus > Prionailurus bengalensis. The sequence goes on along the minus strand of NC_057353.1, from coordinate 29,392,986 downwards.
AAAAATTCTGTATGCTGAAGTTAAGTACAATAAGTTGGACCCATATTGATATTGATGTCCCCTCTGCTTACATTTGGTTGGAAAAAATGTGCAGGTAACATCGGCTGAGCCAGAGTCCACATCAGACTTTATACAAATAGGTATTTTTATTCAGGGTTTTTCAGAAAGGCTTAAAAAAATACTTCAGTTGTATGTTCTCACTTGCATAATTTTAAGAGAAGGCTTGAAGCTTCAGCCAAGAAGTCTTCCACCAAAGATTTTTGCAATAACTTTGCTAAATGTGCAGCTGACTAATCTGCCATTAGGCAAGCCAAGTCATGCTTTGTTGAATATTAAATTGTCAAGATATTAAAGTTAAAACTTGCTTTAGTAAACCCAGCATTAACAACACTGATTGCTGAGATATTGTAGCTGTATGGTTAGAATGCATGATGCCAAAACCTAATTCAAGGTTTCAACTCTGTTGTACTGCGTTTTGCTTCTTGTACACCAAACCAGTCTGACTTCCATCTGCCATTTACTCTGTCTTGGTATAGAGAAATAATATACTTGAGGATAAAGCAGTCAAACACTTCATTGGTTTCAGAGGGCTAAGGGAATAATATAAACAAAGGGCTAGCAATTGGAAGCAATTGTCTTTAAAGTGTTTCTATTACAGCCGTTCATTAGGACTGGATAGATTTACCATCCAACTTATTTTTCTGTGTACCTAGCATGAAATTTGAAGAATTTAATCTAAAATGAGTAGAGTTCTGTTGACTAGTTTGGGACATACATTTTATCAATTGACTCAAGAGTCCAATCTTTCTTTGAGCATGACCTTTAGTGGTAGTATTTTAAATTAAGATACAATCAGTTGTCCCTGTTGTTAATATAACCTTTGCTTTTTTGGTGACATGTTTTAAAATCTTTGGGTCTGATTACATATTCCACACTGTGGTTAATGTGCCATTGTCATCAGTTACAAAATATGTAATGTATATTTATGTGTTTTGAAAGCAAGTTTAAAAAATGAATCCTACTGTCAGGAAACACAGTCTGAAATAGGAAGGATTCTCTTGCAAAGTTTGTCAGGTGCAACTGTGTGGTTTCCTGGTGAATGGAAGAGTCAACGAGTTGCTAGGCCAAGTAGACCGTTCACTTGCCTTTTAAGGCTTGCTCTCCAAAAGTGGTTTTGTTGTGGCATGAATTTTCTTCTCTTTTCCAGAATTTCTTTTCTACTTTTTTACTATGCAGAAAGCCCCAAAAGGCAAATGGGTTGGCTTTCTGCAAATTATTCCTGGAAATCCAGTTAATCTACAGAGCCAACTCCTCACATTTTATTGGGTTGAGATGAGTAAGCAAGGACAGCTTCCAAGAGGGAGTGCTGACACATGCTTTTTGGCATCTTATTGCTGTAAATCCATAGGGAGGGTGTTAGGATTAAGGTGGCCTGGGATGCACTTCAGTGTAGACAGAAGAAAGAATTGATCAAGTAAGTGGGCTGATGTTAGAAGCCATCTTCTTTTCTGATGAGCTGTTAGAATCCTCCTATGAAAACCAGATGTTTTTGTATTGAGAAAAACTGATGAGCTTCTGTCCCTATCTTAGAAAGTGGCATCCAATCTACAAAGGACACCATTTAGAGAAATTCAGGATTTAAATAGATACTGTTAACTTCTTGTTTAAAATAGTGCAATTTTCCCAAGTATATCATATTTATAGTTACGCTGTTTATCTTTTTCTAGGAAAACAAAAGCTGTTCATTGCAATAAAAATTTTGAGTTTTATTTGTTAGTTAACTCAGTAATTGGTAGCATTCTCATATAATTGAACACTGAAGCTTTGTTCCCTTGCAAGAAATTACACGGGATGATGCATGTGTCTCTGATATGCTGTATGAAGGGCTTCTGTGTTGGGTAGGGAGAAGGAATTCATTGGTAGTTATTGTAGTACAATATGATTGAGTGGTGCTGATAATCAATGGAACTAATAGTGCATGTGAATGCATTATTTTAAGTAATTCATTTTCCCTTTAATATATGCATATATGTTAATAATTGAAAGCTAGTAGAAGGAAAGGTATTCGTTATATAAATGCCAGATACTTGAGAAACAATTAGATAAAAATGATATGTATTTTTTCATCATAGAATAGCTTCTTAGGTTTTTAAATACCAAACTATGGGCAAATAAGATAGAAAGCAAAATTGACCTATAAATCTGCTCCCAAGAGAAACCATTCTTAACATTTTGGAATGTCCTTTCAGAATTTTCTCTCTTTATATATATACACATCTCTCTTCCCTGAGATCATATTACATACACTCATTTGGATTTTCTTTGTTTTCAGTTAATGTAGTAAATGTCTTTCCATTTTAATACATATAGAGATATGTCTTAGTTTTAGTCATATATTTTACTCATGCATATTTAACCCCAAATTTCTTGATGGATGTTTAGGGAATTTCCATTTTTTAAAATGTTATAACAAGTTCTGTGCCAAATAGCTTTGTGTGCTTTTCTTTTTTCTTCCCTTAGACATAGAATTTCTAACACAAAGTGATGCACAACTAAATGTGCTACCTTCACCAGGTCGGCCTCCTACAGCATGTATCTTCTCTCCAACAATAATTAAGAATCCCAGTTTCCTTATATGTCGACTAACAGGGCATTATTCCTCATAATTTTGCTAAATCTTAGTTTTTAAGTTGTCTTTAATTTGAAAACCTTAGAAACATGAAAGTGTCCCATAATAACACCACCTAAAAATTGTATGTGTGTGCGTGCGTGCGCACAAGTATGCATGCAGATGTCCATCCATAGGTATGTCTAATTATATAAGAAAAAAACCCTCTTGGCCCATTCAGTCTTCTGTTCGGTAAGGTGTAAGCTTATTTAGCAAACTACTCTGTTTTTTAAATGCAGTGCAATCATGCCTAACATATTAGTTTGCAACTTGTTACTCATTATAGATCGTGGACAAATGTTTTCCTCTTAATAGATCATGGATATATCCTGATGACCTTCTTTTGATGATGTCATGGTATGCCCATTGTATGGGTGTTCTGTAGTTTGTTCCCCCATGACTAAAATTTTGGTTGTTTGATTCAGAAATTCTAACCTCCAGGAATTTTTTCTGCAAAAAAATGCTTGCACAAGTGCATAAAGCTGTACGCATACATATACAAGGATGTTCATTGTAGAATTATTTTTAATAATGAAAAATTGAAAAGAGCCTCAATGTCTGTCAAGAAGAGATCAGTTATGGGGCGCCTGGGTGGCGCAGTCGGTTAAGCGTCCGACTTCAGCCAGGTCACGATCTTGCGGTCCGGGAGTTCGAGCCCCGCGTCAGGCTCTGGGCTGATGGCTCAGAGCCTGGAGCCTGTTTCCGATTCTGTGTCTCCCTCTCTCTCTGCCCCTCCCCCGTTCATGCTCTGCCTGTCTCTGTCCCAAAAATAAATAAACGTTGAAAAAAATTAAAAAAAAAAGATCAGTTAAAAAAATCTGATCTCATGACTGTTATAGTTTTCAATGTTTTAAAAAGTCAGCAGCTCTACTACTAACATGTAAGGTTGCCCATGATTTATTGTGAAGTGAGCAAATAAGTTGCAGAATAATACATATAGTATAATCACCATCATTAGTTACTCTAAACAGGTATTTATGCATTTTTAAGTAATTTGAAGTTTTGCAGTAAATTGTTAAAAGCTTTTCTTTCTGGGGGTTGGACCTGACTGGGCAGGGCTGGGAAAAGAGTGGGGAGGAATAGAATAGAAAGCTTTCCTCATTTTATTTTATATACATCTTATTGAAAATTTAATAACAAGCATATATATTTTTAATTTTTTTAATCTTTTTAATTAATTTATTTTTATATATAATTTATTGTCAAATTGGTTTCCAGACAACACCCAGTGCTCATCCCAGCAGGTGCCCTTCACAATGCCCATCACCCACTTTCCCCTCTCCCCCCACCCCCCATGAACCCTCAGTTTGTTCTCAGTATTTAAGAGTCTCTTATGGTTTGCCTCCCTCCCTCTCTGTAACTTTTTTTTTCCCCCTCTTCCCCTCCCCCCTGGTCTTCTGTTAAGTTTCTCAGTATCCACATAAGAGTGAAAACATATGGTATCTGTCTTTCTCTGTATGGCTTATTTCACTTAGCATAACGCGCTCCAGTTCCATCCACATTGCTACAAATGGCCAGATTTCATTCTTTCTCATTGCCAAGTAGTATTCCATTGTATATATAAGCCACATTTTCTTTATCCATTTGTCAGTTGATGGAATACATTTTGTAATAAACATTCTTTAAGTTATTTATTTATTTTGAGAGAGAGAGAGAGAGAGAGAGAGAGAGAGAGAGTATGAGTGGGTGGGAGGGGAGAGAGAGAGGGAGAGAGAGAAAATCCCAAGCAGGCTCTGCGCTGTCAGTGTGCAGCCCAGCATGGGGCTCGATCTTATGAACTGTGACATCATGACCTGAACTGAAATCAAGAGTCAGCTACTTAACCAACTGAGCCACCCAGGAGCCCCTTAAACATTTTTAAACATGAAAAGTACATTTAAACTATAGTGAAAGAGTGAAAAATAAAATGTTTATGTGAGACTAGGTAGGTTCCAAGAATCTAACCTACTTAATCTACCTACATAAACTTAACAGTTTATGACTCCATGAAAACACAGTTAACTGAAAAATAAATAGGAGGAATTTCTTATAGATACAAGTGGCTTCATTTACAATGTGGCAGAAGAGTAAGAAGAAGAAAAGAGGAAGAGAGAGTAAACCATAAAGTCAGAAAGGAGTTAGCGGGAAGCAGAAGTGGACACCGTTGATCCTGTTTCTAGAGGAACACAGAACTCAAATTCCTCTTCAAGAGAGCTCTCCATTCATGTGAGAGCAGCTGTGTGGGGCATAACCCTCTGTTTTCTAAACAAAATATTCCCAGTTCCTCCCAGTCATATCCTTTGCCATGCTGATCATTCTGCTGTGTTTGTTCCACTTTGTCAGTGTCCATCTTGAAATGTGACAACCAGAAAATGCTACTGCCTTCTAACTTACAGTCTTATCAGTGTGAGATAATCAGATTAATCCCTCCCTGGGCAGGGGACACTTTTTTTTTTTTAACCTAGACTAAGATTATTCCTAAACCTTAGCCTTGTATTTTCTCCTAGAAATTACTAGTTAACGGTCTTGCTATTTTTCTTCATTGTTTATCCCACAGGACTTCTAGATTGTGTTCGTTGGTTTTCTGGCTGTCTTCCATTGTTGAACCCTTTGCCCCCTTCTGAGCTGTAGCATAGAGTGATTCTTCCAATAGCCTCAACGTTTTTATTATCAAAACTATCAGCTCATATGAGTCACATAATTAATTGATATCTGCTTCCAGGAAGGAAGCTAATTTGGCCCAGGCCCCATCGATCATCAGAAGAGTTTCCTTTTGTCACCACGACATTGTGCAAAGTGGGGAAAAAATAAATAAGAGTGCCCTCTTTGGACAGATAAAGTACAAAAATTCCTTCTCAGGTGGAAAAATTAGAAAAGTGTCCCTCTTCCATGGGTGGAAAAACCAGGACATGTCTTGAGTGGGAGAGGGATTTTAGTCTCATCTTACCAATATGCAGGATATAACCATACAATTACTTGCAGTGGCCTCGATTGCCATAGCATAACTTATTTTTTAACAAACAAACTAATAGACTTTATGGATACCTCTTTTACAAGCACAGTTACCCAATATCTGGTCTAAGTGTTTTTGTGAATACGTTTTCCATACCAGTTACTCCTGGTTTTGTTCCTTCTTTCTTTTTTTCAACAGTTCTATTGAGGTATGATCTATATACCATAATATTCATCTCATTGTAAGAATATGGTTCAGTTATTTTTAATAAATTTACAGCATTATACAAATATCACTATAGTCTAGTTCTGGAACACTTCTGCCGCCACAAAAAGTTCTCTGGGGCCCATTTGCTTTCAGTTCTAGCTCCTACTCCCAGCCCTAAGCAGTCACTGGTCTATTTCCTGTCTTTATTGATTTGCCTTTTCTGCAAATCTCATATAAATGGGACCATATCTTCCTCTAGCTGCTTTGTTCTAAAGTAGTAAGGGCCCAAATTTAATCACGGTCCCGATGCTCTTTTTGCTGTGTTCTTCTGCTAATCTGCGAGGGGTGCAACAACTGGATATCAGTCCTGTCCCCTTCTGCTACCGCTGGCCCTTACTCATCCCTTTCCCTCCATTCTGCGTCAGCATTCAAACATGCTCTGTTACCTCTTGTCTTCGAACATTCTCCCTTGTCCAGCATCCTCTCCAGCCACCACCCCATTTCTCTGAGCCACTTCAGAGCCCTGCTTCTCAGGGTTTGACTTCATGCGCTCTTCCCACTCTCTACTCTCCTGTGAACTCTCTTTTTAAAAAATGTTTTTAGGGGTGCCTGACTGGCTCGGTTGGAAGAACATGCGATTCTTGATCTTGGGGTCATGAGTTTGAGCCCTATGTTGGGTGTAGAGATTAATTAAATAAATAAACTCGGGAAAAAAATTTTGTATACTACCTGGTATGAATAAAAGAATGTTAAAGGTAATACAGTAATAGTGATACAATGAAGGTCTACACCTGTCATCCACTCCTTCCACCAGCTTTACCCACAGTGGAACCCATGACTCCAAGTACCAGAAATTTCTTACTCATCACTACATTTTTTGTTCTCTTTGGCCCATTTATAACTCCTTTCCCCCCCCCCAAATGTTTGTTTATTTATTTTTAGAGAGAGACTGAGTACAAGCAGGGAGGGACAGAGGGAGAGAGAGGGGAAGAGAGAGAATCCCCAGCAGGCTCCACACTGTCAGCACAGAGCCCCATGAGGGGCTCGACCTTATAAACTGTGAGATCATGACCTGAACAGAAATTAAGAGTCAGACGCTTAACTGACTGAGCCACCCAGGTGCCCCTCTAACTCCTTTTTTTTTTTTTTTTTAATTTTTTTTTCAACGTTTATTTATTTTTGGGACAGAAAGAGACAGAGCATGAACGGGGGAGGGGCAGAGAAAGAGGGAGACACAGCATCGGAAACAGGCTCCAGGCTCCGAGCCATCAGCCCAGAGCCTGACGCGGGGCTTGAACTCATGAACCGCGAGATCATGACCTGGCTGAAGTCGGATGCTTAACCGACTGCGCCACCCAGGCGCCCCTCTAACTCCTTTTTAAGTGTACTTTTAAAACAAGGAGTCTAGGCTCAATAGTCTTTGACATCCATTACATCACTAAAATTCCCTGATTACTATTGACAGAGTAGTTTCTTGTTTAGGTTGTATTGTGGAAGATTTATAGCTTACACTGTTGAATGTTACTATATTTTTATGAAGTCTTGGCTAACTGCATGATATATAATTATAATATAATTTCCATAGGAAATCTATTCTACTTTCTATTAATTTGCTTTAGAATGCTGGGGTTTTTTTTTTTTCCTAAAATTTTGAAACTAAAAGCTGAGCTTCCTCTAATGTTCTCCACTAACCCTATCTATCTTTGGATTGAATTCATTTAACCAGTACATTTGCCCCAAGGGAGGTATAGATGTCAATTATTGCTACAACTTAATACTAATGACTACTTAAATATTTAATTAATGTAATACTTGACACTTAGGGAGAAACTATTTATAATCATCGAAACCAGGCCTTTGTTTTCATCTTCTGTGCCTGGTGTTTAGTGTATCCCTTTTGGAATGCAGGTTTGGAATGAACTGCTATGGGAGTGAAAAAGCACCTCTCTCTCCTACCTTCAGGCAGAAAAAGTTGCATAGAAAGTGACTCATGGTGGGTCGCCTGGGTGGCTCAGTTAAGCATCTTGATTTCCCTTCAGGTCATGATCTCACAGTTTTGTGAGTTCAAGCCCTGCGTCAGGCTCTGCATTGACACTGCAGAGCCTGCTTGGGATTCTCTCTCTCTCTCTCTCTCTCTCCCCCCCCCTTTCTCTCTCTCTCTCTCCCCCCCCTCTTTCTCTCTCTCTCCCTCTCCCCCTCCCCAACTCACGCTGTCCCTGTCTCTCTCAAAATAAATAAATAAACTTAAAAAGAATTTTAGAAAGTGACTCATGGTGGATATTTACAGTATTAGTAATTACATTTGTTGATTTTCCAAGCTACATTTTTATTGAACATTCATTGCATTTCTTGAAGTTTGAAATATTTTCTTATTTTTTTTATTGTGTATTGATGTTATTAAACAGTTCTTAAAAGCATTCATTTTAAGGGGTGCCTGGGTGGCTCAGTTGGTTAAGCATCTGACTTTGGTTCAGGTCATGATCTCACGGTTTGGAGGTTCGAGCCCTGCATTGGGCTCTGCGCTGACAGCTCAGAGCCTGGAGCCTGCTTCAGATTCTGTGTCTCCCTCTCTCTCTGCCCCTCCCCCACTCATGCTCTGTCTCTCTCAAAAATAAATAAAAATGTTAAAAATTTTTTTAAAAAAGCGTTCATTTTAAGAAATATTGGAAGTTTTTAATGAGTAGACCAAAAGTGGCTGACTGTTTTCCTAGAGGTAGGTCTGACAGGAGCACCACGGGAAAAAGATCTTTTTGCCCTGAGAAGTGAAGGCCAAGGAAAGAAGAAAAGAGCTCAGTTGAGAGCTCTATGTTCATATGAAAGATTACATTCCAGCTAACTGGATTCCAAGGCATAAGTCATCCCTGGGTTCTGGAAATTCTCCTGTGTGAGCAGGTCCTGTGACTCTAACATGCATATCTCAGAGTTTCCCTTTAGTCTGAGAATTTCTAGTCTTTAACATCATACGTTGGCAGTCTCTGCTATTATTGAACACATATTCTGATTTTATTCTGAAAATGCCTTGTTTGTGGTGTTAGCCTCTGTTAATAATAAATCTATTTGACCAAATTTGTTGCACTTTTCCTCCTACCTAAAAATAAAAACAAAAGAACAAGCATATCTTCTATTTAAGTGGGGAAATGAAGATTTATTGATTTGACAAACTCAGTCCACAAGAGGCATGAGCTGTCAAATGGGCCTGTGAAATGGCTTAGAGGTGTGCATATTTTGAAACACTCCACCGGTCAGTGAGGCTCTTCCTTGTACACTCATGACTTTAAGAAGTTCACTCCAGGGGCGCCTGGGTGGCTCGGTCGGTTAAGCGTCCGACTTCAGCTCAGGTCACGATCTCACGGTCTGTGAGTCCGAGCCCCGCGTTGGGCTCTGGGCTGATGGCTCAGAGCCTGGAGCCTGTTTCTGATTCTGTGTCTCCCTCTCTCTCTGCCCCTCCCCCGTTCATGCTCTGTCTCTGTCTCAAAAATAAATAAACGTTAAAAAAAAATTTTTTTTAAAGAAGTTCACTCCAGACCTCATTTATAACACCCACCACCTTTACAGAAACCTTTCTTTAACTTCAGTCTTTGTTCTCAGTCATCACAAATTCTGAAATAGCCAGATTTAGTGCCCTGAGGCATAATTTTTCTATTTGTCTTAAACCTTACTCACTGTTGCAGTTAGTCAAAAATGATAAGAAAAATTAATGACTTTTTTATCATCATACTAACGAGGGATTTCACTAAGATCTTAACTGCTTTAGATAAAAGATAAAAAATAGTTCTTCACGAACTAGAGTATGGTTAAGATCAGTATTCATATTCAGAGATAAGGCTCATTTTGTGTTTCATTGCACCCTTCTATGCCATATAGTCAGTGTGAAATATTTAAGAATTTATTTACTTACTTGAGCTTTCTGTGTTGTAGAAGAGAAAACAGTGATGTTTTAAATTTTTAGATTTATCATAGAAGTATTATGCTTTCAAGTCTTCGACATTTTTATGTGCCTGAAAGGCTCCTCTTACATTTGTGGTGTTTCTTGTTTGCATTATGATGTGTGATGTATCAATTGCATATTACTCTGTAATGTCAGCTATTTTATTTCCATGTTACATATTTCTCATTCAACCTATAAAATCTTCAAGATGAACAAGGAGGGCTCTGGTCTGTAGTCTCTTCTCAGGGTCATCTGCATGTAGGTGTGCCAAGCTGCTGTTTCGTGTGGGTAAGAAGTTTTGTGTTCCATTTCACAGGTGGGAAGCATCAAGCGGGAAATGACCTTCACATTTCAACCAGAGGACTTAAAACGTGACTCTAATAAAAAAATGTCTCATCAACACTTGTTTCCATTGGCCATGGAGGAAGATGTGAAAACGGCAGACACCAAAAAAGCCAACCGAGTCCTTGACCATGAAAAAGAAAACACGCGCTCCATCTGTCTCCTTGAGCAAAAACGAAAAGTTGTTTCTTCCAATATTGATGTTCCTCCAGCAAGGTAAGGGAAAATTAGCCTTTCTATGTGTTTGCCTGTGGAGAGTGTGTACAGTCTCTACCATATTTCTCCAGAGTATATAGACTTAGGAGGGGCTTTCTGCCAAGAACATTTTTCTGTTGCTTGTGTGAAGTAGAGCAGGTGGCCCTGCTCTTCGGAACTGACTTCATGACTGTGCTAGTTGCGAGTATTGTCGCTGTAGAAAAGAATGTTTTATTCGATTCTGGAAAATGAATAATAAAAAACGAGAGAGTAAATGTCAAAAAAGAAACGTGAAATGTAGTACTGAGCATAACCACTTAAAAGCAGGGATACTCACATCTTTTGGGCAGAGGTTGGAGAGCTATGACTGCAGGCCAGATTCAGCTCCTGGCATGTTTGTGTATAGCCTGTGAGGTACAAGTGGTTTTCCATTTGTAAAGGGTTTTTAAAAAAAATGAAGAATATGTGACATCAATCACAGGTGGCCTGCAAAGCCTAAAATGTTTACATGTGACTCATCACAGAAAAAGTTTGATGATCCCTGGTTTATAGCATTGGTAATCCTTTTAAGACAGATCTACCTTAGAAATGGGCCAAGAGGGTTTATTTGAAGTATCAAAAGACTTTTATCACATTGTAATTTTATTTAAAATATATCCAGTAGCATTCAGTCAAAGCACAACATTATGGCAGAATGACGTGGAACAGTAGTAGAATGGAACATAGTAGACCTTTTACTTATTTTCTTGCTTGTCATTTATTTCACCTAGAAAATAAGTTACACATTGGCCAGGATTTTGGACCATCTTGTTCATGCTGTATCAATAGCACTAAAATAATGCTTAGTAATGTACTAGGGGCTCCATAAATATTTGTTGGATGAAAGAAAGAAAATTCTGTAGCATAAAAACGTGCTTATTTTTAATATGTAAACCATATTTTGTTACCAAAACCCAGCAGTCTCTAAACGACATATCTGTCTCTGAAGCTTTCATCATTTCTTCACTTAGTGATGTCTGGTTATAAAAAATGACAGCCCCCTCCAAAAGAGATTGTGAATGGAGAATTATAAGCAAATTTTTGAGGAGTCCTCTATTATTTGAATGGTTTCAACTCGGAATATAGTATCCTTAGAAAGGAATAAATGTTTCTTTTTTGCCTATTTACTTTTTATAAGTAGAATTTCATTGCTTTCTATATTAAATCAAAAGTATCTCCTCTAGGAAATTGTGTATTTTTCTATTCTACTACCAAATTTGTCATACTTTCTAAAATTATAGTTCTCTTTGTTTTCCTTAACCTTTGTTGAAAATTTTCATATGTTCATGGCTTCTGTTTAACCACTTGGAATTATTTGCTTTTCTAATTTTTTCATACAAAGCACATGTTAAATTCTTTAGGATTAATTCCTTTAACTGGGGGTTTGTTATGAAATGTTTTATCATGCCCTAAAACTGGTAGGTACCTCAGTTCATAGCTGTTATTTGGTTGACTCATAGGACAAGTGACACGTTAAGTTGAAATGTGAAGAGCTATGGTTTTATTTTCTTTCTGAGCTTGTCGTGCAAAAAATTAGACTTCCCAATGTCAGATCGTCAGTGATGACTTGTACTTCCACAGGATTTACTGCAGCTAAAAATTCCATTAGAGCACTTTATATGTTTAAAGACCTGGAATTAATCATTTTAAATTACCATAGATTGTTTTAGATATATCTTTATTCTTTAATTTCACCCCATTGCAATAGTTTCTGGGGAAAATAATGAAAAGGAAAGGAAGTAAAATGTTTTCTGCCTTTCCTGACTCTGGCATGTGGAATATTTTTTCCACTTTCTCCAATTCACTAACTGTACTTAAAAGTTACGAGTCAAGCCAGTGTTATTGTAGGGTTCTTAAGCAGTATAGGAAAGTTAATTAGATTTTGAATCCATTAATGTACAGCAAAAATTCCCCAATGACAAGATATAATTCAGACATATTCATCTATTTTGGGAAATACTAGTTAAAGCTTCATTGTTCGAGATTTCCTCTAATATACTTGTTTTCATTGCTATAGTATTTAATCATCACAAATATGCCAACAGTTGGTGAAATAAATTGCCCTTTTTCTTGATGATGATGAAGGAATCAGAAAATTGTGGGGTTTAACTATCAAACTCTCAATTCTTTCGGTTCTATTTCCATGTACTGTTATGGAATTATTTTGTAAACGTCAACTTTCCACTATCATCTAAGTAAATCGGTGTTTTGTTTTGAAAACTCCTTTTCCTGACACGGTAGGAAGATATGCGACTTTTCTTTTTGTTTATAAAAGCAAAATGTAATCTGTCTATTGGCAGTGTATAGATAATGAATTTTGAGTGAGTCTACAGTACTGTGAAGTTTTTTGGTATAAGAAAAGCTATATCTTACATAATATATGTGTGTGTGTGTGTGTGTGTGTATTATATATATATAATACGTAGCTCTATCCACCTGATTATTGAAACGTATTCTCCTAAATCCAGATGTTATGTTTTGGCCAGTTCTTATAAAGGCATTTTTGACCAATAGAGTATCACTGTTAAAGAGTTTCTTGGCAGTTTAAAATCAATTCTTTTAATCTTTCTCACTCTGTCCTTTGCTTATTCCCACTATAGGCAAAAGGATCTTTGTTGACCTTTGCTTTCTATATTTTCTAAAATGGTACTTGATGTTTATTTTCTGTGGTTTATATAATGAAGATAATAGATATATTTTGCTTTTTCATATCCCTGGAAGAATCTGGGAACTACCCTCCCCATCTTTATATCTCATTGTGATGGAGCATTTCCTGCTTCCATTCAGTAGCTTATTTATGGAGTACCTGCTACGAACGCAGCACTCAGTAAAAGAAAATTGGAATGAAATGGGATGCCAACCCTGTACGAGCTTACAGTTCAATCATGGAAACAGACACCTAAGTAGCTAATATCAAGTAACAGTTCCTAATTTGCTCCCTTCTTTTTAGAACTGAACGAATTTGTACATAAAGGAGAATCTCTCAATATTACGGAAGTTATTAATTTGATACAACTATTCAAAAGCCTAGTTTTTTGTTGTTGTTAGTATCTTTTTCAAGATGAGGATGAATGGAATTGAGAAGGAGGAACTCTGAGATCTACTCTACAAAATCCATGTTTGTTTACACATTTTCTGAGGACCCATTTGAAAGTTGCTAGTTTCAGGAAAATATAAATTTAAATGAGTTACTAATCCCGATGTGTTAGACTGGGTCATCTGAGAAACAAATGCCAAGGCAGGGTTAAATCCAAACATTTTATTGGGACAGATGCATGTGGGAGAAAGGGGTGCGGCGAGAGGCATGGAAGGAGGGAGATACTGTGGAAGGAAGCCATACTGTGGTGCAGGGCTGAGCCCCGAGAGTGAGACAGCCAGGGAAGGTTGGGTGGAAGTGTGCTAGACGGCCTTGCAAGATCGTCAGGAGTCCTGCATTATATGAATGCAGTGGAGTCTGCTTACCTGTGGGACATTGCTTGATTGATCTAGGAAGAAGCAGCCTTTTCTTTTGGGGGGGGGGCGTGGGGATGGAGGTGAGTGCATCATAGCGTTGAGTATTCCAAGTTCTTCAGTAGAGAAACTAAACAGAGCAAGAGTGTGTCAGAGAGCACGTGAATGTGCAGCGTTTCTTTGGAACTAAAGAGCTATCTATCATTAACAGAAAAGAAAATTCTTTGCAGTTTTTAAGGATTATTGGGGAGCAGAATTTGGGTTGGGGGTTACCAGGAGCATCAGTGATAACAGTGGGGACAACAGTCTCTAAACAATGTGTCTGTCTCTGAAGATTTCATTACTTCTTCACTTAGCGATGTCTGGTTATAAAAGATGACAACCCCCTCTGAAAGAGATTGTGAATGGAGAATGAAGAGTTACTAATTATAGATATGTCATCTTAAGTATTTTTTTAATCTCTGGGGAAAAATGCTAGCTGTCTTGATCTCTATGGAGAGTTGAGGAAAATGAACTTTCAGAGTATTTATAGAGACAGGGGTGTGAGTGAAGAGTCCCTCCAGAAAGGAATTCCAATACTGTGGTTTGGCTCAAGAAATGAATAAGAGACCGAAGGTCAGTAAGTAAAACAAATGCTAGTCAGTGGTTTCCTGTGGGCAGAGCTCAGCAACTCATTAACTAAGACAGTGATTTTAGCCTGTTTTTCAAAAAAAGATGATGAACCTGGGCCCGGATAATAACTGATTCATGCCCAGATTAGTGGTAGAAATCTGGGGAGAAAGAAAGAAAGATTTGAAATACAGTGTAGGGAATTTACAGATTAGCCAGGGATATGAGGCATAAAAGTAGTTGGAAGCAATTTTTCAGTTCTTGGAGTGTGTGCCAAGCTGTTGGGAGTAACATGAGACTTCTTATGAGTTGACTTGCTTGAATGTAGTTGCTAACACCACATTCTTTCACAGTCCAGAAAGTGAGTGTTTCAACTGACCCAAAGGGTAACTAGGCATGGTGGGCAAATCTGTGAGTATTAGAAGAGAGAACATGAAGGACTCAGGAGAGTCCCTTTTGGAGGAGAACTTTCCACTCATGTTAGCTCTGCCTGTTGTAGGGCGTTGCTGGGGATGCCACTGTGTGGACTTCTACTATGTTTCCTAAAGACTGCTCTAGTAGTTCTCTATATTTTAAAGATTGTGTGTAGTATTCTTTGGTGTATATTAATTGAAATATACTGCTTTTAAGGTAAATAAGTTTATAAAATCTGCTGATTTTGTAGTAAATCATGTAGATACTTACCAAAACAGAAACTGGGAGAAGCAAGCGCTGGGCACTCAGTAGCATCATCATGTAAGAACTGAGAGATTATAGAGAAGCTGTAAATTGTGAGGTAGTACAAATGATGATAATAAACATAAAGGGTTTTGGTCTGTATGTGCCTGATGGGGCACGCATGAATAGAATCGTGTTCCCCAAAAGATGTGTCAAAGTCCTAATCCCCCAGTACCTGAGAATGTGAGCTTATTTGGAAATAAGGTCTTTGCAGATGTAACCAAATTAAGGCGAGGTCATTAGGGTAGGTGGTAACGCGATATGACTGGTATCCATATAAGAAAAAAAGAGAGAGACAAAAGACAAGGAGGAAAGCCAATGGAGGCAGAGATTGGATTGATTGGTCTACGAGCCAAAGAACACCAGAAGCTAAGAAACAGGCATGGAACAGATTCTCCCCCAGAGCCTTCAGAAAAAGTGCTATGTCTGAATATGTCCCCCTCAAAATTCATTTGTTGAAACCTAATCCCCAATGTGATGGTGTGAGGAAGTAAGACCTTTGCATGCTGATTATGCCATGAGGGTGGAGCTGTCATGCATGTGATTAGTGCCCTTATAAAAAAAGACCCAGAGAGCTCCCTTGCCCCTTCTACCACATTGAGGATACAAGAAGTATGCCACCTCAGCCGACCATGTGGCACCCTGATCTCAGACTTCCAGCCTCCAAAACAGTGAGAAATAAATCTCTGTTGTTTCTAAGCTCCATGATCTATGGTATTTTGTTATAGCAGCACAAAAGGACTAAGAAAATACGGCTTTCTGACACCTTGATTTCAGCTTCTTGCCTCCAAAATTGTGAGACAATAGAATTCTATTGTTTTAAGCCATCCAGTTTATGGTGATTTGTTAACAGCCCCTGTAGGAAAATTAATATAGGTTGTTATTGCTGATGACTACATCTATGTCTTGCCTTATAAATTTACTTTGACTAGAATAATTATTCACATTCAGTAATGAAGTTAAGACATGCCTAATAACATGACTAGTTATCATCTATGCCTCTCAGGGAGAGACACTATCATTGCTTTTTCCGTAACTATTCAACTTGTGGTTATTTATTAAGTTTGTCTCTAAATCAAGTTTATTGAGATGTAATTCATGTGTAAGAAAATGTACCCACTTTAAATATACACTTTAATGAGTTGTAATAAATATATGTACCCATGTAATTAATGCCATAATGAAGATATAGAACATACTCATCCCCACAAAAAAGTTTCATTGCACCTCTTCCCACTCCACCTCTCCTCTGACCTTCAGCACTAGGCAGCCAATATTCTATTTTCTGTCTTGTGGATTAGTTTTGTCTTTTCTAGAATTCATATAAATGGAATCATGCATGATATATTTTCAGGTATCTTCATTAGCTCAGCATGGTTTTTTTTTAAGATCTATATTTTTCTTTTGCATTTGTCAGTAGTATGTTACTTTTTATTGCCAAATAGTATTCTATTTTGTGATTATATGATAATCTGATTATGCATTCGCCTCTGATAGACATTTGGGCTGTGTACAGTTTGGGGTTATTAGGAATAAAGCTGCCATAAATATCCATGTATGCCCCTGTGTGGAATAAGTTTTCACTTTTAAATACCCAAGAGTTGACTTCATAGGTCATATGGCCATTGTATATTAAACTTTTTAAGAAACGGAAATACTTTTTCAAAGTAGTTGCACCATTTTATATTCCCACCAGTAAGGTATGAGAGTTGCAGTGGCTTTTATGTGTTCACCAACCCAGGGTATTGTCAGTATATTTAATTTTTTTATGAAAGTAAGAAAGTACTCTTATTTGCTGAGTTTTTGTCATCAATAGATGCTGAATATAGTTTTAAAATGTTTACATCCATCTGCATGAGCATAGTTTTAAAAATTACTATATGTTGGATTACATTGATTGGTCTTGGACCATCGAATCAACTTTGTGTTCCTGAGGTAAAACCCCCTTACATACTTCAAGATCCATTTTTGTTAAAATTCTGTTAAGATTCATTCATTTTCATCCATTGACCTATCATTTTATTTATTTCCATTTCTTTGTCTGATTTTAATATAAATTTATGATAGCCTCATAAAATGCATTAGGAACTGTCCCTTTCTCCTCCTCTATTTTCTGGGTTTGTTTTAGGGCTGGGATTACTCTGCCTTAAAAGGATAGGTACACTAGTGAAGCCATCTTGACCTGGAGTTTTCTTTATGGAAGTGTTTTTAATTACAGATTCAATTTTTAACATTGATACAATGCTGTTTATCTTTTATGTTTCTTATTTAGTGAGTTTTATAATCCGTGATTTCAATAAATTTATTCATTAACTTAAGTGTCAAATTTATTAACATATAGTTGTTCATAATAACACCTTATTTTTTCTAATATTTGTAGATTCTGTAGTAGTGTTCCCTCTCTCATTTCTGATACTGGTCAGTGTGTTGTCTTCCTTTTTTTAACCAATCTAACTAGCAGCTTATCAATTTTATGGCTCTTCTCTAAGAGCAACCTTTGTATATATTGATTTTCTCTGTTTTTTGTCCATTTTCTATTTCATTGGTCTCTTTTTTCATCTTTGTTATTTCCTTATTTCTGCATGTTTTAAGTTCCCTGTTTTGCTAGCTTCTTACAGTAGAATTTCAATCATTAATTGTAGACCTTTCTTCTTTTCTATTATTGGCATTTAACACTTTTCTCTTTCAGCAGCAATAACTCTTTCTACACGCTTCTTTGTGTATACCTCTCAAATTTTGTTTGGTTGTTTCTTCTTAAAATTAGAACATTGGAATTAGGTTTTATTGTAAAAAGTAAGAGGCACAATACATTTTTCTTATTATTTATAGTTGTGAAAACAATCGAGAAAACAGAAATATATAGCATATTTTGAAATAGGATATTTGATTCATTACAGTCATTATACTTAAACTTATATGTTTAAAATGTTTTGCCACCTTAATTTTTTCTTTTTTAAAATATGCTTTACTGCTTTTTCTCTTTCATAATGTTATTCATGAATTCTGCAAAGTTATTGATATTTTTGTCTACTTGTGACTACTGGTTCTGTACATTACTGATATTTTTTTTTGTCTACTTCGTTACTGATTTTGTCTACTTCTTTCTCTTCTCAGTTTGTCAGATTTTGCTTTATGAATTTTAGAATTGGTTTGTATCCTTGAGGAGTCAACCTCTTTATTATTATGAAATGTCTCTAGTTATCCTTGATATTATGCTTCATTCTGAAATCTACTTTGTCTGTTATTAGTATGGCCACTTTAGCTATCTTAATATTATATCACTTCACATCTGGTGCAGGAATCTTACAATGGTATTCTTCCATTTCCCCTTTTGTTCTTTGCACTATTTTTGTTATAAATTTTATTTTTCTAAATGTTACAATCCCCAAATTACATTTATTGATTTTTCTTTAGTCATCCCTTTTTAAAGTAGTTTTATTGAGATATAATTCATATATGATACAATTCACCTATTTAAAATGTTTCTAGGGGTGCCTGGGTGGCGCAGTCGGTTAAGCGTCCGACTTCAGCCAGGTCACGATCTCGCGGTCCGTGAGTTCGAGCCCCGCGTCAGACTCTGGGCTGATGGCTCAGAGCCTGGAGCCTGTTTCCGATTCTGTGTCTCCCTCTCTCTCTGCCCCTCCCCCGTTCATGCTCTGTCTCTCTCTGTCCCAAAAATAAATAAACGTTGGGAAAAAAAAATTTATAAAAAAAAAAAATGTTTCTAGTACATTCATAAAGCAGTGTAACCATCACCATAATTAGAGAGCATTTTCACCACCACCACCACCACCACCCCCAAAAAACCCCTGCCCATGAGCAGTCACTCTCCATTCTTCCCCAGCCTCCGAACCCTAGGCAACCACCAACCTATTGTGCTGTTGCTGTCTCTATACATTTGGCTATTATGGACATTTCAAATAAATGGAATCATACAATATGTGACCTTTTGTGTCTGGCTCCTTTCACTTAGCATGTTTTCAAGGTTCAATAACTGTCTTAGCTGTTAGGCTGCTATTAAAAAGTACCATAGGGATGCCTGAGTGGCTCAGTCAGTTAAGCATCAGACTTCAGCTCAGGACATGATCTCACAGTTTGTGGGTTCAAGCCCCACATTGGGCTCTGTGCTGACAGCTCAGAGCCTGGAGCCCATTTCTGATTCTGTGTTCCCCCCCCCCTCTCTGTGCCTCCCCCACTCATGCTCTGTTCTGTTTCTCTCAAAAATAAATAAACATTAAAAAAATTTTTTTTAATAAAATAAAAAGTGCCATAAACTGGGTGGCTTATAAACAACAGAAATTTATTTTTAACAGTTCTGGAGAGTAGAAGCCTGAGATTATAGTTAGGTTCTGGTGAGGGCCCTCTTCTGAGTTGCAGATTGCTGACTTCATGTTGTATTCTCAAGTAGCAGAGACTAGAGCAATGGAAGCAAACTCTTACTACTCTTGTAAGGGCACCAATCCCCTTCACGAAGGCTCTATTCCTATGACCTCAGAGATGATCATAATTACCTCCCAGGGGCCCCACCTCCTAATTCTATCACACTGGGAATAATATTTCAACATATAAGTTGGGGGATGGCACATTTAGTCTGTAACATTCATGTTTTAGAATTATCGGTGCTTCATTCATTTTTATTGCCAAATAATATTTCATTTCATGGATATATCACATTTATTTATCTACCCATGCATTGATAGATATTTGGAATGTTTCCATTTTTTGGCTATTATGAATAATGCTATATGAAAATGTATGTTCAAGTTTTTGAGTGGACATACGTTTTTAGTTTTCTTAGGTATAATATCTAGGAGTAAAATAGCTGGATCATATGGTAACTCCATATTTAAGTATTTGAGAAACTTCCAAAGTGTTTTTCAAAGGAATTCCACTATTTTGCATTTCCTCTAGAAATATATGAGTGTTCTAATTTCTTCATATTCTCACCAACACTTGTTATTATCTGTCTTTTTTACTATAGTCATTTTAGTGGGTATAAAGTGATACCTCATTGTAGTTTTGGTTTGCATTAATGGCTAATGATATTGAACTTCTTTTCTTGTTAGCCATTTAGAGATTTGCTTTGGAAAAATGTCTATTCAGATATACTGCCCATATTTTTTACTTCGTCTTTCTGTCATTGAGTTGTAAGGTTTCTTTATATATTCTGAAAACAAGAATGTTATCAGATACATGATTTTCAAATATTTTCTCTCATTCTGTGGATTGTCTTTTACTTTCTCGATAGCATCCTTTGATACACAAAGGTTTTTAACTTTGATGAGATTCAGTATCTCTATTTTTTCCTTTAGTTGCTTCTGTTTTTTGGAGATATAGCTAAAAATCCATTGTCTGGTCCGAGGTCATGAAGACTGAAGACTATTTTTTTCTTCTAAAGTGTTTTGTATTTTTAACTCTTATGTTAGGTTTATAATCCATTTGGAGTAGATTTTTGTGTATGGTATTAGAGGTCCAAATTCATTCTTTTGCATATGGATATCTGGTTGTTTAGGACCATTTGTTGAAAAGACTACTCATTCCTCACTGAATTCTCTTGGCACCTTTGTTGAAAATCAGTTGACCATAGTAGTAGATGCTCATTTCTAGACTCTCATTTTCACTGATTTATATGTCTGTCTTCATGCCAGCACCAAAGTGTATGGATCACTGTAACTTTGTGGTAAGTTTTAAAATCAGGAATTGTAAGGGGCGCCTGGGTGGCTCAGTCAGATGAGCGTCTGACTTCGGCTCAGGTCATGATCTCGTGGTTGAGAGTTTTGAGCCCCGCGTCAGGCTCTGTGCTGACAGCTCGGAGCCTGGCGCCTGCTTCAGATTCTGTGTCTCCCTCTCTCTCTGCCCCTCCCCCAGTCAATGCTCTGTCTAGCTCTGTGTCAAAAATAAATACAAACATTAAAAAAATTTAAAATCAGGAATTGTGATCCTCAAAATTTGCTCTCTTTCAGGACTGTTTCTAAGTCCCTTGCATTTTCATATGAATTTTAGAATCAGCTTGTCAATTTTCCGTAAAAATCAGCTGGAATTTTGACAGAAATTGCGTTGAATCTATAGATAAATTTGGGAAGTATTCCCATTTTAATAAGATAAAGGCATCTAATTCATGAGCACAGGGTTTCTTTCTACTTACTAAGGTCTTTCATTTTTTCAACAGTGGTTTATAGTCCCAGAGTACAAGTTTTGTACTTCTTTTTTAAAATTTATTCTTACATATTTAATTGTTTTTGTTGCTATTGTGAATGAAATAATTTTCTTAATTTTATTTTCAGATTGCTCTTTGCTAGTGAATAGAAATAAAACTGATTTTTGTATATTGATCTTGTATCCTGCAACCTCCCTAAATTAGTTTTGAATCTCCCTTTTAGTTTGAACAGTTTTTGTGGCTTCCTTAGGATTTTACATGTAGAAGATTATGTCATCTGTAAATATAGGTAGCTTTACTTCTTCCTTTTCAGTCTAGATGCCTTTTACTTCTTTTTCTTGCCCAATTGCTCTGACTAGATTCTCCAGTACAGTGTTGAATATAAGTGGACATTTTGTTTTGTTTTTGATCATAGGGAGAAGCATTCAGTCTTTTGCATTAAGTATGATGTTAGCTGTGGATTTTTGGGAGATGCCTTTTATCAGGTTGAGAAAGTTCCCTTCTGGGGCACTTGGGTGGCTCAGTTGGTTAAGTGTCTGACTCTATCTCAGCTCAGGTCATGATCTCACGGTTTGTGAGTTTGATCCCCATGTCCAGCTCTGCACTCTGACAGCATGGGGCCTGGTTGGGATTCTCTATCTCTCCTTCTGTCTCTGCCCCTCCCCCCTCAAATATATATAAATAAACAAACTTAAAAAAATAAATAAAAGAGTTCCCTTCTATTCTCAGTTTGTTGAGTGTTTTCTGATGAAAGAGTATTGAATATTGTCACATGCTTTTTCTGTGTCTGTTGAAATGATCACATATTTTTTGTTCTTTATTATATTCTACATGTTACAGTAATTGATATTCAATGTTAAACCAATCTTTCCTTCTTAGGATAAATATGATTATGGAGTATAATCCTTCTTGTATATTGCCTGATTTGGTTTGCTAGTATTTTGTTGAAGATTTTGCATCTATATTTATAGACGATACTTTGATCTGTAGTTTTCTTTCTTGTGATGTCTTTATTTGGTTTTTGTATCAGAATAATAGAGAATGAGTGGCAAAGTGTTTCCTTCTATTTTTTTTGAAGAGTTTATAAATAATTGGTATTAATTCTTCTTTAAAGTTTGGTAGTATAATCAATTATCCTTTAAAATTTTTTAAACAAAAATTTATATTTATCTACATATTGATATCATTGAGCCTCTCTCTTTGCCTGTCCCCTATTTTCTCTGCATTACCAATGGCTTTCTCCACCTGGTAGAGAGGATGAACAGAAGAGGTACCAGATTTTTTTTTTTTTTTTTGCCTTCCAGCACTTGCTTATAGGCAAGAGGTTCACTGTGAGCCCAGAAGCAAGAGATTATCTTCCCCTTTATCTTCACCAAATACATGTGTGTGTATATAAAAAAAAGCCTTTCTGCTTAACATTATTATAACATCCATGTATATAGAGTTCTCACTATAGACTCACTAAAAGTTTAGCCATGTTTTTCTGACTCTAACTCTATTAATTGGCTTATAACCAACAACAAGCTAGTTGTGTACCTTGCTAATAGTTTGTGGATGATGTCTATTACCAAGAATGTATAAGTACATACACACATGTATACTTCTAGTTAGCATAAATAGTACCATATTACTCAGTTCCGATAAGACCAAGAAGATGTTAAGAATAAGAGTGACCTGACAAAATGTCTGCCAGCACTAAGTCACCAGAATACCCTTTCATTCTTTAATTTATTCAACATATTTATTAACTAAGTGGATTTTATATATCAGATACTGGAATACAGGGTAACATAAGTTAGATTTCCCACCCTCATAGATTTGAGGTCTAAAAAAATAATGTATAAATACATCATCATAAATTCTAATAATTTTAATAAATGGAATGTACAGGATATCATGAGGGCCATAAAGAGGAACACTTATTGTAGGTTGAGGCATAAGGAAAGGCCTCTTGCAAGAAAGTACACTTCAGCTGACACCTGAAGGATGAGAAGGAGCCAGACTGAGTTGGGAGGAAGTGTTCCAGGTAGAGGAGAGCACGCGTGAAAGCCCCAAGATGAGAAAGACCGCCAGTGTGGCTAGAGCACAGAGCACAGTGGAGAGTGGCAAAAGATGAGGTTGGAGAGGTAGACAGAATCTGAAGAAACTGAATCATGTTGAGCTATGTTGGATTGTGTTAAAGATCTTTAAATTATGTATTGAGGTCAGTGAGAGGAAGTTTATGAAGAAGAATGATACGATCCCTTTTGTATTTAGAAATGATGACTTTATCTATTACATGTAGATTAGGACGGAAGAGAACACGAATGGATGGAGGGAAACCAGTCGGGAAGCTACTGCATTAGTGCAGAAAAGATATGGAAATTTGGACAAACGCAGTGGCAGTTGAGATGAAGAGAAGTGGACAGATTTGAGGTCTATTTTTGAAATAAAAGTGAGCCTTCTTGGTTGTAAGCAACAGAAAATGAATGGCTGATTTAACAAAGAATGGAATTGTTTTTTTAAAGACTAACAAAGTTTCTGGGAAGGCTGGAGAACCAGGTTAGAAAGTAGACAGGAGGGTGGATAGCCAGAAACATGGTTGTGTTCATTCATTGTGCAGAATCAGGACTTGCAACTGGGCTTTGTGGCTTCTAAAGTGAGAACTGTATGTGCTTGGAAACTCCTCAGATGCACGAAGACACTGGGCATCCAGAAAATTGACTGATGTCTATCATAAATCTCAGTTTACAAATGAGCAGAAAGACTCAGAAATGTTAAATGATCACCCAGGAGCACACATTTAACAAATGGCAGACCTAAGACTAAGCTAGGTTTCTGACCCCAAGTGAATTTTTGTTCCTTATTACCACCATTAGTGTTTATCAGAAAACACTCATTTATTGTCATTTACAAATGTGATGCCTTAAAATACATTGGTACTTCTTTTTTAAAACTTTTTTTTAAATGTTTACTTATTATTTTGAGAGAGAGAGAGCACAAGCAGGGGAGGGGCAGAGAGAGGGAGACACAGAATCCGAAGCAGGCTCCAGGCTCTGAGCTGTCAGCACAGAGCCTAACATGGGGCTTGAACCTGCAAACCGTGAGGTCATGACCTGAGCCGAAGTCAGACACTTAAACGACTGAGCCACTCAGGCGCCCCAACACATTGGTAATTCTAATATCACTTGTTATCTAGTATCTAGAAAAGAAACTCGAGGGGCGCCTGGGTGGCTTGGTCGTCAAGCGTCCGACTTCGACTCAGGTCATGATCTCACAGTCCGTGAGTTCGAGCCCCGCGTCGGGCTCTGTGCTGACAGCTCAGAGCCTGGAGCCTGCTTCAGATTCTGTGTCTCCCTCTCTCTCTGCCCCTCCCCTGTTCATGCTCTGTCTCTCTCTGTCTCAAAAATAAATAAACATTAAAAAAAAAAAAAGAAAAGAAACTCGACAGTCAGGCAAACATTATTAGATAACCTAGATTATTAGAGCATGGCATTTGTTATTCTCTTTTTGCCAGACATTGTTTTTTCAGAAGTGCTGATGCTTAAATTGGTTGGATTTCACCCAAACAGCAATTACAATTTGATTATTCAAAGTAGTAACTGTCTTCTAATTATAACTCTAAAGCTAAAGAAATCTATTAGCAAACTAGTTGTAACAAAGAAAAAAGAGAAATTTGGCCAAAAATATTCCTAGACCTAACAGCAGTTTATTAGAATACTCCAGATTGTTAGTTTACTGTTGGAAAAAAAAGTGAACCATAAGGTAGTTTGTTTTGCAGGTTTTAAAATATGATGATGTCATATTTATCACATGCTGGATAAGATAAAAATCATCTTCTCTTTGTAAGATGCCATTCTGAAGACTGTCTAGTCTAGAAGAAACTTCAGAAACTTCTTAACCTTTGAGTTCACATTTGGGAAATGACCCGAGCTACAAGCAATATCCTACATGTACAATGGGAAATTGTAAACTAACTTGGCTAGCATTTTCAACAGTGTTGTCGACAGTTTCTCCTTTGTGTGTTATGTACCATATACCATTAAAAAGTCTCCTGTGTCAAATTTGGAATTAAGTGAGAGATAAGGCAAAATTGCAGACATTATTTCTGAATCTCCAGAAGCATAGCAGTTCCTGGAGCAAATGTTTAAATGCGTTAAAACTTTACAGGTGACAAACTCTGTAGCCAATATGAAACTACCGAAAAAAAGAGAGAAGGCTAAAAGGTCAGTTTAAGCTTAGCTTACTGAACATTTTAAAAATATATACTATATTGGCAGGAGAGGTGGGTGGAGGGATGGGTTAAATATGTGATGGGGATTAAGGAGTGCACCTGTTGTGATGAGCACTGGGTGTTGTATGGAACTGTTGAGTCACTATATTGTACATTTGAAACTAATATTACACTGTATGTTAACTAACTGGAATTTAAATAAAAACTTAAACTATATTGACAGGGGACTATGAATGTACCTACCTATGATGGAGAAATACTAATACTATATAATTTGTGGACCTTGTTAAGAACTGAAGCAATCTCCATAAAGTAACTATAAAGACCGTCTTTTCTAGGAAACCTTTATCCATTTCCATCCCTTCCCATCATTTTAGTGATTCAGGTCAGCAAGTAACTGTTGTTCCAATTTTCTTGCTATAGTCTGTTTGTTATACAACAGCCAAAATGATCTTTCTAAAACCAAGTATAATCATGTGGGTAGAGGGATAGAGACACAAAAATGCTAGGAACCAATATAATTGATATTATGATGTAATGAAACATATTATGCCATCACTACACGATCAAGTCATACTTTGCCAGGGATTTAGATTCAAAAGTCAACAAATAAGTCAAGACTCAATGAAGACAAAATTATTCCTTACAATGTCTTAAAATGCCTGTGAGACCAGAACCCACCATGAAAGACTTGGGATCTAAAACAAATTAAAAAAGAGAATTCTTCCCCTTTTTACTCTGGGACAAAATTTCATTGAATGGAATGGGAGGAATTTCTGTTGTTGTTTTTTTTTTTAAATAGTTCTCTCTTCCTGCCAAGTGCCTATCGTTGAAGTAGAATTTCTGTTAATTTAAATGCACATGTGCTGCAACTCCACTCTCCAAATATCCTCTGGAATCTGAAGGAAATTAGTAAGGTATGATAGAGAAGCTTTCTAAACCAGCACTCCTTCCTGTACTAACACGGATAACATTGATTAGTGTTATCTTTATTTTCTTAGTTATAACTTAGGAAAGCTTGTGTTTTGTGACATACATTTGGCCCAGGTTGTGTGTGTGTGTGTGTGTGTGTGTGTGTGTGTGTGTGTGTGTAAGAAAATTTTATATACATGTATGTGTTGACTTTAAATATGACATTGAAAATCAATTTCTAATAACTGTGTTATATCACTTTATTATAAGCACACATTAGTGCCAAATTAGAATATGCCACCTATTTAGAATTGCATTGTGAATTTTGGGTTTTAGCCATTAATATGAATTTTTAAAAGAATTAATAATTTATGTCACTTTGCTATTAAAAAAGGATATATACTCTCTTGATCCACTGGGTAGTTATGATGTAAAATACCAAAAGTATGACATTCAAGCATTTGCAGGCATCACCTCCAAAGAGACCTTGGATAATTAATAAATGCTTTTCCATCTAAACCACTTCTGGCAACAAGATGGAGAAGATTTGACAACTGAAATCTCAGGGACGAGGTGTACTACTGTGCTAGGTAGACCATTCGCTTTGTTGCACAGGCTGGGTAAATGGCAATGGTCCAACATGCTTACCAGTTTTCTGCTTTTGTAGTACCAGTGCCATAGGTTGCCTCTGCGGAATTGGTTTACATTTAGATTTTACATAACACAGGGTGCCTGGGTGGCTCCGTCGGGTAAGCGGCTGACTCTTGATTTTAGCTCAGGCCATGATCTCACAGTTCATGAGATCAAGCTCCATGTCAGGCTCTGCACTGACAGTGTGGAGCTTGCTTGGAATTCTGTCTCTCTCCCTCTCTCTCTACCCCTCCCCCGCTCACTCTCATGCTTGCTCTCTTTCAAATAAATAAACTTTAAAAAAAAAAGAGAGAAACTTTAGATTTTACATAACATCTTTTTTCCTCCCTACGTATGTTCAAAATTTAAACATGTAGTAGAAATCATTGGATTCCTACTGCTTCCCACTCCCCACCTCTTCCTGCCTATATAGAATCTGTATTCTGCTTTTGTCACAGAAAGACAAACGATAATGAGACAAGATGTTGGTCATTACTATTTAAAAAGAATCACATTTGAAAATATTAGCAAACCAAATTCAATATATTTTTAAGTGAATTTATTTATTTTGAGAGAGAGAGAGCATGAGCAGGGGAGGGGCAGAGAGAGAGGGAGAGAGAGAATTCTAAGCAGGCTCCATACTGTCAACACAGAGCCTGACACTGTGCTCAATTGCACGAATGATGAGATCATGACCTAAGACGAAATCAAGAGTCAGACCCTTAACTGACTAAGCCACCCAGGCACCCCCCCCCAACAATATATTTTAAAAAAATCATTCAGCGGCACCTGAGTGGCTCAGTCGGTTGAGCGTCCAACTTCAGCTCAGGTCATGATCTCACGGTTTGTGGGTTTGAACCCCACATCGGGCTCTGTGCTGACAGCTCAGAACCTGCAGCCTGCTTCCGATTTTGCCTCCCTCTCTCTGCCCCTCCCCCACTCACACTGTGTCTCTTTCTGTCTCTCAAAAATGAATAAATGTTAAAAAAAAATTTTTTTTTAAATCATTCACCAGGATCAAGTGGGATTTCTTCCCAGGAGGCAAGGTTGGGTCAACATTTGCAAATCAGTCAACCTGACATATCACATCAGTAAGAGAAAGGATGAAAACCATATGATCATTTCAGTAGATGGAAGGAAAGCATTTGACAAAGTACAACATCTATTCATGATAAAAGCCCTTGACAAAGTAGGGTTAGAGGGAACATACCTCAACATAATGAAGGCTATATGTGAAAAACCTACAGATAACATCATACTCAATGGGGAAAAACTGAGAGCTTTCCCCCTAAGGTCAGGAACAAAACAAGGATGTCTATTCTCACCACTTTTATTCAATGTAGTACTGCAAGTCATAGCCACGGCAATTAGACAGAAAATAAAAGGCACACACATGGGTAAGGAAGAAGTAAAACTTTCACTATTTGCAGATGGCATAAGGCTATATATAGGAAACCCAAAAGACCTCACCAAAAATTTCTAGAACTGATAAATGAATTCAGTAAAGTCTCAGGATACAAAATCAATGTGCAGAAATCTGTTGCATTTTTATACACTAAAAATGAAGCAGTAGAAAGAGAAATTAAGAAAACAATCCCACTTACAAATTGTGCCAAAAATAAGATAACTAGGATAAATCTAACCAAAGAGGTGAAAGACCTATACTCTGAAAACTATAAAACTTTGATGAAAGAAATTGAACATGACACAAAGACATGGAAAGACATTCCATGTTCATGGATTAGAAGAACAAATGTTAAAATGTCTATGCTACTCAATGCAATCTACACGTTTAATGCAATCCCTATCAAAATACCAACAGCATTTTTCACAGAATTAGAATGAGCAGTCCTAAAATTTGTATGGCACCACAGAAGACCCCAAGTAGCCAAAGAAATTTTGAAAAAGCAAAGCTGGAGGCATCACAATTCTGGACTTAAGTTATATTACAAAGCTATAGTAATAAAAACAGTATGGTACTGTATGATTTCACAAATGTGTAGAATGTAAGAAGCAAAACAAATGAGGAAAGGGAAAAGAGAGAAAAGCAAACCAAGAAATAGACTCTTAACTATAGAGAACAAACTAATGGTTTCCAGAAGGGAGGTGCATGGGAGGATGGGTTAAATGAATGATGGAGAACAAGGGGAGCACTTGTGATGAGCACTGGGTGATGTATGAAAGTGTTGAGTCACTAAATTGTACACCAGAAACTAATATTACACTGTGTGTCAACCAACTAGAATTTAAATAAAAACTGAACAAATGTGTTTAAAAAAAACAGTATGGTATTGGGTACCTGGGTGGCTCAGTCAGTTAAGCATGTGACTCGTGATTTTGGCTCAGGTCATGATCCCAAGGTCATGGGATTGAGCTCTGAGTCAGGCTCCACACTAAGTGTGGAGCCTGCTTAAGACTCTCTCTCTCTCTCTCTCTCTCTCTCTCTCTCTCCCTCTCCCTCTCCCTCTCCCTCTCCCTCTCCCTCTCCCTCTCCCTCTCTCCCTCTGCCCCCCTCCTCCACTCACATTCATCCTCTCTTGCTCTCCCTGTCCTGTCCCTTTCTCCCTTTCTCCCTTTCTCTCTCTCTCTCTCTCTCTCTCTCTCTCTCTCTCTCTCTCTCTCTCTCAAATAAAAAACAAAACAAAAAACCAGTATGGTACCAGCACAGAAATAGACACAGAGATAAATGGAACAGAATAGAAAACCCAGAAATAAACCCACAATTATATGGTCAGTTAATCCTTGACAAAGCAGGAAAGACTATCCAATGAGAAAAAGACTGTCTCTTCAACGAATAGTTTTGGGAAAACTGGTCAGCTACATGCAAAAGAACGAAACTGGACCACTTTCTTATACCATACAACAAAAATAAACTTCAAATAGATGAAAGACCTAAATGTGAGACCTGAAACCATACAAATCCTAGAAGAGAGCACAGGCAGAAATGTCTATGACATTGGCTGCAGCAACATTTTTCTAGATAGTTCTCCTGAAGCAAGGGAAATAAAAGCAAAAATAAACTATTGAGAATACGTCAAAATAAAAAGCTTCTGCACAGTGAAGGAAACAATCAACAAAACTAAAGGCAACCTACTGAATGGGAGAAGATGTTTGCAAATCACTTATCTGATAAAGGGTTAGTGTCCAAAATATATACAGAACTGATAATTCAATGAAAAAACACCCAGAAAACAAATAATCCGATAAAAAAATGTGCAGAAGACATGAATAGACATCTCTCCAAAGAAGACATACCGATGGCCAACAGACACATGAAAAGATGCTCAGCATCACTTATCACTAGGGAAATGCAAATCAAAACTACAGTGAGATACACCTGTCAGAATGGCCAAGATTAACAACACAAACAACAGGTGTTGGCAAGGATGCAGAGAAAAGGGAACCTTCTTAACACTGTTGGTGGGAATGCAAACTGGTGCAGCCACTGTGGAAAACAGTATGGAGATTCCTTAAAGTTAAAAATAGAATTACCCTACAATCCAGTAACCGCATTACTGAGTATTTACCACAAAAATGCAAAAACACTAATTCCAATGGATACATGCACCCTGATGTTTATTGCGGCATTATTTATAATACAACATAATATAGCCCAAGTGTCCAGCAGTAGATGAATGGATAAAGAGATATGGTATATATACACAGTGGAATATTGGTCACAAAAAAGAATAAAATCTTGCCATTTGCAATGACATGGATGGAGCTAGAAAGTATAATGGTAAGCACGGTCAGAGAAAGACAAATACTATATGATTTAACTCACGTGGACTTTAAGAAACAATACAAAGAAGCACAAGGGGAAAAAAGAGAGACAAACTAAGAAACAGACTCTTAACTGTAAAGAATAAACTGCTGGTCACCAGAAGGGAGGTGGGTGGGGGATGGGTGAAATAGAGGGTGAGGACGAAGGAGTGCACTTGTTGTGAGGAGCACTGGGTGATGTGTGGAAGTGTATGAACCTAATAGAGGACCCTATGTTAACTATGCTGGAATTAAAATTAAGACAATAAAAAAATGAATAAAAATAAAATGAAAAGAATCGTTTTTTTTTTAATTTTTTTAAATTTTTTTTTTAATGTTTATTTATTTTTGAGACAGAGAGAGACACAGCATGAACGGGGGAGGGGCAGAGAGAGAGGGAGACAAAGAATTGGAAGCAGGCTCCAGGCTCTGAGCCATCAGCCCAGAGCCCGACGCGGGGCTCGAACTCGCGGACCGCGAGATCATGACCTGAGCTGAAGTCGGACGCTTAACCGACTGAGCCACCCAGGCACCCCGAAAAGAATCATATTTGAGCATCACTGTCCAGTAGAAATTTCATGTGAGCTGTGTATGTTATTTAAAAATATCTTGTAGCTACATTAAAAATAGGAAAAAGAAAATAATTTTAATACTGCATTATTTAACTTAGCATATGCCAAAATTATTTCATGTAATCAGTAAAAAAAAGTTATCAATGAGCTATTTTTCATTTTTTTGAGTCGTCCAAGTCCAGTGTATATTTTGTTCTCACAGCACATCTCAATCTGGACCGGGCACATTTTGAGTGATCAGTAATCACATGTGGCTAGTGACATCTGCACTGGACAGTGCAGCTTTAGAATAAAGCACCTGTTAATTACACAGTTCAGCCCAGCTTATCATTTATCCCTGAGACAGTGTTTTCTCTCTTTGTCCTTCCTGGACACACATGAAGATAATTCCTCACTCACACTCATAAAGGGGGACAGTGGTTTCCTGTGTCAATATTTCTTAAGGGTCATGAGGGAGGAAGGAGCATCCCAGTAAGGAGAGAGGACAGTTCAGTCGCTGTGGGTCAGGGAACATTTAGTTGCAAAATTCTGCAGCACGATTCCAGAACATCTCCTAAAGGGAGAATGACTCCCAGTTGTCAGTAACTGATGTTTTGTACAATTATTATTATGAAGATGTTTAAATTCCTTCTAAGCCAAAGGAAGGTTAAATCCGTACTGTCACCGTTCTGGTTCTTTAAAAAAACATAAGGGCTGCTGCATTCCAGAGTTTCAGAGTGCCTCTTCGGTTGTTAGGAGATGTACCCCTGACATTTCCTATGGTATCAGCGGTTAGAGCAATGCAGACACGCCATGTCAGGGTGCTTGAGGCTTGGACCCAGGTTCCCATCTTCAGTGCATTTGCTTATGCTTTTGGGTAGAGTAACAAAATAGTTAACACATACTACTTGTAAACTAGGAAATGCAAAAAAATGTATCAAAAACTTTTAGGGGTGGCTAGGTGGCTTAGTCTGTAAGCATCTGACTCCAGCTCAGGTCATAATCTCACAGTTCATGAGTTCGAGTCCCACGTCAGGTGAGCACGAGCCCAGCATCGGGTGAGCCCCGCTTCTCTCTCTCTCTCTCTCTCTCTCTCTCTCTCTCTCTCTCTCTCTCGGCCCCTTGTGGGATTCTCTCTCTCTGCCCCTTGCTCACTTGCGCTCGAGCGCTCTCTCTCTCTCTCTCGCTCTCGCTCTCGCTCTCGCTCTCAAAGAAAAAAAAAAACTTTTAAAGATTCCTAAGTACAAAGGGTTTACTTTGTTACTAGCTTAAACTGTTACTGATTCTCCTTTTAAATATTAACTTGTGTTTGTTTGGGTTTTTTCTCCTACAAATAGAGTTCTAGGTGGAGAAGTGTTAAGGGATAAGACTGGAGAGTTAGGCTTAACTGGAAATACATTTGGAATTTGATTTTTATCTGTTAGGTTGTGGAGAGCTATTCTAGTGATACTTTAGATTGACATTTCCAAGCAGTCGTCTGGTCTGGCGTGGGGATGAGGAGGCAGGGAGGAAGGGCATACGTGTTTTGACACTGAAGCCATAAAGAATAATTAGGAGGCACATGTAGAATCTGAGAGAGATCATCATGAAACCTTTAAGCAGGACAGAACCCTCGGGTAAGAGGGCTACATTCAAGATACTGTGAGGTATGGACTGCATAGAACTTGGAAGGAATAAAGCAGATGGGAGCTTAATTAAGATGAAAGGGTGCTGAGAAATGCTGACTTGGGCATCTTCAGGGAGAAAGTGGTTGATGATACTATTAAAAAATAATAGGGGCACCTGGGTGGCGCAGTCGGTTAAGCGTCCGACTTCAGCCAGGTCACGATCTCACGGTCCGGGAGTTCGAGCCCCGCGTCAGGCTCTGGGCAGATGGCTCAGAGCCTGGAGCCTGTTTCTGATTCTGTGTCTCCCTCTCTCTCTGCCCCTCCCCCGTTCATGCTCTCTCTCTCTCTCTGTCCCCAAAATAAATAAACGTTGAAAAAAAAATTTTTTTTTAAATAAAAAAAAATAATAATAATAATTCGGAACTAATGCAAAAGAAAATAGACGTGGGTGGAGGGAAATAAGGCGCTTGGTTTTAGACATGTTGCCTCTAAGTTGCCTCTACAATAAAACTGTAACAAAGACCTGCATACTTTGAACACATCAAATGCACGATACATGTATTCATGAACAATGGTATACAGACCAACTTCAGTAGTCAAATCATAACCATAATGTAAACAACTGTACTGCAAGTGCTTGCTATTTTAAGATATTTTATTTTAAAGTAAATACCACTTCTCTCCGTCTTGATTTTCATCTCATATTGGCTTTTCTTAAGGCAGGCTTCACTTGCACAGCTTAAATCCCTCAATGATGAAAAGATTTTGATTGCTCTTCCTCATTCAGGATTTGTTTTGACTGGATCTGGCAAACATTCACTTCTTCAACGGACTGCAGAAACTCAGCTTTCCTAAATCAACCCCAAAGATAGTATGCAGTCATATAATAGATTTGCCTAATTTTGCTGCCCCTTTCTAAGAATAACATCTCATAAGGTCATCTGCTATTTTCTACAGCCAATTTGCTACCATGCACTAAAAAGTGAGTAAAGTGGGACTTTCATCTAGAGTGTGTGATTTCGTCAAATCACTGCAGAAACATACATTTTTGTTCCTTGGGATTGATTACACCAGGATAGCTCTCATATATAATGTTACTTGGATGTGACCAGGCTTTATCAGGTTCTTCAAAGACCACTAAATAAAACACAGCACTGAATCTTAAATAGTGGAAACCATGAACTGTTTTTGGAGGAACTGTGCTCTCTAACCACGGTTGGTAAATCCATTAACCATGTGGTTTTCAAAATATCACCTCAATTCTTTACACATGCAATGTAACCTCACAAATACTAAGCAGGTAGTGTTAATGATCATACAGAACTATCACTGTTGGAAGTGCCAGAGAGCTGCACATTTACAAGGGAGGGGCGGGGGCATGAGGAACTTGGCATTCGACTTGCATTGCGCCTTTTAACTTTAACAGAAAGCATTACCCCCCATTGATTTTTGGGACAGAGAGAGACAGAGCATGAACGGGGAGGGACAGAGAGAGAGGGAGACATAGAATCGGAAACAGGCTCCAGGCTCTGAGCCATCAGCCCAGAGCCCGACGCGGGGCTCGAACTCACGGACCGCGAGATCGTGACCTGGCTGAAGTCGGACGCTTAACCGGCTGCGCCACCCAGGCGCCCCCTTTTTTATTTTTTTAATTTTTTTTTCAACGTTTATTTATTTTTGGGACAGAGAGAGACAGAGCATAAACGGGGGGCATTACCCCCCATTGAAAGCTATATATTTTTTAAGAATTGTGTTCCCCCACGTGTTTATGTTTGAAGACTAACAAGTGTCACTTCTGATTCATTCCTAACACATAGACAGGACTGTCATTATTTGCCTCATATTCACAGATAATGATACAACCTGAAAATTAACATTTGCAGCTGCAGGGAAACATTGTTACAAACCTGAAAAGAAACGCATTTTGTGATATGTTAAGTCTGCAGTCCATGTTCTCATTCATTAATAACTGACCCCTTCTCTGTAGGCAATTTATTTATTTATTTATTTATTTATTTATTTATTTATTTATTTTTTGTAGGCAACTTAAACAAATAGAGTAAAATTCTCAACTTAAAAAAAATTCTTTCTGCTGTCAGTTGCAGATCTCTTTGGGAAGAATGCAATTTCAAACAATAAGAGTTCTTGAAGAGTGTGGGTTTTTTTTTTTTGTTTGAGGGGGGGGGACACGAGTGAGGAGTGAGGGTCAGAGAGAGAGAAAAAGAGAATCCCACGAGGGTCAGAGAGGGAGAGGGAGACGGGGAGAGAGAGAGAGAGAGAGAGAGAGAGAGAGAGAGAGAGAATCCCACGAGGGGCAGAGAGAGAGAGAGAGAGAGAGAGAGAGAGAGAGAGAGAAGGAGGGAGGGAGGGAGGGAGAGGGAAGCACGGCTCACCTGAAGCAGGGCTCATGTTTTACCCAAATCAGGGGTCATGTGAAGAGTGTATTCCTATATTGGAGTTAAAATAGCTTAGAAAATAGAACTGGTAGTTAGAAGGGAAGAATTGGGGAGTTCTGCTGTGACCTACACGCATGCATCCAGGGCCCCGTGTCACATGAACCTCTTCTCCATAGGAGCTTTGCTTTCTGGCCATATCCCATTTCTCTCCACCTAGCTGGGGAGTCTACCTTCTCACAACACTTTCCACCATGAATGGAGTAACCTTTACTTCCCTTAGATATAATCAGGCTAGGTAGAGAAAACCCAAAAAGATTTAGAATTCTCTTCTCTCTCTCTCTCTCTCTCTCTCTCTCTCTCTCTCTCTCTATATATATATATATATATATATATATATATGTATATATACATATATATATATATACACATTTATATTTTTTTGTATTTCAACTACTTTTATAAACAAACAAATGAAAAAATATATTAGGCAGAGATGATCTAGTCAAAAGAAGCTAACCTGGCATAGGTATTGCCCACTTTTGCTACTCTAAGAATGTTGGTTCATTGTGTATTAGCTAAATTTGGGGGTAGGGGAGAGGTCAGTTACTGGATAGCCACTTAAAAGGTTATTGGATGTCCACTTAGAAGTCACAATTGTGGTATGTTGTCCCAAGGCCTATCCTATATAGCATCCAGTAAGATTTCTTTTTCATTATTTAAAAAGCATCCTTTTCTTCACTGGATAGGTGTTCTGTAGGAGTCCAATGAAATCAGTTCTTAGCTCTTCCTGGTGGCTGTGGGGGCTTTCTGCCTCATTCATCAGATCATGGCAAACTCCACTTAGCAGTGATGAAGCCCCTCGAGCCATCTGAATATGGGACCCAGAGACAAGTTTACCACCTGTCCTCAGGACAAGCAAGTGGCCAGGTCAACACGTCTACTAAGGAACAGGTTTCACAGCTCTTCACTGATATGCGTGATGTTCCTGGGCTCAGAATCTTCTATATTGAGTCACTCCTTCTGTTGCCACCCTCGTAAATACAGGGAGACATTATTATGTTGGAATTATGCTGCGTGCATTTCCTCTGGAATCATGCCCAGCTGAGCTCACCGAATCCGCCCTTGGCTTCCTTTGATCTCAAAAGTGAAACCACAGCAGTTTGCAAGCGTGCTCCAGCATCCGCACCAAAGCTGCGGAACTTCTGCTTCAGTCCTTCCTTCCATGCGTGGTGAAGCTGTACAAAATGAGAAACAGTCTCTTCGTGTATGCATGGCATCAGCCCGAGGACAACATGGCCCTGAGTGGCAGTTGTCACATCTAGAAGTAACCCAGTGGCAAAGTTATTTGCCATAAAGGATGCTGCTCTCTTTGGTGTCAGTCTTCTTTATTAACCCTGTTCAGAATCGGGCAGAAGTCCCTCTATTTGCAAAGATCAGTTAGCGGCTTTGGGGATGGCTTGCGCTCTTGGTTACGATATTTTGTCTCCATGTTATCAAATCTCAAGATGTCCTACTTAGTTTCAGAAGAACCAGTCTTAACGAGGGAAAAAATCTTCCAAGACTAGAAAATTTAAAACACTGATTTTTTTTGAGTTGGTGGCTGAAACTTCAAGGTCCAGACATGTTTATTGCTTCTTTATTTCCCAGACTCTGAGTAATTTCAGTATGTTGGCTCTAATTACCCACAGAAAGAAAACACACAGACCTTTTCTTCGGCCTACATGGGCTAGAAATAAAGCAGAATGTTTTATACAGATCATCCCTGCAAAGCATACTGGGTGTCTACACTGTATGTGCTGTGGTAGTGCGGAGTGCAATGGTCCCTGTGTTATGCCAAAGTCAGGTTTTATATCTCCCAGAGCGAAAGGAATTATGAGCATCTTAAAAATCATCTGGTCCATCCACATTACTTGACAGTTGGGGAAATCAGGTTTTCTTTAAAGCTAAGAGTTTGAGTTTGAATAATGGACTTGAACACTTTCTAGAAGCTGCTTTTTCAAATCTTGCCACATTTTCGTTTGTCAGGCAGCACTTAAAATTCATCCAGCCCGACTTTATTTGCTGATGTGCTAATAGTCTTCCTTCTTGTTTGAGAGGAAGAGATGCTACTTTCTGCTCCATCCTATGAAACACACCACCTGCTTCACCAAGCTGGAATATGGTATTTTTCCGCACTGGTGTTTGCAGTTAGGATGCAGCAATGCTCTTTGAAGACTACGCTGATGATGGCAAAAGATCAGAGGTGGGAGGTGATAGCAGGTGGCAGCTTAGGCGATGATCAGTGCAACCAGTATGATGCATTGCTATGTGCAGAAGCACAGGAGCCCAGTGAGAATCCTAGAGTTAGGATCAAAAAATCAAAGACAGCCAGTTTCATGTGAATCTGGTCACTCTAGGTGGGGGAGGGGAGGCCATTGTTACTATAGTCAGAATTAAGATCAGGGATACTTAATTCGATGGCTACAATAATTCATCTTTGTTTCTTTTTTTTTTTATTTTATTTGTTTAAGAGACAAAGAGAAAGAGAGAAAGATCTGCACATGGGGGAGGGACAGAGAGAGAGAGAGAGAGAGGGAGGGAGAGAATCCCAAGCAGGCTCCACACTCAATGCAGAGCCCAATGTGGGGCTTCATCCTATGCCCCTGGGATCAACACCTGAGCTGAAATCAAGAGTCAGGATGCTCAACTGATTGAGCCACCCAGGAGCTACTTATCTTTCTTTTTTTATTTATTTTAATTTTTTTAAATATAATTTATTGTCAAATTGGTTTCCATACAACACCCAGTGCTCATCCTAACAAGTGCCCTCCTCCCTATCCATCACCCACTTTACCCTCTCCCCGACCCCCATCTACCCTTGGCTTGTTCTCGGTCCTTAAGAGTCTCTTTTGGTTTGCCTCCCTCCCTCTCTGTAACTTCCCCCCCCCCATTGCTTCCCCCATGATTTTCTGTTCAGTTTCTCAAGATCCACATATGAGTGAAAACATATGGTATCTATCTTTCTCTGCGTGGCTTATTTCACTTAATATAATACCCTCCAGTTTCATCCATGTTGCTCCAAATGGCCAGATTTCATTCTTTCTCATTGCCTAGTAGTATTTCATTGTATGTATATACCACATCTTCTTTATCCATTCATCAGTTGATGGTTAAGTTTACTTATTTTAGAGAGAGAACGTGAGAATGAGCAGGGCAGGGGCAGGGAGAGAGGGAGAAAGAATCCTAAGCAGGCTCTCCATTTCCAGGACAGAGCCAGATGTAGGGCTCAAACTCATGAACCATGATATCATGACCTGAACTGAAATCAAGAGTTGGACGTTTAGCCAACTGAGCCACCCAGGCACCCTCATCTTTATTTTCTTATTCCTGTACCTTTGGGCACTGAAAAAAAAATGGATACATTTTAAGCAAATTTAGTGAGAAAGAAGAAAATTAAAAATCTTATAATGAGAGAGATGGTATCTAATTTTAATGTTCTTTCCTTGACCCTCAGGGGCTTCATTTCTCTCAGTTGACTGACATTGTCCCCAAGCGATTTTCTGTGTCATCTGGGAGGACATGTTAGATCAAGGCTGGGTCCCCCATGATTCCACTAAAGACTCTGCAGTTGAGTTGGCGTTGGTTCCAGACTGTGGGCTTGGGAATGCAGTGCTGTGTCTTGTCAGTGAACAAGGAGTTCCTTGCCCCGGTTTGTTCTCCATGCTCTCCAGAGCTGCAGGATCACAAGCCAGAATTCTTGGGCAAAGCATTTAAAGGCAGTGATAATTCTGTTAAGTGACAAGTGGATCCATAAGCTTGAAACTTCCACAGCAGGCAACTGGTCTACTGATGAAAGGTGAGGTTTTATATACCTACTCTTTGCCTGCTTCAGTGGTAAGATATTTGATTTTTACAGTAGGATCATGTTACTTATAGTTGTATCCCCATAGCATTTTCACAGGTAGAATCATAAACCTTAATAGTCACTAGCTGAATGCCTGCAATAGTGATCAGAAATAAGAAGAGGGATGCCTGGGTGACTAAGTCGATTGAGCGTCCAACTTCGGCCCACGTCGTGATCTCATTGTTCATGAGTACAAGCCCTGCACCTGGCTCTCTGCTGTCAGCACAGAGCCCACTTTAGATCCTCTGTCCCCTCCTCTCTCTGCCCCTCCCCTGCTCATACTTGCACTCTCAAAAATAAATAAACATTAAAAAAAGAAATAAGAGAAGTTAGTAAAAAACAAAACCAAAACAAATATTAAACACAAAAAAATCAAGTGGTATAGTACAGCCTGTATACATTGGTCCATGATGAAAATTTTCAGCCTAATGGACAGTAATTCCTACTTCTTTGGTGTTAAAATGGCTTTTCTTTTATGGAATCATGGTGATAGATGAAAGGTTGTTTTTAATACTTAAATTGTGGGCAACTTTAAACATTAGCAACTCTATGTTTGTTCCCAATTTTTAAAAAATATTTTTGAGGTCTTAAAATTCCAAAGTCTGGAAACTAGAAGAAAGAACTGTGCCTTAAAAGTCAAGAGACTTGGTTTCTTCCATTTTATTGACTATATACCCTTGGTAAGCAGAAACCTCCCTTTTGACATCTGTTTTTATAGATGTTTTAGGCACTTGGACAAATTGAGCTCTTAAAATCTCTTCCAGAATAGACTGTCAAGAAACATTAGGATTCATCATTAAATATTGCCTTGTCTCAGGAGAAATCAGCATTTACCTTAGGGTTCAGGTCTACAATGAAAAGATAAACCCAATCAACTCTAAAACAATCTACGACTTAATTTAATGCTTAAGCATAGCACATTATTATATTTATTTTTTCTTGCAACTTTTAATATGTATTATTGGATAACATCCTATAATTTGAAATGTTAACAGTAATCTCCAGGTTTTGTTTTTTTTTTAGATAAGAATCAATTTTTCAAAGAATCAAATGGTTATGCCATTTAAAAAACATAGGTTTTATAGCAGTCAGAATCAATTTTTTTTTAATTTTACAGAGAGAGTGGGGGAGAGGGGCAGAGGGAGAAAGAGAATCTTTTTTTTTAAGTTTATGTATTTATTTTGAGAGAGAGAGTGAGGAGCAGGGGAGAAGCAGAGAGAGAGGGAGAGAGAGTCCCAAGCAGGATCCACCCTGTCAGTGCAGAGCCAGATGTGGGGCTCAGTCCCACAAAGTGGGGGATTATGACCTGAGCCAAAATCAAAAGTTGGATGCTTAACCCACTGAGCCACTCAGGTGCTCCCCCCCCCCTTTTTTTAATTAAGCAAATGAGCTCTATTTATATTTTAGAGAGAGACCAACAGAACATGAGCAGGGAAGAGGGGCAGAGGGGGAGAGAGAATCGTAAGCAGACTCCACACTCAGCAGGGAGCCCAATGCAGGGCTTGATCCCACAACCCTGGGATCATGACCTGAGCCGAACTCAAGAGTCAGAGACTCAACTGACTGAGCCACCCAGATGCCCCCAATGGATGATTAGTATCATAAACACCACCAAGCCCCATTCTGCCCACAGGAGACATTTGGAAATATCTAGGGGGCAATTTTGGTTGTGCAAAAGTAGTTCTGAATGGTGAATAACTCTCCTGCCCCAAACACTGGTACACCGTTATTGAGAAACATCAGTTGATTTCATCTTTATGATAAAATGGTGGAATAATGTTGAACATAATATGATTATTACAGTAACTACACAAATACTGTTTATCAATATCATTATAAAATACCAAAGATAAAGTATCGTTTAACCTCAGATGAGCCTTATTGTGAATCAGAACACTGTTCTGATGCTGTCTTTCGAGACATTTTATTTCATTTTATAGCTAACATAATGTAAAAGTGTATTTTCCATGTTCCAGTCAGTCCTGGGTATATTTGGCTGATAGTCTGAAGAAATAAAATCTTCCTGCAGCCTTCAGTTATTAAAATAGAACCAACCACCCACTCATTTTATTACATTTGGTGGAATGTCTTTGAATGACAGTCTAAGTATTTTAATTGGCCTCTAGCTGATTTATCACCCCTTGTTTTATGTTTCACATTTTATATCTCAAAATTACAAGTTACAGTCCCATTTTTATAGTGTGCCATTTAAATAGAATGAACAGCATTTTTTAAAAAGGAAAAGGCAAGTTCCATTCAGAAACCCAAGGGTTATTCATTTGATTTGCATTGTCTCCACATTTTTCGGTGCTGGTACTTCCTGTCTGTCCCTGCTGAGTATCTCTCCTGCTATTCATAGTTCCATGTGTAGAAATAGGGGCCGGGACGGGGAAAGGGAGAGACTTCCCCACATCTGGATTCTCTCTGCATCCTGGAAATAAGATATGTCACTCATCTTGGTTCTGAATACTGACTTATTCAATTCCGTGTTCACCCTCTGCACTTCCATCCCCACACACTGCTTCATGCTCCAAACGTTGACTCCATGGCCCTTCACTTTTGTTTTCATAAACTTACATGAAAAAGTTCCTTGGACTTTTTCTTCACAGGACCATAGAGACCAGACAAGGAAAATAA
Source organism: Prionailurus bengalensis (assembly GCF_016509475.1). Classification (NCBI taxonomy): domain Eukaryota; kingdom Metazoa; phylum Chordata; class Mammalia; order Carnivora; family Felidae; genus Prionailurus; species Prionailurus bengalensis. The sequence continues at coordinate 29,351,151 of NC_057353.1, read as the reverse complement.
TGCCAGAGTTTTTCCTCCAACCCTGAGTCTCAACTTTCACTGCCATTTCATCATCTTACACATCTACCATCACTGGGTCACTTATTCAAAATGGTAATTACACATCCACTTGTTGGTTGTACCCAACCAACCCAGGCCCAGCTTTGTGTGTGTCCAAACAGAAGCCGAATCTGTAATTAACTGTGCATTTGTTTGTAAAAACCTTGGCAGTTTTACTGTTTGATCTCCTTTATCTAGGCGCTTTGGTTTAATGTTGTACAGCTTTCTTCCTGGGAGTAAGTGAGCCATGTTTGGAAACTAAAATAACTTTTTAGTTTCTTTCAGTGTGTTATCTTGCTGCCCCAAAGCGTTTTTTTTTTTCTTCTGAAGAGTATTTTTATATTGGGTGGTTGCCTCTTCATGAGCTGTTTCTAAGAAAGATCTTTGAAATGTTGAGCTATAAGATGAACAGCAGTTTTCTTTGACAGTCAACTTAACCTGATAGTTTTCTTACTTAATTACCATTAGAATCAAACTCTGAATTATTACCGTATGGGTATATTTCTTCATAAGGATCACAGAATTGAAGAACTCAAGCTTCTGCCCTAAAATTACTTGTACTTGAAAGAAACAGGTCATCCAAGCACAGAAGTCCCAACATACCAAAACGATATTAAGAATCCTGTAGCGGAGCACCTGGGTTGTTCGGTCAGTTGAGTGCCTGACTCTTGCTTTGGGTCATGATCTCACAGTTCATGGGTTCAAGCCCTGCATCGGGCTCTGTGCTGACAGTGCAGAGCCTGCTACGGTTTCTCTTGCGCGCCCTCTCTCTCTGACCCTCCCCTGCTCACACTCTCTATCTCAAAATAAATAAAGTAAAATAAAATAATTCCATAGCAATAATGCATTTCTCTTCCTCTGTGGTGTGCATACATCTGGTCTATTTGTATTTTCACTGCCTAGACTGTCTCATTCTTGTGACTGTGTTACTGTTCAGTTTTGTCCAACTGATGTCAATTTTCTTACTATTTTACATCAAGTATAGATTTCACATGTTGACTGTGTAGTGATTCCCACCCAGTTGCGACATTTACAATGTCTTTGCCACATTATTTGAAATTCTTCTACTTTCTTGTTTATATTGGATTTTATCCAACGCATTTAGCAAGTAGGAACAAATCACCCTTCTTCCACTGATGAAGAAGTGACACTGCATTGTCTCAGATAACCAGTTGCTTTTTCCCTGCCAAATCAAAACAACTAACTCTTCTCAGTTTTCATACTGGCACATAGAACGCAATCAATAAAAAGAATAAATGAGACGAAAGAGTGAATGAGACGTCCTTAATTTATTGTGGTGGTCTGTATTGTTGATGATCCTTTTTGCTTATTGTTCTTTTATTCTTACTCATGCATTTCATTGTGCTTTTTATTATAAGGCAGTACCCAATCATTTTAAACAATGTGTAAGTATAGATAAGCAGAAGAAACAAAACAAAAAGCACCCATAAACCAGTCATCAGATGATAACTACTATTAACACCTTGGTATGTATTTTTCTGTTCATTCCTTTATATTTACATACATAAAACATACGTACTCCAAGTAACAGTTTCCTATAACATGTAATTTTTTGAACTTAAAAAAAATTTTTTAACGTTTATTTATTATTGAGAGACAGAGAGAGACAGAGCACGAGTGGAAGAGGGGCAGAGAGAGAGGGAAACACAGAATCTGAAGCAGGCTCCAGGCTCCGAGCTGTCAGCACAGAGCCTCACACAGGGCTTCAACTCCCAAACCGGGAGATCATGACCTGAGCCAAAGTCGGACGCTTAACCGACTGAGCCACCTGGGTACCCCATGAACTTTTAAAATATATATTGTAACCTAATCAAAGAAGTGACATACCATCACCTTTGATGTATTATGTTTTTTTAGAAGCAAATCACTAGGCCAGCCTACACTCAAAAGGAGGAGATTATACAAGGGTATGAATACCAGGAGGATAGGGATCATGGGGAGTAATTTTAGAGTATGCCACCAATGTTAACTATCTTGTAGCTAAGACTTGTGCACATTCTTACATATTTCTAACTGATAAACCTGAGAAAAAATATTCCCAATTAGAGAATATGTATACTTTAGGAGGGTGTTGACATCTATTGCCAAATTGCTTTGCAGAAGTTGTTCAAGCTTGCGTTCCCACCAGCAACTGCACTCCCAGAAAATCTGAGCAGTTCTGTTTAAAGTCTTTATCAATCTAATAGGTGAAAATTAATCCACCTTGAATTTCCTTCCTTTAATTTTCGTGGTGTTGAACTTTCCAGCATTCCTGCTCACTGACCTTTTCCTTTCTGTCTCTTTTCTTTCCTCTTCTTTCTACTCCCATATAGGATGGTGCCTCAGGGCTCTGCTCTTCAGCCTTGTTTTTCTCTTTTCCAGTCACTCAGCAAATGTTTGAGGGCTGACAGACAGTGTCCCGTACCTTCAGTGAACTCACCTACTCCAAGGTCAGGCACCCCCCCCTGTGAGCTGATTCCCAAGCAAAAGTCCAACCTGGCCATCCTCCTGGATTCTGTTCCCATAGTTCGAGCCACCTGTCAATGTGTCTGCATGAATGTCCCAGACATACTTCAAACTTAACCTGTCCACCTGAACACATCTTTTCCTTGGCCCTCTACTCCCCACAACACTTGCTTCCCTTCCTAGCTGGTCCTCGCTTCCTTCCTGGCAGTACTGCCACCGTCCTTTCAGCCCAGGTGACCTTGCACGGAGAGAAAACTCATCTGTGGGAGGCTTGGTGGATTCTCCCTGCACAGACTAAGGAAGAGTTTTGGAGGTAGAGATAGTAGTCACCTTTGGAGTAGGGGAGTTCAGTGAACCATATTTTCCAATGAATCTGTCTGCTAATGAGACTATGGCTCCCATAACTGAGATTCAGTAGTTATTCCCATACTAAGAATGAGCCTCCAAGGTTCTAGTCATTTCCTGCACCTGGGATAGCCTGCTCCTCTGATAATGTATAACTCTGGGCCCTGCATTTATCACCTGCTTTGATTGGTGATGGAAATCTCCTTCTCATTCTTGGGAGGATTCTGCTGTTTATTTCTGCTTAAGGATCTCCAAGCACAAGGACTGCTCTGGCTACAAATACGGTATCATTCCATTTCCCCTCTACACATACTCTTCTCTCACAAGTGTGGAGTGTGAGCAGAATGTCCTTAACCATCCTATTTTATCCAAAAGTGCAAGGAGGTTTGCACAAGGAAAACACTCTTTTATATTCCTCACTCTCATTTTAATTGTTTCACCTGAATATATTGGGCAGAGCAATCCCTTTTTCCTCTTAATGAGCTGAAAGATCTCACGTATGTACTAAACCAGCTGCACTTCAACTTGTAATGCTTTGCTCTAGTGCCCACTTTTCCTGCCCCACCCCCAACCTCATGCTGCATCTTAAATACTCTGTGGGCTCTTTTCTTCATTCACCCCCTCCACCCTGAGGTATGGGCCTTGTGATGTACATTTTCTTTTTCCCTCTTCACAAGGATCTCTCAACCTGGATTTTTAGTTAAGTCTTCCTTAGTTGTCTGCAGCAACTTTTGTGTTTCCTCTTAAGTTAGTCCTTCCCCTTTTCCTTTGGTATCACACAGCATCCTCCAGTCATCTTAGTTACATGCCCTCGGAGATTGCCCACTGTGCCCAGTGTGCCCCCACACAAGCCTGCACCTCATCATTTCACCTGGGACCTCGGCACCTGTCTTGAGCTGCTCTTCCTGCTTCTCTGCCTGTACTGGAACTCATCCCTTGGGCTCCTGCCACAGCAGTCTTTCTTTAGTATCATTGTCACCTGGTCAACTCTTCACCCATAGTTTCCCATTTGCCACCATTTTTTTTTAAAGTCGATAAACTGGCCCCATCCTATGTATGTATGTGATTTTTATTTCCTGTAATTTTCTGACACACTGTCTTCACTGTTCATCCCTGTCTTTTGCCATTGATCATCCCTTCCCCCATCCCTTTCCTGTCTTCCTTCTCCCCACTGATCCAATATCCTGCCCATCCCCAAGGGCCATCCCAAAGAACCTCCACCCTAAATACACAATAGAGTCACCTGCGGTATTTCTCAAATAATATTTTACCTGGGCCTGATCCTGGAACAGCTGAAACCTGAACTCTTGGGTGGGATTCAAGCAGCTTTCTTATTTCCAAATCCCCCCCCCCCCACTTGATACTAATGCACACTAAATAAACAGTGAGAACAGCAACTTCTAGCTGATACAACACATGGGCAATGGTGCAGCACTTAGAACCAGCCCCCTACACTTCCACCCTGTTACCCACTTCATTTACTTTCATTCTGTGACCAAAGGCTGACGTGCATGCTTTTCAGTAAATATCTGTTGACTGACAAGTCACTTGATTTTAACATATAAACAGCGCATTCATAAAGATTTACCCTTCCTCTGTTTCTTCTTGACAACCTTTGTTGAGTCTAATAATCCTTATCCCCATCAGAGACCAAAGCACAACCTTGGGATAATGGCAGAAGCTTTGGAGACACTGACTTCATTGTATTCATCCAGTGTTTAATCGTTGAAGCTGAACCACCTGGCTTTTTGTGGGGGAGATTATTCTTTATGATCTTTGTAATAATGTTCTTGGTGTTTGTCATCTTTAACAACCAATTTAATTCAGTCAATTACAATACTTTGTCTAAATTTACGATATATTCTGCCTATCTAAATGTGGTCACTATAATTTGACACGATAATTAAGAGCTAGTTCCTCTGTCACCAGCGTCTGACACAGTGATGCAGAGACCCTCTCAGAAGTGCGTGTTGACGTCCACGCCGTGTAGCTCCTCACAATGTTGGGCCAGTTTTCTAATCATCTCTTCACTTTAAAACAGTCATCAAAATGCTGTTTTTCTCTTTCACAGAATCATTCTGGTTTTTTCCTAATGGTTGTTTTTGGAGTATGCATATTTACAGTTTCCCCCGGATTACACATTGTGTCATCAGATGGGAAGGCTCAGAATGGAAGTTAGTGAGACATATAATGCTATTTCACTTTGCTTTAACATTTTGTAATGCCTTGATGTATCTCATCCCCAGACAATGACAATTTTAATTTTAAACTCTTCTTAATGAAAGTTTACTTTCAGGAGCCCATATTTATTCAAACTCAGCCAGCAATGTTTCAGAGTAGAGGACCTTAAGAGATCTGCTTTCAGAACAAAATTGGGCAGTAGTGAGTATATTAGTTGTTTTAAGTGGATAGTTTTAAATCACTTAAGGGTGCTCAACATTATTTTTATCAGTTAAAAGTGGTTTTGCAACATGTAGTAGAAACCTCCGTAGGAGTGTCTTAAACAAATTCGTTTTTTCCCCTTCATGCAATAAGAAGTCTTAAAGAAAGCACTTCCTACTTTATAGAGTAGCTCAGGATGTTATAATAAGCCCATGCTCCTTGGGGCTTTGCCCTCCACCTTCCTTCATAGGTGCCTGCCATCTTCCTAGACCTAACATTCTTCTGTTGTTTCTGACCTTGTACCTCTTTCCAGGCAGACACTAGAGGAAAGGCAGAGCAGAAGGGGAAGTGTTTTTAAAAGAGCTTTCTCTGAATGTCCCTTTCCTGAAGGCCACCTTGTGCCTTCCAATTACATCTCATTGAACAGAATTGTCACTCGGCCACTCCCACACCCTGGGAAGAGTACTTTTCTGAGCTGGGAATGTTGCCATCCCAAATATGCCAAACATTCTGAGAGTAAGAAAGAAGGGGAAACTGGTTATAGAATTGGCAGCTGGTAGTGTCTGCCATTCTATTTCAATGATCAATTTTTTTCATCATTTGTTGTTAAAAGTTATGAATTTGATGGTCTTAAAAGTCAGGAAGAGTTACTAACTCAAGACGTGAGTTTTTTGTGAGAGATTTTTGTGTGAGATTTTCACAAATTATGAATGAGTTTGCTTCAACTGAGTAAAGTTTTACTCTATTGGTTTTCCTTTTTTTATGTTCATAGAAGTATTCAACTATTTTAATGGTTCTAACACTTCTTAAAAATCATGTCACTGGGGCGCCTGGGTGGCGCAGTCGGTTAAGCGTCCGACTTCAGCCAGGTCACGATCTCGTGGTCCGTGAGTTCAAGCCCCGCGTCAGGCTCTGGGCTGATGGCTCGGAGCCTGGAGCCTGTTTCCGATTCTGTGTCTCCCTCTCTCTCTGCCCCTCCCCCGTTCATGCTCTGTCTCTCTCTGTCCCAAAAATAAATAAAAACGTTGAAAAAAAAATTTTTAAAATCATGTCACTGCATTTGTACAAAATGCTGATTATTGTCATGCATGGAATTTTACTAATAAAAATGATATGTTTTGATTTTGAAATTTGCAAATATACTTGAAATCCTGCTAATATGAGAAAATAGGAACCCTCTGAATCGTTATGGCTACACTTTGGTGAAGAAACTCACCCCCCCCCCAACTCCATTAGAGTGGTCATTTTTAGATGAAAGGTTTATTGTAATTAAGATTTTATATAAGAGAATTTTATAAAAGAAATAATTTTTTTATAATTCTTTTCTTCTTTCTTCATAACATACCGGTGGTACCCATTGGTCATGTTCAGTCACAAGCTCCATTGTGAACCACAGACCTCAGAAATTGGAGGGAGGGAGAGTGGAACTGAGCTGTGATTGTTGTCACCAGAAAATATACTGGGAAGGAGTGAGCACAAGGCAGTAAAAATTTGCTTTGCTGTTTAAAAAAAACAAAAAAGAAAAGAAAATTAGATGAATCAGCCATTCCATTGAGTCAGTAGAAATACATTTTATTCATTTAAATTCCTGATGATCTCATTCTGCACAGTTTATAAGAATATAGGTGCATGTGCAAAATACAGTTACCCTCCGCTTGATGCCATGGCTGTGTTTATGGAAAGCTTAGCTTAGGAAGCTCTTCCATCTTCTGACGGTTGTAGGTTGTGTGTTATTCTTTCTCTGAGTAGGAACACCTGAGTTGCTGATGACATGTTGGTGACATGACTAGACCTTTACCACTTATTTAAGGAGAGTGAAAGTGTGTGAGTGTGCATGCACATGTGCAAATGTGCGTGTACACACATGTGCTCCCATATGCATAACTGTCAAGAAGAAAAGGGGAGGTGAAAAGAAAAAGAATCTGGCAGCATTTCTGAAAAAGGTGTTCAGAATTGCCTGATTTCCTTGGATGCTATCCCAGAAGTTTCTCATCAGATGAACTAGCACACAGCATAGAACAGATGTAGAATAGAGCTCAAAATCTTTTCTCTACATGAGGTTATTGCAGTGGTTCAAATATTTGCTGTAATCTTTGCAATTAAAGCGTATACTATCCACCTCTACTTCAGTCACATTTATTCAATAAAAACAAGACTCTTCTGTTCTTTAGTATATTTTACTTCTGTGTTTAACAGCTAAGGGAGACTTCCTAAAAATGTGTTCTTTTTGTATAATAATAATAACCAGAGCCTTATTTATTCATTTTTTGATAATACATTCTAGTCTTCTGAGCTATAAGCACATGGATTTATATTATAAGACCATTTTTTTAAAAAATAGCTTTTAAAAAGGTTAACTAAGACTTTTTGCCTTAGGAGACAACGGCTATTGGTTAAGTCTAATCTGTGACCCAGTACAAGAATCTCCATCATAACATCCAGGACAAGCTAATGGTGACCCAGTCTAGGAGCCCACCTATTTCTTTTTTTATTTTTTTTTAATTTTTTTTTCAACGTTTTTTATTTATTTTTGGGACAGAGAGAGACAGAGCACGAACGGGGGAGGGGCAGAGAGAGAGGGAGACACAGAATCGGAAACAGGCTCCAGGCTCCGAGCCATCAGCCCAGAGCCTGACGCGGGGCTTGAACTCACGGACCGCGAGATCGTGACCTGGCTGAAGTCGGACGCTTAACCGACTGCGCCACCCAGGCGCCCCAGAGCCCACCTATTTCTATGGAGTTTATGGCTTTTCAAGAAGAGCCCATTCATTTTTAAAACTAAGTTCTGATATTTACATATTTTTCATGTTAACTTCAAATTGTCTTCCATATAACCTACATGGTTGGTTCTGGCTCTGCCCTAAGGAGCAACCCCAAATTGCCTCACGTGTCTGTGACAGTCACTCTAATATTTGAATGCAACTATTATATCCCTTGTAAATATTTTCTTCTCCAGACTGAAAATCCCCATGGATGTTTGAAGCAGGGAAAGAGTAGCGTATGGCAGTGTGGCAGGACATTTTTTCAAGTAAAGGCCAATGGGTTCCTGACAGACATAGAAGCTGTTATGTGTTGGAGTTGACAGGGTAGCTGAATGCAACTCAGCACATGAGAAAGGGGTTTAGATTCAGATGCCCCGTCTCTAGATATGTGTATAAACAGGGGTCAGTATACAAGTACATACTTCCTTCCTCCGTCAGCTGAGATGACTTAAAAGCAACAATACTCTGGTAGCCACAAGCATACCCTAACACCCAGATGTTGGTTTTCAATCCCATTCTCCAGTAAAAGGAACCAGGGATTGGAAAAATGACTGATTTTAGGACTAAGAAAAGAAATACACGAGATGAGCCTGAAGAATCTTGTCATGCCAGAAAGTAAAGAATTAAAAAGCCACATTACTGGGTGCATGTCAAAGACCACAGGCTCCAACAGAAAAAGCTTCTAATATCCAAAACTGACACAGTTTAAACAATACAATACAATAGTGTTGAATGATAACCCAAAATAAAGAATAAATATCCATGAGTCCATATAGATACAAATAAACAATTTGATAAATAAGTTATAGGGGAGAAAATCTCTTGTGCAGAAGAATTCCAAATATTTTATGTAAATATTCTCACTTCAAGGACATAGAGCATAATTCCTCACTCCCTCACTGTCAGCTGCTCATGGTGACCCCCTTTCAAAGAGAACAGTATAAAGGAGGAAAATGTAGTGACTTTACAGTGGAGAAACCTAACAAATATTATTTCAGCCAGGTTATCAAGGTTATCAGCGGTACAGTCATGTTACTACTATATACCCCTGATGTGATGTGATGAAAATGACATCTTACTTCTGTGATCTTCTTCCCCTAAACCAATGTTCCCATTATAATCCTGCAAAAAAAAAAAAAAGTTATATGGATCCCAATTGAAGGATGTTCTATGAAACTCTCAACCTGTACTCCTCAAAACTACAAGGTCACCAAAAACAAGGGAAGTCTGAGAAACTATCACAGGCGAGAGGAGCTTAAGGAGATGTTACAATTAAATTTAGTGTAGGTAGCCTGGATTGGATACCAGAGCAGAGAAAGGACATTAGGAAAACTAAGGAAATCTGAGCAAATTAAGAAATTTAGTAGATAATGATGGATCAATGCTAGTTTTTTTAATGGTGACAAATGTACCATATTAACAGAAGTTATTAATAATTGGGGAAACTGGATGAGGAGGTTTAGGGGAATTCTGTACTATATTTTCAATTTCTCTGTAAAACTGTTCTAAGAAATAAGGTTCATTAAAAAAAAATTTTTTTAAGATGCCTAGGAGAAAACCTGGAAGACCTCGGGTATGATGATGCCTATTTAGATACAACACCAAAGGCACAATCCATGAAAGGACCAATTGATAAGCTGGACCTCTTAAAATTAAAAACATGTGCTCAAGGAAAGACAGTGTCAAGAGAATGAGAAGACAAGAAGCCACAGGCTGGGAGAAAATATTTGCAAGACACATCTGATAAGGGACTTGTATCCAAATTAACAAAGAACTCTTAAAACTCGGTAATAAGAAAACAACAACCCAGTTTAAAAAGGCAAAAAACCTTAACAGCTAGCTCACTAAAGAAGATCTACAGATGGCAAATAAACATGTGTAAAAGATGTTCCAGATTATGTCATGAGGGAATCACAAATTAAAACAATGGGATACTGCTACAGACCTCTTAGAATGGCCAAAATCTGGAACACCAGCAACACCAAATGCTGAATGAAGAGCAACAGGAACTCTCATTCATTGCCAGTGGGAATGCAAAACAGTATTGCTACTCCAGAAGACAGCTTGCCTGTTTCTTACAAAAGTAAACATATTCTTACCATACGATCTAGCAATCGTGCTCTGTGGTATTTACCCAAAGGAGTTAAAAACTCATGTTCACACAAAAGCCTGCACACAGATGTTTATAGCAGCTTTATTCATAATTGCCAAGACTTGGATGTCCTTCAGTAGATGAACGGTTAAACTGTGGTCCATCCAGACCGGGGAATACTCTTCATTAAAATGAAGGGAGCTACCAAGCCATGAAAAGACATGGAGGAAACATAAATGCATATTACTAAGTGAAAGAAGCCAATCTGAAAAGGCTCCGCAGGGCGTAATTCCAATTATATGACATTCTGGAAAAGGCAAAACTACAGGAACAGTAAAAATGTCAGTGGTTGAGAAAGGTTGAAGATGAGGAAGACTGAATAGGGAAAGCACAGACAATTTTGAGGACAGTAGAACTACACCATATGGTACTGCAGTGGTGGGTACAGTTATCAAAACCAATGGAATGTACAACACCGAAAGTGGACGCTAATATCACTGTGGGTGACAATAATGTGTTAGTGTAGATTCAGCCAATGTAACAAGGTACCCCTGTGATGCAGGATGTCTGTGATGGGAAAGGCTGTCTGTAGGGTAGGGGGGTAGCAGGCAGGGAGTGTATGCAAGCTGGCTGTACTTGCCACTCAGTACTGCTGCAAACCTACAACTATTCTAAACAGTAAGGCTTATTCATTTTAAAAAATGCCAGTAAGAACCATATTACACCCCCTTCCAGTAGTCAAGCTGAATGGAAGTCAGATTATCTGAAGTTTAAGCAGGTTGCCAGAACGTGGAGTCAGAACAAGAAGAGACTTAAATTGAATGACTTAAATGTTTGATGGCTTCAGACTCTGATAATAGAACGCTCTCATCTTTCTCAGATGGACAGGACTTCTCTCCCTGTGCAGTGCAGGACAGGCAAGAGGAATGTTTGTTTTCGTGACTCCCACTCTCGATCCCACTTCCTGGTAGATGTACACATGTGTGGTGAAGCCACACATTACACTCTCTCAGGTTACCTTCGGGTCTGCTTTCCGGGAATCCAAATATGTAGACTTTATACTCTCATGGCTTTGACCTATATTGCCTTGATTGCGTACTTTAACTTTCAAAATGTGACGCTTCATTTCCAAATATTTGCAAGCACTACCTCAACAGCACTGCTTACCACTCCGGCTTCTTCAAATATTCGCAGTAAAATCTATTTTCAGCCTCTCTCTTACCCTGGCCCTCCTCTGATTACAGTCCCATTACTGAATGAATACCTTTCCCACTACTTTATTTTAACGTTCATTTTAAAACCAAGTGCCCAGAACTGCTGAAGGGCTCTACATGTCATCTGATTATTTCAGACTACAGTGGACTCTTGTATTCATCTGGACATTGTAATTACATTAATGCAGCCTAAAATTATATTAGGTGCCCTAGCAGCCCCATCTCACCAGCTCTGGTTGAGACCGTAGTTAAAACATCCCTGAGGCCTTCGTCCTGTGAACTGGTGCATCACGCAGCTGCTCATAAAGTCTCTCCTCCAACTTGTGCTTTTATAATTGAATCTCTTTAAATGTAAATGCAGACAATTACATTTGTCCTAGTTAAATTTCATCTTGTTATTTTGAGCCCAGAGTTCCAGCTTATTGAAATCTTATTGAATCTTGGTTCTGTCACGGATTTCTGTTATGTGTCCTTGTTTGTGTCTATGACACAAGTAGAGGCGGCTTGCAGATGTATCTACCCCGGCTGGGCTAACTCAAAGCCAGAGGTACAGAGAGGGGACAGCAGTGACGACTGCCCAGGAATGGGGAAGGTGAGTTGCCTTCTGTCACAGTGTACCAATTCTCTGACATTTTTGGTGCCCAGTCACAATCCAACATCACAAAATACATTGAAAGTCATCTGTTACTAATTGCATTTAAGAAAGTGAAGATTCTGAAGGATTTATAATTGAAGCAAGTTTGAGAATATCATCCCTCCCACCCCCCCTACATTCTCAGAGACGATCTTCAACGGGACAAAAGGGGACAGAACTGAACTACTGGCAACCTGGCCTTCTCATGGAGGCTGCAGTCTCTACATCAGGTCTACCCAGCCCTGCTCCTACACAGTGGTCCGCAGTCTGTCCACAGCATGCCTGAAGGATTCTGTTCCCGTGAGTGACACCCTTTCATAAATGGGGTTGTACATTATGAGCTGCTGCTGTAGCAGAGGCTGCCAGCATGCTGGGGGTTATTCTAGTGCATCAGATGTTCCCCTATTCCTCTGTCTCCTGCTGCTTCGTGACATGCCCCTGGCTCGCAAAATCTCAGCTCTAACATTTAAAGCGGCGATTTGCAAGCTGCAGCATGTTAAATCTGGCAAACTATGGCCCATGGACCAAATCCGGCTCACCACCTGTTTTAATACATTGTTAAATGGATAAGGGGAAAAAGTTTTTTAAAGGATGGTATTTCGTGATGCGTGCAAATGATTTGAAATTCAATCTCATATAATAAAATGCAAAAGAAAATTTAATAAAAGCGCACTGGACACACACCACCCTCATTTGTTTCTGTGTTGACACCAGTTGCTTTTGTGCCGCTATAGCAGACACGGGTACTTGTGACAGAGAGGTTAGGGCCACAAAGCCTGCAATATTTACCCCCTGACCCTGTATAGAAACAGTTTGCCAGTCTTGTGTTAAAGGATCACTTGCGCCAGACTCACCTAGGATGCTTTTGAAACCAGGCTCCTAAGCTCCACCCCAGACCAAAGGCATCAGAATTTGGAGTGAAGGCCCAAGAATGTGCATTTTAAGCTAGCTTGTGTGGTTCACATCTTGACAAATGCTAAGACAAAACTAATGATAATGAGCTAAGTATATGGCACAGGAAAAGATTCTGCAGTGCTTTCTCTGCCCAACTTACTGTCTTTTTATCCCATGTGATGTACGTTTTCTTCAGACTGTATAAATTATATTGGTCAGTTCCTAAACACTTCTGCAAATCAGCTGTCTTCCAGACTTTTCTATTCTGTAGTAAGAATGCTGTATTAGTGTCCTAAGGCTGCCATAGCAAATTACCCCAAGTTGGATAACTTAACAGAAATGGTTTTTTCTCTCACAGTTCCAGAGCCCAGAAGTCTAAAAGCCGGCAGGCCATCGTTCCTTCTGGGGGGTCTGGGAAAGAGTGCATTCGTTGCCTCTTGTTGTGTCTATGGGTGGTGGCATTCTTTGATTGTGGCCTCATCCCTCCAATCTCTGCCTTCATGGCCACATTGCCTCCTCTCCTCCATGTCTTCTCTTCTGTCTGCTTCAAATCTTCCTCTGCCTTTCTCTTAAAAGGACACTTGTCATTGGATTTAGGACCCACACAGATATCCAAGATGATCTCATCTCTAAAGCCTTAATTTAATTGCATCTGCGAAGAACTTTTTTTCCCAACAAAGTCACATTTACAGGCTCTAGGGATCAGAGCAGGCACATACCTTTTGGGAGGCCACCGTTCAACCCAGTACAGAGGCCATTGTTCTCCTCTTGCTCCAGCAACCATTCAGCTTCCAAGTCTTGAGGATTCCATCCCTCCCTCTCCAGTCCTACTGGTACCATTTTTATTCCTTTCTGTCCACAGGAATCTCTTACTTAGAAATTTAGAGTGGTGTCCTACTCTTTGAAAAATTTACAATACATTTCTAACCCTGGAAGTAGGGGCTTTTTATAGTAATACTGCCAGCAGTATCTTCCATTTCCTTCTCCCTCTCCTTCCCTATTTGTTTTTTACCTTCACGGTACCATTTGCTGTTATTGTCCCTGCTCCTGTCTTGTTTCTGAACTCACTTACACTGTTCCTTCCTCCTGGAAGACTAGTTTTTCCTCCATCCTTACCATCACTAATCCTGCCCTTGCATCACCTAAGACACAAACATCTTTCAAAGCTCATTCGAGGTCCTTCCTCCCCACAAGAGTTTTACTGCTTCTTCGCACTGGATATGAGTCTCTGAGACTTCTGCACTTGTGATGGCATTTATCTTATCCCACCTCATATTATAAGGTCTATACTGGCACTGTCCTGGCTCTACATATAAACTTCCTTGGGTCAGGGATTGTGAGACAGTCTACTCAAGTGGTTAAGAACTAGACTTAACTGCAATCAGACTGCTAGGTCCAACTGCAGTCACTTACCAGCCTTGGATCCTTGGGCAGGTTATTTAAAATCTCTTAAGAATAGTTTTCATCATAAACATACAGAATAATAACTCCTTTCTAGAGCTGTGAGGATCACATGAGATAATGTTCGTAAAGTACCTGGAATATAGTAAACTTGCTACATTTAGCTTTTTGTTGTCTGCCTTTTGTTTTTTTTAATGTTTGTTTATTTTTTGAGAGAGAGAGAGACAGAGCATGAGCAAGGAGGGGCAGAAAGAGAGGGAGACACAGAATCTGAAGCAGGCTCCAATCTCCAAGCTGTCAGCACAGAGCCCGATGTGGGGCTCAAACCCACAGACCGCCAGATCCTGACCCAAGCCGAAGTCGGATGCTTAGCCAACTGAACCACCCAGGCGCCACAGCTTTTTGTTGTCTGTCTTATCTCTGTTTCCTGAAGGCTCAGAAAAGGACTTCTATAAGTAGGTACTAAGTAAATACCTATAAAGTTTATATCATCAAATTCAAACCTGAGACCAGAAGCAGATGACCTGAGTCTTTCTGTTCAAACCCCATGTTTATCGACTCTAGGTATGACGTGTCTTTAGCAAGAACCACCATAAATAAACCAGCTTTCTGTTTTTTGCTGGATGTGAGTACTGTTAGAAATTCCGTTGTAATATTATTTTTGATACTATTTTTTTCATCAAATGTATAGTTGGTATTTAAATATGATTTTCATTTTTTAGTGGCTTCTATCATACAACTTAGTTTGTGTCCTGAAGTAAATAAACAAAGAGTAGAGACATTCATTGTTATGAAGTCCATTGAAAGGAATGGGCACCTGGGGAAAGGAAAGGAACCTTGGGCCTATGATACCTGTCAGTAACTAGTACATTTATAGATTTCTTTTCAGACTATAGTGATGCTCATAATGAAGAGCACCCCTGTGGCAAATCTCATTAAAAATGGCCCTTGAATCAGGGAAATACAAATCAAAACCACAATGAGATACCAGCCCACATGTGTCAGAATGACTGATATTAACAAGTCAGGCAACAACAGATGTTGGTGAGGATGCATAGAAAGAGGAACACTTTTGCACTGCTGGTGGGAATGCAAACTGGTGCAGCCACTCTGGAAAACAGTATGGAGGTTCTTCAAAAAATGAAAAATAGATCTACCCCACAACCCAGCAATTGTACTAGTAGGTTTTTATCCAAAGGATATAAAAATGCTGATTTGAAGGGGCACATGCACCCCTATGTTTATAGCAGCACTATCAACAATAGCCAAAGTATGGAAAGAGCCCAAATGTCCATTGACTGATGAATGAATAAAGAAGATGTACAATGGAATATTACTCAGTGATCAGAAAGAATGAAACCTTGTGCCATTTGCAACAATGTGGATGGAACTATAGTGTATTATGCTAAGCAAAATAAGTCAGTCGGAGAAAGATAAATATATGAGTTCACTCATGTGGAATTAAAGACACAAAACAGTTGAACATAGGGGAAGGAAAGGAAAAATAAAATAAAAACAAAATGGGAGGCAAACCATAAGAGACTCTTAAATACAGAGAACAAACTGAGGGTTTCTGGTGTGGTGTTGGGGGGTGGGGGATGGGCTAAATGGGTGATGGGCATTAAGGAGGCCATTTGTTGGGATGAGCCCTAGGTGTCATATGTAAGTGATGAATCACTAAATTCTATTCCTGAAGCCATTTTACACTATATGTTAACTAACTTGGATTTAAAGAAAATTTTTAAAAAACAAAAATGAAAAATAATAGCACTGATTAAAATGAGAATAAAAAAATGGCCCTTGAAGACTGCATTTGCTTCATGATTCGTGACATAACACACTCTGCTGTGAGAAAAGGGGCTCTAGGCAGAGAGCACTCTTGGTGGCTGTACCCTTAGACTGCACTGGCTTAGAGGTAGGTGGCTTAGTCCAGTTGGGTGGACATAGTTCTAAAGAGGATTTAAAACGTGGTCTTCAAAACATCAGGTCTAGGTATCATGGTAGGAAGTAGTAAAGGAATGTGGGCAGAGCTTTGGCTTAGAACCAGATTTTGAAAAAACTTAAGAGGAGTTGCTATAATTATAGAACCTGGCCACACAGTTGGATTACAATGCCAGATTAATCCTCCCCAATACACAGCGTGCAGTTTTATAAAGTAGGGACCTGATTAACCTGATATTGTGTTCTGATGTTGGACTTTCTGGTCTCTCTTACAGAATTTTGCTCTTTGAGACTTCTATGGTGTTTTACCAAGTAATCCTATGTGCAGGCAGCTCTTAGATATTGCTAAACTTCTTACAGACATACATAAATTCTCCAACAAATGGACTGTACTTATTTAGGAGTCATATATTCTGGAATTAAATGTATATTTTTTCCGTGGAAGCAAAGTTACTAACTTTACTTCAAAGGATAAATTTAAAAAGCAGAGCAAATCTAACCCACGATGTAGCCAACATGTAGTACATTGGCAATAATATACTTAAAAATATGCTTTTTTCCAGTCCGTGCCCTTTCCCAGCTATCCATACCTAGCAGACAGCCTCCCCCTCAAAGAACCAGAGAAAAATAGCTGAGTAACTACTTTTTCTCTCCAAGTCTCTCCTTGTATGGAGGTATAGAGTCTGTTGATTGAAAGCTGAAACTGTCTGGATTTTAGGGACACTATCAGATGGAAGTTTCCTTTGGAAGAGGCCAAGTTTATGTCCAGGTATATGGAGCTTTTCA
This sequence comes from Prionailurus bengalensis, assembly GCF_016509475.1. Taxonomy (NCBI): domain Eukaryota; kingdom Metazoa; phylum Chordata; class Mammalia; order Carnivora; family Felidae; genus Prionailurus; species Prionailurus bengalensis. Next base: position 29,334,195 of record NC_057353.1, on the reverse strand, counting down.
CCCAGCCTACATGGGACCTCTGGTGCCTAAAGAATAATAATTATAATGACTTTAGAAATAATAACTAATGCACACTTACTATATACCAAGCATGGTTCCAAATGCTTTACATATGTTAATTCATTTAACCTTTACAAAAACCTTATGAGATTTGTTCTCACCATTTTTCGCATAAGGGGAACCAAGGTACTAGAGAGGTTAATAAAGATGCTAAGATCAAACAGCCAACAAAACCTGACCCAGGATTCCAACCCAGGCAGTCTATCCCTAGTGTCTAAACTCTGGACACTATATGACCACCCGTCATTTCTCCCTGTGCAATCTTAGATGCATTTTTCTAGTGTCTACCCACAACTTGCATGTAACACTCAGTTATGACTTCAAGGAAATGATTTGTATACATGCCACATTCCCAGGAATGCCCCACAGCCTGCCGTTGATTTATCTAGAACGACCATTGGCCTTTGAATGGCCCTGGCCCTCACTTAGACTTGATGGGGATTTTGGACTCTTCGTCAGAGCTGCCACTTTTACCCTGGGGGTTCCAAAACCCCAGCCTTTCCCATTTGTCCCTCATCCACATCCATTTTTCTCTCCTCCTGGCCTGCACCATACGGGTGATGGGGTCCCCTAACTTTCCTGAGAGCTAACGCTGAAACCGATTCAATACTCATTAAAGCAAAGCAAAACAAAAAGCCAATAAGGTGAACTTTCTTATGCTTAATGCCGACAAGAAAAGTAAAAGAAGTTGAAACAGAGGAACATAAAGGCTAAGAATGTAGATGTACATTTGTGAGAGTTGACAGGAAACACAGTTTTTTGGTAACGTGAAAGGTTCAAGGAACCAAATCTGTATGAAGCTTCATTTCACTTCGTTTCTTACAGTGCAGTCTTATTGGCACCTGTCTTGCCTTTCAATTTGCAGATGCAGTGAAGTGAGGAATGATTTTCCTGAGATATCTAAGAAAGAGTGTGAGAGTGGGGAAGGAGAGCCCGTGTGAAGGCACCTGTGCCCTGAGCAGCAGTTGCTCTGATGACTTTGATGAGTTGTGATGGGTAAAAAGAGAAAACATAGCTTGTGCGTGCTCTTTTTATGGGAGGAAAAATGGTGATGTAAGCAAGAGAGATGAGGTGATTTGTGTGGGATGATGGGACCGCAATGTCGACCAGAGAAGCAGGGGTGGATTGGAGTGGGGATGGAGGAGAGATGGCGGTGTATGGGGTAGCTGCTGGCACATTGTTTTATAAGTGACACTGTCACTCGACTATACCCTGGACATTGTCTTTAAGTGCACTGATCGCATTTCCTCTATGAGCGCGTGGTCTATGAGTATTGATCACATACCTAGAAAAATTAAAATAATGAGAAATTAATAAAAGTAATTCTAGAATTCAGTAAAGTGACTGCAAATAAGACCACTAAAGAAAGCAAGCAAGCAAGCAAGCAAGCAAGCAAGCAAGAAAGCAGTTGCCTCTAGTTAGAGAATGATTCCAGTTTATAACCAGTAAGAAGACATAAGTTTAAAAAATTCTTGGACGCCTAGGTGGCTCAGTCCGTTAAGCATCCAACTCTTGATTTCAGCTCAGGTCATGATCTCACAGTTTGTGAGATCAAGCCCTGAGTCAGCCTCTGCACTAACAGCACAGAACCTGCATGGAATTCTCTCTCTGTGCGTGTCCTTCTGCCTCTCCCCCACTAGCGTGCGTGCGCTCTCTCTGTCAAAGTAAATAAACTTAAGAAAAATAAATCTCAACAACAAAATAATGTAAGGGTACTTTTAATGAGAAGTGTATGATCTGTATGAAGATTTATTTTAACTTTGTGATACAAAAGAAGTGGACTTAGAGAAGTATATACTCTTATTTTATATAATATAAAGATGTCCATTCTTCATAAGTTGATTTTAAGGTTCATTGCAGTTTTTTCTTGAATATTTCAAAAATTTTATTGTATAATTATTGTACTTATCAAAATTCCAATAGGATTTTTGAGGTAGAACTACAAGTGAGGAAAGGAAAAGATGAGACTGGGGCTTAGAAGGATTCTAAAATGGGGAGCCTGGGTGGCTCAGTAGGTTGGGCAGCCAACTTCTGCTCAGGTCATGATCTTGCGGTCTGTGAGTTCGAGCCCCGCGTCGGGTTCCATGCTGACATCCTGGAGCCTGCTTCAAATTCTGTGTCTCCCTCTCTCTCTCTGCCCCTTCCCCATTCACACTCTCTGTCTCTCTGTCTTTCAAAAATGAATAAATGTTAAAAAAAATTTTTTTTTAAAAAGAAGGATTTCAAAATGTATTAAGAATCGTGAGGAAACCGTCAGAGAAACCCAAAGTTAAAAGCATGCTATAAAGTGCCTGGCCTGGACTTTTTTAAAAAATTCCATATCATGAAAGATAAAAAAGAGACAAAGAGAGATGGAGAGACAAAGCAGAAGGAAGAGGATAAAGAGAGAGGGAGGGTGGGAAGAAAGGAAGGGAAGAGAGAGAAGAAAGATGGGTCAGAGGACCTATATTAAGACGTTAAAGACGCATGACAACAACTAAATGTAATGGGTGATTCTTGATCAGATCTCTCTTTTTTTTAAGCTATAAATTGTGGGAGCGTTGAGGAAATGTAAATTTTGACTGTATTGGATAATAGTCTGAATATAAGAATGGTGTTGTTTTAAAGGAGAATGCCCTGTTCTTAAGAGATAAATACTGAAATATTTAGAGGTGAGGTGTCATAATGTGTCTGGGTTACTCTCAAATAGTTCAGAAAAAAAGTGTGGGTGCGTGTGTTGTGTATATACAAATATATAGAGAGAAAAATAAAATGTGCCAAAATGTTAGTAATTAGTGAATCAAAGTGAAGGGTCTACAGGTGTTCATTTTATCTTTCTTTTTTTTTTTTTAATTTTTTTCCCACGTTTATTTATTTTTGGGACAGAGAGAGACAAAGCATGAACGGGGGAGGGGCAGAGAGAGAGGGAGACACAGAATCGGAAACAGGCTCCAGGCTCTGAGCCATCAGCCCAGAGCCCGACGCGGGGCTCGAACTCACGGACCGCGAGATCGTGACCTGGCTGAAGTCGGACGTTTAACCGACTGTGCCACCCAGGCGCCCCTCATTTTATCTTTCTTTCAGCTTCTCTGTAGATCTGAAATTGTTCCAAATAAAATGTTGGTGGCGGAGGTCAAGTGGGGAAAGAATAGCAAACATGAGAGAGAATATTGAGGAAACTTCCAAAAAATTAGTAATGAGGGCTGCCAGATGCTATATTTATTAAACAAGCAGTTATTAACCGGGTATTATGTTCTGTGTTGCTACAGTTAGTAAAGCAGTAATGGCACAAAGCTAATGAGGGATCAATGGACTAAAGCAGACAGGAGAAGAACCTGACATAACTAAGCATTTCTCACATGATAAATCAATGGGGAAGGGCAAGATTATGCATGATTTAAAAAAAAAAAAAATCAACTTTGCCCTTTCTCTAAAAACGGACACTGAGTTATACTGGACAGAAAGTAAAAAATATAAGTAAATACAAAATGAAAAAGAAAAAATTAATAGTGAATAACATTCTAAGCCTAGAATAAACAGAACAAATTATAGGAAACAGTCAGAAATTTTAACTATATAAAAAATTAAAAAAGTGTTAAGAGACTGGTTCGGAAAACAGTTAACAGCTTGATATTTTTTATTATTATAAAGAATGCAGGTGCACTATGTGGCTTAGCCAGTTAAGTGTCCAGCTTCGACTAAGGTCATGATCTTGAGTTCATGAGTTCAAGCCCTGCATCTGGCTCAGTGCTGACAGCTCAGAGCCTGGAGCCTGCTTCAGATTCTGTGTCTCCCTCTCTCTTGGCCCCTCCCCCACTCATGCTCTGTCTCTTTCTCTTAAAAATAAATAAACATAAAAACAATTTTTTTAAAAGAATTCAGGTTTATTAAAATCTCCAAATCCAAGGAAATAAATGGCAAAGGTCATAGACATTTCACAAAAGAAATGAAACTAGTAAACCACAACTAACTAAATCTTTGTAAATTAAACAATATTTCAGCTCTAATGTCTAAATAACAATGATTTGCAGGAGAGCATGGAGATAAGCTCCTATGTTGTTGGTGACATTATAAAGCCATACAATTCTGCTGGGAAATAATTTATCAGTTCTTACTATGAGGCATAAAAATCATTATACCACTGATTCAGTAATTGTATTTCATGGGCTCTAGCTTAAGGAAACTAAAATAGTGGGTACAGTGAAAACTGTGTACAAAAACTTGTCACTCATATTACTACTTATTAAAATGAACCATTGAAATTGAGTTAAATGTTTAACAATAATGGACTCTTCAGAGAATTATTATATAGTGCCCAAAGGAATATTATGCAGCTATTAAAATTATGATTATGGTGGGTGCCCAGGTGGCTCAGTCAATTGAGGTCCAGCTCTTGATTTCATTCCTGGTCACGATCGTAGGGTTGTGGGATTGATTCTCTCTTTGTCTCTCTGTCTCTGTCTCTGTCTCTCTCTCTTCCCCTGCCCCTCTCTCCTTCTCTGACTCTCTCTAAAATAAAAAAATAATAATTTAAAAATAGTTTCTTTTAAAAAATAAATAAAATAATGATTATGGACTTTGCATTAAGTTATTTTGAGATGTGAAGTTTAGAAATGTTGAAAAATTACATGCATAATACAAATGATATATGTTGTCTTTTAATTTTTTTATTTTAATACTTTTTATTTATTTTTGAGAGAGAGAGAGAGAGACCAACACAGAGACAGAGCACGAGAGGGAGAGGGGCAAAAAGTGAGGGAGACACAGAATCTGAAGCAGGCTCCAGGCTCTGAGCTGTCAGCACAGAGCCCAATGCAGGGCTCAAACTCATGAACTGTGAGATCATGACCTGAGCCAAAGTCAGACTCTTAACTGACTGAGCCACCCAGGCACCCCTACAAGTGATATTTTTTAAAGCCAACTTTTTGAGCTACCCTTTATCAATTATGGTAAATATTCGTTCATGTTCCTGAATGAAGTTTGTATCCTTTATAGTGTATCTTCTTTTCCCTATCAAGGAAGAAAAATAATTCAGTGAAGTCTCCCATGTAAAGCAGCATTTATCTATATATTAGAGCAAATTTTCGTAACTTGCCATTTTAGTCTAGAATTGTCCAGAAAGATAGGGATTCAAACAATTATATTTCATTGTTCTTGCTATATAATTTTCTCATTTTTCCCACCCTCTCATTTTTACCATACTGAGTAAATCAAGAAAGCAGACAGAGGGAAAATATTCTCAGAGAATGATGTATTTGAGATATGGTACCCCCTCTTTTTGAAAGTACACCACTTTGCTTTTACAAAAGACCTACATTAGTGCCTGCTTTCGCTAACCAAAAGAAATCCAAAGTAGATTTTTGCTTTTACGAAAAAAGGCAAAAAGCAAAAATAGCATTCAGCATTTGTTTTGCAGTGAACTGTTATAGAGGCAGCGCAAACCCCAAGCAGTGAGGGTGGCCCCGCCAAGCTCCTTCCCCGGGGACTACACTCAGCATCTAGGCATCCAGCTGCCACAGCTTTGAACTGTGTCTGTGAGCATATGTGCTTTATCTCGATTTATTTTGTTCATCGTTAGCAAGATGGGTCCTAAGGTATCAGAAAAGAGGTTATCTGGGGAGTTTAGGAATGCTCAAAAAGGTTTCCATATAAATTAATGGTAATTGCTTCTTTGTTTCACACCATTTCAGCTTCCGAAAGGTTTAATCGGAATCTCAGCTCTCTGATAGCAGGGGAACTCTGTATTCCACTAAGTAATGGTTACTATTATAAAATTTTTACCTGCCACAGATTTGACCCATCTGTATACATGTTATACAGATCTACCCACACAGTTGACTATAGCCTGTACCAATCTACTGTATAAACACAGAAAATAACTTGTTGAAAACAACTTTATAACTTATTTTATCTTTAAGTATTTTGCATGGCTTCTCAGGTACCACTGCTATAGATATAGAAAAGGCAGACCAATAGGGCAGCAAAATCAATAGCATCCATGCTTTTATCCAAATATAAGTGGAAAAGTTGATATTCTAATTTAAAAACTAATCCACGTCACGTAAATAGAGAATGAAACAAAGATCACAAAACCCATTACGTTCTCTACATACGCATACACTATCAGTAAATTCCTTGCAGTTGATATAAGCACATTTGTGGTTTTTATAAGCAAGATATTTGATGCTCCATAATTGTGGCAAAAATATCAATTGATATGTTGAGGTCTAGTGGCATTAAAAAACAAAAAACAAAAAACAGGAGAGCAGGAGACTTCGGCTCTCCAGAAGATTGGGTAAACATACTTTTCCCTATTCTTTCCTCTAAGAACTAAAAACTCTGGACATTTTATACTAAACAAACATAAAGATGAACAGTGGAAAGAAGAAAGTAGCCTAGCTAGAGACCTCAGTACCAGAGGAACTACAGGGTGGTGAGTTCCCTGGGTTTTCTTCTTGCTTCATATACCCCAAACTTGCTGAAGAAGCTGGCAAACCAGAAATGCCAACTACAAAGACAGAAAAAGCTCCAACAACAAAAAAGCCTCTTCTCTCCTAGCCAAAAGACAGGAAAAGACAAAACTTTTCGATAATAACCCTTTACCTTAGCCAAACATCTCAGACAAAAATACAGGCCCAACCACACCCATACCAGCAAAAGCACACTGGGAGCCTAGACTTCCACACTGGTGAAGCTATAAGGAGGACCCCAACATTCCTGCCAGGGTGGTTTCAGAGAAGGTGAAGTAGGGAGCCTAGATTCTCATCCCCACTGGACAGTAATGACCCCCTTGGTGGAGACCATGTGGGCAATTGGAACTCTAGTCCCTACCCAACAGGAGTCCCCTTTTCCTCAAATGTCAACAGACCCAAGTGGGGAAACTGGAACTCTACCCCCACTTTGCAGTAATAAGGCAGGACTTCCCCATTTCCCTAAACAAAGGCACATCAAAAGAAACCAGTTAAAACAGGTGTAAATGATATCCAGAGTCTCATCACAAAATACGCAATGTCCAGGTTTCAGTTGGAAATCATTCATAATACAGAGAACTAGGAAGATCTCAAACTGAATGAAAATGGCAATCAGTAGAGGCCAACACCAAATGACAGAGATGTTGTGATCATCTGACAACGATTTTAAAGCAATCACTAAAAGTGCTTCAGTGAAAAACTATGAACATCCCTGAAACAAAAGAAAAAATAGAAAATCTCAGCAAAGAAATAGAAGATATAAAAAAGAACCAAATGGAAATTGCAGAATGGAGGGGACAGAGGAAAGAATTAGTGAACTGGAAGATAGAACAATAGAAATTACTAAGTCTGAACAACGGGGAGGAAATAGGCTAAAAAAAACTGAACAGTTCCTCAGGAACCCATGGGACTAAAATAAAAGATCTAGCATTCCTGTCTGGAGATCCCTGGAAGGAGAGAAGAGGCAGTCTGCTGGCAGAATTTCCTCTTCTGAGGGTGAAATCAGTCTTTTTTCTATTAAGCCCTTCAATTGATTGGATGAGGCCCATCAACATTATACCCCAAAACAACTGATTTTAATCTCATCCAAATAATACCCTCACAGAAACATCTAGAATCGTGTTTAACCAAATATCTGGGTAACATTGCCTAGCCAAGTTGACAGATATAATTAATTGTCACATCAAGAATTAAACTTCTTAAAGTTTTCTTTGCCTGAGATAAAGAAAAAATCTGGGAAACAACCGGAGTAAAATGACACCTTATCTATAGGGGGAAAACAACTCAAGTGACAGCAGATTTCTCAGAAGAAACCATTAAAAAAAAAAAAAGATATTCTTTATGTATTAAAAGGAAAAAAAGATAATATTTTTTAATGTATTAAAAGAAGTATCAACTCAGCATCCATATTCAGCAAAAATATCCTTCAGTAATGAATTAGAAATCAAGGCATTCTTAGATAGAGGAAAAGCCTTGAAACATCAGGAAAGAAAAATGAACATGGTCAGCAAAAGTATGTGCAAATATAACAGACTTTTCTTCTCTTCTTGAGGTTAATATTACCCTGATACCAAGAGGAAAGACAGGGAAGGAAGGAAGGAAGGAAGGAAGGAAGGAAGGAAGGAAGGAAGGAAGGAAGGAAAGAAGGAAGGAAGGAAAAAAGGCAGAAAGGAAGGGAGGGAGGGAGGAAGGAAACTATAGAGTAATATCTTTCATGAATATAGACTTAAAAATCCTTAACAAGCTATTAGCAAATAGAATTTAGCAGTTATATAAAACAAAGTTTATACTGTGGCTAAGTGGGGTTTATTTTAGGGATGTGAGGATGATTTAATATATGAAAATCAGGCCATGTCATCCATTTACCTTAACAGGCTAAAGAAGAAAAATCATAAGATTATATGAGTGCAGAAGAAGGATTTGACAAAATTCAACATTCAATCATGATAAAGCTCCAAGAAAAATAGGAATAGAGGTAACTTCCTAAATCTGACAAAGAGTAACTAATGTATTTAATGGTGAAAAACTGATTGCTTTCCCTATAAGACTGGAACTAAGGCATGGATGTCTCCTCTCAATGCTCTTGTTCAACATATTGCCCCAAGTTTTTGCCAGTGCAATAAGGCAAGAAAATAAACTAAAAGACATACATATTGTAAAGAGGAAAATAAATTGTGACTATTTGCAGATGACATAATTGCCTGTGTAGTACATGCCAAGGACTCTACAAAAATAAGTACAAGATACAAGATAAACAGACAAAAATCAATTGTATTTCTATATACTAGCAATGGACGCTGAAGTTAAAAATACAATATCATTTATAATTCCTCAAGGGAAAAATATATACTTAAGTGTAAATCTATCAAAACATATATAGGACTTATATGCTAAAAACTATAAAACTGATTAAAGAAATCGAAGAAAATTTAAATAAATGAGACATATTATGTTTCTGGATTAGGAGACTCAACAGAACAATGTCAGTTGTCCCAAATTGATACTCAGATTTAACATAATTACTATCAAAATCCCAACAAGGTATTTTATAGGTAAAGATAATATTATTCTAAAATTTGTATGGAAAGGCAAAGGAACTCAAATAAATATAGCTAAAATAATTTTGAAAGGGGCACCTAGGTGGCTCTATCGGTTGAGCGTCTGACTTCGCTCAGGTCATGATCTCATGGTTCGTGAATTTGAGCCCCGCATTGGGCTCTGGGCTGACAGCTTGGAACCTGGAGCCTGCTTCGGATTCTGTGTCTCCCTCTCACTCTTCCCCTCCCCCGTTTATGCTCTGTCTCTCTTTTTCTCAAAAATAAATGAATATTAAAAAATTTTTAAATAATTTTGAAAAACAGAAGAATCAAGTGAAAGAATAAATTTCAGTCTATGTAGCTACAGTAATCAGACTATGTGCTATTTGTGGAGACATGGACACATAGATCAATGGAATAGGATAGAGAATCCAGAAACAGACAAGCACAAAAATGCCTGATTTTTTACAAAGGTGTAAAAGCAATTCAGGGCAGGAAAGTTAACATTTCCAGCAAATAGTAGTGGAGCAATTAGATGTCCGTAGGCAAAGGGGAGAAAAAAGTCTCATATCTTATACACCTAAGTCTCATATCTTATACAAAAATTAATTCAAAATGTCTCATGAATTTAAAATGAAAAAGTATGACTGTAAAATTCTTAGGAAAAAAATAGGAGAAAATCTTTGGGATGTAGGGGTAGGCAAAGAAATCTTAAGATTGGCACCAAAATTATAGTTCATAAAAAAAAATTGCAAGTTAGACTTTATTACAATTAAAAAATTTTATTTTGTGGGGCGCCTGAGTGACTTAGTTGGGTGTGCGTCTGACTCTTGGTTTTGGCTCAGGTCACAATCTCACGGTTCGTGGGATTGAGCTGGGCATCAGGCTCTGCACTGACAGCACAGAGCCTGCTTAGGATTCTCTGTCTCCCTCTCCCTCTCTGCTTCTACCTCCCTCACACATTCTCTCTCCCTCCTTCTCTCTCACAAAAATAAATAAATAAACTTAAACACAAATAAAAACTTTTATTTTGCAAAGGACCCTGTTAAAATAATATAAAGGCAAGATACAGAATGGGAGACAATATTTGCAAGCCACATATCTGACAAAAGACTAGTACCTAGAATATATAAACTTTCCCAATACTCAACAGTGGGGAAAAAAACCAATGATCCAAGTAGAACTTGAGCAAAGGACAAACAGATATTTCATTGAGGAGGACATACAGATAGCAAATGAGTACATGGAAAGGTGTTCAACATTATTAGCCATCAGGGAAATGCAAATTAAAACTACAAGGAGATATTACTACATATCTGTCAAAATAGCCAAAATTAAAAAGTCTGACAATACTGAATGCTAGCAAGGATACAGAGAAACTGGATCATTCACATATTGCCAGTGGAAATGTAAAATGTTGCAGCCACTATGGAAAATAATTTCTTAAAAGTATGCATGTAACTTCCATATGACACAACAAATTGCACTCCAGGGCATTTATCCCAGAGACATGAAGACTTCTGTTCACATAAAAACCTGTATGTGAATGTTTTGTAAAGTGACTTTATTCATAATTCCAAACTGGAAGCAAGCCTAATGACTTCAGTGAATAAATGATTGAACAAAATGGTGGTATATCCATACCGTGGAACACTACTCAGAGGTCAAAAGGAATTGCCCCTGAATTATGCTTAATGAAAAAAAGCCAATCCTCCAATATCATATACTGTACAATTCCTTTTATTTAACATTTTTGAGAGGGAAAAAACTACAAAAATAGGAAACAGATAAGTGGTTACTGGAAGTTAAGGAGAAGGTCGGGGTGGGAAGTGAGTGGGTGTGGCTATAATAGGATAGCATGAGGGAATCTTGAGGTGATGGAAATGTTCTCTGTCTTGACTGTACTAATGGCAGTACCCTGATGGTGATATTGTGCTGTAATTTTGCACAATGTTATGAAATGATAAAGGGAAGTGGGTAAAGGATACATGAGATTTCTGTATCATTCATTACAACTTCATGTGCATCCACAACTATCTAAAAATAAAAAAAAAATTAAGTATAGCTGAGCAAGTGGGACCCTGCAGAATCACTAAATCAAATATTTCATCATCAATAAGTCTTTATTAGGGGCACCTGGGTGGCTCAGTCGGTTAAGCTCAGGTCATGATCTCACGGTCCATGAGTTTGAGCCCCGCATTGGGCTCTGTGCTGACAGCTCAGAGCCTGGAGCCTGCTTCGGATTCTGTGTCTCCCTCTCTCTCTGACCCTCCCCCATTCATGCTCTGTCTCTCTGTCTCAAAAATAAACATTAAAAAAAATTTTTTTTAAATAAGTCTTTATTATATATATATATATAAAAAAAAGGAGGGGGAGTGCAGTTTTCTTACGTTCTACTTCATTGTCTAATAGTATTTTTTTGTATCTCTCAAAATGCTAGCACCATCGTGTACCATCTGAATCAGCCGGGAAGAATAATCATATACTACAACTTTAACTGGTTCATACATTTCATTACACTAAACTGTAAGTTTACGGCAGACTATAGGTGGTCTTTGTACCCTCAATGTTTACAAGTTCTACCTAGCACACACTAGATTTCAGTAACTATTTTGTTAGATGGTTGGATGAAAGGCTGAAACTAGTGTTTCGCCATAAATATTTAACAATTAGCTCTCCAGAAGAAAAAGGAAGCTCTGATTTGTATCATTTGTTGATTTCTCTGGTATAAATGCTCCTACTTAAGCAATTTCAACCAGTGACACTCTAAACACTCAGGAAAAGATATTAACAATCGCCCTTCGTGAGCCACTGTGAGCTGATTCCAGCACACCACCGGCTGGGACTGAGTTGGGTAGTGTTAGTGCGTGATGCTAAGTGCCCTTATTTTCTGATACCAACCTTATGTATTCCAATTAAAATTATAAAGAAAACCGTGCCGTAGAGTTATTGCCTATCTCTTCTACATGTACTGTCAAAGATGTTATATTGGTTTAAGAGATCCATTGAGAATCAGTAAGCAGTCAGTTCAAAGCAAACTCATGATCTCTCCCTAGACAAGAAAAATAAAAAAGGACACGGCTTATTGTTCATGAATACAGACTTTTTTGCGATGAATAGGACCTTCATCTAGGGAGCTAAGGAAGGTGTGAATTATCGTGATTCAGTGTCCAATTTGATGGAAGTAGGCTAGTTTTTCCTGATTAGCCTTTTTATTTCCTCTTGGGGTGATTGCTTGTAAGAGATATACTTAAAAGGGCATACAATATAAAATCTTTGTGTTTTTAAGGGATCTCTCCACTTGACTTTGTGAATTGGACTTGTTTCTCAGTATTAGAACTTCATTTCTAACATCTGAGTGATCACACATACCCTCTGCTTGTTTTCAGTCTTGTTGAATGTTTCTGAAAACTGTCTCAAAGACAATATTTTCTCCTCACTCTATCCTGCAGCTGCCATATAATCTACACTCAAAGTTTGTGTTGCAACACACATGCCCTTGGGCCATAATCTCTGCTTGCTTTGGCATGCTTTATTTGTTCCAAAGATACCAGTGCGTTTGGGTTGCTATAGAGACTTCAAGTGAGCTAAACTGTCCGAGAAAACCTCAGAGAAGCTGGCTTAGTATCTTCTGCAACTCACAGTGATTAGTAGACCCAGATATTCTTAAAATTTGTGCTGTAAGCAAAGGAACCCCTAAGGAAAGTGGTTTGATGCCTCTGGCTTGTGGGAGTAATTTTGAAAGCAGCAAAGAGGCTGAATAGAGAGAAGTGGTAAACATGGTTATAAGAGAACCTGGGGTATTGATTAACATATTAAGGTCTATATCTTTGAGACATTGGATGTTAGCTGTTCAATATTAATAAGTTTCTACAAACTAGTGTACGAATTATGTGATTCAAAGCCACTGCTTATTACCAATTTCAGACATAAGGCATGAGTGTTTTCTTTCTGCTTTTCTAAATTTCCATGTTTTCTTTAATACGCATGACTTATGATTAAAACCACACATTATTAGAAAAATTAAACAGTATTATTGATAATTATTGTGTTTCTGTAGCAAATATTACACAGTCTAGAAGTGAAATAGTTAAACTAAGCCAGAGTTGGATTAGTAAACACAGAGTTCCTTTTATTAAAATAAGTTGTATACACTGGTGACCATGTGTTTCTCCATGTGGTTAGAATCAGGAATGAACACTTTTATGGGTGAAATCAAATAAACTGTTTTTAATTTTTGGAAGTTATGAATTAATCAAGGTAATTTTAAGTCTTTGAAAGATGCCAGATTTGTGAGGGATCTTTATAACAAAGGTAAAGTTCTTTAAATTGAGCATCTGTAAATTCTTGGAGTAATGCCAGAGGCTGAACAGCACTCACTGGAATGGGTGTAGAAGGTCAAGTTTCAGGAAATTCTGGCACAAACTAACTTTTATATTGGAAAGTAGCTTCACCTCCGTATGGTGGTTTCCTAATTTGTAAATGAGGGTCATATTGGATAGCCCCTAATGTCTCTCTCTCACTTTGACATTTTATGATACAGCAATCAGCTGGGTGTGGTGTAATTTAATAATAGAATGATTGCTTATAAACAGATATGAGGGAGCCAGATGTTTCAAAATATCAGTAACATGGATCAAGAAAGGGTAGTTCAGAATAGTGAAAAATCTTGATCCATGTATTAGCTGAATCTCTTTTTTTTTAATGTTTGTTTATTTTTTACAAAGAGACAGAGTGTGAGTAGGAAAGGGGCAGAGAGAGGGAGACACAGAATCCAAAGCAGGCTCCAGGCTCCGAGCCGTCAGCACGGAGCCCAATGTGGGGCTTGAACTCACGAACCATGAGATCATGACCCGAGCTGAAGTCGGACGCTCAACCGACTGAGCCACCCAGGTGCCCCTAGCTGAATCTCTTTTGATGGAGATGAGTGAATATCAGTTTACGTTTGCTGGGATCTCAACGTGAGTTTCTGGTAAGGGCTCTGTGACCCCCAGAAAGGACAGGGGTGCAGCTGGGCTTCGGGAACTACAGCAGCAAGTGCTGGAAGGAACCAGGCTGTCCCTGTCTGTTTCTGCTGCTTTCTGAGTATCCATGCCATTCTCTCCTGCAGAATGTCTTCCGGCATTCAGCAGGCAGCATGGCCATGGAGGGTTCATGCCTGATTCTCACAGATTTACAACTCAGGGACTCTGCATTACTCACTCTCTCCTGCCCTACATTAAAACAAAATCCTGGGGGGAAAGTGCCTGTTGGCCCAGTTTAGATGAGATGCCCCACCTTGGATCAGCCACTATGAGCAGGAAGTAAGTCATACAAGATAAAGACCCACTAGCTAGACTGAGTTTAAGGGAGTAGCATTTTCTAAGAATGGAAGGTTACATTTACCGAAAGAAGGGAAGGAGTAGAAATTGCACAATAAAAGATGGTAAAGTCTACTAGCCTTTTTTAAAAATTGTTAAATGAAATAAATACTTAATACTTCTTGTATATGCAGTAACTACACTAATGAACTATTGCTTAGTAAATGTGTACATAGTTTCACTAATCTATGCTAGAATTTACCACTCGCCTCAGTGGGTGCTCAATAGGTACCTGTTATCTTTATGATCTAACCAAGAAATTAAAATTACAATTAGAATTTTTGGTATCAATTATTTCAGAGTACCATAAAGATCGATCCAAAGATGACACAAAGAAAGTTACCTTTTAACCAAATGTATCAGTTATGCACCACTGCATAACAAATTACTAGTATCAAACAACACACATTTATTATCTCATAGTTTCAACGTTTTTATTTTTTTATTTTTGGGACAGAGAGAGGCAGAGCATGAATGGGGGAGGGGCAGAGAGAGAGGGAGACACAGAATCGGAAACAGGCTCCAGGCTCTGAGCCATCAGCCCAGAGCCCGACGCGGGGCTCGAACTCACGGACCGCGAGATCGTGACCTGGCTGAAGTCGGACGCTTAACCGGCTGCACCACCCAGGCGCCCCCTATTATCTCATAGTTTCTATGGGTCAGGAATCTGGGCACAGCTTAGCTAGGTTGACTACCCAGGGTCTCTCTCATAAAGTTCCATTTAAGGTGTCAGCAGGGGATGCGGTCTCACCTGGAAGCTTAAATGGGAGGGATCCTCTCTCCAGGTCACTTTTGAAGCTGTTGCCAGGATTCACTTCCTTTTGGGTTGTTAGACTGAGGGCCTCAGTTCCTAACTGGCTGTTGGCCAGAACCAGCCCTCATTTCTTGCCATGGGGGCCTTCCCAACATGGCAACTTGCTTCATCAAAGGCTGGAAGATGGGGAGTCTGCTAGCAAGATGGAAGTCATAATCTTATATAGCCTAATCATGAAAGTGACATCCCATCAACTCTGCCATATTTTATTGGTTACAAGCAAGTCACAGGTACCACTGACTCACGAGAAGGGCATTACACAACAGTGTGAATAGTATCTTAGGGTCTGTCTGTCACACCAAAATATTGATTTAAATAGTACTCACCCAGTGTAAGGCTGGTGTGTAGGAGTGAGATATTTAGCTAGTGAAAAAACAGCTTTTAGTTTTTAAAAAAAAAAATGGTTCTGTAAAGAAAGCCCAGGCTTAGATCTGGTGTTATTCTAAAGTCCCATCAAAAGTGTATAAAGTTGGGGCGCCTGGGTGGCGCAGTCGGTTAAGCGGCCGACTTCAGCCAGGTCACGATCTCGCGGTCCGTGAGTTCGAGCCCCGCGTCAGGCTCTGGGCTGATGGCTCAGGGCCTGGAGCCTGTTTCCGATGCTGTGTCTCCCTCTCTCTCTGCCCCTCCCCCATTCATGCTCTGTCTCTCTCTGTCCCAAAAATAAATAAAAACACTGAAAAAAAAAAAAAGTGTATAAAGTTAAGAACATTCTACTTAACTGCTCAGATACCCACAGTCTCTAATTTGTCATATGAAAAGCTCTTACTCACCTTTATACCACAAGAATTTCTAGTTTGGTGGCCAATTCATAATAGATGCTAAATGCTAAAAGATGAACTTTTTTTTAAACCTATTGTTTCCATGTGGTGGGAAGCTATATAGTGTACCAGTTCAGAGCATGGACTTTGGAGCCAAAACAAACAAACAAACCCTGGAATTGTATCCTTGTCTCTGCTATTTACTTGCCATGTGACCTTGGACAAGTTACTCAAATTCTCCAAGTCTCAATCTCCTTCATCTGTGAGATGGGGATACTAATGCCATGTTTTAAAACATCTAGGACAGCATGAATTTTAGGATACAACATGATTTTTGTGTAATACATAAAGAAAAATGGCTGCCAATTAAACTATGATATCATTTGATTGATTATAAGATGTACCCTGATTTCAAACATATTAGAATGGGGGGGGGGAGTGTGTACTTTAAAATCATTGTATCATGCTAATGCCTACCTTTTTTTTATAAGGTTTAAATAAGATAGCATGCAAAAAACACTTGGCAAACAGTACTTTTCATATAACAAGAGCTTACTTAGTATTAGCTATTTAATTATCATTAGCAATTTGGTTATCTTGCAAATCCTAAAACAAATCACTATATTTTGCTTTCTTTTTTTTTTTTTTAGTGCCTGAAATTGGGTTGTAGAACAGAACTGCACAACCAGTGTTGACTTTTGCACCTAAGGAGTGAGATATTAGCAAAATGGCTGTCTCAGTCCTGTGGTTCTGTCCAAAAGTTTAATAATTGTGACACTGACAAAAGCCGTTCAGTGGAAAGTGTGCTTCCTACATTCCATCTCTTAAACGAAGGTAGAATAAAGGCCCGAATTATGCTTAGTAATTCAGCAGACCGAAAGCCAGGTTTTGAAGCAGTTCTGCTCTGCTTGCCTGTTCTCTGATGGATGACAATTTGGTGACTAGCTGAGCAATTGCTCCATAGTGAACTGAAGGAAGACCTTTATGCATGAAGCGGGCTGTACTTCAAATGACAATGAAGGTCTGTTTGAAGCAACGTGATATTGATACCAGTTGCTCTAAAGGAGCAGCTGTAAGATAGCACCAGAGAAGGACAAAGTCTAGACAGAGAGGGTATCTGTTAAATTGGCTGCAGGTCTAAGGAGGAAAGGCCAGTGCATTTCAAGTATACAGAAGAATTGTTGGCCACCCTTTGTCTCCTTGGACACCTTGAAAGGCTTCTTAATACTGGTCCCATCATAACCTTTAGCACACTACCTTTGCTATTTAATTGCCTGTGTGGTTGAGCTGTAAGCTCCGAGGGGGTAATAAGTGTGTCCATCCTCCTTCACATTATATCTTCAGTAACTGGTACTCAGAAGGTTCTAAAATCTTCACTGGACAATTTAGTGGATACTGTTTAACCTTAGGCAGAGCAGTGAATTATGTATAATGATGCCAAACTTCATCGAAATTTAAATAAAATATAAATCTATTTGAATTTGAATACAAATGATTATTCAATATATATTTTTCAAAATTATGCTTTATGGTCTCCCATCAATAAGGCTTGTTCTTTAGATTAAACCAAGTTCCTAGGAAATAGGTATTGTGACAACTAGAATAGCAATAGAGAAATGGTTATAAACCACCTGTCTCTCTTTACTCCATATTCTAGGGCAGCATGGGAACCTCTTTACCCTCTTTATTCTTCAGTGATGTTCAAAGCCATGTGACAGTGGGCAGATCACTTAAACTTGTAGACTCAATTGCCTAGTCTATAAAATGGAAATAAAAATACCTTCTCATGGGGTTGACGTGAGGATAAGAGGAAACCATATCTTCAAAGTACCTAATACTGGGGCACCTGGGTGGCTCAGTCAGTTCAGCGACCAACTGTTGATTTCAGCTCAGGTCACGATCTCACAGTCATGAGATTGAGCCTCATGCTGGGCTCCACACTGAGCATGGAGCCTGCTTGGGGGTTTCTCTCTCCCTCTCTCTCTCTCTGCCCCTCCCTCACTCATGCTCTCTCTCTCTCAAAATAATAATAATAGTAAAACTTTAAAAATAATAATAAAATACCTAATACTGTTCCTGGTGCATAGTAAGCAGTAAATGAATGGTAAACAACATATGGTCATCATAGTGGAAACCCTTGTTTTCGTGTATCTGGGTGCGGAGAGACTTTGGATGTTCTTAAGGGGAATGAGATTATACAGTGCCCTTGAATATTTCTCTGCTGGTATCCAAAACACTTGGGTTTCTGATGCAGCAAAACATGTTCTTGGAGGGGCCCCAATGATACAATAGCTCTTCAGCTACATTTTCTGGGCTAATAGACTCCGTATGTCTGCAGTGTTTCTTAGGCCCAGTTGACTTACTGCCCTGATCCTGAATCCACACTGACCTCATGTTCATTGTCCTGTAGGACAGCTAACAGACTCCCTGACTATCGGGCCATCCTATACTACAGTATTGGTAGTAGAGCTATTGCTTCTGGTTACTCCGGGGATAGAATACTAACAGTGTGAGATGACTAACAAACTGGGAACTGAGAACATGTTCTGCTGGACCAGGGGAAAATCAGCAACCCCAGTACCTGAAGGCGTTCATTTCATGTAACATGAACATGCTATTTGGGGGGTACTGGTGTTTGTGAACTTCTCTTTTTTCCTACTATTTAATGCCCCAGGACTGAGTTTTAGAAAACAGAAGACCCCAGTAATGTGAAGCCATGGTCCTTTAGCCTCAGTGCTGACTAAAGTCATGGCAGGGAGGGGGACTGGGAAGCAGTTCAGATGCCTGGATCCCCCTGGAACCATGTAAATCTGAATCTTTGTGGCTGGGCCCAGATGACCACTCAGTATTGAGAACCACAGATTTAGAGGCTCTGGAAATCACTTTGTTTCTCAGCAGTCATGTCTATTTTCCTTAGCTGGACCCATTATGTTTTTTTTTTTTTTCTTAAGTGTTTTATTTGCTTTTGGTTTCAATAGAGCTACTAGAGGGTATCACAGGAGTTGACTAGATGAATCTTAAGCTGTGGTGGGATGGGGGTCACTATGTAAGGATCAACTTGAGTGCCTTGTGGATACCAGGACCTGTGAGGGACTTTCACACAACTGTCTTCTGATAATTATTATTAATTGTTTACTCATTTTCTTATTGGTCACATTAGACTCAGTTTGCTTTGGTGACAAGCAATCCCCAAATCTCATTAGATTTAATTTTTTTTTTTTTTTTCTTGAGAAAGGGAGAGAGACAGAGCATGAGCAGGGGAGGGGCAGAGAGCGAGGGAGACAAAGAATCCAAAGTAGGCTCCAGGCTCTCAGTTGTCAGCACAGAGCCCAATGTGGGGCTCAGACTCACACACCGTGAGATCATGACCTGAGCCAAAGTCAGAGGCTTAACTGAGTGAGCCACCCAGGCGCCCCTAGATTTAAAGATTTAAACAACAAAGGTTTATTTCTGGCTTATGCTTCATCTAGGTCCCTGTGGTGAGGAAGAGAATATAGAGGACCAGGCACCAGCATTAGGCAGGTGACACGTGTCACTTCTACTCACGTTCCACCAACCCAAGCAAACTGTGTGGCCATGCCTGTCTTCAAGAGAGCAAGGCTTGCAATTGCACCATAGCCCTGGGAGGGGGCCTGGGAACAGTCCCAAAGACCCAAACACTCAGAATGCTTTTTTGTTGGGCAGCAAGTCAGTTTCCTTGCATTTATCCATTTATGAAATCTCAAGCTAGAATAGATAGTATTATATAGAACTATATTACCACTTTCAGAAACATTCACATTTCCTGTCCAGTGAAAGTACCTTGCAGCCATATCATTTAGTAGTAAGAAATGTTGTGGAGGTTCTTTACATTTAATACTCATTTTAACTTTTGTTATAGTAATTACAGCATGGGGGAAGAGCTGCCTAGCTGCAGATATTTTTACTGTTTCCTCTTATGTATTTGTTATACATGAGCCAACGGGGAGGAAATACTCATCCAAACCACTAAATGGCTGTCCTGCTTAGTGGTGCCTAGACGGAAGGTATTGGCTGTCCTGTTAGTATACCACTACATTTCTAAGCAGTCAGGGCCATGACAGACTATTGAGCCGAAAGAAATGTTGAAATTAACTCAGAAAATAGGATTGTAAGAAAAAAGACACTGGAAGAAAAGAGGAGGGAAGGGCTCTTTAGGCGTGGGGGTAGACGGGAGAGACATCCGTGTTGCTCATTTCTGATACGGCGTGACATTCTGTGGTTTGGAACCAGCGTTAGACTTGCAGCTACTCGCTCTGGAAGTCTGCGTCAAGGTCTCTGCCCGTGCCACTTCTCTTCCTGGTAAAGAGCCCTGGTATTCCCAAATGCCTGATGTTCTTGGGCCGAAGCAGCAAAATGCTAGGAAGCGTTTCCCAGTGGATTGGGGAGGTCTGGCGATCTCACATTGCATGTTCTTCCTCCACCAACTCTGCAGCTACTTTGGGGTTCACCTTTTCTCAGGGACTACCACATGTTGGGGGAAGTCGACAGCCCCCAGCACCTGTGATTTTACTTTAAAAATTTCAAAACATTCTGCCCTCTTCATAGAAATGTCCTTCACTGCTTCCTGCTTTACAAAATATCCCCTGAGTAGGACACATTTTACTCATTAGAATTAGGAGGGGGGAAAAAAGCATTCCTCGGAGCCACAGCCAGTGCTCGCTGCTTTTGGAGGAGTGATGTTTGACACAGAAATGCATCAATGGGAAAGGCCACATTTAACGTTTGTTGTTTGGGTTCGGCACTGGAACCGAACCAGTTTTTCTCGTTCCCCCCCCCCCTTTTTTTTTGTCTGAGTGGCAGAAAGCCCAGAAATATAAGTTTGCATGCCAAGAGATGACTCTAAATATAGTGCTGGGTGGGCAGGAAGATTGTTTCCTCATGAATGCAACTGGTGTGTGCTACTTCTCGCCATCCTCCACGGGAAGGGGCGAGTTTGGCTCTGCTAAACCTCAAGCCGCAGGCTCTCCGTCTGACGGGAAGACTATAGAAACATGAGCCTGGACAGGTTTGCTTTGCAATCATATCTCCAGCCAAGATGTGTAGATCAAACAGTCACTACCTAGCCGGCTGTTTTGCTCTTTAGGATTTAGGAGTGTAATTAAACACATCACAATGGCCAGCTTTAAGAGACTGGGAAAAAGGCATTGTGTATGCCTTGTTTAAACACAGATTGTTTGTAAGAGGTAGAAAAAAGCTTGCTTTGCCTCTGTTGGCTTGGAAATAACAGGAGGATGTTGCTGGCTACTGTCTAACAGCCAGCTTTGAAACTTGACTGCTTTTTGCTTATTCACCAGGGTGGCTTTTTGCTCTTTCATACCTGTTTACTCTCAATGCAACTGAGAGGAAGTAGCATTAGTAGGTTTAGTAGACCAGCTTGAAAACACTAAAGATTGTTTTTCAGTTCTTCCCCAAAGCAGAGCAGGCCAGGACCCTAAAAAGAGCTTAGCCCCAAAATGCCGACTATTCTCTTGCCCTCAGCAATTAAATAAAATATACTTTGAAACTGCAGCTTATGAATCAGATTGCTGCAAGAGGTTGGGGAGAGCTGGTTTGATAATTATTTGAGTCCAGGTCCTTGAGAAAGGTTTACTTTATCTCATTTTGTTTTTTTTTTTTTTCTTTTCTTTTCTTCTTGGCAGTGGACGTAAAATGACAGCTTTGCAGATTAACATTGATTTAGTTTTTATGGTAAAAGCTTATTATGCCTAAGGAAATACTGGAAAGTAGCCAGTGCATGTCACATAATGAAATCATCTATGTTGAATGTATTAACATTGAGCAATTAAACTGAGCATGAGGTTGGTTCTAAAACCCAATGTTTCTTAACCAGAGACCACTAACTCAATAACAAAGGAGTAGGAAGATCTCATCTCAGGAGAATCTTGACTGACAGAGGGCCGTACCACTCACAAGAGACAGATTTCATCGACTGGGAAAATGTCAAGGAGAGACAGCTACTAGTAATTGATTGATGCTTCCATATTAATTTTTATTTTATTTGTCATACTATCTTCCATGTATATTTAGAAAATAGTACAAATACATGGTAGACAACTTAAAGCCCCTGAAACAATGTTTTTGTCTCATAATCAGTAGTCAGTAAATAGGTTCAACTAAAAATTAAACATTATTCAGTGGGTGGACAATTGTTCATGTCCATGCAGGTCAACAAAAAATTCAGGACCTGCAGTTCAGAAACCAAAGTGCAGTCTGTTTCAGTGCCTCTTTATCGGACTCTTGTCTTGCCCCTGGAAGCAAAGATCAGGAAAGAAGCAGCAGGCTGACCAAGGAGTCATTCTTTGGTCAGGGCTGAATGCCCCAGTGGTGAAAAGCATCTTGCTGCCCACTTCACTTTGCAGTGTGACCATTAATGTAATCATTGCCAGCTGGAAGTTTAAAAACTTCCTCAGCTTTGCCACTTCTCAGTGTACCCAGGTATTAAGATTTCAGTGGCTAAAAGGAAGTAAAATTTGTTTCATTAACGTTCTTTTGTTAAAACAAAGTTAGTAGTCTGTGTTGCAAGAATAAACATTTTCCCCACACAGCATTTATTAGAACTATTCATAAACATTTTTTATCTTTCCCTAATTGATCTTTATGCAAAACGATTTGTTTTGGAACAACCGCTCCAAGATGTCCTCAGAGATTTCACTGAACTCTTTAGTGCTGTGCTGTCTGGCATAGTCTTCATGAGCCTCCTGTGGCTACTGAGCATCTGAGATGTGGCTGGTGAGAAGTGAGATATGTTCGAGGTTTAAAATACACAGTGGGTTTTGAAGACTTCATATGGGAAAAAGGATGTAAAATACCTCATTCATAATTTTTTTAATTGATTACATTTTAAATGCTAATATTTTGCATATGTTATACTAAATACATTATTAAAATTAATTTCTGCTTCTTTTTAATGTGGCTACTAGAAAATTCAAATTGACACATGGGGCTTGTGTTGTATTTCTGTTAAGCAGCACTTCCTTAGAAGATGAGGAGATTCCCATCCCTCTGAGTCAGTGAGTGAGAAAGAATACCCAGCCCCAAATTCCACACCAGTTGGCACTCACTGCCCCTTCTAGGAGTAGATTGGATTGACCTGAGTAGCCCTGAGGAATTATTTCCTGTGCCAACCCCATCAATGCTGGGGCTGCCTGAGGGTATGTATTGAGAAGAAATACCACACCTTGGCTGAGTGGGGAAGTGTGCCCCGAACTCCTGGCCTGAACTTCTTTGCTCACCCAGGAGGAATTCTCTATCCATTTAAAGGCCAGTTGAGCAGAAGCTTCTAAGGCAGTAGACGAAGTTTAAGCCAAAGTTCAGGTGTTTCTGTTAGAACAAACACATTAAAGAGTTGACACGGTGCAGGTGATAGAAAGTCTGCACACCTGGGATTAACCAGGCTGGTTAAAGTCAGCTCAGAAAAAATCACCTTTGGTGCAGAGGGAAGGAAGCATGGAGTGGGGAAGGGAGCGCCCCATCCCTGGACCAGTCACTGACACCACACAGGTAGCGTCCGAGGTGCCCATGTGTTGCTGCTCTTCACAGGAACAGTTTTCCCTGAAAGATAATTACTAAATGCTAACTGTAGTTGGCCCTTAACACTGGTGTGAACTTCATGGGCCCTCTTATACATGGATATTTTCCAATAAATACAGTATAGTACTATAAACACGTTTTCATTTCCTTATGATTTCCTTAATAATATTCTTTTCTCTAGCTCTATTGTAAAAATACAGTGTGTACAATATATAACATATAAAATATGTGTCAATCAACTGTTTATGTTATCAGTAAGGCTTCCTGTCAAAAGTAGGCTCTTAGTAGATAAGTTTTGAGGGAGTTAGATGCTAGATTTTCAACTGTGTGGGTGAGTCAGTGCCCCTAACCCCCATGTTGCTCAAGAGTCAACTGTACACATTTATTAAATGCTAACTATGGGCCAGATACCAGGTTTCTTACTGGGCATTAAATACTGAAATAAACAAGTAAGATACAGTCTTTGACCTCAAGGGGATTGTAATCTACTAAGCAGGTAAAGGCCGTTTGTTATTTGAAGATTGAATGGTATAGACCTTAGAAGTAGCTGGGGACATTCTTCTGTGACAAAGGAGCTGAATGCACACCTCAGTCACTGGGCAATGATACTAGATATCTGGCCGCTTTACACCTTCCCACAGAATCTAAGTTCCATGAGAGCAAGAATTTTTGTTTCTGTTTGTTGACTGCTGAATCCCCAGCACCAAAAACAATGATTGGAACTGTTAAGTCCTGAATAAATATTTGCTAAATGAACCAGGGTTTGGATGAAATTCCTACATACTCCATTCCTCTCCAAAAAATAGGCACAATATGGTTCTTGAGGGCCTAGAAGCTTGGGGAAGACATCAAACTAGTCACCTTCCTTCTCCCACGCGCCCCCCCCCCCACTGCTTTTTTTCTTTTCTTTTTCCTTTCTTAATTTTCTTCTAAGATTTATTGTCTTTTCTGACTTTACGCCAAGTCACTCTGCCTTTCTCTTTCTCTTTCTAGAACTTTTTCCTACTCTTCTCTTCTTCCCACCCAAAAACAAGCGGCTTCTTTTCTTGCCATTTCCCATGATCATTGCCAAATCTAAAATGTGGACTTTATACTGTGATTTGAGCCCAAAGGCTATGAGAGGATCCTGTGAGATCTTTCCAGAGTAGAGATAGGCCTCTAAACTCAGAAGTCTGGTTGCTTACAAATATAAGGCATTGATGCCAAGGCTAGAAGGCTGAAGGATGGCCTTAACCCAGATACCTTAGGCACTTTTTATTGTTGATAAGCTTGTCCTTTCATAAGAATAAAGACATCTCTAATTCTTATTTCATCATACACACTTTCCCTGTTCACACGAAAGCATTCTTGGGTACACCCAGGACGGGGAGAGGGTTCCACTAGACTCTGCATGGGGCCCACTTTTGTTGGATAGACCAGTGATTTTGTTTCTGTCTATTTATCTGCCATTATTTTGGAGTGGAAATCTCTATATAACAACCCCACTTTTCTGACAATCCAGAAAACATCTTTCACCTCTGATGGTAGTTTATATGTTTCTGAAGATGGAGTATAACATTTGCATAGATCCTTGCCATTAATAGGAATATTACTCCATTTAACAGCTATTGCAACCGGCCAGAGGAAAATGAAGTACTTTAAACATTTTTTTTCAAAATCTACTTAAATAGGCTAAAGTTCATGGAGTTGGAGTGGTTTCATCTTAATTGCTGATGCAATCATGAAAGCCTTCACTTGGCCTAAGTTCACACCATGGAATGAGGATGTGCTGAAGGTAGCCTGTATTTCTCTAATGACATGCTTTATCCAAGTTCATTTTCATGCCACAGTATTTGGAAAGAGTAATTTCCTAAGCCCTTGTCCCCAGTCCTACATCTCTTTTTATTCAGAGGTTTGGGTAGCACATAAAACAAAGCAGCAAATGAAGATCAGAAGTTCTGCAGCAGAGTTAGTATTTTCCGTACCACTTTATAGTGCTGCTTATTTATGGTATAAACTGTATTCAAGTCCCATAAACAGAGCCTTTCAATTAAATCGAAAAAAAATTATTAAGTGCTCAATGGGTTCCAGAAGAGCAAGAATCTTAGCTGTTTCAAAAACCTATTTCATGCTTAGAGGCCAGTGTGGCCTACCACAGAGCCATACCACAGACTGTGAATTTAGCAAACCCAGAAACTTAACTGGAAGTCAGAATTGGCCCCATATGATTAAAAACAATTTATTCAATTACTCGACTCCTTCAGGCAGAAAGTTAGAAGTGCTAGGATCTAGAAAACAGATGTGGAAAACCCAGATTAAGCACATGTGTTAGGACAACAACATATTGTCAAAGAAACAATAAACTGGATTCAGGACTACTCAAGGATTTTCTATTTTAACACTGTTGCCCTCAAAATGGAAATAGTTCTGCTTTACATTACAAAGGACTTTAGGGACTGATTAGTGCCTTCACAACTATATTCTCATTTCATCTTCCTAATAATATGGTGAAATTGTGAGTACGTCTTATCTGGTTTACCCTGTATGTTGCATTTAAATGTTCTTCTTCCAGGAAGACTTCTATGACCTATTTCTATAACCAGTATCCATACCACCAAGGACTGGGTTCACTGTCCTCCACAGCACTGAGTCCTTATCCCTCTCAACACCTACTATTCTCCATTGCATTTACCTCCACCGTCTGCTGCCCCACATTGAACCTGTTAACTACCAGAAAACACAGTCCTATCTATCTAGTTCTATCTGCTTGATTCTTGTGCTCCCTAATTTAGCACAGCATGCAACATGTTGAAGGTGCTGAATTGAATTGAATTGAATTGAATTGAATTGAATTGAATTACAGAGGTGGAAACTAAAGCTCAGAAAACTTAAGCATCCTGCCCAAGGCACCAGAATGTGAACCCCATAAGAGTAAAGACTTGGATGAGCACATTCAATATAATATCCCTAACATGTAGAAGAGCGCCTAGAAGGTACTCAAAAATGTTGAATGAATTCAGAGAACAGGTGCAGAACAGAGCCAGGACATAAACACAAATCTGCACTGTTGAAATCCTGTGCTCTTCCTAACATGTCCAAAAACATGAAAAGAAATTTAAAAAGCGTTATGTAATAAGCTCCTACCACATGCACAGCTCTGCACAAGCCACTTTCACATATATAATCTCATTCGTGTTCACAGCAGTCCTGGGGTTACATTTACATGAAGTTACATTTCTCTTGGATAAATACCCAGAAGAATAGAGGAGATACTTGTTTAATTTTATAAGAAACTGTCAAACAGCCCTCCAAAGTGATTGCATCATGTTTGCAGTCCTCACTACAGTCCTGAGAAAGTGTGAGTTGTACTAGGAAGTAAAATCTACTTTCCCTTGACAGAAATACATTTAATCAGCTGAGAGTACTTGAGACGATTTTGATGTTTTCCTGATCTTTCCAAAGGGCTGCTTGTTTCTGTTTTGTACCCTCCAACTGCCTTTAGAATCTGCTGGTTCTCAGCTCATGTTCTACTTCATTTTGAGGTGCACCGTTTTTTCAGCTGTAATCTGGTGTGTGGAATTTGGCCTTTGCTTATGACATTTACTGGTGTTCTACGATGTGAACGCACTTCCAAAATTATAGAAAGAAGAATTGCAAAGTAAGTTTCTTTAATGAACACACTCATGTATAGGAATCCCTCCTGTTGTGATATATATGTTTAATGGCAACTTTGCAAATTTTATAGAGTATTCTATTTATTATAACAATAAGGTACCTCCCTCGTTCTTAAAACTTGGGTTGAGTTGGGTGGCCAGTCTATTAAAACACTGGACATTATAAACACAGGGTGTTATCTCTCCTGGAAAGTTTCATTCCTACCTGCTGTAAAATTTCCCTTTAAGAGCATTTTTCTAGTCCTAGAACTTAGTTGCTTAATTTCCACAGCCCTACCAAGCAAAGCTAAAGAATTTCCCTCTGTGTTAAGGGGAATTCCTTGAATTGAAATTTCTCTTTTTCTCGTGACTATCTTTCAAACTTAACAGTGGATAATAACATTGCAGGGGCTGCCATCAAAAATATAATACAACACTGCTTCAGAATTCCAAGGGAACTGAAAAAGAACTAAAATTATTTAGCTTCTTAATTATGAGCTTGGGAATTTCAAAATTTTTGTATCAAGCATATTGAGATGATGATACCTGTACTTAAGTTGTAGTATAGAAAATTTTAGGAAAAAAATGTCTTTAAAAAAAAAAGATATTTTTCATTCTTAACTTACCTATACATTTAAAAAGTTGATTGTTCTAATTGTAAATGTTTTTTTCTAAATAACTGACCATAGATTTTTTTAGAGTCCGTCAATACAAATATTGTTTCTTTTGTTTGCTTTGTATTGTTTAATTTTTTTTATAGCAATTTACTACCACAAGGGAGTAAGTTAAAAGTTTAGGAGCTCCTGAGCTTTGGGGAACAATAAAGAGTATCCATTTATCCTCAAGTTTAAATAAACCATGTGACTATCTAACTGAACATTTAATATTGGTTAGTTTGTGCCTGTCTTTCATTACCTCTGGGCTTGCCAGCAGTAAAAGGGGGAGTCCATTAGTTAAGCGCATTATTGTAAAAAGAGACCACCCTTTCCCTGGCTCTGTGCATAACTAAATATACTTGTGCCAGTTGAGTGCATTTGTGGGTTGTGATAAAACTGTCATGCACTAAATCGCAGCCAGATTAGATCATGACAAATGTAGCAGGGATGACAAGAAGATTTCTTGAATGGATATTTGAAATTTTCCATGATTT
This sequence comes from Prionailurus bengalensis, assembly GCF_016509475.1. Taxonomy (NCBI): domain Eukaryota; kingdom Metazoa; phylum Chordata; class Mammalia; order Carnivora; family Felidae; genus Prionailurus; species Prionailurus bengalensis. The sequence continues at coordinate 29,305,884 of NC_057353.1, read as the reverse complement.
GAAAGTCCCTGAGGTCTCTACACTCATAAGTGATTACATTCTGCAACAGGGGAGACAATATTTAATGATGTAATTAGCAGTTTATGACATATTTGGCTTCATGTTCCTTTGTGATTGAGTTACTTTCAAGCAGTGCCTCAGAGAGATGTGTTAACTCTTTCATCGCCCTAGGATGTAATCCCGTGAAGTACTTCTCTCAATACTACTTCAGTGTTCTAGAATAGCAAGGTCCAGAAAAATACCTTGCAAGACACGTGTAATTTTAAGTTTTCTAGTAGCCACATTTTAAAAAGAGAAAAGAAGCACTTGAAATTATTCCAAAAGTATTATTCCAAACTCTGGAAAGTATTATTGGAAAGTATTATTCCAAAACTATTCCAAAATAGCACTTCAATGTGTAATCAATACTTTTTGATTATTGATGAAATATTTTAGATTCTTTTTTCAAACTAAATCTTCAGAATCTGGTGTTTATTTTACACTTATGACACAGCTTAATTCAGACTAGCTACATTTCAAGTCTAGGAAGAGCTTCTTATCTTACAGCCTGTAAACCACTCACTTGGTTTATCATGAAAATTCCTAACATTTTTCTCCTTAATTTATAGCCACACTTCACTATCCTGAAGTGTTGAGAAGTCTTGAGATCATTAGAAAAGGATTTTTTTTTTATTTTCATTGTCGCTAAACATTTATTGGAACACAGCCCCACTCATTTGTCTACATAAGGTCAGTGGTTGAGTAGAAAGGGAAGTTTTGATCATTACAAAAGCCAGCACTTACTGAACTAACCACAGTACTAATAGGCAAGTCACACTAATTCATTTTCTCATTTAATTCTCACATGACCTTAGGCACTTAGGCATTGATATCTCTGTGTTATACTTGAGGAAACTGAGATACAAAGAGATTGATTCACCTGTTTAAGGTCACGTGGGTAGTAGGTGACAGAGTCAAGATCTGAATCCCAGTTTGTGCACCCGCCCCCAGCTAACTGTGCTGACCACAGTGGGCTGGAGGCTCACGGCTGACTGATATGCCAGGAACCCTCACAGATGGGCCAGAATGGAGATTGTGCAGAACAGCAGCCAGCAGCTGAGAAAGCGGCTAAGTCAGCTCTGAAAACTACCTGCTCTTCTGAACATCCTCGGGCAGGTACTTCTCTCTTCCCAGACCACGCTTTAGTTCATGTTTATTTAGTGGGTCATGTGAGGATATTTACCCACTAACATCATAGAGACACATCTTTAAGAGTATCTATAAATTCTGCTGAGTCCTTACACCCCATATTATTTGATGGGGAGGAAGCTTTTTCTTTTCCCTGGAATCTCTAAGGATCTGAACCTGGGAGTCTCTTAACTATGAATATAGGTGAGGAAGTGATTTATCCCTCCTTCTCTGGTGCTCCAGGAAACAGTACTTTGAAGGAAGGAGAGGAAAATCAGATATGGCTTCTGAACATACTTTCTTGCTAGAAGGCTGAGGAGAAGGAAAGCGTTTTGTAGTGTAATTGATCTGATGAGCTGCCATCTTCCTGTGGAGGACTTTGATAAGCCCTAAGTTTGCTAGCGTGTTGACCATATCCAGAACTAGCCCTTTCCTTTGGATTGCATCCACTTGTGCATCTACACAGCAAATAGGACAAGGTCAGGAAGGTTGGGGAGAGAGGATTGGAGGTTTGCTGCCTTTCTCTCCGTAGATTTGCCTTTGTATCTTAGAAAGAACATTCCAGTTAAACTAACCTGTGGGACATCTATCTCAGCCATCTGGATATCCACCATAGAAGAAAGATTGACTCAAACGCTGTTCTCCTGGAATCTAGAATTACAAATACTCAAGATTTGGAGAAAATTATTTATTAGGTAGGACCCAGAAATATGATTTTTAATCTTTGATGGGATGAAAACAACCCTGTACTTTAGAAATGCAACAATTGCACCCATTGCCTGACAGGAATCTGGGCTGAGTATTTGCTAAATAACCGGAATTGGTATCTGTCTTTAGTCATAATCGCTCATCAAAGTGGGAGCAGGGAAAGACTAAACTAACATTTCCTTCTTATCCTACGGTTCTGCCCTGATGCCCAGGTTCTATTCAGTCATTCTGGTGTAAGCCCTGTTGTGTCTCAGTTCTTAACCCTGGATCTGAGCATTAAGAGATCAACCATTTTAAGTTTTGGCATCCCATAGTAGACATTCAGGACAGTGTGGGAAACTATGAAGGAGAAGAGTCATTTTATTCTCAGCTAGTAAGTATCTGCTAAGTACTAGGTGCTCAGAGGAAACAGAAGTATATAAAACTCCATCACTGCTTTCAAAGTTGGATTGAGGAAGTAGATGTACATCTGGGAAACAATATGCAACAAGATTTAATCAAGCAAGCCCTGTATTGCCCTTTTAAACATTTTCTTGGGAGTTTTGTAGAATATTAAAAATATACTTGAATGGTACTAAAAACAGGTTCTTATTATTGCCAAGGTTAGGGGGTTCAGTGAAAAGAATACAGACTCTGGAATCAAACAAACCTTGTGTCAAATGCCAGGCCTTAACTAGCACTGTCACCTGTAGGAATAACAATACTCTTTGTAGGATTGTCATAAAAACTGAAAGAGAGAATATATGTGTGCAACTTTAAAATAGGTCCAAATAAATCTCTCCTACAAAAGAATCCCAGATAATTTAAGTATCTACTCCTCTAGGAGGTAAAGGTTAACTCTCCTCACCTTGAGTATGGGCTAGATTTGTGACTCACTTCCAAAGAAGAGAGTATACAAAGGAAAAAATACTAAGTGTGTGGAGAAACCTGGTAGAGACTGCTTTAACCAAATGATCAAGGTTAACACTATAAGAGAGAAGTCATGTTGGTGTGATATATTCCCTGAAGTGTTCTGATGAGAAGAGCACTTTACCTCTGTGACAATCTTTCTAAAAACTCATGACCCTAGTCTAATCATGAGAAGGTATATCAGGCAAACCCAGATTGAGTGACATTTTAAAAAATAAGTGACCAGTACTCCTTAAAACTGTCAAGGTCAAGACAAACATGGAAAAATTGAGAAATTGTCAGAGACCAGAGTAAACACGGTAACCAAATGCGATATAGTATCCTGGGTGGACCTTGGCAAAGAAAACAGGATATTAATGAAAGAAAATGGTGATATCTGAATTAAGTCTGGAATTCAGTTAATGGCATATTAATGTTGGTTCCTTAGCTTTGACAAATGTACCAAAGTGATGTGAGATAAAGACACTAGGGGAAAGTGAAACCCATTGTGAGGCATATGGAAAATTATGTATTATTTTTGCAACTGTTCTGTGAACCCATTCAGCAAAATTATTCCCCCAAAAAAGTTTATTTTAAAAATGCATCAAATTCTTTGATACTCCTACCTTCAAAAGATGGAGCTTGATTGCCCTTTCCTTGAGTGCACTGTATTCAGTGATTCACTTCTCTTGAGAAAATGTGGCATCATTGATGACATGTAATTTTAAGACCAGGTGATAAAAGACAAGTGACTTCTTCCTTGCTTTCTGTGGTATCGCTTGTTCTGGGAGAAGCTTGCTATCATACTGTGAAGTCACTCAAGTAGCTCTAAGAGGAGGCCCACGAGGTAAGGAACTGGGAACTTCTTCCAACAGCCAGAAAGAAACTAAGTTTTTCTGCCAACAGCCATACCTCTGAGCTTTTTTATAAAAGGACCATCCGGCCCCAGTCAAGCCTTCAAATGACTGCAGCCTGATATCTTGCCTAGAGCCAGGACACTGAAGGAAGTGGCTTCCAATTTCCTGGCCACAGAAACTATGTTGTTTTAAGCCACTAAGCTTTATGGTAATTTGTTATGCAACAATAGATAACAAATACAGTATGAAACATGGTTAGCATACTGTCTAGCATACATAAGTACTTAATAAAGCATAGTTTTCTATTGTTGTTTGGAAATGATTATTTTTTCCTCTGTTGTTCTAGACCTCCCATTTTCTCTCCACTTGGAACAGTGATTCTTAACCATGACTACACATTACAATCACCTTGTGAGCTTTTAAAAAATATACTAGGGCCCAAAATCTTAGACCAGATTAATTAAATAAAAATTCTAGGATGTACCCCAAGCATCTGTATTGTTTTAAAATTCCCTTAGCAATTTTCATAGACAGCCAGGGTTAAAGGATCATTGCTATAGGAACAGCAACATTTAAATAGGGGCTACAAAATTTCTAAGGCTTCTGAAAGTAGGAGCATAAAGTTGTATTTCTTGCTATCTCATCAAAATAGGCTTTATGATCTGGGGAGAATGTGTTGCAAAAAAAAACCAAAAAATTCAAAAACTGTCCACTGAAATAGCATGTGATTATATGGCCTCCTCTGAAAGGAATGAAGCAATCTTTAACTAAAGGAGTTTATCAACTAGGCAGAGAAACCACAGGATAATTCTATTGACCTTACAGCTGCAAAACAGACTATTTGTGGACTATACTCCAAAGGACAGTTAATGTTTTCCTTGGTTAATGTACTAAACTGGAATTCCTTCTTTCCTGTTTATATTTTCTTTCTTTCTGTCAAGCATAACTACCAAAACAACATTTACTGCATAAGAATCTAAGAGAATTATCTGCTTAAGGCATCTAGGAAAAAATACATTACCAATTTGTTGAAATACTCTTTATTTGCCCCCCCCAAAGTTTCATATTTGTTTATTTTTTATTAAGTTTTTAATTTTAACTCCAATATAGTTAACATATAGTGTTATATTAGTTTTAGGCATACATTATAACGATTTAGCAGTTCTATACATTACTCAGTGCTTACCATGGTGAGTGTACTTTTAATTCTTAATCCCCTTCTTCTATTTCACCATTCCCCCGACCCAGCTCCCCCTTATAGACATCAGTTTGTTCTCTCTAGTTAGAAGTCTGTTTCTCGGTTTGTCTCTCTCTTTTTTTTTTCTTTGCTCTTTTGGTTTTTTACTCCTTAAATTCTACATGTGAGTGAAATCATATGGTATTTCTCTTCCTCTAACTAAAACATTTTCATATTTTATACTGAAAGCATGGAGCCATAAAAAAGAGAACATATAATTAATGTAGAAGAGTTTGTCATTTTATCTTGCATAACCCAAGGAAGAAAACAACTCACCAGGAACTAGATCTCTATCAAAATGAGTTTCGGAAAAAAAAAAAAAAAAAAAAAAAAAGTTTTGACTTTTCCATTTTGTCATCTGGTTAGTTCATTGGCAAAGGAATGAAGAAAGTGGTCATTTCTGGACTAAGCAGTCCCATTGCGGTCTGTTACTTAGATCTGAATACTAGGTTGAATATATTTTAAAGGCATTTGTTCAGCATACATGTTCTGAATGGCGCTTTAGAAGATTATGAAGATTCCACCCCCGACTCAGTAGGTGTGCAACACCATTGAGAAAATGAAAGCAAGTATAGAATGCACTCCAAATTTTTGCATTTTAAACTATGAACAAAATATAAGTTTTTTTAAAAAGGCTGACAAGTTTGGATCAGTTTTGACAGAGAAGATACGTAGGAAAAGGTAGTGTTTGGTCATGATAAATAAGAGTGCTAGGTAGATTCCTGATACTTGGATATAGTTTGGATAAACAAGAGAGGAGAGTATCTAAACTGGAAGAGAATCACAAAAGCATAAATAAGCACCATGTGGGGAATAGTGAAATGATTGACTTATATAAAGTGTAGGTTTATTTGAAAAGTAATGGGAAGTGATTTTGAATAAGTAGACCAAAACCAGATGATACCAGATTGAAGCCCAGGCTGAGTACCCAGAAACCATTGAAAGTCCTTGAGCTCACTCAAACTGAAGGATTATGTTCAGAGGAGAGGGTAGAAGTAAGCAATTCAGGATTATTTGGGAAAAAGTAGAAAATTAGAGGGATAGACAAATCTGAGACATGGTAGGGATGAATTGAAAAACTTGAACTTGTTGATTAATTAGATTCATGGTCTCCTTTTAGCAGATATGTGTTGGGGTGAGGGCTAACATTAGGTGGTAGATGGCCATCAAAAGATAGTGGTGGTAGTAACATACAATCAACAAATAACCTACTTTTAACATTTGAATCCAAATCTATAAATCAGGAATGTGGTTCTATAATCCCTGTAAAATCCTATAATTCAATTTGGATACATGGTAAAACTTGCAAAGGTACTTTTATAAAATATTCTATTTTAGGTAAACTCAAACTGCATTTCTATAGGAATAAAGTTTTGTCCGTAATATATACTTAACATATTTCTTTAAAAATGGCATTGTTACATCTAGGAATTTGTTTTCTCCATTTCTAATCAGAAGTACCTAACATTTTAAGTTCTAGTTTATCTTGTTCAAGCATATGCTAGACATCCAATTCCTGTTACCAAATAATCATATCACTTCAAAAATAAGATTTCCTTTTAAAAATTTTTTGTTAATGTTTATTTACTTTTGAGAGAGAGAGAGAGAGCATGAACTGGGGAGGGGCAGACTGAAAGAGGGACAGAGGATCTGAAGCGGGCTCTGTGTTGACAGCAGAGAGCCTGATGCAGGGCTCAAACTCACAAACCATGAGATCATGACCAGAGCCGAAGTCAGACACTTAACCAACTGGGGTCAGTCACCCCAGTTGCCCCTAAAAATAAGATTTCCTTATGTGTTTGAGACATTTCTTACTACCTTTCATTCAGTAACTAACTTTTAGGTAAGCTTTCTGAAATAATGATTGTATCAAACAATCCAGAAAACAGCAGAGAATATTCTCAGTGGCCTGTAGTCCTCTCCACAGTGCTGATTGAGTGTCCTCTCAACATGGCTACTGGTTCTCCACAGAGCTCCAGCCTGTGCCCTTTTCTGAAGGCTAAATGTGAAGAGCAGTGGCCTGTCTGTCTAGTGATTTGGCCTTGGAAGAATTTGCTTGACATTCTCTAGAAACTATTTCTATCAATAGGGTTTCTTCACATTCAGCTGTGGCTAGCTGACTTGTCACAAATGGGTGGATTGGCAGTTGTTCACAACTTAATTTAAAGAATACTGATTCCTATATGGGGCGCTTGGATGTTTCAGTCCGTTAAGCGTCCAACTTCGGCTCAGGTCACGATCTTGCAGTTCATGGGTTTGAGCCCTGTGTTCCACTCTGTGCTGACAGCTCAGAGCCTGCAGCCTGCTTTGGATTCTATGTCTCCCTCTCTCTCTGTCCCTTGCCCACTCATGCTCTGTCTCTCCCTGTCTCTCAAAAATAAGTAAACATTAAAAAAAATAATAAAGAATACTGATTCCTGTAGTATGAGAGTAGTTTAAAGAAGTGATACTAGGGACCCCTGGGTGGCGCAGTCGGTTAAGCGTCCGACTTCAGCCAGGTCACGATCTTGCGGTCCGTGAGTTCGAGCCCCGCGTCGGGCTCTGGGCTGATGGCTCAGAGCCTGGAGCCTGTTTCCGATTCTGTGTCTCCCTCTCTCTCTGCCCTTCCCCTGTTCATGCTCTGTCTCTCTCTGTCCCAAAAATAAATAAACGTTGAAAAAAAAAATTTTTTTTTAAAATAAAGAAGTGATACTATTAGACCCTTAACCAAAATCATAAAATAAAATAATATATATTTAATTGTATATTATATATATTATATAATTTTTGTTTTCTGAGGTATTTATAAATCTCAATTAGCTAATAAAATCATGCAAGGACCTCCACTTCTATAAGGGTCAAAATTTAGACCAACTCTCCTACTGAGAATAACAAAATCTGGATAAAACATACTACAAGGAATTACTTGGAGGCACCAGAGATCTAACAAGGCAAAATCATGGGAAAGATAGGAAAATGACTAGAGAGTTGGGGCTGCCATAAGGGGCCAGTTTTCTACTCAGAAGTCTGCTGGTCCTGGAAGATATAACAGAGAGGCTGAGAAACTGAATGGGACTTATGACAGCCCTGTAGAAGAATAAAACTGGGAATCTAGAATGCACCAAAATTGGGAATGAGGCTTGTAAATACCCCAGGCTCTCAATTAAGACACTCAATGTCTCCCACTAGGAATAAGCAGGAACTGTAAGTAGACTGTCCTCTCAAGCTTGAAGCTCAATTTCAAGTCATTACTAATCCTTGAAACTGAATCAAGATGATCTCAGATTGCTGGTTTCTAAAACTAACAGTAACAAAGTAAAGCATCTTTCAAGGAAGAGAATTCATCAAAGTCTCAAATTATTTCTACAGATTTTCATATACTGTGTCCACTACTCAACTAATAATAATCAGGTTCACAAGGAGATAAGACAGTATGGATGAAGAAACAAGAAAAATAACAGATAATGGACACATGGGACTCTATATAATAAATTTAGCAAACACACAGAGATGTTTACAAAATATTAAGTTTTTATTTTTTTAATTTTTTAAAAATGTTTATTTTTGAGAGAGAAAAAGACAGAGTGTGAGTGGGGGAGGGGCAGAGAGAGAGGAAGACAAGGAATCTGAAGCAGGCTCCAGGCTCCAGACTGTCAGCACAGAGCCAGAGACAGGGCTCGAAATCACGAACCATGAGATCATGACCTGAGCCGAAGTCAGACACTCAACCGACTGAGCCACCCAGGCACCCCTTAAGTTTTTATTTAAATTCCAGTTAGTTAACATACAGTTCAATAATAGTTTCAGGTGTACAATATAGTGACTCAACAATTCCATATATCATCCAGTGTGCATCACAAGCGTACTCCTTAATACCCTTGACCTATTTTACACAACCCCCACCACCTCCCTTCTGGTAACCATCACTTTATTCTCTATAGTTTAGAGTCTGTTTCTCTCTCTCTCTCTCTCTCTCTCTCTCTCTCTCTCTCTCTCTCTCCCTTTGCTTGTTTGTTTTGTTTCTTAAATTCCTATGTGAGGGAAATCACATGGTATTTGTCTTTTTCCAGCTAACTTATTTCACTTAGCATAATATTCTCCAGCTCCATCAATGTCATTACAAATGACAAGATTTCATTCTTTTTCATGGCTGAATAATATTCCATTGTATCTATATACCACATCTTCTTTATTCATTTATCTATTGATGGACACTTGGGCTGTTTCCATAATTTTGCTATTGTAAGTAATGCTGCATTAAACAGGGTGCATGTATCCCTTTGAATTAGTATTTTTGTATTCCTTGGGTAAACACCCAGTAGTGCAATTCCTGGATCATAGGGTACTTCTATTTTTAACTTTTTAAGGAGCCTCAATACTATTTTCCACAGTGGCCATACCAATTTGCATCCCCACCAACAGTGCAAGAGGGTTCCCCTTTCTCCACATCCTCACCAACACCTGTTGTTGCCTGTGTTGTTAATTTTAGCCATTCTGACAGGTGTGAGATAGTATCTCATTGTGGCTTTGATTTGTATTTCCAGGATGATGACTGATGTTGAGCATCTTTTCATGTGTCTATTAGCCATCTTGATATCTTCTTTAGACAGTGTCTATTCATGTCTGGGTCATATAGATCAGCCCTGATCTAATGTGAGAGGAAGCAACCTAAGAATGTGAACACTAGATGGTGAAGATCATTGGTGGAGGAGGTGGGGGGGGGGGAGGGTACTTGATAGCTGGATACCATGAGTAGGCACAGCATTAGAATTAATAAATAAGAAAAAGGAATTGGTAGACAGAATAGAACACAAAGAGATGAAAAGATTGAAAATACAGAAGAGGGGGTATGGATACAATATAAAAGATGTTGAGCATCTTCTCATGTGTCTATTAGCCATCTGTATGTCTTCTATAAGACAATGTTTATTCATGTCTTCTGCCCATGTCTTAACTGGATTATTTGGTTTTGGAGTGTTGAATTTGATAAGTTCTTTATAGATTTTAGATAGTAACCCTTTATCCGATATGTCATTTGCAAATATCTTCTCCCATTCCAGAGGCTGCCTTTTAGTTTTGTTGATTGTTTCCTTCACTTCGCAGCTTTTTATCTTGATGAAGCCCCAATCATTCATTTTGGCTTTTGTTTCCCTTGCCTCTGGTGATGTGTCTAGTAAGAAATTGCTGAGGCTGATGTCAAAGAGGTTGCTGCTTGTTTTCCTCTAGTATTTTGATGGTTTCCTGTCTCACATTTAGGTCTTTACTCCATTTTGAGTTTATTTTGTGTGTGGTGAAAGAGAATGGTCCAATTTCATTCTTTTGCATGTTGCTGTCCAGTTTTCCCAACACCATTTGTTGAAGAAACAGTCTTTTTCCCATTGGATATTCTTTCCTGCTTTCTCAAAGATCAATTCACCATATAATTGTGGGTTCATTTGGGTTTCCTATTCTGTTCCGTTGATCTATGTGTCTATTTCTGTGCCAGTACCATACTGTTTTGATTACTACAACTTTGTAATATACTTTGATGTCCAGAGTTGTGATGCCTCCAGCTTTGCTTTTCTTTTTCAAGATTGATTTGGCTGTTTGGGGTGTTTTATAGTTCTATACAAATTTTAGGATTGTTTGTTCTAGTTTTGTGAAGGGATTGCATTAGATTGCCTTGGGTAATACAGACATTTTAACAATATTTGTTCTTCCAATCCATGAGCATTGAATGTCTTTCCATTTTTTTGTGTCATATTCAGTTTCTTTCATTAGTGTTTTATAGTTTTGAGAGTACAGGTCTTTCACCTCTTTGGTTAGGTTTATTCCTAGGTATTTTTTGGTTTTGGTGCATGTATAAATGGGATTAGTTCCTTAATTTCTTTCTGCTAGTTTATTATTAGAGTATAGAAATGCAGCATATTTCTGTACATTGACTTTGTATACTGTGACTTTACTTAACTCTTTATCAATTCTAGCAGTTTTTTGTTGTTGTTGAGTCTTTTGGGTTTTCTATATATAGTATTTTTAATATGTTCCATGAGATTTTAAAAAAAGACTGGAAATTTTAGAAGAGAAGTGGAAACTATAAAAATGAGCCAATTGAAAAATCCAAGAACTGAAATTAAAAACTTTACAAATGGGCAGTTTAGCTATTTATTGCTGTGTAACAAATCATCCCAAGACTTAGTAATTTGAAGAAGTAATAATTATCTAATTTTTTTCCTAGTTACTGTGAGTCAGGAATTCAGGAGTAACTAATTTGGCTGGTTCCTGCTTGAGGTTTCTGATGAGTTTGTCATCAGATGCTGGCCAGGGGCAGTCATCTAAAGACTTAACTTGGACTGGTGCCATCTGGAGGGGGCTTACTCATATGGATGGGAATTTGATTCCTTTCAATATGGGCTTCTCCAGGGAGCTGCTTGGGTGTGCTCCTGATGTCATTTTTGCCATTCCCTATTGGTCATATAGATCAGCCCTGATCTAATGTGAGAGGAAACAACCTAAGAATGTGAACACTAGATGGTGAAGATCATTGGTGGAGGAGGTGGGGGGCGGGGGGGGGTCTTGATTGCTGGATATCATGAGTAGGCACAGCAAAAGAATTAATAAATAGGAAAAGGGAACTGGTAAACAGAATAGAACACAAAGAGACAAAAAGATCGAAAATGCAGAAGAGGGAGTATGGATACAATATATAATGGAATTTTCAGAGAACAGGAGATTAAGGCAGAAGCAGTATTTGAAGAGATATCAACTGTGAGTCTTCAAAAACCAATGAAAGATATAGAGGCACAAATTCAAGAAGCTCTGTCAATTCCAAGCAGGATAAAGTGCAAAATGTAGACTCTCCCACATATATGCACATACAATTAGTCCTAACTTAATATTTTTAGCCTGTGTTTGAAGACATTATTGCTGGTTTGAATGTGGCTGTTCATTTTTTGTAATTTTGGAAAGTACTTCCTTAATGTGATAGGAGATTTTGGTACTGTTTGTATTTCATTCCTTTTTTTTTCTTAAGGGTGGGGGAGAGAGAAAGAGAGAGGGGGAGGGAGGGAAGTAGGGAGGGAGAGAGAACGTGAGTAGGGGATGAGCAGAGAGAGAAGGAGAAAGAGAGAATCCCAAATAGGCTCCGCACTATCAGCATGGAGCCCAGTGCAGGGCTCAAACTCAACAACCATGACATCATGACCTGAGCTGAAATCAAGAGTCAGATGCTTCACCAACTGGGCCACCCAGGTCCCCATTTGTGTTTCATTCTTAATTGTTCCTAGTCCTGAAGCACTATATGTAGGGAAAGTGTACGTTGTAACAGAGAACAAAATTCCCATTAACTTGATGTTATTCACTTGTCTAGCATTCATCTATTTCTAACTTTTTCATACATACTTCATTCATACTTTCATACATATAAAAAGCAATGATAGTTGAAATGGATAGAAATGATTTTGGAGTATTGAAATCCCATCAGAATTTTTCTTTTAATGTTAAGTATTTCCTATTTTTTAGGGTTAAATACATCATTATATAATCCAGTTCTTCAAAAATTGTGTATATATAGCATTGTTAATTGAGTATCCGAATAGCCACACACACCATTCCTTGGCCATACTATATTAGCAGGAGTTCATTTGATATAGACCTGACTCTTTTGTTTAGAAAAACTGCCATTTTTACTTCTACTAGTTGTTTTTAAATGGCAAGCATTTTACATAATGGCAAGCATTTAACAATAGAAATTTTGATTAGCATTAAGCTCCCAAAGTGTTGTTATGGATTGTGAAACAGTGAATGCTGTCCATCTAGAGATGGAATCTGGTTCTTGTTCACAACAGGTGGGGACAGATGGCCACTCCAGTCAAATAGAGATTTGGTAGCTGTCATAAGAAAACAACTACCTGAAAGCAGATTGGGTTTAACCCATTATCTCTTGGACTGGTTTCTTTCATTTAAAAAAATACTCAAATGAAGTTGTTTTTCTCCAAATATAAGCACTCAGAATAAGGGTCTTAAGAAGTCAGGTCCATGGGGCGCCTGGGTGGCGCAGTCGGTTAAGCGTCTGACTTCAGCCAGGTCACGATCTCGCGGTCCGTGAGTTCGAGCCCCACGTCAGGCTCTGGGCTGATGGCTCAGAGCCTGGAGCCTGTTTACGATTCTGTGTCTCCTTCTCTCTCTGCCCCTCCCCCATTCATGCTCTGTCTCTCTCTGTCCCAAAAATAAATAAACGTTGAAAAAAAAAAAGTCAGGTCCAGGGGTACCTGGGTGGCTCAGTCGGTTAAGTGTCCAACTCTTGATTTCAGGTCAGGTCATGATCTCATGGTTTGTGAGTTTGAGTACCATGTTGGTCCATACTGGCAGTGTGGAGCCTGCTTGGGATTCCCTTTCTCTCTCTCTCTCTCTCTGTCTCAAAAATAAATAAGTTCAAAAAAAGAAGTCAGATCCAGTTATTAAATTACATGATTCTATTTATTTCTTCAAAGTTTAAATACAAACATGAGGGAGTCCAAGATAGCAGCATAGGAAGATCCTGAACTCACCTCCTCACATGAACATACAAAATCTACATCTACATGTGGAACAATTAAAAAAAAAAGACCTGAAAACTAGCCAAATAGCTCCATCACAACAAATGACAAAATGTGATAGAGCCACATCGAGATAGGTAGGAGAGGCCGAGATGTATTATCACCAAGAACTCTACCTCTGGCACTACAACCCATGGTCAGGATCAGTCTCACAAATCTAGGACTTTTCCTTCAGGAGCAAGAGTTTTTTGCCTCACATCAGGCACCCCAGCACTTGGGACTTGCACCAGAGAGACAAGACCCCAAAATGTCTGTCTTTGAAAACCAAAGGGCTGTCAAGAACTATGATGCTTCTCTGAAAGGACTCACATATAACCTCACTTGCCTAAGGACCCAAAAGCAACAGTGCCTAGACTATATGCAGCGATTTAATTGCTAATAAGCATCTGCTAGTGGAGCAGGGGCCTTTTGAGATTCTCTCCGGAGACAGACACTGGCAAGCACACTGGAAGTCATGCACAGTCCCTGAACTGTCGCTGCCCTGCTAAAGCCAGTGAACATGCCCCAGCTCTGTGCTCTCCCACTGTCTTGCTAAAGCTGGTGGCACACCCTGGCCTTCATCTCCTTGGCCCTGCTGAAGCCAGCAGGTATGCACTGTCCACATAGGAGACACCCCTTTATCACTTGGCTCTGGTGGCCCAGGGACCCATGGGACCCTTGCATTCCTGGGCCTATGGGACCCAAGATAGTCCCATGGGACTGTAACAATTGGAGAGGCATTTCTTGGCAGGCCACCACCCCCAGGGCACTGCACAGACAGCAAACTGAAATGTACCCCCAATTTTGCTATAAAAAATGCAAATTTACTTCTCCTAGAACTTCAGCCTAAAGGGTAGGCTTCAAGTTTCTTACACATCTAGAGGCTACAGAGGTGCTGTCAGAGAAAATAGGCCAGGGAACACCATCTTTGCACTCTTCCTCAGCCTCACTGTGGCTCTCTGGTACCTCTCAGAAAGGAGCTATCCACTCGTCTGGAGCCCCAACTATTGCAACTGTCAGTCAGAAGACAGCTCCAGATCACCTGGTCTGGAGGCCAGCAGGGTTTATGATTACATACTTCAAAAGCTGCTGCCTGAGGGTCTGGCTTCCAATCAGCATGAAACCAGGTGCTGACTGAGATTCCTTCTTTTGGAACACTGGCAAGTCTTGGCAAACCCTCAACAACTGAGACCTATCAAGAATAAATCTGGCTGCTTAGATAATCACAAAGTTTGAGAAACAACCAAGAGCAAGGGCAAGGTTGAATGATGTTTAATCTCGTACACAAAGCCACTCTTTCAATACTAGAAGTAACTGTTTCACTTAATACATAGAAATAAATACAAAGAGTCAAGCAAAATGAGGAAACAGTGGAATATACTCCAAGTGAAAGAATGAGATAAAATCTCAGGGAAAAAAAGAAGTTTAACGAGATGGATATAACTAATTTACATAATAATGAGTTCAAAACAATGATCATAAAGGTGTCACTGAACTTGAGCATGGATGAACACAGTGATAACTTCAATAGTAGAAAATATAAGTAAGTATCAAAGAGAAGTCACAGAGCTGAAGAATATAATAACTGAACTAAAAATACACTAGATGTGTTCAACAGCAGACTAGATGAAACAGAAGAAAGGGTCAGTGATCTAGAAGACAGGGTGGTGGAACTCACCCAAATGAAACAACAAAAAGGAAAAAGAATTTTTAACAAGTGAAGATAGTTTAAGGGACCTATGGGACAACATCAAGAGGAATAACATTCACATTATAGGGGTCACAGAAGTAGAAGAGAGAGAGAGAAAAGGGCAGAAAACTTATTTCAAAAAATAATGGCTGAAAACTTGCCTGCCCTTGGAAACAGACATCCTTGTCAAGGAACCCATTGAATTCTAAATAAGATGAACCCAAAGATATCTACCCAAGACACATTATAATTAAGATGTCAAAAGTGGTATGATATATTCAAAGTGCTGAAGGGAAAAAACTTCCTGCCAAGAATACTTACCTGGCTAGGTTATCATTCAGAATTGAAAGAGAGACAAGTTTTCCAGACAAGAAAAACCTAAAGGACTTCATCACCACAAAATCAGCCTTATAAGAAATGTTAAAGGGACTTCTTCTTTTATTTTCTTCTCTTTTCTTTTTTATCCAAGTTAGTTAACATATGTATAATAATGATTTCAGGAGTAGAATTTAGTTATTCATCACTTACATATAGCACCCAGTACTCATCCCAGCAACTATCCTCCTTTAAACCTAAAAGAAAAGGCACTAATTACAAGAAAGCATATAAATAAGTATAAATCTCACTGGTACAGGTAGTGGATTAGTCACTTATGAAGCTAGTATGAAGGTTAAAAGACAAAAGTAGCGAAAATAACTATAACCACAATAATTAATTAAGGGATACACAAAATAAAAAGATGTAAAATGTGATATCAAAAACATAACACATGGAAGGGAAGGTAGTAAAAATGTAGAGTTTTAGAATGCATTCAAATTTAATTTGCTATCAATATAAAATAGACTATAATACATATATAGGCTGTTATATGTGAGCCTCATGGTAACCCCAAAGCAAAAACCTGTAGTAGATACACAAAAGATAATGAGAAAGGAACCTAGGTGTAATACTATAGAAAGTCATCACTTTTATTCAAAATAGTATTGGAAGTTCCAGCCAGAGCAATCAGGCAAGAAAAAGAAATAAAAGGCATCCAAATTGGAAAGGAAGAAGTAAAATTGTCACTATTTGCAGACAACATGATTTTGTATATAGAAAACACTAAAGACTCTACCAACAAGTCATTAGAACTAGTAAATGAATTCAGTAAACTTGCAAGATGAAAAATCAATATACAAAAATCTATTGCATTGTTATAATGAACTATCAGCAAAAGAAATTAATCCATTTACAATCTTATTAAAAAAGAATAAAATACCTAGGAATAAATTTAATCAAGGAGGTGAAAGGCCTGTACACTGAAAAGTTATAAGATGTTGATGAAAGAAATTGATGAAGACACAAATTGAAAAATATTCTGTGCTCATGGATTAGAAGAATTAACACTGCTAAAATTTCCATTCTACCCAGAGCAGTTACAGATTCAATATCATCCCTATCAAAATTCCAATGTCATTTTTCACAGAAATACAACAATCCTAAATTTTGTATAGAACCACAAAGACCCCGAAAAGCCAAACCAATCTTGAGAAAGAGGAACAAAGCTGGAGCCAACACACTTTCTGATTTCAAATTATATTACAAAGTTACAGTAATCAGAACAGTGTGATATTGGCATAAAAACAAATATATAGATCAATGGAACAGAATAGAGAGCCTAGAAATAAACCCATGCATATATGATCAAGTGATTTATGACAAAGGAGGTAAGAATAAAGCACTGTCTCTTCAATAAATGGTGCTGGGAAAACTGGATAGCCACAGGCAAAAGAACTAGGCTACTGTGTCAACACCATATACAGAAAATTAACTCAAAATGGATTAAAGATGTGAATGTAAGACCTCAAACCATAAAACTCCTAGAAGAGAACACAGTCAGTAAGCTCCTTGACATAGGTCTTGGCAATGGTTTCTTGGATCTGACTCCAAACGCCAAGGCAATGAAAGCAAAAAATTAAACAAATGGGACTACTTCAAACTGAAAAGCTTCTGCACAGAGAAGGAAACCATCAAGAAAATGGCAATCTTTTTAATGAGAGAAAATGTTTGCAAATCATTTATCCAATAAAGGGTTAATATCCATACTATATAAGGAACTCCTACAACTCAAGAGCAAACAAAACAAAAAACACCCAGTCTGATTTAAAAATTGACAGAGGATCTGCAAAGACATTTTCCCAAAGAAGACATACAGATGGCCAACAGGTACATCAAAAGATGTTCAACATCACTAATCATCAGGGAAATGCAAATCATAACCACAATGAGATATCACCTCATACCTGTTAGAATGACTATTGCCAAAAGAGAAGAAATAACAAGTACTGGCAAGGATGTGTAGAAAAGGGAACCCTCGTGCACTGTTGTGGGAATGTAAATTGGTGCAGCCACTATTGAAAACAGTATGGAAGTTCTTCAAAAAATTAAAAATAGAACAATTATATGATCCAATAATTCCACTTCTAGGTATTTATCTGAAGAAAACAAAAACACTATTCAAAAAGAAATATGCACCCCTATGTTTATCACAGCATTATTTACATTAGCCAAGATATGGAAGCAACTTAAAGGTCTATCAATGGATGAATGGATGGAGGAAATACACACACACACACACACACACACACACACACCCCATGGAATATTACTTCACCATAAAAAAAGAATGAAATCTTGCCATTTGCAACAACGTGGATAGATCTAGGGTATTATGCTAAGTGGATTAAGTCAAACAGAGAAAGACAAATGCCATATGATTTAACTTATGTGTGGAATCTAAAAAACAAAACAAATGAACAAAACAAACCCCATGGATACGGAGAACAGAATGGTGGTTGCCAGAGGGGAGAGAGGTTGTGGAGTGGCTAAAATAGGTGAGGGGGATCAAGAGGTATAAACTTCCAGTTATAAAGTAAATAAGTCATGGGGATGTAATGAACAGCATGGTGACTATAGTCAATAATATTGTAGTGCATAGTTGGAAATTGACAAGAGAGGGGGCGCCTGGATGGTTCAGTTGGTTAAGCTTCTCTTAACTTAGGCTCAGGTCATGATCTCATGGTTTGTGAGTTTTGAGGCCCGCATCGGGCAGTGCAGAGCTTGGAATTGTGTGTGTCTCTCTCTCTGCCCCTCCCCCACTTGCTCTCTCTCAAAATAAATAAAATTAAATATATATATATATATACATATATATATATATATATATTAGAAAGTTGACAAGAGAATAAATCTTAAAAGTTCTCATCACAAGAGAAAAAATTTTTGTAACTTTGTACCAAAATTGATGGTAACTAGACTTATTCTGGTGACCATTTCCCAACATATACAAATATCGAATCATTATGTTGTACAGCTGAAACTAATATATGTCAATTATACCTCAATAAAAAAAATCAGAACTTGGGCCTGTGAGGCATTCATATTACAGTTTTCATTTCCCAATTTATAATAAATTCAACTTGTATTGTTCAAGTGGTTTTCTGTTTCATTACAGAGAT
The DNA here is from genome assembly GCF_016509475.1 of Prionailurus bengalensis. Classification (NCBI taxonomy): domain Eukaryota; kingdom Metazoa; phylum Chordata; class Mammalia; order Carnivora; family Felidae; genus Prionailurus; species Prionailurus bengalensis. The sequence goes on along the minus strand of NC_057353.1, from coordinate 29,287,309 downwards.
AAACTTCTTCCTGGTATAAGCCACCAGCTTCACTGTACCTGGGCAAAGTTCAGAAGTAATGTTGTTTACAAACATGTGGTTTGAGATGATGGAGAACTAGATGCTCCTACAGAGAAAAAAAAACTAACCTCTTTCTTAGAAATTAAAAATGTTAGGGCGCCTGGGTGGCGCAGTCGGTTAAGCGTCCGACTTCAGCCAGGTCACGATCTCGCGGTCCGTGAGTTCGAGCCCCGCGTCAGGCTCTGGGCTGATGGCTCAGAGCCTGGAGCCTGTTTCCGATTCTGTGTCTCCCTCTCTCTCTGCCCCTCCCCCGTTCATGCTCTGTCTCTCTCTGTTCCAAAAATAAATAAACGTTGAAAAACAATTTAAAAAAAAAAAAGAAATTAAAAATGTTTTTGCTGTTGGTAATTATTGTACGTGGTCACCTGGGACCACAATTAGTTAAATCTACAACTGTTGTAAAGGATCGCTAAACTAATACAGCATGATTTCAGACATAGTCATGAAATGTACAAATAATATTTTCTGGGTGTGTATGTATTGCTCCTTTTAAATGTAAGAGAAGAAATACTTTCATAGGAGTTACATTATTTAAGTCTACTTCCTTGCCAAGTTCCTTTCTTAGTGCCAGTATAGCATCTCCCCAGGAGTGTCCTTTTTTCTGGCATCCTATGGCATAGATTTTGGTGCTGGTAATATCAAACTACGTAATTTGTTTAATAGGTGTTAGAATCAGGCATGTAATTTTATGGATATCTTAGGCACAGATAAGAAGCCACCATCCAGGTGATTCTCTGCAATCAAACTGATCAGAAATTTGATCCTGGTCGGGTGGGGGGGAGGGGGGGCAGCACTAGCAGTAATCAAAATCTATTCTCCATGAATGAGATTTCATTATACTTAATCATGCCAGACTTAATGAAATCACACATGTGGAGAATAGATTCTCTCTCCAATTGGAATCCCCCAGAGCCATGATTGCATTTCCCATCAGCGATCAGTGCTACAGCTGAGCTGAAGCGCTCAGTTACCTGCCAACCAGATGGCACTTCCCCAGTCTGCAACCAATGTTGGAATGAAAATGCTTGAGAGGGGGTGGACTGAGAATGAAAGGGTTTTGGTGGAAAATCTCCCCCTTCCCAATTCACAGAAAAGTGATAGGCTCCTACTTAATGCTGTGAGACAGGGTGACCCAAGAGGATGCCAGGTTTCAGGTGTTATTGGCAGGTGGATTCTACATCCCTATCCTTAGTCATCATGCTCTACCCTTAAGTGAGCTCATATTGTACACCAGGCACTGGGTTCAGACCTGTACATTATCTTATTTTATCCTTACAATGACTCTATTCTAAGTATATTGTCACCCCATTTTATAGATGAGGAAACTGGAGCTCAAAGCCTTTGAGTATTATACAAGGTCACCTAGCCTTTGTAGTAGAGACTGTACCCAAATCTAAATCCTTAAGACCTTAGAATCCCGTTCCCCAACCATTATGCTACATTTCCTTTTCTTTTAGTAGTTTTCACATCACCTTCTCCTCTCCTCCATTGGCATCTGAAACCCCACAAGACTGCCCCCCCAACTAAAATACCAATCATAAGTCTAGCTTGTTAGCTATACTTCTGACCAATCAGCTTGTAGCTGGGAACTGGAGGTTCCCACAACCCTCTCCTCAGGTTCCATTAACTTGTTAAAGCAGTTCAAAGAACTCGGGAAAACAGTTTACTTACTATTTAGCAGGTTATTATACAGGGATCCCTAAAGGGTACATACGGAAGAAATAGGTAGGACAAGGTATGTGGGAAGGGGCAAGAAGATTCCATGATCTTTCAGGATGCACCCTTCTCCCAGCATCTCCATGTGTTCATGATCCTGGAACTCTCTGAACACCATACTTTGGGGATTTTTATGGAAATTTCATCACATAGGAATTAACTCCATTTCTAGCCCCTCTAACCTCTCTGAAAACTAGGGGATAGGACTAAAACTTCCAAGTTTCTTATCATTGCTTAGTGTTTCTGGTGATCAGCACCCCCTCTAGGAACCCCTCAAGAGTCACCTCATTAGAACAAAAACATTCCTATCAACCTGGAAATTCCAAGGGATTTAGGAGATCTGTGTCAGGACCCAGGGTCAAGGATCACTTAGAACAAAAGATGACCTTGTGCTCTTATAACTTATGAAATTACAATTTTAGGAGCTCTGTGCTAGGAACCAGGGGCAGAGATCAATACATAATTTTTCTATTTCATAGTAGGTTCTTAATAAATACTGCTCTCCCTGCCTTTAACCTTTACAAGTTGGGTATCTAATGATGTGAGTCCTAATGTGTCTACTGAGGTGAGAAATGCCAGGCATAGAAGATAGCCCAGCTTTAGTCACTTATGATTTCTTGGTAGAAACAATACTTCCTTCTATATTTTACTAAGTTGTTATTAGGAGTGCCTGGGTGGCTCAGTTGGTTGGGCGTCTGACTTCGGCTCAGGTCATAGTCTCCCAGTCCATGAGTTCGAGCCCCGCGTCGGGCTCTGGGCCATCAGCCCGGAGCCTGCTTTGGATTCTGTGTCTCCCTCTCTCTCTGCCCCTCCCCCACTCACACTCTATGTCTCTCTCAAAAAAAAAAAAGTTGTTATTAAACATTGCCATGCATCCCCCAAAGCTGTACTGTGGCCTACAGAGCAATGTAGCACAGCGATTAACATTTCAGACTTTGGACCAGAGTCCAGCTGGCTTTGCCAGTTGCTGCTGTCTGACCTTGGCAAAGTACCTACCTCTCCACGCCTCAGTTTCCTCATCTGTAAATGTGTCTGTGTCTGAATCTGCGTGCATGTGGTGGGGATGGAGGGTTTCGTCTACTTTGTAAGGTTGTGATTAGGAATTAAATTAGATAGTGTATGTAGAACATTTAGCATAGTTCCTCACATACAGCAAGAGCTATGTAAGTGACAATGATTATTACTATTATTTAATATTATTTCCGTAATTATCTTTTTATACTCTTGGGCTAAAAAACTTTGAAGAAACACAGAGACTATCTCTTGCCATTATAATTGGACCCTGTTTTTGAGGAGTGCTGATTACCTTCAATAGTCTCATAAGTGCAGTGATTAATGACTTATTTACCGATAAGCTCTGTTTTCCTTTGATGCAGGAGCTGATACTAATGCAGGTGATGTGTTATGTTCTCCACAATACCTTTGAATAAAATGCCATTTCCTCAGGAACAGCTAGAAATACCGATGCTAATTTTTCCTGTGCTCAGGAAAAGCAAGAGCGCTCCCGCTGCAGTGGGCTGGAAGGAGCTCTCCAGAAACATTATGTCATCCTAATTTGCACTGCCAGGGGATGAGCTCATGGGGCGGGGTCTCGCAGGGCTGCAGCTGTGCTGGTTCCTCACTTGCGTCCTTCTAGCTCGCCTCTCTCTGCTACCCCCTCCACCCACCCCCTGCCGCCTGCACCAAACAGGAGGCGCTGCGTGATGAATGATTGAAAATCGAGGCGAAGTCCTGCAAAATAGATTCAGGCGTCAGAAGGCACAAGAAAGGCAAATTGTGCATTTTAGTTATTTTGTGTTACTTAAAAAAACAAAAACAAAAACAAAAAAACAGCAGTTGCAGAACTGCTGTTCCCAATGAGAAGAGACTTCTGTTGGTTCTCTTTGCTTCTCCGCCTTTGTCTGAGAGCAGCGTCTTTTCCCCCTTTTCTACCTCAAACAACAGCTTGATCTATGACCAAACCCCTGCAGGAGCCGAGCTGATCACATCTGGCCCTAAGCCACGTGGCTGTAGCTGGGGAAGAAACGTGAATGATTCCCCACACTCTTTTCAGATAATAGGTATTGTGACTATGTTTATACTCCTCCTAGTCTACCTGGAAGTAGACTAGGTAATGGTTAAACATACAGACTTTAGAGCTGGCAGCCTGAGTCTAGGGCCCAACACAGACACAGGGGAGAATTGGGTTACTTCTTCAAGCCTCAGTTTCTGCATCCCCATCTGTAAAATGGAGATAATAATCAAGCCTAGATCAAAAGACTGTTGCAAACATTACATGAATATTGGATGGTAATCACTAAAGACAGTGCCTGGTCCATGGAATGTACTCAATAAATGCGAGTGATCATTAGTAAGATACACATACTCAACTGCTTTATTAACCAGTTACAGCAAGAGAATAGATGTATTATATAAATATATATTTTAAATATGAATTGGAAGGATATAAATATATACTTTCAAGGAAATTATTCACTCATAAAGAAAAATTATTCAGTTTTGGTTTTTACCTTTTATTATGGAAATTTTCAAACAGAACACTGAAATAGAATCATATACTGAGCCCCCCATATACCCATCACCCCACCTCAACAATCATCAACATTTTGGTAGCTTTGTTTCATCTACTCCCCATGCTTTTTTTTAAGGTGGAGTATTTTAAGGGCAAATCCCTGACATCGTATCATTGTACCCATAATACTTGAGTATGTGCCTCTAACAAAAAAGGATTTTATTTTTAATTCAACCACAGTTATTATACACCCTACAACAATAATATAATTCTTATCATCCAATAATGTCCAGTCCATATTCAAATGTTCCTAATTGCTAACCTTTTTTAAAAATCATGGAAAATATTTCTCAATAGATTTTTAAAAAGGATTTCTAAATATGGCATATGAATTGTTTTTCAGAACTAAATTGCAAACATTAAAAATGCAAATATTGATACTTACACAGTAGAAAAAAACAAATTGCTAATCTGTTTTTGTCAGTTGTTAATCTGAATGATTTGTTTGAAAGTAAGAGGCTCTGTACTGGTTAGGGTAACAAATAATAAATATGTGTTAATTTTTTAATCATTAATCATTACTTTTATGTTATTCAGAGGGCCAATATTCTGATGTGCTCATTTTCTAAACACATGCTTTTACTTAAACCAACGCTTAGTGTATAAACAAGATCATAATTTATTGATTCTTTCCCTGCTGCAGATATTCATGAGCTTGTTTCATCTTAATTTAAAGTTTATAAATCAGTATCTACATTAGAAATTTGTTTAGGAGCACCTGAGTGGCTCAGTTCGTTAAGCATCCAACTTCAGCTCAGGTCATGATCTCATGGCTTGTGATTTTTGAGCCCAGGTTGGGCTCTGCGCTGACAGCTCAGAGCCTGGAGTCTGCTTCGGATTCTGTGTCTCCCTCTCTCTCTGCCCCTCCCCCACTCATGCTCGGTCTTGCTCTCAAAAATAAACATTAAAAAAAAAAGAAATTTGTTTAGAAAAAAATTAGTAAGCACAGAACTGTGCTTTTTTAAGTTTTTACTTGTTTATTTTGAGAAAGAGAGAGAGAATCCCAAGCAGGCTTTACACTGTCAGCATAGAGTCCAACATAGGGCTCGATCCCATGAACTGTGAGATCATGACCTGAGCTGAAACCAAGAGTCAGACGCTTAACCAGCTGTGTCACCTAGTCACCCCTATTTTGAAACTTTTTAATGTTCAGTATTGCCAATAGCTGTTCTTGGTTACATGTAAACATTTAATTTAACTCTCCAAAAATATATCTCTTTCCATTTAAAGGCAAGCTCTGTATGGCTCCCGATGTGTTTAGAATTCATATAATCAGTGTTAACAGTAAGTCCCCAAGGAGGCATGAGTTATGTTCCTAAAAATTTATGTGTACGCTCTCTTTTTCACAAAAGATAGTCTGTTTCATTGCTGAACATAATTTCCCAGGATGACATCATATTTTTCTTTGGCAAATCAAGGTCATTCCGAAGGCTGTGTGATCTGGCCCCATTACTTTCCTGGCAGTGTCTCTCATAACTTCCTCTTTTCTCTGACCCTCGTACACCTGAGGCTGCAGCCGTGTTAAACAACTAGCCATTCTCTTTGTGCTTCTCTGTCTCTGTGCTTCTATTTATACAGTAGAAAAAAAACACATTGCTAATCTGTTCTTGTCAATTGTTAATCTGAATGATTTGTTTTAAAGTAAGAGGCTCTGTACTAGCTCTCCAGCTATCCCACATACCTGAGGGAGAGTTGCCCAATTTAGTAAATAAAAATACAAGAGGCCCAGTCAAACTTGAATTTTAGATGAACAATGAATACATTTTTAGTATAAGTATATCCCAAATACCACATGGGACATACATAAAAAATTTTTTTATTTGTTTTTCTCTCTGAAATTCAAATGTAACTGGCAGTCCTGTGTTTTATCTGGCAATGCTAACCTAAGGAAACTCTTCAAGGGCTGGCTTTTCTTCCAGGAAGACTTCTCCGATAGCCTCCCACCCTGCTACTATAGAATTTTGCTGGAACCTCTCATTAAATACATGAGCACACCAACATTTTAAAGTCAACCATAGGTGTATGTGTCTCCCTACCATTTTGTAACACAGACAGCACATCTTATTCCTAGAGTTCTGGATTTAACATTTCCACTCCAGGGATTAGATGGCACTAACCCATCACAACATTTTTCCCAGTGAATTGTTTTTTCGGTTTTCTTCATGTAAATCTTGAAGCAGCCATCACTGGTTGCTAACAGTGTACCAGGCACTGTGATGAGCAGTGGAGGTAAAGAGGTAAACTGGATAAGTTTCTGACCATTAGGAACTCACAGCTTGTGGTCTCAGAACAGAAACACATAGGTAGGATTTATTTGATAAATATTCATTAAAAGCTCACTATATGCCAGGCACTGTTCAAGGCACTGGGCATGCAGCTGTGCACAAGGAAAGTCCATGCTCTCCTGGAGTTCATTTCCAGAAGAAGGAATATCCAATTGGTAGATGTGAGTGAGAGGTCCGGGTAACCTTTCAGGATATCTAATGAACAGGCTGAGTCCTAAGGAAGAGGAGGATTTGCGAGACAGATGAGGGGTGGGAAATTGGCACTCCAGAGAGACAACTGGACAGTGCAAAGGAACAGATTATGCAGAAGCCCAAAATGTAACCTCTGTTAGGGCAAGGACTTGGCCATCTGCTCCCGGAAGCCCCATACATTGACTAGTGTCTGGCACAAAGGAGGCACTTGATAAATCGTTGAATGGGGGAATGAGAGCAAGCATGGTGTACTCGGAGAAAGGCAGGAAGATTGGAATGGCCTGGGCAAAGTGTGGGAGGCGTTGCTCTAAAAGTAAACAGAAGGCAGAATCATGAAGGGCTTTATAAACCACACTTAGAAATGTGAATTTAAATTATAAACAGTGGAGAGCCACTGAAAAGTTTTCAAGCCTGGAATCACATGATTTCATTTAACTTCTGCGAAGGCACTGCTTGGATCGTGTTGTGGAGAACGGATTAAATAAAGTGGAGACTAGGGCGGGGAGACTAGTTAAGTGACTGTTGTTTTGAAAGGATGGAATCAGCAGAGAGGAACTAATGGTCTGTATTTGGCGGTGGTAGTAAAAAATGAGAATGGGAGAAGGATTTTAGGTTATTTCTGAAGCAAGACCAGTACAACTTTGGTTCAGTTGGGCAAAAGGGTCAAGAAGAGGAATGAGTCCTGGACAACTACCAGGTTTCTGGCTTTTACAACCATTTGGACAGAGGTTCCTGTGTGGCACACAGGGAGACAGCTGTAGAAGGGCTGGACAGGAGGGATATTGGGAGGAATCGTTAGTGAGTAGTGAGAGATAAAGCCATGATGATGGATGGAGTCAGCCAGGGAAAGCATATAATATTAAATTTGAGGGAGGCCTGGGAAATGTCACTTTGTAGATATATACTTGTATTTGTCATTTTGCAGATATGTGTTTGTCATGTACATGTACATATGTATATGTGTTTGCACATGGTTGAATGAACCCAAACCCAGCATCAGCTTGGAAAAGGAATAGTGAGTCATTAATACGGCCTTGCTGTTCTACACAGAGAATGTTTTTATAAATGAGAAAACTTATTGATTTTATTCGATCTATGATTGACACCATCCATGACTCCCTAAAGAAATGTCACTTAGCCCTTTTCTGACTACCTCTTACATATTTCATCAGGCTTTGTTAAAGGCCAAATGAATACGATAGATAAAATATTTTGAATTGCGTGGAATAGGAGAAAATGAAAATTCCTGTGATGAAATATCATACAAGATAATTATTGATGATGATAAAATATTATAAAAAAAAGTAATCTCTTCTAAGAATCTCCATAGCAGCCCCATTTTTTAGGTACACGCATAAATATAGTATCATTCCACCTAAGGGCTTACAGTGGTTTTGAAAGTGGAAAAGCTGATAATAATCAGTGTGTGAGTCACCACCAAGTAGCATTCCCCTCATTAATAACTAAGTGATGATGATAAAGCTCTTTTGAAATGTTAGAACAATAGAACACCTATTAACTGACTCCCTGGATTAAACAGTGTTTTTCATTCTGATACTTAAAACTCAAAGCTGACAGGCTACTCTCCAGATGAGGGTCTCCAATATTTTTTGTTCATGAATTCTCTACAAGAATTTTGAAAACTATGCACCCTCTCACACATGTTAAAGTTGGCATCTTCAGTTTTACAATATAGATTTAAATAGTAATGTTGTATTTAGATAGTAATTTAAGTAATAATATTGATTTTTTTTCCTAAAATTTTTTTTAACCTTTATTTTTGAGACAGAGAGAGACAGAGTATGAATGGGGGAGGGTCAGAGAGAGGGAGACACAGAATCTGAAACAGGCTCCGGGCTCTGAGCTGTCAGCACAGAGCCTGACGCGGGGCTCGTACTCACGGACCGTGAGATCATGACCTGAGCCGAAGTCAGACACTTAACCGACTGAGCCACCCAGGCGCCCCAATATTGATATTTTAATAAAAACCATATCATCACTTTTAAAGTATCCACTGGAATCTAAATACCATAGAGATTTGAAATCCACCATCATCCATTTTTTAAATACAAAAATAAGCTTTTTTTTAACTGCAGAAATTGTATATGTACCTTTTCTTTTTAACCCTGTTTCCACTCCACTTTCTTTGCTGAACTTTATCCTAATTTAATATATGTATGCTTTAAAGGTTTTTATCAATCACCCTACCGTATTTCTCTATAACAAAAATATACTTATAAATTTTAATTAAAATATTTTGTGTTTCTTGTGACCATATGATTCTCAGTGCTTAGTAACATGTTTTTTTCTGGTATAAATTATTCTTATAATTACCAGTAGTCCACAGTTGGCCAACACAACATGTTTCCATTAAAAATTTTATGTGCAGTTGAATATAAAAATAAAGTTGTATTAAAACCACATCTCTTCATTGCTGTATAGAAATGCAACAGGGGTGGCTGAGTGGCTCAGTAGGTTAAATGTCCCGCTTCAGCTCAGGTCATGATCTCATAGTTCTTGAGTTCAAGGTTCTGCATTGGGTTCTCTGCTGACAGCTCAGAGCCTGGAGTCTGCTTTATATTCTGTGTCTCCCTCTCTCTCTGCCTCTCCCCACTCATGCTCTGTCTCTTTGTCTCTCAAAAATAAATAAACATTTTTTTTAAAAAAGAAATGCAACAGATTTTGGTAGTTGATTTTGTATCGTGCGATTTTCCTGAATTTGTGTTATCAGTTCTAGCAATTTTGGGGGGAGTCTTTTGGGTTTTCTACAGAGTATCATTTTGTCTGCAAATAGTGAAAGTTTGACTTCTTCCTTGCCATTTTGGATGCTTTGTATTTCTTTTTGTTGTCTGATTGCTGAAGCTAGGACTTCCAGTACTATGTTAAATAACAATGATGAGAATGGACATCCCTGTCTTGTTCCTGACCATAGAGGAAAAGCTCTCAGTTTTTCCCCATTGAGGACTATATCAGCTGTGGGTCTTTCATATATGGCCTTTATGATGTTGAGGTATGTTTCCTATTTTGTTAAGGGTTTGTATCAAGAATGGATGTTGTACTTTGTCAAATGCTTTTTCTTCATCTATTGAGAGGATCATGTGGTTCTTAACCTTTTTGTTAATACTATTAGAAAACACAAAAGACTCCACCAAAAAACTGCCAGAACTGATACACTAATTCAGTAAAGTCTCAGGATACAAAATAAAATTACAGAAATCTGTTCCATTTCCATATGCCAATAATGAAGCAGCAGAAAGAGAAATCAAGGAATTGATCCCATTTGCAATTGCACCAAAAGCCGTTATACCTAGGAATAAACCTAATCAAAGAGGTAAAAGATCTGTACTCTGAAAACTATAGAACACTTATGAAAGAAATTGATGAGGACACAAAGAAATAGCAAAACATTCCATGCTCATGGACTGGAAAAACAAGCATTGTTAAAATGTCTATACTACCCAAAAACAATCTACACATTTAATGCAATCCCTATCAAAATACCACCAGCATTTTTTATAGAGCTAGAACAATGATCCTAAAATTTGTATGGAACCACAAAAGACCCCGAATTAGCCAAAGCAATCTTGAAAAAGAAAAGCAAAACTGGAGACATCACAATTCTGGACTTTAAGCTGTATTACAAAGCTGCAGTCATCAAGACAGTATGGTACTGGCACAAAAACAGACACATAGACCAGTGGAACAGAATAGAAAACCCAGAAATGGACCCACAATTATATGGTCAACTCATCTTCAACAAAGCAAGAAAGAACATCCAATGGAAAAGAGACTGTCTCTTCAACAAACAGTGTTGGGAAAACTGTACGGCAACATGCAGAAGAATGAACCTGGACCACTTTCTTACACCAGACACAAAAACAAATTCAAAATGGATTAAAGACCTAAATGTCTGGCGGGAAACCCTCACAATCCTAGAGGAGAACACAGGCAACAACCTCTTTCACATAAGCCAGAGCAGCTTCTTATTAGACACACAGTGAGAGGTAAGGGAAACAAAAGCCAAAATGAACCATTGGGACCTCATCAAGATAAAAAGACTTCTGCACAGTGAAGGAAACAATCAACAAAACTAAAAGGCAATCTATGGAATGAGAGAAGATACTTGCAAATGACATATCTGATAAAGGGTTAGTATCCAAAATCTATAAAGAACTTACCAAACCTGACACCTAAAAATCAAATGATCCAGTTAAGGAATGGGTAGAAGACATGAATAGACATTTTTTAAAAGAAGACATCCAGATGACTGACAGACACATGAAAAGATGCTCAACATCACTTATTATCAGGGATATACAAATCAAAACCACAAGGAGATACCACCTCACACCTGTCAGAATAGCTACAATTAACAACTCAGGAAACAACAGATGCTGGTGAGGATGCAGAGAAAGGGGATCTCTTTTGCGCTGCTGGTAGGAATGCAAACAGGTGCAGCCACTCTGAAAATCAGTATGGAGGTTCCTAAAAAAGTTAAAAATAGAACTACCCTATGATCCAGCAATTGTACTAGTATATATTTACCCAAAGGATACAAAAATACTGATTTGAAAGGGCACATGCACCCTGATTTTATAGCAGCATTATCAACAATAGCCAAATTATGGAAAGAGCTCAAATGTCCATCAACTGATGAATGGATAAAGATGTGGTATATGTACACACACACACACACACACACACACACACAGAGAGAGAGAGAGAGAGAGAGAGAGAGAGAGGAATATTACTCAACCATCAAAAAGAATGAAATCTTGCCATTTGTACAACGTGGATGGAGCTAGAGTGTATTAAGCTAAGTGAAATAAATCAAAGGGGCACCTGGGTGGCTCAGTTTGGTTAAGTGTCCAACTCTTGATTTCAAGTCAGGTTATGATCTCACAGTTCGTGAGACTGAGCCCCATGTCATGCTCTGTTCGGACAGTGTGGAGCCTGTTTAGGAGTCCCTTTCTTCCTGTCTCTCTGCCCCTCCCCACTCATGCACACTTGTGCTCTCTCAAAGTAAATAAACATTTAAAAATAAACGAAAGAAATACCATATGATTTCAGTCGTGTGGAATTTAAGAAACAAAAAAGATGAACATAGGAGAAAGAAAAAAAAAGAGAGGGAGGCAAACCATAAAAGAGACTCTTTTTTTTAATATATATTTATTGTCAAATTGGTTTCCATACAACACCCAGTGCTCATCCCAAAAGATGCCCTCTTCAATACCCATCACCTACCCTCCTCCCTACTACCCCCCCCCCCCCATCAACCCTCAGTTTGTTCTCAGTTTTTAAGAGTCTCTTATGCTTTGGCTCTCTCCCACTCTAACCTCTTTTTTTTTTCCTTCCCCTCCCTCATGGGTTTCTGTTAAGTTTCTCAGGATCCACATAAGAGTGAAAACATATGGTATCTGTCTTTCTCTGTATGGCTTATTTCACTTAGCATCACACTCTCCAGTTCCATCCACATTGCTACAAAGGGCCATATTTCATTCTTTCTCATTGCCACGTAGTACTCCATTGTGTATATAAACCACAATTTCTTTATCCATTCATCAGTTGATGGACATTTAGGTTCTTTCCACAATTTGGCTATTGTTGAGAGTGCTGCTATAAACATTGGGGTACAAGTGCCCCTATGTATCAGCACTCCTGTATCCCTTGGGCAAATTCCTAGCAGTGCTATTGCTGGGTCATAGGGTAGGTCTATTTTTAATTTTTTGAGGAGCCTCCACACTGTTTTCCAGAGTGGCTGCACCAATTTGCATTCCCACCAACAGTGCAAGAGGGTTCCCGTTTCTCCACGTCCTCTCCAGCATCTATAGTCTCCTGATTTGTTCATTTTGGCCACTCTGACTGGCGTGAGGTGATATCTGAGTGTGGTTTTGATTTGTATATCCCTGATGAGGAGCGATGTTGAAAAGAGACTCTTAACTCTAGAGAACAAACTGAAGGTTGCTGGAGGGGAGGTGGGTGGGGAATGGGCTTAATGGGTGATGGGTATTAAGGAGGGCACTTGTGTTGAGCACTGGATGTTATATGTAAGTGATGAATCATGTTAACTAACTAGAATCTAAATAAAAACATGAAACATTAAACAAATAAATAAAATTAAATTTAAAATCACATCTCTTAATGGTATTGAAGATTTTTTTAAATTTGTTCATCTGTGAGTAAATTTTACATATTACTAGAATGAGACATATTCAGTTTAATGTTACTCCTACTTATCATTTTTAATGTGAGCACTGAAAAAAACTTGTACACATGGATGGTTAGACAGGAATGGAAGGAGTCGTATTATATCAATTTCACTCAATTATCTGAACTGTTTTCAAGAGCTGAAATGCCAAAAATCACATAGTACCATAGCAGCAAAAACTATTTTTAATGACCTAATTTGACTAGGTTTTCCTTCATTTTCTTCAAACCAAAGAGTTAGAGATCACTTGAATTTCAAAAGAATTTTTTTTCATCTAGTACCCAGGGTCATTCTTTTTTTTTTTTTTTTTTTTTTTTTTAGTGACACCAACACTCATTTTGCTAATTGACTCCTCATTGCCAGCCTGGAGCTCTTGTCACATGGGTAATTTATAGAAAGAAGGGTGAAAGGTTGTCTTTTTTACATAAAGTAAGAGAGGGCAGTTTGGAGATGTGGACAAAGAAAATCCACTCTTCCCAGCAGCAAATATATTCTCAGATCAGTTGTAGAAAGTGTACATGCACGTTGAAAAGAGTGCAATAATGAATTATAAAATATAAAAACTTGGTTAATTGCTTTGAAAAAGGCAATTTGCTTTAACAATTGAGGACACCGTAGGTGCTATAAAACGTTATTAAAAAACTGGAAAAATCCTTAAATTTTGCACTCCTCTTGCTTGGTAAATGTCTTTAAATTCTTGTTTCACTTTTTTTTTTTAATTTTAGAGAGAGAGTGCATGCATGCAAGTGGGCTGGGGGAGAGGCAGAGGGTGGGAGGGAGTGAGAGAGAGAGAGAGAGAGAGAGAGAGAGAGAGAGAGAATCTTAAGCAGGCTCAGGTCAGAGCCCAACACAGGGCTTGATCCCACAACCCTGGGATCATGACCTGAGCCGAAATCAAGACTTGGACTCTCAACCAGCTGAGCCACCCAGGCACCCCTCTTGCTTCACTTTAAATCATAACTAAATATTTTATATAATTCATGGTTTATGCAACAATAATGAACACTTATTAAGAGGTCACTGTGTACCAGGACCTGTCCTTTTTTGTTTTTAATTTGTTTTCACTTGGTAGCTAATCCTCACAACAGCCCCAAGAGGTACATAACTTTTCATTCCCATTTTACAGATGAGGAAATTGAGATGGAGAGGAAATAACGTGCTTGAGATCACATGGCTAATAAGTGACACACCAGGCAGTTTTACACCAGAGTCTATGTTCTTAATAAGTAAGCTTTTACTTAAAGATCTTGATTAAATAAATATGGACCTATAAGATCCATATTTAGCCTTTTTATGATTTTTCTCTTTAATAAGCCCTTTTGATTAACTGACCAAGCAAGCATGTTAAGAGCTCTTCCCCTGGAATGTAAATGCTAAATGATAATAATAGTCTTAGAAACTCTAAGTCGGGAATGATGCAGGGCATCTTTTAGTGTCCAAAATCTGCTTCATCAGTTTGGTTACAAAAACATAATAAGTCATCGTATACATGGCAAAAAGTGGATATTAAAAAGTTTTAAGCAGTTCTGAACAAGTTCTTCTCATTTCTAACCAATTATCTATTTCTGTCATCTTAGTATGCCTTTGGAGAAGAATTTTCAGAATACTTTCAGGTACATCATGGAGTATGGCTAACAGTGTAAATATCCATATATTGTAATGAAACAGACAAACCCCTGTGCAGCTTCTAATACAAAGCATCTGTGGCCACTTCCATCCCTTTCTGCCAATCTTCCATGCCCTCCCCAATTCCTTGCTTTCGCTTAGCATGTCTAAGCTATTCAGGCTGTGACATCTGCATTTTCCTTCCTTTTCATATAAAGGAATCTCAAGCTTCTTCCTCTTTCCATTTCCTTAAAGTTAACACAGCATTCCAAAGTAAAATTAGTTTTCTCAAGATTTAACACTTAATTTGCAAATCTCTGTTCAAGCATTACCTCAGGCCAGACTCTGCGTTAGGCTCTATATAAAGCAAGGAGCAAAAAAGAAAGTGCTTCCTCCCTCACAGAGACTTTGTCTAGAAGAGGTGGAAGCAGCTGAGCCACAATCACTGTAACAGGGGGATAAGCAACACAAGAGGGATGCTGGACACACTGCGTGAATGGTGCCCAGGCAAGACCCAGTAGAGGAGCCATTGCAAATCAGCCTTTGTGTTGTAAATGCTTGACCTCCACCTGGCCCAGGGGAGGCTGACTGCCTGGTTGGCTGACTGATGACTGACTCCCTTGTTCACTGGCCGCATGACTGAGATTGATGAGAGGAACCAAAGGAACCAAAGGGCAGTTGCTGGTTAACCTTCTCAACGCGCAACACCAGGGCTTTGGTTCCAGCTTTTTACGTTTTCCCTTCTAGCTGAGAAAGCGGGGCCCTTAAAACAGCCCTTCCTGCTATTTCTACTTTACCACTGAGGAGAATCTGAGGAGCTTGCTCTTGGTGCCCTCACCTCGCCTGGCTTTGGCAGCTCTTACTGTCCCTGCTACTGCTAAAGGGGAAAGAACACACGGAGCAGGAGAAGGACTCCCTTCCTTACCCAGGTACTTAGCCTCCTCCATACTGGCACCTGAAATGGAACATTCTGGACTAGTACAGAGAGAAGCCACAGGAAATTCCTATGGCTACAACACAGAGATTTGCTCTGTAAACTAGTCTTGAAAATTCACCTCCTACGTTAGCATTGCCTATGCTAAACATTTGTAAAAAGAAAGTTTGGAAGTTCTCTCAAAATCTGCATGGCCTAGGCTGTGAAACTTGGAGAATAGGTAGGAGGAAAAAGGAAGAAAAGCAGAAGTGGCTTGGCAGCTTGGGCTGAAAACCTGACTTAAAATGGAGGTGGGACACAGAAATCTGAATCTCCTCGTACAGGGGGCTTGTCAACCTTAAGCTCAACCTGGAATGTGTTAGATATTCAAGGAATCACAGCTGGGTGATGGGGAAAGGCAGCCGGAATCACCAAGGGGAGGCACTGGGGTCCTGGGAAAAGCATGGATTTCAGATGAATTCAAACCCTGGCTTTGCCATTTAACAGCTATGTGACCTTGGACAAATCAACACCTTTAAATCTTCTCACTTTTCCCATGGTATTACTGTGAGGATGAAAGGAAACAATGTGTGTAGACTGATTGACTACATCCTATCAATATTAGTTCCTTCCATGTCAAGTAAGCTAAGTGATTTCCTAAGGTCACGCAGTTGGTTGTGTGGAAGCCAGACTGGGCTGGAAGGCGGACCCACTTCTCAATATGGAGTCTGCTCATTTCTCATGTACTCAGTAACCTACTTCTACCAGCTGCAACAGTGACCTGCTTTCAGCTTCTAACCCGCCCTCAGCTTCTAACACATTCCCTAAAAACAGAGTGATAAACAAACCTCTTTTAAGTTAAACAGCCATGAACTGGCCCAAATCCTTGGTGAAAAGAAAGAAAATACCTCGCAAGAAGATTTGTAGAAGCAAGAAACCTTTTGAGTATATGTCAGAGACCCCCCAAATCTGCTGTTTAGAAGGCAAGTAGGAGTTCCTTTGTCCTAGCTCCTTCAAGCTTTGTGATAATTGACCTGTGTCACATTTTGAAAAGGATAACCCTGCCGTTATTGGCCTAGCAACTAATAGTTATTTGTATACTGATCAGTAGTTATTGTCAGTTTGATCTTTCCTGGAAGCATGCCATGAAAGCTTGTCAAACTGTTTTGGTCCTGCCATGGGGAGCACCCTGGGTAGTCTTTGATGATAATCAAGACGTCACTAACCAATGGCTCCCTCTGTTGATTTGAAACCTTTGTAAATTGTTTGTTGTCTGATTGAAACCAACAAAAATGTAGAGAGTGCCTACTCTGTGCAAGAAATAGACTCAATCACTAAAGAGCACAAAGATCAAGACAGTGTGGCCGCTGTCCTCTAGAAGGAACAGGCCTGTGTACATGGAAAACAAAGGTACAAACGTGCACAAACACTATTTCGTTAACTGTCATCACAGCAAGGCTGAGGGGCAAACCATTCCCATGTCAATGGCTTAAGCATGTCAATGGCTTAAGCAACAGTTATCTGTTTTCACTCCTTCATACGCAGGCTGGCTGGGGGTCAGCTGGTCTAGACTAGCTTTGGCAGGGCTGCTCTTCAAACTGCAGGGTTGAGTTCAGGTTTGCTCTGCATGACTCTCACCCTCCTTCACTTTGTGAAGGGCATGGATACAGGGAGGGAAGAAGCTGAGTTACAGAGTAAGTAGCAGAACAAAAACTATAACCCAGTTGTGTAGGCTATAAAGTCTCTGTTCCACTCCATCCTCCTGCTAAAGTTTATGTCTCATGAGTTCCGCTCTCCGGTTTTTTCCATTGTGTCCTCGAGTGCCTGGCACAGAGTCGCACATAGTAGGATCCAATACATATTTACCCAAGAAATAATTAAATGAATAAGTGGTGCTGTGTCCATGAATGGTATTGACAGAGCAATGAAATATTTGAATGCCTTCTCACGATAAGTAACAATAGCACTGCTGTTAATACAAGAATTATGGAATGATAGGAGGACCGTGGTCGGACATTTCACACATATATTTTCTACTTAAACCTTTCCTTGTCGATAAAGCTTTTATATTAGCTAAAAGTCTTCAGAGAAGCTTTAACTCCTGGAGTTATTTAAAGAGTATGGAATGCCTTTGCAACTTAAAACTGGAAGTGTGATAAAGTTTAAGCAGTGTTTTAATTGGCCTTTCTTAGTTTTCCCTGAGGCAGATAAACCAAAACCAACAGAAGAAGCTGACAGTGAATAACAGCAAGTAATAAATCTTGATGATCTGGGACTTAGGTATTGTTCCTGACAGCACATGCCTTCCATGTAGAATCTAATAGAAAGCTCCTTTAGTAGATAAAACTGATGAATATTATAATCCCAGTTTGAATAGACTCTTGAGTTCTTGTGTTCAGATTTTAGCAACAGACATGCAAACTTAAGGATTCAGAACAGAGATGAATGCCAAAAATATAACTGTTTTGCTTGAAATTTCTTTATTATAAACAAAAACAGTTTAAATGACTCAAAATGAATTAGTAGCAGCTTTCTGGACATGCAATTAAACATCTGTCCAAAAACTTCTTCTGTGGATTAGGTCCTGACATAGTAAGTTTCCTGTGAGCAATCAGTATCAGTTACAGCGCTTAAGAATGGTAAATGCCGTCCTGAATACTTTGGCTCCAGATGCTAGAAGACTAAGGGAAGATGTCTTTGGGTGATTCAAACATAGAGGGGGGTATCGGATGAACTAAGTCCTTCTGTGAATTGTTGATTTCTTTTTAAGCGACCTGATTTCCTTTAACACTTGAAGGAAAAGAAATATTTTAGAAAGCAGGCTTGGCAGGGCACCTAGGTGGCTCAGTCTTTTAAGTGTCCAACTTGGGCTCAGGTCATGATCTCACAATTAGTGAGTTTGAGCCCCTCGTTGGGCTCTGTGCTGACAGCTCAGAACCTGGAGCCTGTTTTGGATTCTGTGTCTCCCTCTCTGTGCTCTGCCCCCACACTTGCGTGCGTGCACACACGCGCGCTCGCTCTCTCTCAGAAGTAGATAAATGTTAAGAAAAAAAATTTTTTTAAAAAAGCAGACTGGGCAGTAGGATATGGATCTTTTAAGTGTTGGAAAGAATCCTAAAGTTACTTAACCTATAAGCACCAACACCTTTGAAATTAAACTCCCATAATTCCAATATGTCATGTGACTTGGTTTAATGCCCATATTCCTAGTGTTTATAATGTAAGATAAAAGAAATCAGATGATATCAAAAGAGGCCCTCTGAAAGGAGGCAGTAGAAGTCCCAGTTTCTTGTCATGAGGAGTTCTTCATCTATCAAGCTCCAAAACAGAGTCAGTAGTTCTTAACCCAGGCCATTCACTAGAGTTTCCTTGGAAGTTTTAAAAATATCAATGCCCAGGCCCACCCCAGAGATTATGATTTAATTAATAAGGAGTGGAGCTGGGCATCTATATTACTGTTAAAATTTTTCCAACAGAGTCCAGTGTGCAGGAAGGTTTGAGGAATGCAGGAAGTCTCTGGAAGATGGGAGTGGAGTCACCTGTGGCCTCACTCCCTCACTTGGGCCTCCTGCTCTTCCATAACCTCATATACCCAAAACAGAAATCGTAGGCCACAGTACAGAGGATCTAGGAGTAGGCCACTCTAATCCAAATACCAAAACCACTCCCATAAATGAGTTGCGGCCAGTAGATGTCATCCAAAGTGCTTGCTCTCTGGAAAAGGTTCTGAAGCTTGCGGGGCCCTCCTATTGGGTCTCAGTGCCCCTCTCACAAGAGAAAGAATAAAATGCTCATGTTGGGAACATAAAAACTTGCATCTTAGATAGTCTTATTGAAAACAAAGGACAAGGGCAATTTAATTCACATCTTGTATGGGCTTAGTAAATTAATAGTGATCCTAGAAATACATCCTATATTTCTGCCCATGAGAACAGGGTAGTAAATTATTCTTTTGCAATAATATCTCATTCCTTTTCCATCTGATAGACATCAGTACCTGAATTCAGAGGATACGTATTTGGTCTGTATTTTAATGAGTCATTTAATTTGATGAGTCAGAATTTTGGTTTTTGCAGCCAAGAAATATGATCAGTATGCATCTATAATTCTTTTTCATCTTAGAAATCACTATTGTTTCCATGGAATCGGTTGAGATGATGAATATTAAATCTGGCTTTTCCTTGTGTGCATAGAAGTAAAATGGCAGACAAGAAAGATCAGTGGCAATAGAGAGATTTTGTATTTAACAAGATATTTATACTGAAATATCACAGTCCAGCCCTATCAGCTTTCTGCTACCATCCCCTTTAGAAGACCGATAAGGGGAACTGTATGCTACTCAAAATTGCAGTTCTGAGATGACTTATCAATCAAATGGAAACCAATAGTTGGAGAGCTCTCTTTTCTCAAAGAAAACTGCTGAGGTAAATATGTCAAGCCAGGAAGCAAAGGATCAAAGGCATGCAGAGGAAACTTTTCAGAGGAGGTCATTAGGAGTGTCCAATAGTCTTACAGAGTGAGAGTGTCTACAGGTACCAGAAGCTTCCAGGTAGTCACTAATACCTCCTTCCAGCTTTGGGAGCAGTCAATGGTTCATTGACGAAGAAGGATTTAAAAAAAAATTTGAACAACAACAACAATAACCCAGAAAGTTTGATCCTCGGATGAACATTTAAAAAGTCTCATGGACAGGAGTGCCTGGGTGGCTTAGTCAGTGAAGCTTCCAACTTTGGCTCAGGTCATGATCTCATGGTTGTTGAGTTCAAGCCCCATGTCAGGCTCTGTGCTGACAAGTCAGAGCCTGGAGCCTGCTTCGGATTCTATGTCTCTCTCTCTCTCTCTCTCTCTGCCCCTCCTCCACTCATACTCTCTCTCAAAAATAAATAAACGTTAAAAAAAATTTTTTTTAAGTCTCATGGACAAAATAACCTACAGAAGAGGTCAAAGCTTTGAACCATGCAGAATTTTTCCTTGATTTACTCATTCATTCAACAAATATGTTTAGGACATATCAGGCACTGTTTTTAGCGCTGGAGATAAGGCTGCTTTTCTTCAGTTTTGATAGAATTTCATCTCATAAAAGGTGATAGAGGTTCAGGAAAAGATTTTCCCTCTGGTACATTTCATTTTCATAAGCTTCAGTAGAACTTCCTCCCAAGTCAAATACTGTTCTCCTTTGACTCTACAAACTTCCTGCAAGACGGCAGTCTTCACAGAGAGGAAGAACATGCGTATCCTGATGCAGCTGCTAGTGGAAGAATTTGAGATGAGAACCTCATACAGCTGGTTTATTTATCTAGGAAAAAAGTGGCAGCAGTGTTAGCAGACCCTCTCAAGTATAACAAGTTGAAGGAGTCCTTTTTGGATTGCAATGTGTTCTTCCAGAGCCCAAAGCAAGACTGTGTTGGGTGAGCTTGAGGTGCAACCATCCCTGTGGTGTAGCCTTTTGAGTAGTACCAAACAAGGTGTTCTCATTGACATCAGCATCAGATACTAGCAGGGCACTTCTCAAAGTATAGCACTCACTGAAATAAATCTTCAGCAATGACACTGAGACATGACTGGCTTCTAAGATGACAGTGAAGACATAATTGCAACTAAAAGAAATTACAGATTAAAGGGATTCTCCTAAATGACTCATTACTGAAGAACCTCACTACTTGAAATTATCTTATTAGCTTACTTCTGTATTATCTGTCTTCTCTATGCCTCCTCCAAAAAGGCAGGTGCCTTGTCTTATTCACCAATACCTAGACCAGTTGCCTGATATGAAGTTTATTAAATATTCTATGACTGAGCTGAGAAATTGATGATGTAGATGATATGAACCTAGGAGAGACATCAGACTCTACATCCTAAAGCTCTCAATGTAGTGGAATGGCCAACTGAACTGAAAAAAGTGACATTTAAGAGCAACAAAGATGAAGTCTATTACCTGGTTGACAGTTACTATCTGCACAGGGTCAGGACGTAGGAGAATTGGCTTAACAGCAACACCTATGAAACAGAGGATTTAGTTGACAGTAAACTCAGTATGAGTCAACAGAGTGAAGAGCAAATGTCTATTATCATTACTAGAAGTGAGTCTCCCCTTTACAGTCCATTGAACAAAGGAGGCCAAGATAATTCAAGAATTATCTTTTTAAGAAATGGTGCTCAAACAATTGGATATTCAAATGCACAAAAATGAAGCCAGACTGCCATCTGAACCATACAAAATATTGACTAAAAATGGATCAAAGACCTAAATGTAAGAGGTAAAACTATTTAAAAAAAAAAGTCTTAGAAGAAAACATAAGCATAAAGTTCATAACCTTGCATTAGGAAATGATTTCTTAGATGACACTGAGCTTCATCAAAGTTAAAATCTTTCGTGCTGCAAAGGACACTATCAAGAAAGTGAAAACAGCCCATCGAATGGAGAAATATTTGCAAATTCTATATCAGATAAGGGCCCATTATCCAGAATATATTAAAACGCTTACACACAATAATAAACAATACAAAAAAAATTAAAAAGGAGAAAGGAGTTGAATAGACATTTTTACAAAGAAGATATGCAAATGGAAAATAAGCATATAACAATGTTTAACATCAGTAGTCTTTAGAGCAATACAAATCAAAGTGATTTCACACACACCATCATGACTATGACCAAAAAGATGGCCGTTATCAAAATAAGTGTTGTAGAGGATGTGGAAGAATTGGAACCTTTATACATAACTGGTAGACTCATAAAATGTTGCAGAATCTGTGGGAAACAATTTTCAGTTCCTCAAAAAGGTTAAGCATGGAGTTTCCATATGACCCAGCAAATCCTCCTCCTAAGCATATACCCAAGAGAAATGAAAACACATGGCCACACAAAACTTGTATATGAATATTCATAAAAACATTACTCATAATACCCAAGAAAAGTGGAAACAACCCAAATGGCCGTCAGCTGATAAAGAAAATGTGATATATCCATGCCATGGAATATCTTGTTTCTCTTTATTGATGAATGATATTATTCATCAATAAAGAGAACTGAAGTTCTGGTACATGCTACAACATTAATAAAACTTGAAAACATTATGCTAAGTAAAAGAAACTAGTCACAAAAGATTACATATTGTGTCAGCCCATTGATGAAATGTCCAAAATAGGCAAATCCGTAGAGACAGAAAGTAGATTAGTGGTTGCCAGAGGATGAGGAATAGGTAGTGACTGCTAATGGGTACAGAATTTCTTTTAGGGATGATGCAAATATTCTAGAAGTGGTGGTGGTATAACTCTGCAGATATACTAAAAACCACTGAATCATACACTGTAAAAGCATAAGTTTTATGATTTATATATTATACCTAAATAAAGCTGTTAAAAAAAAAAAAAGTCCCCCAGAACCAGCTCTCCTTTCATAGAGCCCTGATCACATCATGCCTAAAATACTAAATTAAGTCCTGGGCATAAGACAGAAGCAAATAAGAAGTTAGCTCACCAATAGAAAAACAGCTGGGATAATTAGGACACGTAGACTGTTATGGATAAAACAAAATATATGGAATGTTTAACCCAATTAAAAAAGAAGATTTACAGGGAGCATTCTCGTCCTTCAAATTTGAGTGACATTTGTGTGGAAGAGGGATCAGAATTGCCCTCTGTCATCCTGGAACCCTGAAGTACCTGAGGAAAACGCTGGTGGTGCCTCAATACAAAGGAGAGCTTTCAAACACTGAATTATCTGAAAAAGAAAGAGGTCCCTTTAGGGATGATGTGTTCCTCACTAGGAGAGCAAAGGCTCAGTGTTCATGGGCTAAGGATGCAGTGAAAAGCAGCCAGTGGCTTCAGATGACACGTTGGACTGGCTGACCCTGAGATAGTTTTCCTATTAGTGGATTCTATCATTTAATCCCAGGAAACTCTTCTGATTGTAACTGATCTCTCGGATCTCTTATGCCTGGAAGTTTGTGATACTTTTTTTCCTTAAAGTGTTTCTTACCTGGCACTTGCTCACATTAAAATGCACCAATGTTTTTGTCTATTTAATACATTCCTTTTTTAAAAATTTAAATCCAAGATAGTTAACATAGAGTGTAATAATAATTTCAGGAATAGAATTTAGTGATTCATCACTTACCTATAACACCCAGTGTTCATCCCAACAAGTGTCCTCCTTAATGCCCTTCACCCCTTTATCCCTTCGCCCCACCCAACACCCCACCAACAACCCTCAGTTTGTTCTCTGTATTTAAGAGTCTCTTATGGTTTGCCTCCCTCTCTGTTTTTATCTTATTTTTGCTTCCTTTCCCTTATGCTCATCTGTTTTGTATCTTAATTCCATATATAAGTGAAATCATATGGTATTTGTCTTTCTCTGACTTATTTTGCTTAGCATAACACACTCTAGTTCCATCCACATTGTTGCAGATGGCAAGATTTCATTCTTTCTGATCACTAAGTAATATTCCATTGTGTGTGTATATATATATACACACCACATCTTCCTTATCCATTCATCTGCCAATGGACATTTGGGCTCCTTCCATAATTTGGCTATTGTCGATAGTGCTGCTAGAAACATTGAGGTGTATGTGCCCCCTCGAAAGAGCACTTTCTATTTTGTATAAATATTTAGTAGCACAATTGCTGGGTCATAGGGTAATTCTATTTTTAATTTTTTGAGGAACTCCCATACTGTTTTCCACAGTGGCTGTACCAGTTTGCATCCCCACCAGCAGTGCAAAAGTGTTCCTCTTTCTCCACATCCTTGCCAACATCTGTTGTTGCCTGAGTTGTTAATTTTAGCCATTCTGATGGGTGTGAGGCGGTATCTCATTGTGGTTTTGATTTGTATTTCCCTGATGATGAGTGATGTTGAGCGTTTTTTCATATGTCAGTTCATCATCTGGATGTCTTCTTTGGAAAAGTGGCTTCTCGTGTCTTTTGCCCATTTCTTCACTTGATTATTTTTTGGATATTGATTGATAAGTTCTTTATAGATTTTGGATACTAACCTTTTATCTGATATGTCATTTGCAAATATCTGCTCCCATTCCACTGGTTGCCTTTTAGTTTTGCTGATTGTTTCCTTCACTGTGCAGAAGCTTTTTATCTTGATGAGGTCCCAATAGTTCATTTTTGCTTTTGTTTCTGTTGCCTCTGGAGACATGTCAAGTAAGAAATTGCTGTGGCCAAAGTCAAAGAAGTTGTTGCCTGTTTTCTCCTCTAAGATTTTGATGACTTCCTGTATTATGTTTAGGTCTTTCATCCATTTTGAGTTTATTTTTGTGTATGGTGTAAGAAAGTGGTCCAGGTTTATTCTCCTGCATGTTGCTGTCCAGTTTTCCCAACACCATTTGCTGAAGAAACTGACTTTTTCCCTTTGGATATTCTTTGCTGCTTTGTCAAAGATTAGTTGGCTATACATTTGTGGGTCCATTTCCGGGTCTCTATTCTGTTCCGTTGATCTATGTGTCTGTTTTTGTGCCAGTACCATACTGTCTTGATGATTACAGCTTTGTAATCAGTTTGAAGTCTGGAATTATGATGCCTCCAGTTTTGGTTTTCTTTTTCAGGATTGCTTTGGCTATTCGGGGTCCTTTCTGGTTCCATACAAATTTTAGGATTGTTTGTTCTAGCTCTGTGAAGAATGCTGGTGTAATTTTGATAGCAATTGCTATTTAATACATTCTTAAAATATCTTCTGAAATCCATCCTTATCAATTAGAAATCATGATCATCAGCAAACCCAGAAATTTTTCTGTATCCTTGTCCGGATCATTTATAAAGTGGTCCTAAGTGGCAGTTTCACAGGAACTCAGTTGTTGACATGTGTCCTTCCAAAGAAGTAACCATTCATTTCTACCTTTTTTTTTTTCTATCTAAACTGGTTCTTTATTCATGACAAGTCTCCCTCGATTCCATGATAACTCCATTTTAAACAAATAATACATAAGATGGAACCTTATTAAAGGCGTTTTTGAAGACTATAGGGATTGTCTTCAGTGTATTTCCTGCCACAATTTGAATTGGTTTGGAAGGCATACATGGTCTAACCTGCTAGGTGCTACAGCAGCATAGATGAGGGCAGTAAGCCACTCCATGCACTGCTTCCCCTTCACCCACATGCATATTTATCTCTTCAAAGAATTATAATAGATGAATCAGGCATAATTTGATTTTGCAGAAGTCAAGTCATGTACTTAGTGTTCTGTGGCCCCACCCTTTTGATTTCATCAGCATAAAAGGAAAAAAGAATCCGTGCCTCAACAGTTGGTGATTTTGGGGGCATCTGGGTGGGTTAAGCGTCCAACTCTTGATTTTGGCTCACGTTACGATCTCACAGTTTGTGAGATTGAGTCCCACGTGGGGCTCTGCTGACAACACAAAGACTCCTTGAGATTCTCCCTTCCTCTCTCTGTGCCCCTCCCCCACTCTTAATCTCTCCCTCCCTCCCTCCCTCCCTCCCTCCCTCCCTCTTTCTCTCAGAATAAGTAAACGGTGGTTTCTGATATCCCCTGGGAATCCTCCTTAAAAAACAATTACACAAGACCATTTAAAGACAGGCTATATATTTTAAGCTCCACAGGTCCTCCCTTAAGTTCCCTTAATATAGTGAGTTTTTAACCTACTGGAGGTTATGGATCAATTTCAAGGAACCAATCAACCTGCTGAAACAATATACAAAATCTTGTGTGCATGTATATATACATTTTTTCTTTCCAGATACAGATTTTACACCTGACCTGCCATTCACAATGGATTTCTCCATCTTTATGGTAGGTGACCAAAACATCATTAGTCCCAGTGTCCTCGAGACTGTTGCTGTTCACCACTGTTCACTCCCATTGCTTCTGCTGCTAGTATCAGACCCGCCACTGTCATCAGGATCACTGTCAGCTCCCATCTCCCCAGATGCAGCTTCGTTATAGTCTCTGGTGCCCCCTCCACCCTATCCATCATAGGCTTCTTCCCCAGCAAGTCGCTTAAAGAACTCATCCTGTCTTGGTGACTGCCCCTCAGCAGACTCAGACTGATAGAACAGCTGTTATTTTGCTCCCTCTCTGAACTTCTAGAAGGTTACCTGCCTGCAAATGACAGCAGGTGCTGTTTTCTGTCCATGCTGGATGAAACTTCATTGAAATACCAAGTCAGAAAAGAAACGTCCATGGAGTTAGTGTCATGTCATACCAAAAAGGCTTTTTTTTCCTCCATATTTTTATAATCATTTTAATTGGATCATTTTGTCATCAAATTTCATATAAATCCAGATTTTGTAGTCTCTATGTTTGTTAATTCTTTATCATAGGCTCATGGGTTCAAGCATGCAGAAAGGCAAATTTATAAGCTTTCTTGATGATTCCAAAAAAAAAAAAAAAAGGAAAGAAGACAGGTAACCATTGAACTAGGGGCCTGCTTGCATTTGAAATACTTACAACTTTGTAATGGCACACAATTGAAGATATATTGAATTGGTAACTCACCATGGTTTAATCAACATGCTGTTACAGTAAGTGCACCTATAAACGGCTGCTACACTAATATGACAGCCTAAATGAGTGAAAAATTACCAGCAGCGATGGAAATTATTATTTATACCTGATAGCTATACAAGCATTTTCAGTGATGCTTCTTACATTATTCATTCTAGCATCCTAAGCTTATAAGCCATTTATATTGTTTTCAGAAGAAATGTGAAATAGTAGCTGCAATGCTTTGCCTGGACTGTAGACCCCACTTGGCTTTAGCCTAAGCCCTGCTTGGCATTGCAAACCTGTATTCATCCACCTCTTGTTACAGGAAACTGGATATGCCTTGGCCAGGAGCCAACCAGCCATGTTACTGATCTGCTGTTATGCCCAGCAGTAACCTTTTCATTGTGTTCCTCACTAGATCAGTTTCTCCTGGTTATTCCCTTGGGGAAGTCATGTTCCCTGTGCACAGAGTATACATAGCTAAATGTGCGATTGTTCGGCCTTTGGGTGTTCAACAAATAGGTTTGATTTCATAGCGGTTAGATGGTACTGTTAGGAACAAATTTAAGAATGATGGAATTACTGTTTTCTAGATACAAGACCGTCTGAATTGATCTGTCATCAAATAATAGCTATATGGATTGACTGAAACATATATTGGTAACATCGTTAAAATATAAATGAAAACACAGGAAGCAGAGCCAGTAATGTTGTGTGGGTATGAGAATTCTCCAGAGGGCAGGATAGATGCCTCCACTTATTTCCCAGAACGTGGGCATTCCAAGAGCCTTATGTAGAACATTGACAAGTATGGGGCAAGGAAATCTGCCTAGAGCAATACTTTGCACACAGCAGACATTATCGAATTGAAGCTTGCTTGAACTATACTAATAGCAGATTATCTTCAATGAAAGTCAGCTCTAGAAATAAAATTACCTACAGTACACGCCTTACGAAAGAGAACTATTGTCTGGCTCATTGATCTGAAACAATCAATTTAAAATGAGGATAAATTGGCTCACTTCTAGCCTGGGAAACTAAAGATAAATGTTTAAAATAAGAGTAAAAATCAGATTGAACCATATGAAACTGCCACTTGTGTAGATAAAAAATAGTGCCTATCAGCAATTTCGGATGGTTCAACCTAACAGTATATAAGAGGCATTGGTGGAGAGGTCAGGATTTGGGCATGTGAGTTGAGTTGAAATTTAATCATTGAAAACATTTTAAGCATATTATGAGAACCCCATTAAAGAAAATCCACAGAGAATCCGTTTGAAAGCAAAACACCATTTATTAATATGAGTAATAAAACTATAACAATCTATTTTGCCAACTTGATCTTTTATATGCTATGTTCTCATTAATTTGTAATCACTCGCATATATAAAAGAAATCTGTTTCATTAGAAGATAACTTTTAACGTAATACAGAAAAGTATAATCTGCAATGGATTGCGTTTAGTTTACAAATATGTTTCAGTTACTGAAGATGACATCGATGTCTCAAATTCAAAACAAGATTATGGACGGGCACCTGGGTGGCTCAGTCAGTTAAACATCTGACTTCTACTCAGGTCATGATCTCGAGGTTCCTGAGTTTGAGCCCCACATCAGGCTCTGTGCTGACAGTTCAGCATTGGATCCTGTCTCCCTCTCTCTCTCTCTCTCTTCCCCTCTCCCGCTTGCTCACTCTCTCTCTCTCTCTCTTTCTCTCTCTCCGCCTCTCTCTCTCAAAAATAAGTAAGCATTTTTAAAAAATAAAAATAAAACAAGATTATGGAGATGATCATGCAAACAGCATTAGTATGTGACATGAAGATCCCGTTGAGCCACAAATAAGGCAGGCCTGGCTGACTGGCCCCTGCCCTTAGGAAGTCACCACAGTCTCTGTATTTGTAAAATGGGGAAATAATATCAACCCATGATGGCAGTCTAAAATAGTGTATACAAAAAGCCTGGCATTGGGAATGCTCATTAAATATTAGCTATTATTAGAAAGAAGATGTTTTTGAAAAAAGATTACAATTTTTTTCTCCTTTTTAAGCCAAATCTGTAACTTAAGCAGCTTAAAGGGGATTGATTCAGCCTACATCACTTACCAGTTTGTTCCCCTCTTCGCAGCATAAGACAGTGGAGGCATCAGCCCTGCCACGGGTGTAGCCAGAGGTAGCCAAAATCTGTGCCCAGATAGGTTAAACGTGAAATAACCAAAATTTTAAAATATAACTAAAAGTCCACATTTACCTTCACCGTAGAGTATGAGAGCGAATTAACCCATTTCACCATGTCTGTTAGTTCTCCTGTGCTGAGATTATGTTCCTGGAGGGCGGCGCCTTCCCCTCAGAGCTCGTACCCCAGTGCCTTTGCAATATGTGGACAGTGATGACTCCAAACCTGCTTTATCAGAAGGGGGGCTTTCCCTGTCACTCCCAGGGAGCCTGTTGGGTGGCGTGGTAGAGAATAATGAGTCCTTTTTCTTTGAAAAAACAATAAAGTGGCTACGGCTGTCACTTCTAGCCCACATTTAGATCTATTGCCAACATAATGTTACTATTTCAGGTAAGAGAAGCAGCAGAAATAAAAAAAAGACAGCATTTTTTAATCTTATTATTTTTTTAATCTAGGGGGATAAAAATCATCATATTTTTCTTTAATTGGCAAACCAGAAAACACTAGATTTGTTTTCTCCCACCTGTCCTCATGAAATAACTATTATCACTATAAAGTGTAACTGAGAGTTCTTTACGTTATTGAAGCCTAAAAGGATTTGAGACCTCTAAGCAATAATGTAATTAACTGTACTGATAAGTCTGGAATGACCCAACTTGGACGCAAATATAAGAGTGAGAGATGCAGTTTTGATTATGGTTTTCTTCTTGAGGACAACTGTGACATTTATCAGGTGGACTATTAACCTGCAGACTGCCCAAACGACTCTGTGCACTTTCACCCCATTAGCCTGGGCCCCACCACCTCTGCACACATGGAGGCTTTGCATACATGGAGGCCCTGCACACACGGAGACCCTGGACACATGAAGTGTCTGCACACATAGAGACCCTGCACATGTGGAATCCCTGCATACATGGAGGCTCTGCATACACGGAGGTTCTGCACACACGGAGGCCCTGAACACATGGAGGCCCTGCACACACGGAGGCCCTATATACATGGAGGCCCTTCCTGATGAGGTGCTCCCCAGGACTCCAGACTGACCGGACAGCCAAATGCTTTCTGAAACATCCACAAGCTCTTTCCAGAGAGTCTGACAACTTGGCTTTGGCCATTGCTGAGTAGCAGCAGATGTTTAGTGCAACAGAAAGAAGTCAGCAAGGATTTTTGCCATCCCAAAGTGCTGGGAAAAAAGAGGCTGGCCGCCCAAGGACGGGACACAGGGCCTGAGGGCACAGGCACCCACTTCCTTTCATCCCCCCCCACACACACACAGAGAGATCACACCTGTGCGCAGAGCACAGGTCCACATGGAGATGCTCACACACAGACCCAGACACTCAGATGAGCACACACGGATACACACAGTACACAGACACAGATAAGCACCTAGATCCACACAGAGACAGTCTCACACACACACACACACACACACACACGCACACAACACATAGTACATATACTCACTGAGGTATGCACACAGATACAGACACTTAGACACATACAGACCCACACAGGACATCAACCCACATAACACACATATGGAGACACACACACCACACAATCACACGTTATTACAGGAGGGAACTCACTTCTGATCTCATTACCTGGTGCCTAAATGGCAGTCCCAGAAGGACACCCCATGTGCACACAGGGCTTTGTGTTCAGAGAGAACCTCATGGATTTAAGACTGGCCTCGTGACTCCTGAGAGAGCGTGTTAGCTACAATCAAAAACGCCAAACGTACAAAGCACAAAGGCCATCTAGGGATGTTCACGATGCTTCCCTGAACTACACTTTGCAGCCTGCTCACATCAAGAAGTCCAGCTAATCACACAGAATTGTTTTCAGGGGATTTGGAACTTATTATTTAATAATGTTATTGCTGCCATTCTAGAGTTCACTGATAGGCCTGTGAGCCTTTGTGAATATAGAAGAATTATCACAGACACTGGAACGAAATCAATTTTGCATAGATAGGCCAACAGCTTTTAGGCCTGGTAAAAAATTTTATGTAAATGATTTATTTAACAGCTGCATTGTTGAGGAATCGTTTTCCACCAGAAGAACTGAATAAATCACCAGATCAAATAAGATGAGAGAGAGAAAGAACAGAGAACAACTGCAGAAGTTTTTATGCTCCTCCCTGCCATCCCTCAGCAACTGTGAACCACCATGACTAAATGCCGATTTGTGCAAAAAAACCCTTTACTAAGAATGTACCTTAAGCAGGGTTTTGTACTAGATGTTGGAAATAGAAGCCAGACTGAGTCCTGATCTACAGGATGGGAGGAGGTGAGAGCACAGCCATCCAGGTGACACAGGGCAGGAGCGGAGGAGGCGCCTGGCACCACCTGGAGAGGCACCGAGCTGCTTGTGGAAGGGTGAGTGAAACAGGCCAGGTGGAAAGGGGAGGAAGCCTGTTCCCAGCAGAGGACATAGCTTGTGCGAAGGTATGGAGGGAGAGGAGGAGAATTATGGAGAACTGCCACGAGTGTGGAGCTGTCCTGCAGAACACCTGTTGGGGTGGGGCGGGGGGAGGTGGAGAGACCCAGCTAGAGAGGGCCAAGTGCTTCCCGCACCAGCATTGAATGTTATCCTGAAGGCAGTGGAGAATCTCCCAAGAATTTCTGCATGCCCCCATGACTGGGGCATCATCCACCTCTATCCCTGATTGGCTCTCCTGCCATCTTGATCATTCACTCTTTCTTTCTTGTTTTTTTTAAGTGTTTATTTTGAGAGAGAGCGTGCTTGCGAGCAAGGGGGAGGGGGGGGAGGGCAGAGAGAGACAGAGGGAGGGAGAGAATCCCAAGCAGGCTTCTGGCTGACAGAGCAGAGCCCAACGTGGGGCTCAAACCCATGAACCGTGAGATCTGAGCTGAAATCAGGAGTTGGACACTTAACCAGCTGAGCCACCCAGGTGTCCCTTGGTCATTATTAACTCTTTACTGATGTCTTGAGCTACCTGGTCACAGCTTTCCTCTCCTCCTGAGTCCTGCTATCATCCTGGATGACCTCAGTGCCCATCTCATATGCAGCCTCACTATTCACGATCCAGTGACCTTCAGCCCTACTCTGCCTCCACCCCCACTCCTATGGCCACACTCCGGGCCCTGCCATCTCCCAGAATTCCTCTCTGTATCACACCCCCGTCTCCAGCACCCCTCTTCTACTCATAACCTCCTGTTCTTACCTCTCTGTGTCTCTTCTGCTTCCACCACACCTGTTTTTTTCAGCTCATTAGGATCTCTAGTTTCTCACCATTTGATCCCCCATATTTCAGTCCCCTCCAGCCTCTACTCGCTTCCTAATCTGGCCACGATCCCATGGCCATCTCCCCCTACACAGGTTTACCACCACTCTCCACTTTGCCTGTGCTCTTATTCATTGAGCCCTCCCAGGAAAACCCAGTGGGGTCTCCAGGCAGCAGCCTGCCCTCATAGCCCCAGGCTCCAGGCTCAGCCATCAGAACCCCGATGGGTCACATGACACAGCCAAGGCTTCCAACCTCCACTGGGCCTGCTCTGCTGCCTACCAGACTTCCCGCATCCCAGTCAGTTTTGTTTGAAACCTTCTGCATGCCAGAGTCCCCCCTCCCAGTTCCCAGGTGGAAACGTCTTTGCTTCTGAGGAGGGAACCACAGCAGAGACCTCAGAGAAGAAACGCCATCCACCTCCCGAGCCCCACACCTACAAATGTGCCTGCACCCAGGCCGTGTTCGTTCTCCTCGCTCCACTTATAACTCTAAAGCTAATTCCACCCAAGCCCAGGATCCCACTCTGCAGCGTCAGTAAAGACCTTGTCCGTTCATAATCCCTTCTCACCTGCATCTGCAGCCTCTCCAAGGCTACTGGCACTTTCCTGTCAGCCTTTCAATGTGCTAGAGTTCCATTCTTCTGAAGGGAAAACTTTCCTGACTCCCCCAAGGAACCACACTCTTCCTCGCTTCATGGCGAAGATTCTTTGAAGAGTCATTTATAGTCACAACCTCACTACTCATTCACTCCTCAACCCATAACCATGCCGCTTCCGTTCCTGCTGAAGTTTCTGCGTACTTCCAGGCTGCTAGTTCCAGGAGACCCTGTCCTGATCTGTGTTGGCCAGTCTCCCACATCCTCAAAGAGGATGCCCTCCTTGAGATCCTCTCCTGTCTTAGACCCTCTAACCCTCTAACTGCTCTCCTCAGTTCTTTTCTACCATGCTGTGCACCCCTGCTCCGTGTCCCTGCGTGCAGGTGGGAAAACAGCTTGGGCACGGCAGCAGACACAGAGAAAAGCTGGTGTGAACGCGAGGGAAGAACGAGGTCTTGGAGGCAGGTGCGGATAGCACAGGTGGAGGCATGGCTTCAAACAGGAAAAGCAACATTTCCGCCTACCTACCTGAGAGACTGAAGAAAGGAGGTGAAAAGGTGGAATGTAATAAAGGCCATGCCTGGTGGCCTCAATTTTCTCTATAATGTAGGAGGTAAGAGTATCTGCTTTTTGGGTTTGTGGGAGTTGAACCTTGGAGAGCTGAAGAGAGAGGTGAAGACCTGTGATAATTCTGAGTGTGAATGGGAAGGTGAGCTGGCCAAGGACAGGGGAAGGATCTGAGGCAGCGAAGCGCGGGTAGAGTCTATGCAGAGGGTGGGTCCACTCAGCAGTCTTCGGTGTTTTCCATCAACACTTGGCTGCCCCGGGTTGGAGGAGGAGAGAACAGCCGGAGAGGGTCCAGTCAGGGTTTGGTTGTTCTGGGCCAGTGAAGCAAAAGGCTCAAAAGGCTGGGGATTCAAGGTTGCTGGTGAGAGAGAGGTCCAGGTGTTCAACCGGGGAACCCAAACTGTAGGGAAGAAGTAGGCGGCATCGAGCTGGTGACCTGGGAGAAAAGGCAAGAAGCTAGAGACTGGCTGTCTCTGGGGGATGTAAGTGCAGGTGCAGTGAGACGGTGGGAGCTAGAAGGAAAGGAGCAGCGTGAGGCTGGGGAAGAGGAACGACAGGTTATGGCCAAAATGAGATCTGTGTTCTCGTTTTTATTCATGTTATGGAAGTTTCATGTAAGCACGACGTGTGAGGATCCATGAATCCCTCAGCACCCGTCGCCTTGCTTCTACAGTTGTCAGCCTTTTACCCATCTTATTTCATCTAATCATCCCCCAACTCATATTGTTGGGGGTGGGGGAGTGGGAGGCTGAAGTACATTAAAGCGAGTCCTAGTTTTCATGTTATTTCACCTATACATACTTCAGTAGATAAAATTTGGGGTTTTAATCTGAGAGCAGTTCACCGAAATAAGAGTTTGGGTAAAGAGTGATGAAAACAGTTACGTGTTTAGTATATGCCAGATATTTTATATGTACTATTTAATTCTTCCAAAACCCTGTGAGGTTGTTGTTATTATCGCTCCCATTTTATTAACAAGGAATATGAAGCTATACAAAGCCACATGATTTGCATAAAATCACTCCGCTGGTAAATGCAGTTGCTGGGGATTAAACCCCAGTCCATCTGACCGTGGTGGCCTTCCTGTCAAGTTCAGCACTCTGCTGAATGTTGTTGGGGCAAAGGGAACAGAAACTACAAAGTTAGGAAGTGGGATGCTCTCCCTACATCTCCTAGGATCATAATTCCAGATGAGGTAAAAAAAATAATGGCTGGGGCAACTGGGTGGCTCAGTCGGTTGAGCGTCCGACTTCGGCTCAGGTCGTGATCTCGCGGTTTGTGAGTTGGAGCCCCGCATCAGGCTCTGTGCTGACAGCTCAGAGCCTGGAGCCTACTTCGGATTCTGTGTCTCCCTCTCCCTCTCTCTCTGCCCCTCCCCTGCTCATGCTCTGTCTCTCTCTGTCTCTCAAAAATAAATAAATGTTGAAAAAATAATAATAATGGCTGTAACTTCGGCGCCAAAATATTTGGTGACTTTTAGGGGAAAGAGGTGCTAATGGAAGGGCTGGTAGACACTCAAACAGGAAGAGAGACAGAGAACAAGATAGCTGCACACCTGATCTGCAAGGGCTAGGGTTTCCACATGCAAGTAAAGAAGGAGGGTCTAGGGGAGCAGGTTGAAGGCCAACAGTGGGGGCAGGGGGGATGACATGGGGGACAGGGTGAGTAACTCTAATGGAAAGGAGGAGTGACCCTAGGGGAAAGCCCAGGCACAGTAAAAGGGGAGAGGGTACGAGAGGGGCTATTCATAGTGGAATACGGAGTGCAGTGAGCAGAGCGGCCAAGGTCAGGAGAGAAGTCATGGTGAGGATCCAGGAGGAGAGAGCAGCAGGTGGGAGAAAGAGCAAAACAGGACTGAATGTCATCTTTTTCGGCAAAATGAATTGGACATCACAGCAATTGCCTGGTTCCACGCTACTCAGCATGGGCCAGTGACAGTCTTCAAACTCTGTCCCCAGTCTACCATGAGCTAGGTGCAGAAATTGAGGAGAAGCAATAGTTTAGAGGCTCGTGTAGCAATATGACAGAGCCACAATTGCCATGGGCCGGTTTGTCTTGTATTTTACGGAAGTATTGATCCATGACAGATTAGAGATTCCTTTAAACTGATCCTTCACTGAAAGGGGAATGCTTTTGCACTGCTGGTGGGAATGCAAACTGGTGCAGCCACTTGGGAAAACAGTATGGAGGTTCCTCAAAAAATTAAAAATAGAACTACCCTATGACCCAGCAATGGCACTACTAGGTATTTATCCAAAGGATACAAAAATGCTGATTCTAAGGGGCACATGCACCCCCATGTTTATAGCAGCACTATCAACAACAGCCAAATTATGAAAGGAGCCTAAATGTCCATCGACTGATGAATGGATAAAAAAGATGTGAGATATACACACACACACACACACACACACACACACATATACATACATGCATACAATGGAATAGAAAGATATCATATGATTTCACTCACATGTGGAATTTAAGAAACAAAACATGAACATAAGCAAAAATAAGATAAAAAGAGAGAGGGAGGCAAACTATAAGAGACTCTTAAATATAGAGAACAAACTGAGGGTTGCTGGCAGGGAGTTGGGTGGGGGGATGGCCTAAATGGTCCATGGGCATTAAGGAGGGCACTTGTTGGGATGAGCAGTGGGTGTTATATGTAAGTGATGAATCAGTAAATTCTCCTGAAATCATTTTACACTATATGTTAACTAACTTGGATCTAAATAAAAATAAATAAAATGATCCTTCACCACAGGTAGCTTCAGAAGTACTAGTCTGTATTGCCTATGTATTATGATGTGTTTGCTCTAATTTTCCCATCTCGTTTGATCAAGCCCACCAGACACTTTATGCAATAGGTAGCTTCCTTAATCTTCCCTAGAGCCTTTAAGAGAAACAAAACTAAAATGAAATGGGAAGGGTTAACATTAAGGAGACTCCTGCTCTTGCTACAAAATGCCTTTAGAAAGGAAACAAAGTTTGGTGCTTAATCGCATTTAAAAGTTAACTGAATCCAGTTTTCCAAACCCTTAGTAAAAGCTTCCCAGAATTCCAAGATTAGAGCTGGTTACCGTGGGCTTTTCTGTACAAGAGATTTCATTTTCTGACTTCGTTCCTTGTTTTAGGATTATCACAAGTTTTAAAAGTAATCAAACTTGGTCTAGACAGCAGATTTCTGTAGTTGCTAAGGAACTGGATTAGTGCTAATCTAAGGAATGTATTATTCATTTTTATTTCCGTTTGTTACTACAGTGCTTTAATTGCAGATAAATGTCTTTTATGGCTCTCCGGGGTGTAAAACGTTTCTCTGTTAGCTGGTGGGTTAGCCAGGGGAGACCGTGTTTGCATGCACCCTCGAAGCAGATGGCATTCAGGCATGAAGTGACTCAAAAGAACTAAAAAGGCTTCTTGCAGTGTAAACAATAGGTGGCCTTGTCAGCACAGGCCACGGCCGAGCGCCCAGGGCCCGACCAGCATAAGACCCAGGGCCCAGGGCCGAGGCGGCTGAGGCTGCCCACACTCCTGATTGCCTCTTCATGTCGCAGATGATGTCATTCTGCAACCTGCTGCCACAGTCACCAGGCAGTCGGTTCCTCAGATAAAAGATCGGTTGTCAAACAAAGGAACTCATTTTCCACACGACAGCCAGAGTGAGCTTGTTGAAAAGCAAGTCTGATAGCATCGCCCCAACCTCTGTGACCTCTCCAACCCCACCCTGCTCGAAACACTTCAGTGATTCCTGGGGCCTTTAAGATGAGGGTTAAAACCTTTACAGAACTTCGAAAGCCCCACCCAGCTGTCCCCTCTCCAAGTGCACAGGACACTTACTGTGCTCAGCCTTTTTCTGTTCCTTTTGTGAAGGAGCCTTGCCCTTGCTTTTGCACTACCCGGCCCAGAGCTCTCTTAGGCGGCATCAGTGCTCTCACTTCCCGTCCCCCTTAGCCGGAAGCTCTCTCCTCAGCCCAGGGGTCTCCCCTTCCCCAGTGCCTAGATAGAGCCTCCTCAAATCCATACCGCTCCTTCCTGCACTTGTCACATCTGTAGGTTAATGTTTATTTGCTGTGTGTTTGATTAAGGACTGGTTTTTCAAGACTAGAGCTCAGGAAGGCACAGACTCTGCCTGATTTTCCTTCAGACCGTGTTTCCAGTTGCTAGAAGAGCCCCTAGCACATGGCTAGTACCCAAGACTGAGGACTGAAGGCAGAAACTCTTACACATAAAATCCAAACCGCCTTCCAGGCTTTGGCTATTTGTGAACAGCCCTCAAGAGCCATGATGTCATGGGCTGTGTGGTTGCCAAGGTCCTGTGAAGCTCCAGTGAGGGACCAGCAGCTGGCCCTCCATGAGCCAGTTGCCACGTCTTACAGAGTAATTCCTAAGAACTTACAACAGTTCTGTTCACCATGAAAGATAATAACACCCCCCCCCCCCCCCCCCCCGCCAAAAGCAACAACTGCTAGTGCTGGTGCCTCATAAGAAGAGCAAGTGAAGTAATCTGACACTGTCCTCTTTCGGGGGGAGGTATGCTACGGGCATATTCGTGAATTTGACACTCGATAATAGTCAACATCTACAGAACTCTGACAGTGGCTGAGATTGTGTCCTGGTGCTCGTGTGTGTTTTCTCACTGAATCTTCTCAACAGATCTCTTTTTATCCTCCGTTTACAGATGAAGAAACAGAGATTCAGAGATGTCAAGTGATTTACCCAAGGTCACATAGCTAGTAATGGCACAGAGTAGACTTGAAGCCACGTGATCTAATTCCAGAGCCTGCACTCTTGACCATTACTGTTATCACCTCTCCCAGAGAGGTCCAGGATACATCCTTACCAGATATCAAGGGATTCCTGTCCTCATAGACTAAATACCTCTTTTCATAGAGTAGTTGTCCCTTAGTCTGACACTTTGAGTTTGAGTCAAGATTTAACTACAAATAGCTAAATAGCCTTCCTTTAGCTCCTTCCCTTTCCAAACATTTTCAGTTGTGATTCATTTCTAAAATACAGATTGATCATCTCTCTCCCAGGTTGATGAATGTTCAGTGGCTTCTCTCTGCTTAAAAGAATACGACAAACCACTTAGCCTGGCACAAGGCCCCGTGAGCTGGCCCAGGGGTGTCCTCTGTCATCACCCGCTACATCCTTCAAATAGGACTGTAAGCAGACGGCAAGCCAACGACTTGCCTGCTTTCCTGCCTGAAATGGGATCCTGTCATCTTGAAATCCTATTCATCCACCCAAGCCAAGTCAACGTGAGGAACAAATCCTGTATATGACGACAACAAGTATTACTATCATCTTAAAATAATTCTAAATTTTACTAAGTTCCATAATGTTCAACAAAGTCTGAGAGGAAGGATTAATTGAAAAAGACCTCAGCCTTTTGCAAACATGGGGTGGATAAGGTTTTCAACAGTAGGTTCAAACTCAGTTTCAAATCAGGAAAGAATATTTCACATCACCTCTGGTGGGTTTCTTTTTCCCTCGACAACTGTAAACCTACCAGAAGGCCTTTCTGGCAATTTTCTCAAAGTGTAACAAACTCTACTTTGTATATCATCTCTTCCTGTTTAATTATAAGGATTTGAATTTGCAGCCCAAATTAATCAGTAATTAGATAGTACTGAACCAAAAGAAATTAAACAAAGATAAAAACAAAAACACAACTCAGCACAAGACCACATCATCTGGTAACATTTCATGCAGCGTGAGAAAATACTCCCAGGGAGATACAGGTTAATTGAATCAGTAACAACGTATTCTTTAGATTTTTTTTTTTTATTATTGTTGTCAGTGGCCTCCAATGCCAGTGGGAAAGCCAGAGGAAATACAAACACAAAAACGCTCTGATGGTTCTAATGTTTATTATTACTCTTTTCACTCTTGGTCAGAAATCCAGTTTATGACACTCAATAATTGTTTTGAAATGTAGTCGTAGACTTCGGCAGTGCAAAACAAGTGCGTATTTTATAATGATACATTCCCTGTTGATCTTCATATTTAAAAAATTGATCGGCTTTTGAGTTAATTATCAGTCAGACCTCTAAAACAAAATGTTCGCCTTAGATGTGAAAAAAAAAAAAAATCCAAAAAGATACAAAGCAGATTGAGGAAGGAAAAATAAAGGTCCCTGAAACGAAGATGTAAGTGGGGGGAAAGGCCTGACTGTATAGCAAGCCTCAGAGGGCAAGGGGACTTCTCCCTCTAGTCATGCCATTTCTCTGTTCCAAGCTCATACTGCTTATCCTGGTTCTCAAGCCTTTTGTTACTAAGAGAAAGAGAAGGCGGACGGTTGGAAAGAGAAGTCAGCCTCTCCAGTAATCCAGTCTTGAAATACAGGACAGCAGCCTGCTCCTGTGTGCCCCCCACTGGCATGGAGTGATCCTGACAGTTGGGCTCTGGGGAGGGCAGACCGGCACGGGAACCCCAAGGTCTAGACAGCAGGTTGTAGAGCAAACCTTTCTCCTTCAAGGCCTCCAATTACTCCCTCCCCCTGTGACTACATAGGGAGATAGAGTCAACAACACATTCAAATTTATCTTAAGGCACTCTGAGTTCTTTCTCTGGTGCTGTTTCAGGAAGCTTTGTTTCTGTAAGACATTGGCATCACCTTTCCTCCCAAGTATGAGGCTCATGTAAATTATGGATGTTGTAAAATCTTTTAATTGTGTGCCAAATGAATGAGCATTTTTTTCCCCGTAAGTGTATGAAATTGTCTTAAAAACTCCTGCAAAGTGAATTTCACTGTGTACTTTCAAGCTTGCTTTCTAGAAGCATTGAATTGCCATTCTCTGTAAAAAACAAACAAAAAAAAACAAAAAAAAAACCCACCTAATTTGTCTTTTGATAGAACAATTTGCCAGGAAAGAGGGGAAGGTGCTTTGAGAAGAACTATAGAGGAAATTTGAAAGATTCTCCTCTTTTGGCACCTAGGATGGAAAGAGTAAGCTTTGTTTAGCAATTCAGGGTCATCGTGGACATTGGAGAGCCGAACTGTAATGATTTTTATGACCTCGTGGCGAAATAAATTAAGCAGCCCCTAACTTTGGGGATACTTTGATTTTTCTCCAATTTATGAGTCTCTTTTCCCAGTGTATTGTGAAGTGATGCTATAAAGTCTCAATCTCTAAGAGTTCATCGCTGTTACAAATTATACGGCACCCCTTGAATGAAAGCCGTATTTGCCAACGTGACATTCATTTGTCAGTATGGTTTATTAATCCTCTGTTGTACTTCTTCAACTGTTCCCTAATTTGAAAATGGAAAATGTTCGTCTCTCAGGAGGTGGCACAATTTATCTGATGTCAATGTATTACGTAAGTCTTTGCCTCGTGATATTAACTTCTTTATTGAAATAAGCTTCAACAAGCTGACTCCAGTTCACAATGACCATTATCTCAGGAACCTTCACTCGGGGTTCACCGGCCAAAATTAATGAACCAGAGTAACCTCTCCATCTCAATGAATGATTACCAGTGGCTCTTCACTGTAACAGCATGGTAACTACTCCTATGACCTATCCTTCCTCTAGGAGAGTATAGCAAAGCAGAGCACATGAGTTGAAATACCTCTAATTGCCTTTCTCCTCCACTCTCTCCTACTTCAATAAATGGCTCTAGTGAATGCTCACGCCAAAAGCCTGGGAGCCAGCCTGGATTGCTCCCTTTTGCTCGTTTCCCACCCTCGGTGCATGAGCCAGTCCTGCCAGATTACCTGCCACTGTCCCCACCCTAGTCCTAGCCGCTATTTTTCCCCTTGTTTTGACTCCTAGCAGTTCTCTCCTACTGGCCTCCCTGCTTCTGGTCTGCCTTCCCTAAAGTCCATTCTCCATATAGTAGCTCAGGTAGTTACTTTTAATCATATTGTGTCACTAGGCCTGCTTAACACCTTCCACTTAGAATAAAATTGAAGTCGCTCCCATGGCCACAGGACTCCACATGACCAGCTTTGCACCCCTCTCCCCTTCTCACCCAAAGTAGGTGGTTCGTCAAATATCTGGCGCTCATTCCTGCCACTTCGCCTTGACACAGCTGTCCCTTCTGCTAGGAGGGCATGTCCCTACCTCCTTAGGACTGACCCCTCCCCCTTCACACTTCACCTCAGATGTCATCTCCTCAGAGAAGCCTTTCCTGACCACCCTGAGTGCAACCGCCCTCAGTCACTGTCACGCCAACCTGTTTATACCCTTCATAGCACTTGTTACTATCAGAAATTATTCTTCCCTTTTCTCTGTTTACTGATGATTGTGTTTCTCCCCACCAGCCTTGTCTGTTGTTCACTGTGTGTCACCTGTGCCTACAACAAGGTCTAACCTGTAATTATAGGTCTAACCTACACTCTCAATAAAACACTTGTCAGATAAATATCCAATGAATGAATCCTTCTCTTCCTCATCCTATAGGATTTTGACTGGATCACTTAACCTCCGGACCTCAGCTTCCTGATCTGTACAATAAAGCTAACAATCCTTTGGGTTTTCACGGGGATAAGTTAAAGGAGCAAATGTGTGTAGTAGCATGTGATACATGGTACTTGTGGGGTACGTGGCCCATTGTAGGCAGAGTAAGCACAGATAACAGTGTCCCCCCCCCACCCTGTTTGACAGGAAATCTTCAGAGGAACTGGACATGGACAAGGTGACAGCAGCAATGGTACTAACCAGCTTGTCCACCAGCCCTTTGGTTCGAAGCCCTCCTGTGCGGCCAAACGGTAAGCCTGGGGTCTGGGGCACAGGGAAGGGCCCCCTGACACCAAGAACAGAGCCTCTCTTTGAGGGCTCCTGTTCCTATCAAACACAATAAACAAGTAACCGCCACCCATTAGCAGAAAGCAAGGGGAAGTATGTGTAGAAGAAAGGGAGACCTCACAACTATCAGCCTCCTGCTCATCTCCCCAGAGACCTCACAGCATCTCATCCATCCATTCAGCTCACATTTACTGAGCTCCATCACCTGTCCAGAACATATCTTTCAGTGCCTGTGTTCCTTTTTTCCTAGATAAATGGAGATTGGTCCAATGAACTTATTTTCACCAGCATTATTTCTGTTCAATTAGACAGGCAATTGGATCAAATAACTCATGAATATTAAATATTTTGAAAAAGTATTGTCCCAATAGAATAATAACTATTAATCAAATAAAAGTATGTAGGCCATTCACTTATTCAATATATATGTATTAGGTACCATGCTAGATGGTTTGAATACATCATTGAAAACAGTGTTCATAATCATTCATATTGTACAGTTCCTTTGGGGAAAAAAAACCATCTATCATATTAATGGCTAGCATTTATTAAGCACTTACTGTATGCCAAGTACTAAGCTTGCTTTTTATCATGTAATTCTCACAACTCTATGAGATATTATTATCACTGTTTTACAGATGAGTAAACTGAGGCACATGTGGATTAACTGACATTTAAACAGCAGAGCTGGCTGAAATTCTATTCCATATCTTTCTAATTCCAGATCTGCTTAGTCATGATATAATATTGACACATATAATTCAGTGTGATAAATTAGGAGGGAAATGAAGTGGGAAAGCTTGACCCAAGATCTATCAAGAGGAGCTATGTGTTCCTGCCTAGGAGTTTGGACATTAATCTGAGGCTGTAGGATAGCTATGATGTGGGCACTGGAAAGTTATGATTGGGTTTACAGGCAAAACCAAAAAACAGAACTGTGTGAGCGTCCTGGGCCTTGGTGGTCACAGTAGGGATGAATAGGACATAAATGAGAAATGGGAAGAAGGTAAAGTCGATGGGACTGAGTGATGGACAGAGAGGATGAAGGAGAGGGAACAGCGAGGGTGACTTCCCGGCAGTCGGTGTGCTTCCGGAAGAGGCCCACTCCCCAAGATAGAACAGAGTAGAGAAATAGATCTATGGGCAAATGTTTGAGCAT
This sequence comes from Prionailurus bengalensis, assembly GCF_016509475.1. Taxonomy (NCBI): domain Eukaryota; kingdom Metazoa; phylum Chordata; class Mammalia; order Carnivora; family Felidae; genus Prionailurus; species Prionailurus bengalensis. The sequence continues at coordinate 29,243,793 of NC_057353.1, read as the reverse complement.
GACGTGGGGTTTCTGAAGATGATGCTAAGTCTGGTTTGAGACATGTTTAGTAGTCAGAACCTGAGGATTCTTCAAGGGTCCGTGTCTGGTGGAGATTTGGGTGCAACCTAGGACAGAGGCCTGGGCTTTCCGTGTGGAACTGGGAAAGCCATACGAAGAGATGAGATCACCTCGAGGGAGTTGTGTAAAAAGAGTGTAAAGAGAGGATGGCTAAGGGGGATGGTAAGGCCCTTCATCAAGTAAGGGACCAGCAGAGGGAAAAGAGCCTGAGGGGTGCCTGACGGGTTACCACAGAGGTAAGGGAGAACCAGCAGAGTGTGGTTTCATGCAAGCCAAGGGAAAAGCGTGTTTCAGGGAGAGACTCTGATGCTGCAAAAGGTCAACCATGAGAAGGACTAAATTTTGCATCAAGTAGAAGGTCACAGGTGGTTTTGGCAAGATTATTCACAGCGGACAACCCCTGGGCGGAAGCCAGACTGAACTTCAGTTCAAACTTCAGTTCACTGAAATGTCAGCCACTGAGACCACTGGATGAAACTTTGCAGCAAGAGAAGAAAACCTTCTCTTAAAAGCCAGTCTAGTCAATTATGGGATTGAGCTATGGTTCACACATAATTTGGTTTTAAGCAGGAGGTGTTAAAATAAGTATGTTGAGCGTCCGGTGAGTCCTGACCACAACTTACTCCAATCCACCTGGGGTATAAGGTGCTCTTGAAATGAGCCTAACCGTCCCTATTAAATGACCTGATCGGGGCATGTTGGAAAATAGGTATCCTGACTTCCCTTTCTCAGCTTGGCAACGCCACTAAAGAAAGAGTACGGTGAGAGCAAAACTGAAGGCACCCCCAAAAGCAATCATAGGAGAAAGGAATTGCAGAATTTCATGGAGTCCTCAGTGGAGAAAAAGTATATTTTTAATGTATTCATCATTTTTACCAAATACCACTTATTGCATTCTTTTTTAATTGAGAACATCTTTAACGTTCCTTTGTATTAAAAGGTTAGAATCAAAATAAAGTGTTCACTTCTTCAATGAAAACTTTTGTTAGCCTAGTTATAAAGAAAGTAATTCAGTGTTCATTATGATTAAAAAAATAACTACCCAACTAATAATCCCAAATTGTCTATTATCTCTCATTTAGTCTACAACAGGAAGCAAATTCTTAAAAAAAGGAGAGCAGTTTATGATAATGAAGGAATTACCAAGTTTTTTAGAAATAAACTGTCGTGACCGTTTTCTGTTTCTGGGAAGAATCATTTTGTCAGGATGTGGGTCTGCAAAGAGAGTAAGAGTCCAGCAGTATATGTCTGCATTTTGGGCAAATACTTATTTAAGAAGACAGGATCCTCTTAAAAAACAAACAAAAAAGGAAAACTCTGAATTGGTTCTGATTTTTTTCTGAAAAATCTATTTCTATATTCTATATCACATTGTTCTTCTGTTTAAATAGTGTTTCTAAAGGTCATTCACAAGTAAACAGATTAACTTTTGGCACTGACACGAAGCAAGGTAACCACACTATAATCATAGTTGATTCTCAAAATAAATTCAGTTCCTCACAGCGAGCATGATTACACATCTAGCACCATGAACGTATTTTGTTTTGTAAGTGCCTACTGCAGTGTATTTATAAGCTTCATAAGCCTGCCAAGCAAGTGTCTCACACCAGGTTCTATTACTAAGGCCTTACATTAGGCTCCTCTTGAAGTCGTGTTGTCCTGAATGGAGGTTTCTTATTTTCTACAGGCAACTTGGGTCCCGTCAGTACATCAGTCTCTGTGTAGACTGCAGAGGTGAGATGCTAATTTGGTTTTGTTGAGGCCGGCGAGGTGTGAGCCCGCATAAATGACCATTAGATTCTGTTAGAGCCTTGCTTTAATGGTATGGGTAACTTACATCTGGCATTTCAACTTCAAACTTCAGTCTCGGAAGTGAACTTTTTGTTTGACCTGGCTGAGGAAGACGCTAGAAATCTATAATTATGTGAAAGTGGTTAATAAATTTTTCCATGAATGTTAGTCTGTTTACCTTCATTACTAATTACACAGACGTTAGCAGCATATTTTAATGAGGCATTTTGAGATTCTTCCCCCATGTACTTAGACTATAGTTTTAATATATTCAGAATGCATATAAATATGAAGCAGAAATTATCCTTTAAAAAGAAGGTAGAATTTATGCAAGTGCTAATTAAGATTGGGTATCTTCAAAGGTAAAGCAAATCTTCAGTGATTAAAAGAGCCCCCCCCCCCCCAAAGACATCCTAACTGGGCAAAGATCTCTCTACATTAGCAGACATTTCATAATGTTTCCCCACGAGTGGACAGGTAAAATTCAACACCAGTCTTACCAGTAATCATTACCAATAAATTCTCCTCTGATCTCCATTTTGCTGGAGACAAAGGAGGCTGCTCACAGCACAGGGCCCACATGCATGAAGGAGAAAGACCCATGGGTAGACCAGGGTTTGGGCCTCATGCCCACAGGGTTACACAGTAGTCATGTGGCAAGTCACTTAACATCCTGGTGCCTCAGGATCCCCATCTGTACAGTAGGCATAACAGTCCTTACTCTGAGAGACAGATGTTGTGAGAATGCATGAGATTGTGTGAATGAGTTCTGTGAAATGTAAAACATTCACCAAATGTAAGGCACTATCATTTGTTATAATAAGCAGCTGTTAAAATAAGGTAGATGGCTTTAGGTAACTATCCAGAAATTATTCTCTTAGGTTCTTAAACCTTAGACTAACTTTTTCTATACATGTAATCCAAGGACCACAGACCTATGAGAAATTCCTTTTAAAAAGTTAAAATAGGGGATGGGGGTGGGGGGAGACCAGTGCCAATGATTTCTTTCTTAGAAATGTAGTCAATAAATACATACAGGGCTCCCCAAACTTAGTGAACAAGAACATCTTATTTTTTTTCTCATTTTCATATAATTTCTACTGTCATCCTGAGAAGCTAGTGTTGAACAAAACAACACACGTCAGAAAACTGTTAGAAAAACCTGTTATGTGATTAAAATAGCGAAATGTTTATCAACTATAATACGATGCGATTTTTTTTTTTTTTTGAGATTCTGAGTAAATGTTACATACGCAGCCGTTGCAAAGTATGGAGTGGGCTGCAAGCGCTTTCAAGAGCATAGAATCGAGGTCCCCCCCCCCCCGTGCTCCCCAACCCCCACCCCCCACGTTCCGCCCGGAGCACAGCCAGCTCGCGCTGACAGCACTGACACTGTGTTTGTGTGCACGGACAGAGGGCCTCAGCGGATCCTGGAAGGAGGGAGGAGGCGTGCCTTCCAGCAGCAGCAGCAGCGGCTACTGGAGCTGGAGCGCCCCCAGCGACCAGTCCAACCCGTCCACGCCGTCGCCGCCGCTGTCGGCCGACAGCTTCAAGCCCTTCCGCAGCCCCGCGCCGCAGCCGCAACCGCAGCCCGACGACGGCATCGACGAGGCGGAGGCCAGCAACCTGCTCTTCGACGAGCCCATTCCCAGGAAAAGAAAGGTGGGTGTCGGCCACGCCGTTTTCGGGTTTTGGTTGCAGGAACGGCCGCCTTCGAAGGGCCGGTGTGAGCCTGGCGTGGCTGTTCTGCATTTCTGCTGCCCACGTCCCTTGGGAGCCACAGAAACAGCTCGTGCTCCCCTCTGACGTTCTCTGACGTTTCAAAATAAGGATCACGATTAAAAACAAAAATGATCACATCATTGATACGTTTCTTCCAAGTACACGTGTCCCCGGCCCCATCCTGTGGACGTTTCAACGTAAATTAAGGGTCAGGATTAAAAACAAAAATAATCAAATCACTGACATGTTCTAAGTACACATGCCCCCCACACACACCCCCCCATCCTGTGGTGTAAGAATTAACAACAGGCTTCAGATTGCACTTCAGGCTTGGTTTGGTGATTCACTCTTCGTGGGACTTATTTTTGTGTGTGTGTATATAAAATAAAGTTAATACTCTATTTTCTCTTTTCTGCTTCTGTAAGCCCTGAAGGGTTGTTGGGAAGACTATTTTGCGTCTAATTTTTATAAAACCGGGTTGAAACTTACGTGCAAACTGACATATAAACCTATGTACGTATCTACATGCTAAAAATGATATAGTTGCCAAATTAAAAGTGAAAAAGGAGACCTAATTAATTGATTATACTTTCATTTAATCCTCACAGCAGTCCTGCTGGTAAGTATTCTATTCCCATTTTGATACGAGAAGGTTAAGGAGCGAGAGGTTATGCATCAACTCACTGCTGTCATGCAGGTTAGAAAGGGCTAGACCTGCCATTCAAAACACAGGTTCTGCCTGGACCTAAAGCTCAGATTCTTTTCATTTTCTTCACATACATTGAAACTATTATGTTTACTCACAATTTTTGGAAAGTATTGCTATTTCATAGAATAGAGCAATGCTACTGCTACATCTAGAAAACACTTTAACGTTATTTTTTAAATCGCCGTATAAACGTGAAACTGTTACTTGATATGTTGGTATTTTAATTTGTCATTGGTAGCTTCCTTCTTAATGACTATTCACGAACAAAAATCCAAAGCAAAGCCCCGAGTACTGCAATGCAACCTGTTTTTTTTCCCCCAATTCATTCCAAAGAGCAAAACAAAGAGATGGCATCGGTCCAACTGTCCCTCCCTGCTTCTCTCTCAGCATCATTCAGCATGTGTAACAGTAGAGGTTGTACAGCCTCTCTCTCTACCCAGAGAACAGGGCATTCATGTGGTCTCCTGTCCTTCCCAGGGGCAGTGGCATGGAGAGTTGCTGTTTTACATACAAGTCCCCTAGGTGGAGGGGGAAGGCTGGAGTGGCTCCAGCATCCTGTGGGGCCCCAGGGACTGAGTCTTCACTCGACTAGTCAGGGAGACAGGCTGGCACTTGTATCGGGGGAACCTGCGGGCAAGTTGGACCCAAAGCCTGCAGGTCTGTGCTTCAGGCTGCACAGACTTTCTCTCTGGGGTCACCTGAGTATGTAGTTGTGGCTCCCATCAAGCAGGTCTTGGCATTGTGGCAAGGACTCCCGGCCCGGGAACCCCCGCCTCATAAGGTGCGCTGCTGAAAGCCTGCCCCAGCCTTTCGTCTCTAATGGAGCCACACCAGCCAAATTCAGTCTTGCATTACATTAAGTTGCACTGGCCACATTTGTACTTAAGGTCTGTCAGCTTCGACTAAATTAGGGGATAGTCAAGTCACCAAAGGAAAAGAGCAAAAAAGCTTCATTACAAAGTGGCTTCATTTGAAGACCCACTCTGCAGTATACGGGGTAGTTGGAAAAAAACACATGAATAAAAGCCATATTCTTCCTTCTTTCTTTCTGACTTTTCCAGCTAATCAGAGCCTGGATTTGCCCAGAGGAGTACCCCCTGCTGGCTGAAGCTCACCATCACTAACTTTTAAATCAGGGATCTTACATAGACGTTGCCTTTTTATAACTTAAAGTTACTTTGAATAGTGTAATGAGAATGTGGGATGGTTGCTGCTTATTTTTGTATTTATTAAGTGAACCAGCACAATGTCTTGAGATTGAGACGCAGCCACTTCCGTTAAGATTGGATGCTGGGTGGGTGGACACTGATGTGTAAAGAGGCAATAATGACTTGGGTTGAAAAATGCTGTGCTCATAATGTGGTAGAAACATGGTAACTGTGATGCGGTTGTTTTAGAGCTTTTAAAATCCTTTAAAGATTTCTAAGAGTTAATTTGCGTAATCCATTAGACACTATGTTCTAGTTGGTGAGATGCATCATATCCATTTAAGACCATGGGCAGTTGTGATGGTCATATGTCTTGTGGGGATTGAGAACCTTCTAGATCAGTATTTTCCACACTGCAGGTTTCAATCCACTAGTGGGTTATGAGTCAATTTAATGAGCTGTGAATAGCACTTCTTTAATGAATAGGACAGAATAGGATGCATTGTACTCAATCAGGGTAAGTGTGGTTTCTTGATGTTTTTGTTTCAGTTATGCACTTACCTGGGTAATGTACAAAAATTTACCTCTTACTGTGGCTCATGGTTTAAAAAGTTTGGAGGCTCCTGTTCTATGTTGTAAAAAGATAACATGGTAAGTGGTAAACGAAGGAGCACTGAACAGAAATCAAGATCCACATCCTAAACTCAACTTGGCCACCCTGAGAACTTAAGAAGATCCTGTATCCCTTTTGATTATCAGCTTCTTCACTTATAAACCAGGCAAACAGGTACTATCAAACCTCTCTCAGGATAATCATGAAGATTAAATGTGACCATAAGTAGAAAGGATGTACAAGCCCTAAAACCCCATGTACTGGAATGTAGCATCATTATAACAGACATTTTTAGACCCTATACAAAGGGGGAAGCAACATTCCCTAGATGGGATTATGAAGCAGAGGTCCTGATCTTTCTCCTCCTTATGAAAGCTCTCTCATCTCTTCTCCTATGTCTCCCACACATGGACATCTCACTCTGACCTCTTAAGGTGATCCATGTTCCTCTTACGGAAGGAGGAAGAGAGTATGAGATGTGCTGCCTAGACAAGGCATTATCTTTTACTATCAGCAGTGATGGAGAAACGTTTGCTGGTAACAACTGCATTTGCATATTTAGTTACAATTTACAACATGGTTTTAACATGGTTTTAGCAGTTTAACAACTATGCTATACCTTGGCATAGTTGTATCCCCATTCTGCAGAAGAGGCTCACTAAGGTTACATGAATTGCCCAAGGTCCTGTAGCTTATAACGTGGCAGAGATAAGATCAGCCTAGCTGAAACAGCCAAGATGAAATTTTGGAAGCAAATTCAAGGAGTCCACATTTCCCTCTGCCCACAGAGGAGAATAACACGGAAAGAAAATAATCAGATGCAGCTACAGCCAACGTTATTTGGCAGGGTGGGATTGGGGTGCAAAGGATCCAGAGAGAAATCCAAGGACAGAGAACAGAACTCCAGGCTGTCTGCCACAGCCCACTACTTCCTGAATGAAGTACCCATCTCTCTTAAGAGGACCTTTAGCCAAGGTATTGGAAATGGGAGAAACAGAAATGAAAGCCTTCTTTCTCCTGGCTCTGGAGATCAGCCAACCAACTACCTCAAGCCCAGTGCTAGCAGAATTTTTTCTCTGGGATTTCAGACGAACAGACAGGCAGTTCTTCCATGCTCAGAGAAAAGCCAGGACCCAGACTACAGGGGACATGCAGTTCCGGTCATGACCACAAGGTGATGCAGTGACCCTAACTACCGACACTCTGGGAGCCGGGGAGAAAACAGTCTCTATAGTTTACCATCAATCCCAGAAGACCTCTAGAAAATCAAGAAGTGCTGATAACTACTTATGAATATGCTTTTTTCCATGTCAGGTCCCTAATTCTGTCAGATTCTAAGTTTGTCCATCCCTGAACAGGATAAGAAAGTCCGGGCTCTGGAATTAGCACCCCAGCTCAATACTTATGTATTGAGCAAGTCGCTTGATTTCTCTAAGGCACGGTTTCCTCGTTTCTAAAATATGGATAATGATAGCACCCCACTGATGAGGTTGTTCTGAGGATTATATGAACATTATTGTTCATATTGAACATATCGTTCATACTGGCTGCTAATACTTTGCTTTCCTTTCTACCCATTTGACAACTGACTGAATAGAAATTTGAGAAGCGTGGGTGTGGAGAGAAGGGGGTGCTCACCTCCATGCTCCATCCTGTCCCCACATTGACTATATCAGTATTGCTGCAGCTCAAGACACTGGATCCCTCAGCCACTTCAGCCACCTTGGACTTAGTTAGGGTTAATGGGAGAGGCCAGCCTACGTTCAGGTGAGGGGTGAGGACAACGGCGACAGGGGCAGAAATCAGGGGCCATACAAGGAAATCTGACTCAGGACTCCACATTTCAGAACATCAGCAGCAACTTAAAGACAATAACTACATTCCAGCCTTCATTATTCTCATTGATTTTACAAGTGTCTTGACCACGAACCACCTTACCCGGGGACTAGGGAGAATCCCAAGTCAGAGAAAAAAATGCTGAGTGATCATAAGGTGTTCCAGCAATAGTTTTGCGAGTAGTAAACAATGAATTAATCACTTGCTCCACTCTGCATTTTCAGTCTTTCAGAACCAAAAAAGCAGTGAGTCACTTTAAATTGTGAATGACTGCTCTGAAAAGAAAACAAATGCGTAAAGCCCTCACGCATAAGCTGTTCCCAGTCTCTGCACTGACTTAATTCCTAGCCCACTAATTCTGAGCAGAGAGTGCCTTCTGCAAGAAGAACCGCTGTTCCAGAAATAGACCCATCTGTTAGAACTGCTGGGGAGGGCGGTGCTAAGAAAAGCAGCTCGGGGTCACACCGTACGGATTTCATGGTGATGACACAGCATCGCCAGCCAGATCAGGGGAGCCGATTGGCCACGGAGAGAATCAGGACACAGAAGAGTGAGATCTAGGCACTTTAGTGATAGGACCTCAGAATAATCTACCACGCAGTACAGAAGATCTGGAGTATTGGACCTCGAAGGACTTCAGAAATCACCCACCACAACCTTTCCAAGTTACAGGACTGCTTGAACACATCCAGATATGTACAAATTCTCCTAAGGATGAGATGCGCTTTTACAAGCCACTGATTGAGAAAACAGATCATGGGTACAGATTTTTGTTAACTCGTGAATGCTTTTGTCGTTGTTCTACAAATCATTTGAAATCAACTTTATTTCGGCATAATCGCCACTCAATAAAATGAACCCATTTTAAGTATACAGTGCAGTGAGTTTTGACTAATTTCTCCACCTGGGTGACCCCCGCTGTAATCAGGCCAGTAGTTCAGCACTCCTCATGCCCCTCTGAACTCAGATGCCCCTCACAACACCTGCAAAAACAGGCAGCCAGTTAGTGACCTGACTTCTGTCACTATAGGTCCATTTCGCACATTGCAGACTTTCCAGTAGATGGAATCCTACAGTGTGTGCTTTGTAGTGTACAAAAATCCCACGTGTTGGCAACAGGAACTCTCATTCATCTCTGGTGGGAATGTAAAATGGTGCAATCACTTTGTAAAACAGTTTGGCAGTTTCTTATAAATTTAAATAGACGCTTACCATATGACCCGGCAATTCCACTCCTCGATATTTACCTAAGAGATAAGAAAACATATGTCCACAAAAAGACTTGCAGACTTATGGTTCATAGCAGTTTCATTCATTATCACCCCATGCTGCAAACAACCCGCATGTCCATAAAGAGGTAAATGGATAAGCAAATTGTGGTATATTCATTCAACAGAATACTACACCACAACAAAAGGAAATAAACTACTGATACGTGAATCAGTGGGCAGATCTCAAAAACATTATGCTGAGGTAAAATAGCCTGACACAAAAGAATGCATTCTCTATTATTCCATTAGAAGAAATCTTTTTCTTACTTTTAAATTTTATTTGTCATCACAGCATCTATAAGCAGTGCCTGTAGATGGGAGATGTTTGATCCACATTTGGTATACATTTGAATTCACCCATCACTTCGCATTAACCTCACACACACACATTACTTCTTCAGTCCTCCTGTCGTACAAATAAAGAAATAAAGCCCTGAAGCTGAGGTGACGTGTATAAGGCTGCTTTCCCAATAAAGGAAAGAACTGGAACCCTACCAGTTTCTAGGTAGGTAGTGAATTTTTAAATATGTCTGTCCCCTTGCCAGTCTTTTGGAAGCTGTTGAGTGGACCTCTTAGTCCCCAAAGAGCCATTGGAGCCTCTGCCAAGCAGTGTGCGTCCCTCCCACGTGAGGCAGGCTAGGGAGACATGTATAACACAGCAAACTCAGGTATACAGAATAATTGCATGCTCCCCTTCCATCAAGGACCCTGGTCCTCTCTGGGGAGGCTTAGATGTATCAATGTCCACCCCCAACACACACACACAGACGTGCACATGCACGTGCACACACATACACACACGTACACCTACACATAACACCTCAATCGCCATATGAAACATACCCAAGGATCTTCACACTTTTCTCTCAGAAAAAGCAACTTGGTATTAACCCCAGGCTGCTGTGTGGTAAAGCGGACAGTAAAGTGATGTTCATGTATCTTCTGGAACATAACTTTCATTGAACTTATTATCCCTAGACGTGTAATGTAATACTTCAAAACTCAGCCATGTTTCCACTCTTGGACCTGAAGGTGACCTTCAGCAGTCATCTTGTCAGTCCCGTGGACCAGTCTGGGTTTCTTCAGGAAAACAGAAGCCATTCCATGTATTCCAGATACGAAAAAATTCAAAAGCAGGGTTGAGCCTTGCCATGGGAAGGGCAAGCAGAGAAAAGATGAGGAAGCCTTGGCCAGAGATCTCAGCCTGTCGCCCCAAAGCAGCTGGCGTCCGAGACAGTCTGGAAACCGCTGCGAAGGTCACACATCTCCAGGAAGCTGTCTCCAGCCTTCATAGCCTACTGCACCAAAGTTGGGTGATTCTGAAGAGCTTGCCTGGAAGCTGCTGAGGAGCTCACATCGGGCGTGTTTGAGATCCCAGGAGTCTGCCTGTAACCGCTGAGAGCTTCATTCCTGTGGGGTTGTTGTGAGTGTGAAACTAGGCACATGTATGGAAGACCCTAGCACAGTGTGGTTCCCAGACAAGGGTGGCCTCGTCTCCCTCGGACATCCTCCTCTGTGAACGTCTTTCTGTTAGAGCTGCGAGGGGCAGCTAGGGCAGAAGCACTGAAGGGCACGTTCAGACTCTACCCTGCGATTGCCCCAGCAACTTTGCTTGCTTTGGCCTCCTTGGGAGAGCTAGGACCCGTGTGGCAACTTGGGTGACGTTTACTTAGCTATTTTTTCCTGTCCTCCTCCTCCCATGGCTTGTTTTTTCTTTTCATGTAACAGTGAGTAGTCTGTTTGTAGACAAAGGATTTGTTTCCATTGGATGTCGTTAGGGGACTTTGAAAAGTACTTACCCACTGTTTAAGGGGCCCCATGGTTTGACACAAGCACATCCTTCACCTACGTAGAGAGAAGACACTTGATTTCATTCAAGTTGAGATATCCTTTTAATATACTGTTATTCTCCCAAATTAGTCAAGCAAGTGTGATAGGGTGACTCCATTTTTAAATAAATAACTTTCAAAAATTAAAAGTAGGATAATTTTTACATTTGCAGATTAATGTAAAAATAAGATCCCCCTCCCCAATATTTCCACCATGGTGTAGTACATTTTTATTTGCAGGACATATCCTCTCCTCAAAAAAGATAATGTTCAGATACTTTTATGAGCTGCTTTTCCCCTGTATCAGTCAAGGTTCGGGCAGAAAACAGGTGCTTTACTCAAGTGGAACAATTGAGAAGAGTTTAATGAAGAAGCTATTGACAAAGGTGTAGACAGGGTTCGGAGACATCAGGAGAAGTTACCCCAAAAGCTAACAACATTACCACCCCTAAGCCTGAAGAGGCAAATAAACAGAGAGGTTTCCAGAACCCAGGGGGTTACCAAAACTCTGAAAATACCAACAGAAGTGTTAGTTTTTGGAGAAGAAATGGAGCCACTGCCCACCTGTGGCCAGGCAGACAGGAAGTTGAGGGAATCCATACCCTCTTGCCTTTCAGTCTCTTCCCTTGCTTGCCCGCCTTCTGTCAGTCCTTCCATTGGCCAGACTCAACCAGAAACCAGTTGGCCAGGGTACCCGCTGATGAAGGTCAGCCTCCAGGCACTGAGCGGGGTGGAGGGTGGAGGGTGGAGGATGGTGTGGGCCTGCACTAGGAGCTTGTTTTTTCACATCAAGGAAGTTTTTCTTACAACTTCATTTTTAAGGCTCCTTAATATTCAGTTATATGGAATTAATTTAACCAGTCATCTGATCATCCCCTCAGCAATCTTGACATTATTTCTGATTTCTCGCTGGTCTAAAAATCAGTGCCATGAGCATCTTTATACACGTCTTTGGAGACGTTTCAAATGACTTTCTTAGGATAGAGCCCCTAAAAGTTGATATTGGGTCAAAACGATAGATGTTTTCAAAGCTTCATCTGTATTGCTCTTAAATTTAGAGATAGCAAATATTTGTGCATGGGTAAATTATGAGGGCAGGGTTCTGGCAGGTTGGGATAAAATGGGATAATGAATGAAAGATGTCATTCAAAGGAAATGCCAAAAAGAAGAGGTAGAAGAGAAATCAGGGCTTTCCCTCTGTGAAGGAGTTTGGGGTTGCCCCCTCCCAAAACCCAGTTAAAGGTCTCCCCACTATGTGTAATTATGTTTCTGAGTCTGCGTTTGTAACCACCTTGCAAATCAGCAGGAACTTTCTCTATGCTTCTGGAGTATAATACTGCATAAAGTCCTCCCAATTGCTTATGCCAATGACCCAAATCATTGTAAATTAGACAATCATTTTTCCTGCTGCACATTTTCTGTTTTCTTCTGGTGAACTTAGACCTTCCTTGAGTACCTAGCATTGCAGGGGGTGTAAGTCTGGAAGAAAAAATTACTGTATGGAGTGAAGAGAAAACCATCTATAATTCAGTGTGCACCATGCCTGCCATGGGCCTGTGCTAAGAAGTTAATTTACAGCCAGATAAGGTCATCAGGTGGTAATCACACTGGGAAATCTTCTGGAATTTCACAGAATAATGATCTTTTGGACATTCTTTGAACATAGAGTATTTACTAGTAGCTTCCAAAATGCTTAAGTAAATTAAGATGTCTCAAATACGGCTCATTGCCGTGGGCCCCAAAATGCAACTTTCCCAAGATTCAGCACAGCCAATACTAATTAATAAGTTATGCTAGGCACAGGAGTAGAGTGTTAGGCAAGAAGTCATGGCTCCTACTCTCAGCTTACGTGATAAAAACTGGCCTATCCCCAGCGTTTCTCTTAGAAACCCAGCAAAAGAACAAAGCAAGGAGGAAGCAAAGTTGATCATTTTTCATATGCATTACCTAATTTTCTTTGGGCAACTGATTCCTGGGGAGCCCATACCAGAGACCCAAAAAGTGAGAATCTAATTGAGGAGATGATACTCAAAACAATTGTAATTGGTGGTTACCCTAATTCTGAGGAATTTAGAAAGGATATTGGTCATCTCCATTGTAATTTTTGGATTTGATCTCTGTATCAGCTGTTTCCTCCTGACTAAGGAAAGGAATTATACCAATGATACTTATTTTTCTACAATTTGTATTAAGCTTTACTGCTTATCAATTTAAAAAAAAAAAAGTGTTTGGGGCACCTGGGTGGCTCAGTTGGTTGAACATGCAACTCTTGATTTTGGCTCAGTTCATGATCCCAGGGTCACAGAATTGAGCCCTGTGTTGGGCTCCGCCTTGGGCATGGAGCCTGCTTCCTCTCCTCTCCTTTCCTCTCCTCCCCTCCCCTCCCCTCCCCTCTCTCCCCTCCCCCCCTCCCCCCTCCCCTCCCCTCTCTCCCCTCCCCTCCCCTTCCCCCTCCCCTCCTCTCCCCTTCCTCCCCTCCCCTCCCTTCTCCTCCTCTCCCCTCCCCTCTCCTCCCTTCCCCTCCCCTCCCCTTCCCCCCCACCTCTGCCCCTCTCCCCTGTTCATGCTCCCTCTCTCTCTCTAAAAGGAAAAAAAAGTGTTGGACATATTACTGCAAGGACTGGGAACAGCAATCTTATAAATAATGTTGTGGCACAAAAATACCAGAGTGATAGTCATTTCCTAAAACAATCAGCAATTTGAACCTTTAAAATAATTCCTAATATGCAGAAGGAATTTGGCTCTGTATGTTGCACAATACTATTACATTAATTACGAAAGCCTTTATCCAACTGACCAATTGCTGGAACCATCAAAGGACACTGGGTAAGTTTCCTAACTTTTTGGATTCTTGCTTCCCCCCCATGAAAATGAAAATAGTATCACGTGCCTTGCCTGGTCCTTTCCCAGTCTCTAAAGCAGCCATTTCAGCCTCGTCTGCTCTCACACAGCCTCCCCACTTTGCCCTTAGATTTGACCTCACTTCCTACCTCACTGAAAAATTAAAAGCATTCAGACAGGAATGCTTTTTTTTTTTTTTTTTTTTTTTTTTTTTAATCAGCAAACTAACTGAATCTACATCCATCACTTGGTCTTTCTTTTCAGGGCAACCCTACCACTGTGCGAGGGGTTGCTAATGCTGAATCCTCTTTCTTTTTCAGGATCTCACCCTGTAGTTATCCCCCGCATCTCGACTACATTGTCTGTCCCTCCTTCCTTTGTAACTGTGCCCATCAACATAAAAACTCAATTTAGTATGACTCATTTTTACAAGCTCTCCGTTTACTGCTCTCATATCAGCCACCTTTCTTGAAAAGGTGGCACTTACTCTCTTTACTTCTTTATTATTTTTAAATGTATTTTTGGGGCGCCTGGGTGGCGCAGTCGGTTAAGCGTCCGACTTCAGCCAGGTCACGATCTCGCGGTCCATGAGTTCGAGCCCTGCGTCAGGCTCTGGGCTGATGGCTCGGAGCCTGGAGCCTGTTTCCGATTCTGTGTGTCCCTCTCTCTCTGCCCCTCCCCCGTTCATGCTCTGTCTCTCTCTGTCCCAAAAATAAATAAAACGTTGAAAAAAAAAATAAAAAATAAATGTATTTTTATTTTAGAGAAAGCACGAGCAGGAGAGGGGGGCAGAGAGAGAGAATATTAAGCAGGCTCCACGCTCCTTGTGGAGCCCAGTGCAGGGCTTGATCCCACAACCCTGGCATCACGACCTGAGCTGAAATCAAGAGTCAGATGCTCAATCAACTGAGCCACTCAGGCACCCCTCTCTCCACTTCTTTAAATCCCACTTATTCTCCAGCCATGGCGGTTGGACTTCATCCCACTACTCTGAGAAACCTGCTCTTGTCTGGGCCACTGACAGCCTCCATGTATCGAATCCACAGGACTCTTCCCAGTCCTTGTTCAACACAGTTGGCCACATCTTCCTTCTTGAACAGTCTTCGGACTGTGCAGTAATACCACACTGTCTTGATTCTCCCTCTCTCTCTCTCTCTTTCTGCTCCTACTCTATCTCCAATAAGAAATACCGGATGCTGTAAAGTCCTGGGCCTTCTAATTATCTCTACCTTCATTTTTGCCTAGATGATCTCATCCAGACCTGAGTTTTAAGTGATCCTTTGGCTGCTGACTCCAAATTCAAATTTGTATCTCTCGCCCTGACTTTCCCTAAGTTCCAGGCTCTTATGTCCAGTGTCCTACTTGCCACCTTCTCTTGATCTATAGTAGGTATCTCTAAGTTAACATACACAAAACAGAACAATTTGCCTAGCTATGGAAGTCATCTTTAATACCCTCCCTTTTAGGGGCACCTGGGTCGCTTAGTCGGTTAGGTGTCCGCTCTTGATTTGGGATCAGGTCACGATCTCACAGTTCGTGAGTTCCAGCCCCACATCCATGTCCGTGCACATTGGTGTCAGTGCAGAGCCTGCTTGGGATTCTCTCTCTCCCTCTCTCTCTGTCCCTCCCCTGCTCATGCTCTTTCTCTCTCTCAAAATAAATAAACAAACTTGTAAAAAATAACAATAAAGGCTCCTAAGTATGCATTTGCTTCTCAGCTTCCTTCAGGCCCCTCTTCAGCCCCAGCTCCACCTCTCTGTAGCTTCAGCTCCTCCGTAGCTCAGCCCTGCCCATTCCCACTGTGAGCATCCCCGCACTGCGTGTGGGGCCCCAGTGCCAAGACAGGAGTGGCTGGGTTGATGCGCCATGAATGCCAGCCCCCTGGGAGCAGCCTCTAGGACACAGCGGGCGCCTGGGTCACAACGCCCACAGGGAGAGCAGGCTTCTCGTGCTGCTGCTCTTCTGCTGTAGTGGACTGCAGCCGTGGGCTGCTGTGATTTGTCCTCTACTTGCCATGCTGAAAGTGGCCAGTCCCCAACACACAGAATCGTCCTCAGTTCTGGAAATTTCCAAGTGTCTTCTCAACTGAGAAACAGAAAAAGTCTTCCGTGAGGGTGGCTGTCTGGATCAGGATACTAATCCCATCAGTAATACCTGAATAAGTCATCTTCTAAACGTGTAAGTGATTGCTCACAGAACAGGGCGAACACTGGTGGGCCCCACAAGGACTTGACGGCAGAAATCCTGCTGGACTCCTAAACAAGTCTACATCAATTTCATCAGTTCAGGAAAGGTACCACCACTACTGTGTTTATTGGTAAGGGTAGGCTTCCTGTTGGAACAGCCTATTTCCAAACCTCAGTGGCTTAACACCATAAAGGTTTATTTATTTTGTGTGTCACAGTCCAATCAGCTCAGTGGGAGTGGTGAAGGGAGTGTCTCTGTTCCCCATGGTCCTCTAGGGACCCATGCTCCTGCCTCCTAATGGACTCCTCTTAACTTGGAGTCTATAAGTGCCCAGAAGGGTGGGCAGAATTCAGGGGGTCTGGGAACTTGGAGTGGGGGGAAAAGTGTATCTTTATCATCATTGACCTCTTAACTATAATTCAGCATTTCCTGCAGTTATGACTGATGGTATCCAACCACAGTATTAATGCCGCCTGTGACTTTACTACCAATAGAAATCATAGATGTTTTCATATCACATGATAATTTTAGGAGACATCATGAAATATCATTTAAGCTTAACACCACTTTGAAATTATGGTAGCTATTAGACTCACCTCAAGATCCTGTTATTTAATATGGTACGTAAAGAGCACATACAGTTCCATATCACAAAATACTTTTCATATTTTGGGAACTGTATTTCACTCTGCTGGCTCTTCTTTGTAATTATACGTTTTAAGTGTTAAAAAATGCTGCTTTGAGAAGGGGCCCATAGGTTTAATGAGGTTGCCAAAAGGGTTCATAGCAAAGAGAAATTTAAGGACCCCTGATCGAGTGGTTCTGCTGTCCCCCAGGCATCAAGTGTCCTCTGCATCTGGTCAGCAGCCTGTGCTCGGATGGCACTGGAGGAATATGCAGCACTTCTGCCAGTATCCCATTGGTCCTGATTCAGTCACATGACTCCACCTGACTGCAAGGGAGGCTGGGAAATGAGGTCTAGCTGTGTGCCCAGGAGGAAGAGGAAACGGGGCTTGATGAGCACACAGAAGTGACTGTCACCATGGCCATGGGAATAATCAGCAAAGCGGCAGCATCCCAATGACCAGGGCCCTCTCAGGAGAAAACTAATTTCCTGTCAAATTCATTTCAGGAAGCATAATCATAATACCATAACAACTGTCATTGGTTGAATGATTATTCCTGTTGATGTTGTGCTAAATGATTCACTTTCATGACCTCATTTAATCCCATAATAACTCTATGAGACAGTTACTATTATTGTTCCTACTTGATAAAATAAGGAAACTAAGGGCTTGAGAAAGTAAATCCCAAATCAGTGCTCTCAATCACTGTGCTGGACTATTTTGGGAAAATGCTGAGACCCTTGTACAAGAAGGTGGCATTGTGCCCTAGTGGACACTGGAGCTGAACTCGCTGGATTCCCAGCTTTGCTAGGAGCTGATTTATTGACTGGACACAATTTACTGAAGCTCTCTGTGAATTTATAAAATGCTGGTTATAAGGCTATCCATCTCTTAGTATTAAATGAGATACTCTTTTTAACAGCACTTGGCACATGGTAAGTGCTCAATTAATGTTAGATACAGTCATTAACACCACTGTGACCACCTTAATGAAACCGAACTAAATATTCAGGGGAGCTTGGTATCTGTCAAGGATGCAGGAAAATGTCTGAAGTCACCAAGATCCTCACCAGCTTTGGGGGCATGGTGGTTCCTAGAATGGTGCGCCGAGTTAGAATAAAGGTGATGGGAAGTTGTTACTTTTCTAATGAAGGGGGGTGGGGAATGTGTTGAGATGAAAGAAAGAAAATATTGATGGGTTACTTATCATTTTAATGTAACTCTGTCCTGTTTATAGAATTCTATGAAGGTGATGTTCAAATGCCTCTGGAAAAACTGTGGGAAAGTGCTGAGCACCGCGGCAGGTATCCAGAAACACATAAGGACCATTCATCTTGGGTAAGGCAACCCTCCCTTCAGAGCCTGATGTAGTCTCCAGGAGTTCAGTCTAAGGCCCCCTGCACTCAGAAATTATATACCACACTCTTCCTTAAAAGTTCTGAACACAGGAATAGAGACTGGGCTTGGTTGGTCTTCCTAATCACTGTGGAGAGGGCCACTTAGATAATATAGGCCTGTGTGGCACAGTGGAAAGAAAATGCTTGAAACTTGCAAAGCCTCCCTAATTTACTTACTAAGTGATTTTAGGCAAGTCACTTCTCAGAGCCTCAGTTCCCTCTGAAAATGAGGCTAATAGTAATATCAGCCCAGCAAGGTCATGGGTAAGGGTCAAAAAATAAAATGTACCTGAGAGTGACTTATAAAATATAAAACACTAGGGTAGGGTAGGTTCATTGGACCCGCTGAAACTGTCAAATTAAATGTGCATTTTTCTCCAATGGAGAGTATTGGTGACTTTGAGCCTGAGAAGTACATATGTGTGTGTGTGTGTGTGTGTGTGTGTATAATACACACACACACACACACACACTAAAAGAGGTTAAGAACCACTGTGTCAATCAGTGCTGTGGTTTCTGTTCTCATGATGCCTGATGACTTGGTTCCATCATTTTCTGTTGCTCAAATAAGCCTTTTATTTGTACAATCTATGCTTTTCCTTGTGTTACGTAAAAACCTTTCTAAGGAAGGAGAACACAAAGCTTCCAGCAGCAGAGATTAGGGGTCACACCAGAGGGACAGTGGACCTTCAGCAGTCTTGTCATTTATTCTCTGGGTCTCCTGCCCAAGGACCTCAGACCTGAAAGGGACCTCGGGAGGCCGTAAGTCATAGTCAGTGTGCACAACACAAATCGAAACACATGACCAACTCCCCAAGTGCTTGGACAAAGAAGTCCTTTCAACAAGATGAATGTTGAGAAATAAACACTATAGTCACTTTGCCCAACAAGGGATAAATTTAGGAAATGCAGCATCCATAAAAAAAAAAGTGGTATAAAAAGAAAACAAAGTGGGTTCTTAGGTGATTGCGCTGATCTGTGCAGGCGAGTTCCTTCAGTGACTGTGGAGAGGAGCAGGGACCCACCACACTCACGGGTAGCGAGCGCTGATGTTTGGGGACACCGCCAAGCCCTTCCAGGGCACAGCGCACAGATCACCAAGTGCCGTGTGTGTGGCGCAGCGAGGCCGGGCTTCTGCTCCCCTCACCAGAGGGTCCAGCTTCACCCTCCAAGAAATACCACACTGAAACGCTGCAGGGCAGAACGCCCTCATTCCTGTTGCTGAAGTCTCCAAGGAAGGAAATTCTGCAGTGTCTCCCCTCAAACCTCACTGTCAGGACAACTCATAATGTAAATAGCTCAGAGTTATTTAAAGGTTTAGAAAAAAACTTCCCAAAGCTATAATCAGGAGCTAGGGTATTTGTTTTAAAGTCCATCTGCCCAGAAAATTGAATCCAATTCAATTCATGTACCTCACAGAAGCACATGCCATATAGACGTATTTATAGACTGTGAGTGGCATCTCACGATTTTTCTTTGGGTCCCCAGGCTGCTCTCATGGTGGGTAAAATTAAAAATGCAGCCACTGTATTTGCTTCCCTAGGATTCCCTTTTTACTCCGTGCTCTTAAAATTGCCTTGATGAATTAGAATTCACCACCCCGCCAGCCGCTGCACAGGAATGGGCCTGGGTTGCCAGGACGCTAGGGCCAGTCTGTGTCTGTGAAGCCTGAGTCTAAGCTCTCTCCTGGCCTGGGAGAGGGACATCACCTTTGCCGTAATCCAGGAGCTCAATTATGTGATGCCGGATGATGGAATCGTTTTAACGCAGGTTGGATGGCAGGGAGGGAGGGGAGCATCCCACAGCACCCCCAAAACATATATGCCATCCCATATTTCTGGGGTGCACACCAAGAGTAGAAGAAGTACAGTGTTTTTCTCTGAAACCTCACTCCACTCTTGCACACCAGGGGCTGATCCTGATTTATCCCCGCGTGGGACACACAATTTCCCCCAGGCCCGTGTGTCTATTAGTAGCACTCGGCAGCCAGTAGCAACTTGGCCTGCCCTTTACTGGAAAGGAAGCGGGGACAGGAATAGAACAGGCACACATTCTTGGGCCCACTCTCTGGGGTCTTTAATGGTATGCTTGTCAGAAAGCCAAGGCCTGCCAGACCTGGTGCAGCCCAGAGGCACCTCCCCAGACGACTCAGCCCGAGAGCTCAGGGGAGATGGGGCAAGGCCGAGAGAAGCCGCTGATCTGACCGAGCGGAGAGGCCAAGGTGAAGGGCAGATTTTTATTCTAGGTTCTGTAGAGGGCTTGCAAGTGGGGGGAAAAGTTGATTCCAAGTCAGTGATCTACTACTGGTGGATATGTTCAGGAAATTTGGGGATACCTCGTGGAAGGGAGGTAGACAGAGGCCGTCCTATAAAACTAGGTTGCTGGGTGTATACCGCTTCCCTAGAAGTTGACAAATCGGATAAATCTTTTCCAAGGTTATGGAAAGTTATTTTATTTTACTCAAAACTTTCTGTGGATGAGTACAATTTCTGGTGTCTCAGGGAGAACTTTGAAAGCACCAAGAAGATACTTTTCTGGTCGATAGTAAAAATTGAAGCCTTCTAACGTCAGCTTTATTTTAATTTAATAAGCTTAGTACTTAGACTTCTGCGCCCTGTATATTTATTTGCCTAATCCTCACAATAAGCAGGCACTATGACTATCCCCATTTTATCAGTAAAGAGCCTGAAGCACTGGGCCATGGAGTCTGCCAGAATCCCACACACAGCTAGAGGGTTTCAGGATTTGAACCCAGGAGATCTGACTCCAGGATTCATGCTCATAATCGCTGTGCTACAGTATCAGCTTCATCCATTCAACATTTAATAGGCACCTACTCTATGCCAGATACATCAATATGCATGGGGAATGAAATCACAGTGTTAGGGAAGTGATCGAGGGTTTAAAAAAATTACAGAAATGTGCCAAATCATTCAATAAAGTGAATTAAACAGAATGGATACACTTCAACAGAAGCATAGAGGATCTAGCAGTTAGGAGTTAAGTCCTGATTCCTAACCTTCAAAATACAAACCAAATTTGACTCCTGGTCACTTCCATCACCACCTGGTCGCCAGATATTGCAAAGCTCATCTGGATTATTAGTGACAACAGCCTCCTCTCTGGCCTCCTGCTCTTGCCCTCTGTCCACTGTTCTCCATACATTAACCTGAGTGATCCTTTTTTTTTTAATGTTTATTATTTTTGAGGTGGGGGGGAGCGAGCGAGAGAGGGGCAGAGAGAAAGGGGGAGGGGCAGAGAGAGAGAGACAGAATCCAAAGCAGGCTTTCTAGTGGAGAGCCTTATGTGGACCTCAGTCAGTGGCCTCAAACTCACCAATGGCCTTATACTCAAACTCACCAACCGTGAGATCATGACCTAAAGTGACACTGGATGCTTAAGGGACTGAGCCACCCAGGCGCCCCAGCTAGAGTGATCTTTTTAAAAAGTGACTTAGGTTCCTCACAACCTCCCCTCTGCCCCCCCACCCTGGCTTCTATCACAGGAGAATAAAATGCAAAGCCATTCCATGGGCTGCAAAACCCTGTGCGTTCTTGCCCCTGCCTTTGTTCACTGTCCCCGGTGCCCGGAGCACCAGCCGCTGGCCTCTCTGCCCTCTGTGGAGAACACTGAACCTGCCCACCCCAGGGCCGTGTGGCTGGTCTTCACTGTGTGATCTTCCCATGCATTCTGACGAGGGTTTCTCCCTGGTGTCACTCAGGCCCCTGCTCAAATGTCACTCTTCCAGGAGACTTCCTTCAAACACTCTCTTTAAAAGAATGCCTTCCCCTCATCAGTTACTCTACTAAAGGACGCTAAATCTGCTTAATTTTTCTTTCTGGGATCTGTCACTACCTGACATATTCAAAGTGCATTTCTCTCCGGGTTTCTTGTCTGCCTCTCCCACTAGAATGTAAGTTCCATCAAATCATAGCCTGTGCTTTGTTCATCTTGCTTTCAGAAGACCCTAGAAAAGTGCCTGGACATAATAGATTCTCAATAAATTGCTGAATACTTGATTGATTGAAGGAATTGTTTTAAGAGGTCAAGACGGCCTCCCTGCAAGTGGACAGTTGAGTGTTACAGGGTAAGTCAGAGTTTGCCAGGCAGACAAGACAGAGGAAAAGCATTCCAGACAGGGGGAACAGCATGTGCAAGATTTCGAGGCAAGAAAGCCAGAGGGGTTTGTGTAATCTTGTCACTTTCTTCACTCTAGACGTGTTGGGGACTCCGACTACAGTGATGGAGAAGAGGACTTCTACTACACTGAGATCAAGCTCAACACAGACTCTGTGGCAGATGGACTGAGCAGCCTGGCCCCGGTCTCACCTTCTCAGTCCCTGGCTTCACCGCCTACTTTCCCCATCCCAGATTCAAGCCGAACAGAAGCTCCTTGTGCCAAAACTGAGACGAAATTGATGACGCCCTTGAGCCGCTCAGCTCCCACCACCCTCTACCTCGTGCACACCGACCATGCTTACCAGGTAACTTGCAAAGGACCGTGAAGGTAATCACCTTGACTCCTGACCAAAAGGAGTAGTGTTCTGACCTGTGAGGAAAGGGTAACCCAGGGGAAAAACAGCACCACACACGGAGCCCCGTAGCTGAGTTTGTTATTTCTTCTCCTTTTAAAGCCCAGATCTCACACAAATGGGACCCTAGGGGCTCTTTGGTTCCCCAGTGCTGACTGAAGATCCAGCCCCTTAGAGGTGTTCATAGGATTAAAATCCTTAATATTGTAAAGCTCTCAGAAGGGTGCCTGGCACATGATCTGTTAAACAAAAATAAATAAGTGAAAAGGTGAGCATGGAAAAGCTCAGAATGGCCCTGCACCCCAGATCTGGGACTTCATGCCCTGCCTTCTGAATTGGTAACTAACTCTCATGGATCAGAACGGTGATTATCAGTGTTCTCCACATCAGCAGTGTCAGCATCACCGGGGAACTTGTTAAAAATCTAAATTCTTGGGATGGTCCCAGACCTACTGGACAGAAGCTAGGGGTGGGGCCCCCCCATCTGTATTGGAACAGACCCTCCGGCATCTGCTTCACTCTAAAGTCTGATAAGATCGTAGAGACAAACCCTGCAAACACAGGACGTGGCTCCTTTTCCCCACACAGTTACTAACTCTTTTAAACATTGGTTTGTTTTGAGGAGCCTGGGTGGCTCCTAAGCGTCGGACTTCAGCTCAGGTCACCATCTCACGGTTCATGGGTTCAAGCCCTGGTGTCAGGCTCTGTGCTGACAGCTCAGAGCCTGGGGCCTGCTTCAGATCCTGTGTCTCCCCCTCTCTCTCTGCCCCTCCCCTGCTCATGCTCTCTCTCAGTCTCTCAAAAATAAACAAATGTTAAATAAAATTAAAAAATAAACATTGATTTGTTTTAATGATATTTCATAATATTCAGATTTTAAGACAACATTATTTCCATAATTCTCAAACTGCCTTATGCAGGATCTTTAAAAAATCTCCTGTCTGTACTTTAATTGTGTTCTCCTACCTTTGTTTTATAAACACTTTCCATATAACTGAATAGTATTCGACTAAATCGAGGCACCAAATTTGTTTTAATCGTTCTCTTATTGTTAGGTATCTACTTTTTAGCCTCTCCAGTTTTTCTACGATCATTACTAACTGTACTGTGAAACCTCTGTGCCAGTACCTTTTTCTTCCCTTCTGAATTCCCAGAAGACTAATTACTGAGTCAGAGGATACAACACGAACAGCTTATGGATCTTGCTATGTATTGCCAAAATATTTTCCAGTGGTGCCAGTTACAAAACCACTGTCACTAACACCTATATTTATAATTATTAAAACTAAACCTGCGGGGGAGGCTTTCAGATATGTATTTAGTAGACTTACACTCAAGAGCAATGGAATACAGCTAATTATTAAAGTAGTAGATGCAATGAATCTCATTGCTGACTCTTGGTCAAAAAGAATAATTTTTCTTGTTTGTCAGTGTTACATTTAGAAACACTGGCTCAAAATCATGGGCTTGAACCAACTGAAACTATTTTGCTCATCTGTATGACAGGTAGAACATGCAGTAGGTGATCTGAAAGGTCCTTCCCAAACCATTTATTCATAATATTGGGATTTTTCTGTTCGTAGACATTATAAATGTCCAGCATAGAAAATATTATCTTTTTTAATGTTTATTTTTGACAGAGAAAGAGAGAGAGAGAGAGACAGAGCATGAGTGGGGGAGGGGCAGAGAGAGAGGGAGACACAGAATCTGAAACAGGCTCCAGGCTCTGAGCTGTCAGCATAGAGCCCAACGCAGGGCTCGAACCCACGAACAGCGAGATCATGACCTGAGCCGAAGTCAGACGTTCAACCGACTGAGCCACCCAGGCGCCCCTAGCATAGAAAATATTAAAAGCACAAGCAAATAAATAAAATTCATCCCCTAATCCCAACAACAAGAAAGCCCCTTGGGTAATACTTTTTGTATGTCCTTCAATGTGTTCTGTGTGTGTGTGTGTGTGTGTGTGTGTGTATACACACGCTCATTTTTTTTAAAAAGAATTTATTGGGATGCCTGGTGGCTCAGTTGGTTAAGCGTCTGACTTTGGCTCAGGTCACGATCTCGCGGTTTGTGGGTTCAAGCCCTGCACTGGGCTCCATGCTGACAGCTCAGAGTCTGGAGCCTCCTTTGGATTTTGTGTCTTCCTCTCTCTCTGCCCCTCCCCCACTCACACTCTCTCTCTCCTTCAAAAATAAACAGTAAAAAAATTTTTTAATGTGAAAAAAAATTTATTATAGTACCGTTTCTCTTGTGCTTTGTTTTTGCCATTTAATATAGAATGAACATTTTCCCATGCCAATGGGTATTCTTCAACAACATCAGGCTCTGTGGGTATATTACCCACTTCCCTATTATTGGACATTTATGTTTCCAGTTTTTTGCATAATACATAGTTTGGCAGTGACCATCCTCATAAAAATTAAAAAATTACCCTCCTGAAATGTTGTACCAATTTACAAACCCAGCATCACTGTATAAAACTATTTCCCAATTTGATAGCGAGGCATTGTGTTTTTCACACAAATAGTTATATGTTCTAAAATAAGTATATGTATGTATAAAATCTGTTTTCAGAAATAATCAAAAACCTTCTCCTTTTATTCCTTAGACTGCCAAGACACATAAAAAGTTGATTTCTAGCTATTCTCTTTGACTATGTTTAATCTCCTCCTGTTGGATATTTAGTCTAAGTTATTAATACAGCTGAAATCATGTTTGAGGCCCTACCTAGGCAATGATGGCTTAAGACTCTGAGGAAAAATGTTCTTTCATAACAGTGTTCTGTTTTCTGTGTAACAGGCCACACCCCCTGTGACCATTCCAGGGTCGGCCAAGTTCACCCCCAACGGCAGCAGCTTCAGCATTTCTTGGCAGTCTCCTCCAGTTACCTTCACAGGCATTCCAGTAAGTAGAAAAATAAAAAGCCAGAAATCTGGTCAAAGCTGAACATAAATTTGGAGAACAAATTGTCAAAACACTCAAGGAAAAGGCAAAACTCACAATGCCAGAAGTACTCTATTTCTTTTTTTTTTTTAATTTTTTTATTTTCCATAATTTACGTATTTTTTATAATTTACATCCAAGTTACTTGGCACATGGTGTAGCAATGATTTCAGGAGTAGATTCCTTAAGCCCCTTACCCATTTAGCCCATCGCCCCTCCCACAACCCCTCCAGCAGCCCTGTTTGTTCTGTATATTTAAGAGTCTCTTATGTTTTATCCCCCTCCCTGTTTTTATATTATTTTTGTTTCCCTTCTCTTATGGTCATCTGTTCTGTGTCTTAAAGTCCTCATATGAGTGAAGTGATATGATATTTGTCTTTCTCTGTCTGAATAATTTCGCTTAGCATAATACCCTCCAGTTCCATCCACGTAGTTGCAAATGGCAAGATTTCTTTCTTTTAGATTGCCGAGTATATATCCACTGTGTGTGTATATATATATATATATATATATATATATATATATATACATATATACACATACCACATCTTCTTTATCCAGTCATCCATCAATGGACATTTGGGCTCTCTCCATACTTTAGCTATTGTTGATAGTGCTGCTATAAACACGGGGGTGCATGTGTCCCTTTGAAACAGCACACCTGTATCCCGTGGATAAATGCCTAGTAGTGCAATTGCTGGGTCGTAGGGTAGTTCTATGTTTAGTTTTTTTAAGGAATCTCCATACAGTTTTCCAGAGTAGCTGCACCAGTTTGCATTCCCAAGAAGTACTCAATTTCTTACCTGGTATCTGTAAACTCTTCAGCAATGTGTTTCATAGCCCAGACCAGCCCAGCTTCTCTGTGAAAAAGGTGTGATGACTGGCATTTTGGAAAACTAGGAGAGACCTGCAGCTATTGATAAACAACTTGTTAGAAATATATCAAGATTTTTTGTTGGTGACATAGTTGTATGTTTCCAAAGGCTCTGTAGAATCAATAGCTGAACTCAGATGCTGAACATAATAAAAGAAAAAGACCCTGTAATGAATAATATTTACCATTATGAGTAACTTTATAAAACTTATGACTTTGAAATTATTATTTGTGGGTATGCCAATTTGGAAGTCCAAAAATAACATAAATTGAAATAATGTTTTTTCCTCCAAAGCTTGAATAATCCATGCTGATGGATACTCTGAAAATAAATGAGTGCTGAACTATGCAATCAGGTTTTAGTAGTATATAAGAATTGATTTGACATATTAAGTGACTGCTGTCTGATAAATCACCATGAATTAAGTTGATTCCTAACCATTCCTTTAAAAATATATTGGGTCTTTTATAGCTTATCACAGAATATCCACAGGCCTACACACTGTTGATGCCCACAGTGGTTTAGAACTCCTGATAAGGTTCACAAAGTGGCTTATGATAACAGATATTAACCTTATTCTCGCCTCTCCGCCCTCTCCCCAAGGACCTCACAAAAGCTTCTTATTGTCAACCACTGGCAGCTCCCAGAGGTTTCCAGAAAATACTAAGGCCTCCTACAGGGCTGATAAAAATGAAAGCGGCTCAGTCAGTTATGCTGTGCTCTGTCGATGAATATTTATTAAATTCCCAAGGAGAATAGCCAACAATAAAAAGCATCCTGCTGGCAGCAATTTGGGAATTTGTGGATTCCAGAAAATACTCCTGGAATTTGATTTTTAAATAATAATTGAGGGTCTGGAGTAATTATGAAAGTCGCCTGCCTCATCCAATAGTAGTATCAGTTTTACTCCTGGCAAGAACAGTGATCTACTGAAGAGGGTGTCAGAGGTCAGCAATCAGTCCTTTGGGGGACTTTTTTTTTTTCTTAGTAGACATAAAAAGACCCAGAGTGGTTCTCAATATCACATTTGAGACAACCCTTCTAACCTAGAAAGGCAGCTATAATTACAGAATTATAGAAACTAACTGTTCTGAATCCTGTTAATTCCTATCTTTGATTTGAGAAGAATTTTCAAGAGTATACACCATATTGCTTACCTGGTGTATAAACAAGTGTAACATGTGGGTGGAACAGTCCAGTTCAGGCTTCTTTTCAGGTTACCTCTGTGACCAACCAAAATGCAATTTTTTTGCCTTTGCTCTGTTAATTAAATCATCTCCTTCTGAAATACAGAGAAATCACTCTGAGTGGTTTTGTACTAGCTACATGTCCTCCAGAGTTCCTAAATGTCTTACATAGTAAGATACCAGGCAGACACCTTCTATTGTTTATTTTCCAGCAGTGAAATCTTCCCTGCTGTGAACACAGTGTCTATCTCCACCTTCATCTCAATGCCCTAGATTTTCCAAAGTCCCTAATTTCGTTGGTTACCAGGGACATTTTAGACAAGAACTTTGACGTAAAGTATATAGAGTGGCTAGGTTAACTAGGTATCCCACTCAAATCCTAATTTAGCTTCTGATTTATTCTTTCACCAGAGAATTCTCAATCTATCTGGTTGTGTAATGTTTCAGCCAACCCTTTAGACTGTCTTAGCAGCCATTCCTATTTAAAAATAAAGATATGGTGAGGGGATGCTATTGTCCAAGGCTTTGTTTTACCCTAGGAAGAAGGCTCACTATTCAAAACGTTCTTTATGTTGCTAAATTACCTATCAATCCTTTAAAAAAAAAAAAAAGTGGGTACGGGGCACCTGGGTGGCTCTGTCAGTTGAGCCTCTGACTCTTGATTTCAACTTGGGTCATGATCTCACAGTTCGTGGATTTGAGCCCCACATCAGGCTCTGCACTTAGTGCAGAGCCTGCTTGGGATTCTGTCTCCCTCTCTGTCTCTCTCTGTCCTTCCACTTCTCTCTCTCTCTCTCTCTCTCTCAAAACTAAATATTTTTTTTTAATTTTTTTTTCAACGTTTATTTATCTTGGGGACAGAGAGAGAGCATGAACGGGGGAGGGGCAGAGAGAGAGGGACACACAGAATCGGAAACAGGCTCCAGGCTCGGAGCCATCAGCCCAGAGCCTGATGCGGGGCTCGAACTCACAGACCGCGAGATCGTGACCTGGCTGAAGTCGGAAGCTTAACCGACTGCGCCACCCAGGCGCCCCAAAACTAAATATTTTTTTAACACAAAAAAAATCTTTAAAAAAATGAAAAAGTGGGTGCATACTGTGTGTCTCCTTTGACTGAAGGCTGGATCTTACAACTCCACGCCACACAGACACAAGACTGGCACACGTCCACTGACTAGGTGCCAACAACTGTCCAGGAAAGTTAGTCCATCCCTAGAAGATGGGGAGCCAGGGTGAATTTAAGAGCATATGAATTCCTACCTTCTAAATTAATGTAGTAAGGGTTTCAGACAGAAGCTCTAAACATTTTCAATTATAATGAATTAGTGTTAGTGATGGCCTCAACCATATCCAAACTGAAGAACAAAGCAGTTTCCATTTTATAAAATGCTCTTTAAAGAACACATTTCTCTTTGTACCCCAAAACAAATGCCCTGAGGTTGTCAACTCCATTTAAGGTTTGGTTTTTTTCCCTGCCGTATCTTGGAGACCTGGTATTGGGGGGAGGGGGGATGTTTTTATATGCTTCCTAGAGAATGGAAATAATCTCCTTCTGAGAAATCCCAAGGTTTGCAGGATTTTATTTATTCATTTGCCTACACTAGATTTCCTGAACATTGGGCTTTAATAAGTTCCCTGGGTAAGACCTCTTCCCTGAGGTGTGTTGTGGAGAAGGCTGTTCTGCGTATTTACAAATGTAACTGGAGGTTCACTCTTTTCTAGCCGAAGGCTGCAAATGTACAGGTAGGCAGAAGACCCTCATTAATTACAGCATTCTTTGAGCTGTTTTTCCCGAATGACCCCGTCTTTTCTTCTAATTATCTACATTCTTTTCTCTGTCTTTTCATGACAAAAAGCTGAGAGTTTTTGGGCCCTGTATGAGTCTGCCCATAATGCCATAACACAATATCACAGACTGGATTGCTTTAAACAACCAAAATGTATTTTTTCACAGTTCTGGAGGCTAGGAGTCCTGGATCAAGGTGCTGGCTAATTCAGCGCCTGGTGAGAGCTCTCTTCGTGGCTTGTAGAGGGCCACCTTCTCACTGTGTCCTTACATGGCCTTTTCTGTTGGTGGGGGCAGGGGGTGGGGTAGAAAGAGAGCCCTTTGGTATCTCTTCTAATAAAGACACCAGTCCTACTGGATCAGGGTCCCACCCTTTTGACCTCACTTATCTTTAATTACTTCCTTAAAGGCCCCGTATCCAAATATAAGCACACTAAGGATTAGAGTTTCAAAATATGAATTTGGGGGGGGGGCGGGGGGGGGGACAACACAAACATGCAGTCTACAACAAGCCCAGGCAAGCAAGAGCTAACAAACCTGCTATCTAAAGGCCATTCCTGGAGGCTTCAGGCTGAAAGGAGGGTCTCCTAACCTAAAATAGCAATGCTTAATTGTTAGATATTTACCTGTATTTTTTTTAACACCTTGATGGAGGATTCAGAATAGTATAAGAGGTTACAACCAAGACAAGGATGTGGTTTTCTTCCATTTGAGAGATAGAAAACCACAAAGAAACGAAACTTCCCCAACATGTTTACAGATGGACACAACATTCTTATTATTGCTCTGGTTTGAGGCTCAGATGCAAATCCTGACTCTGGCATTTACAAACTGTGACCTCCAGCTGGTCACATGACCTCTCTTAATCAATGTCCTCAACTGTAATCTACCTCATAGAGTTGTATCGTTGAGCACAGCACCTGGCACTGGCTGACACTGTGGAGCACTTACGATCATTGCTGCCTGGGACGTGTCTCATTGCTGTAAAACAGAGGTCAGAAGTGGATTCTCTCTATTTGGGATTGACTGATATAACACACATATACTGAACCTGTGAGAGAGATTAGCCATGATTTTTGCAGACTCAAGTTCTTTCAACTGAAATCATATCGAAATCAGCAGAAAGATTAAGGCATATACAGTCCTCCATGCTTCCCAGGCTATGTGGGAAACTGCATTACTGTGTGAGATGTGCCATTCACAGCAAGGTAGTCTTGCCGGGAGCCTTCAGCCCGTGTGAAGCACGGAAGGACCAAACACCCCCACCCCGATGAGCCCCACGATGCGCTGCCCCACGACCTCCGCCGAAGCCCACGTAAGGAGCTGAGTCCTTAAGGACCAAAGAAAAACTGTTCTCTAGAAAAAAAATAATAAAATGGACTCTATAGAACATGCCCCCACATAGAACTTAGAAATGATTAAGATATAAAACCGATAAGAATTGACAAGTGGAGACCACTGGGAGAGAGGGCCACAGTAATGCTGCGTAGGGCTTTATCTCAGCGCACACCACGCTTCCATCAGCGGCGTGGCAGGATGGAAGAACGGAAAGAGCAGGGCCTGTACTAGTTCCTTCAGAACAGCTCCAGCGTCAGCCGGTAGGAGACAGCCTGTGTTCAGGTGCCGCCCTGGCACTTACCGTGTGGTGGCTTACTTCACTTCACTTCTCCGCTTCCTTATTGAGAAGGTGGAAATGATAGCAGTGCTGCTTACCCTGGGGTCGCTGTGGAGATGAAACCAGATAGCACTCACAGGCACTTGGTTTAAGGGCGCTTGGCAAGTTACCACTACTGCTACTTCCTCTGGGATGCTGTGCAGGCCACCTCCCTGCTCGAAGTCTAAATTATCTTATCTACAAAATGCAGGTAACAGCGCTCCCTTGCAGGGGTTTTGTGAGGATTAAAAGAAATCATAAATCACCTAGTAGCCTGCCTTTCACATTGGCCAGAGCTAAATACACGTTAGTTCCCTGCACCGGCCACCACCTCTCTGCCCCACCCGCAGCCCCCACTAAAACGAAAAGCTGAACCGTGACTGTCTTGCTATTAGAATTGTCGAGAAAAACCCACAAGTGAGGTCATATTGATCCTCACGCAGAACGGATCTACACGCCAGCGTGTGATGTGGGTCCTGGTTTCTCCTGTGTCGTGCCCCGGAAAACCCAGGTCTGTCGCTGCTGGACAGGACAATAACACGCATGCCCAGAACTCCCGAGTTAAGAAAGCCATCGGCAGGAATGAAGACTGTAGAGAGGGGTTATTCCTGCAGTCGGTCCGTATTCCTCAAACGGTGTTCCTGGAATTTTCAAACACCTGGACCTCACTCCCTTCTCAAACCAACCACACCACCAATTTTCTCATGTCTGTAAGTGGCCCACCGTCCCTGCAGCTGCCCAGGCCAGCACCTAGGACTCCCCCTTGATCCCTCTCGATGCATCCCTGATTCTTCTAAAGATTTGTCCTCATTTTTTCCCATCCTTCACCGAGTCCTAGATCCTGCCTGATCCTGCCATAAATCCAGCCACTTCTCACCACCACTGCCACCCCCTTGTCTAAATCGCCAGTACATTCTTTCCCTCCAAATAGTGCAAAAGCCTCTAAACTAGACTGCAGGGCTTCTCTCCATACTGTCTCCAGTTCACTCTCAAAGGAGCCAAAGCATTAATCAGACATCTCTCTTTCTTAAAATTCTCCAATGGCTTCTCTGGCCCTTAGAATGATGTTCAACTCAGGGATGCCTGGCTCAGTCGGAGAGAGACTCTCCCTCCCTCCCTCTCTCTGTCCCTCCCCCACTCATGCATGCGCTCCCTCTCTCTTTCTCTCTCTCAAAAATAAATGAACATAAAAAAGAAAAAGAATGACATTCACCTAAAATTCGTCCATCCCAGCCAGGAGGCTTGCCCTGAATCCACCGCCTCCTGCCCTCCCACCCCCAACTTCCACACCGTGTGTCTTCTGGCCCCCTTGGCACTCTGCATCTGCAGGCCTGTGCCATTGTGCTCCCTTTCTCCAGAGTGCCCAGGAGATAAAACGCAACCCCTCAGGGGCCTTCTCTCACCACCTTCAATAAATAAATGTCCTCTCCCTTGATGATGCTTTGTCTCTTGGCCTATTTTATTTTCTTTAGGCACTCATCACTAAAGTGATCTTATGTGTTTGTATTTCTTGTCTGTCTCCCCACTAGAATGTATGCTTTATAGGGGCAGAGACTCGGTATTGTTCACAGCTAGGTACCCACAATCTAGAACGGTGCCTGGTGCATAGTAAGTACTTCATAAATACCTGTTGAATGAAGAGCACCCTATCATCTCATATCACCCAACACAAAAGGGGTGTGGCAGTTCTGCACAATTTAGAACCTTCCACATTATCCCCAGCTGATGTTATGTCAACTAAACCTCTCCTAGTTCTCTTGCTAATAAGGCAGTATTCTTCAGATTCTATGAATTCTACAATTTTTAAATTGTTTTAATTGTCTTGACCATTTAACAATGCATATGAGCACATTCTAGATCACTATGGTGGCTGTGAACTCTGAAGCCTTCACTCCCTCTGGTCTGCTGCTATCCACACTGGTCAGGGATGGGATGTGGAGTAGGTGGGGGGAGGGTAGATTCAGCTCCTGGAAAGGCCTACATAGCTGTCTAAATCAAATGCATATACTGAACTCCAAAGCGTTTGTTTTAAAAAAAAAAAAAAATGTGTGTTAACTCACTTCTTCTGGCCCTCACTCCTACCCAGCCTTAGCAAAACAGTAAAGACCAATGGTACAGAATAATTCAGAATCAGAGCAATGGTGGTTTAAACTGCTAGGTTTTTACTTAGCTTTTTAATTTTTTCAATTAATGTCTAGGAAAATAATACTGATGTATATTCCTTTGAATTGGAAGAAAACAAAAAGTGCTAGTATCTATACTAGAGAAATTCAGTCCTATAAGTATGCTTTAGGAATGTTCCCATGACTGTCAGTCGGTCATGGTACTTTGGTACTTCTGTGGCCATGTTGGCTTCTAGATAATTAAGTTTCTAAATTCATTAAAGGTCTGCACTTCTGTTTATGGCAATGTCATATATTTACTTGGAATACCATTTATCTTTTCTTATAAAAATTCTTTTTTTGTAGCTGTTGAGAATCCCTGGTGCTGGGAAGATCTTTAGCATTATGAGAGCAGGTGATGCAAAGGGACGGGTAAGAAATGCCAGAGGAATCCAGAACAAGAGGCCCTCCTGCTATTGTGACTGAGAGGCAGAGGTGTAACAGGGTGAAACACATGCTCTGGCATCAGGTAGAGCTCAACACAGAGCTGGCCCTGCCATTACAAGTTCCATGACCTTGGCCAAGTTATTTAACCTCCCCATGCCTTGGTTTCCTCATCTATAAAGTGGGAACAAGCATCGTACTTACCACGTGGGGTAGTTGTGAAAATGAAAACTATTGTCAGCGAACCTGGCACATAGCAAATGCTCAGTAAGTATTTCAAAAGTCAATGGATGACTTTTGTTCTTGACTTTCTTGGGCTCTTTGCTTCTAGACTTTATTCCTGTTTGGATCCTACAGTCTGCTGTGTGGATGTCTCATGCAAGAAGCCCTTTATTTAGGGGGTGTGAATGATCTCTTAAAGCAAACAGGAGGCCAAGGTCCATGTTGTGGTATTCCCATTGACTAGCCTTCTAATTTGAGATAACTCTCTTCACCTCTCTAGCTATTTGCCTTTTTTCAAAGGTAGATCATAAGCCTTACAATAGGTGACACTATATTTTAAGGTTTGGAATATTATTCAAGTGAAAATATGTTACTATGGGCAACCTGGAATGCACGCATGAAGTCATGAAGATTTTTGAAGTATTAATTGTTGTCGAGTCTTTCCTGTATGGAGAGGCATTTAAATTCACCTTTAACCTGTGTCTCTGAGAACAAAGCAAGTCATTTCTGTGGCTGATGGTCAGGTGCCATGGCCCATGTGGCAAGGGCTAAATAAATGCACAGTGAGGAGAACCCGCCCCACCAACTTTCTTTTCCATGTACTTACCAGGTGTCACCAACGCATAATCGTCCAGTGGGCACGGGAGAGCAGAGACAGCACACACACACCGTCTTGTCCTCGCCACCCAGAGGGACGGTCAGCCTGAGGTATGACTGCTTGAAGCTCCACACTCCTCATCTCGAGGGAATCTGCTGAGAAACAGAACAGCAAGGAAGAGAGAAACCAGACATGCGATCTTCCATAAAATTTCTCTGGAATGGACAAAACACCCTTTCTTTTGTTCCCTTGGTTTTCCCCACCCAGAAATTATTAATGAAGATTTATTGTTTTGGGGGGCAGGGGTGGTAACAGTTTGCAGTGAGTTTTCTTGCAGAATAGGTACTGGTGATTACTGGGTCTATTTAAAGCCATATTTGCACTAACCCCTGTATTAAGAGAACTATAAGGTATAGTTTTTAATGTACAGATCAAGGAGAAAATCCTCAGGATTCCCTTAACCAGAATGCTAGAAATTTGAAAAGCAAGAGAGCACTTGAAAGTACCTATTGAAAATGTAAAAGAAGAGACCTCTCTACTGGTATTTTTTTGTATTTGCTTAATTCAATTTTATGAAGATGGCCAAATGGACGTGCCCACAAATGAACAAGTAGAAGCTTAAGAGTTATAGTAGCAAATTGTGGGTGCCTGGCTGGCTCAGTTAAGTGTCTGACTCTTGATTTGAGGTCAGGTCATGATCCCAGGGTCGAGGGATCGAGCCCCAAATTGGGCTCCAAGCTGAGCATGGAGCCTGCTTGAGATTCATTCTCTCTCTGTCTCCGTCTCTCCCTCCGTCCCTCTGCCCCTCTATCCTGCTTGCGCACACTCTCTCACTCTCTAAAATTAAAAAAAAAAAAAAAGAGCTGTGGTAGCAAATTGTAATAGCTAAGTGTAGTGGCCATGAAAACATCCAGCACGTTAAAGTCCAAACCTGGTAAAAACCCCTACTTTGTTTCTTAACATTGTTTCTTACTCTTTCAAGGAATCTCAAGCCCTCCGTAGAATGAATGCCCATTGAATCAGTCCCACAGAATAAACGTTCCGTGTCTGTCTTACAGAAAGCCCAGGGGAGAAGGCAAGAAGTGCCGGAAGGTATACGGCATGGAGAACCGAGACATGTGGTGCACGGCCTGCCGCTGGAAGAAAGCCTGCCAGAGGTTCACTGACTGAGGAGAGAGGCTCACCAAGCGGGCGGCCCAGGGCCCTGCTGCCCTCGCCTTCCACTGCGGGTTTGGGAAAGCACTTTTGCTTCTGAACAAAATACACTTGAAGCCCAGGAAAAGCACTTCCAGGAAACTTGGTGGAATTACAGCAAAAAAATAAGGTCACCACCCTCCACTGCTCCTGCTGAGAATCCAGCCTGGAGCGGCTGTAACTATTTTTTTTTTCCTTGAAAAGAAAAGTCAGCTTTTTTTTGCTGTATGCCTAGGTCTGCAAACTGTGGACTTCCATAGCAATGGAACCAACAAAGCCCCTTTTACCTAGAAAGGAGGCATATTTTGATAAGCTTTCTGAATAATGCCATTTCTGAGATTTTTTGACATAGTAAAAAAAAAAAAAAAAGCGACGCGTTATTCAGTAGCATTTGTACAGAGAACAACACTTGCTTTCATCGTGAATACTATTTTCCCTGTTTTCCATTTGACTTCCTGGAGCAGTGCACATCATGATGTGTTGCCGGAAAGTGCAGCACTCTGGGTATCTCTTCTATGTCTTGTTTGTTTGTTGTGTTTGCAAGAATGGCCCCAGATGGAACCGTGGCTTGGAGGGTCCCAGATGGCATAAACCTGAAAGGAGATCACCAGCAGACCTCAGACCCTGAAGCTGAGTTCAGGACATCCCGCTGTAATGTTGGGAACATCTAGGAGTCTTCCTCAGATTTCTAAGAAGCCCTTCCTCCAAGAGGTGGCTCGGCTCATTCTCTACCTGTCACAGCTCAATCAACGACTGGCACAGGTAGCCACCTGGGTAAGCCTCGATGCTTCTTTCAGGGATGCAACACGAGCCGCAGCACAGATCCGTTTGTCACTGCTTGTGTGACAGTGCTGTTGCCAGGTTAGTGGGTTGTCGGGCCATCCCTCAAAACCCCATCACTGGCTGGTTTCAGAACAGGTAGAGAATTCCGACTATCCCAGCAGGTTTGCTGTAGACAGCGGAGTACAGCCTAACACATCCCCCTCTGTTCAGAAAGACGTGAAGTCAGCAAACCGACATCCATTCTGAGTGCACTTTCACAGGTTTTATGCTTTAGCATGTCTGGGAGATGGGTTGATGGACAATACAGACGTGATCTGAGTACATGGAAGGTCCAAAACTTTGTTTTTCTTATTTAAATACTGGCACTGTTCGCTTAGAATTTGCTCAGAGGGGAACGTACAGAACACCAAAAGGAAAATGCATGTGGGTATAGGAATCTCTCAATTTAGTAGGACCAGGGCTTGCACTGTGTTGCATTTAGCAGGTTTCCTAGCCTAGTATGTTTGTTTGTTTTGGTGGTAGTGGTGTGGGGGAGGGAGTAGTTGTCACGTTCTATATGTACGCTCATTGTCTGTCTGTCCTACTCTCGATTGCCCTGCTAAAGAGTTACTTCTCCTATACCTATGCAAAGGATTAAGAGCACCTTATAGGATGCACTGTGTCAGGATGGGGAGCCGACGATCAGCCATAGGAATGTTCAGTGAAATTGCACAGAGGAGAGGTTAATATATGTTTAGAAATTGTACATACACGTTTGTTTTAGAGTTGAAAGAAGTCAGTTAGGAATAGCAGAAATCCTTTTCCTTTTAGAAGCAAGGGAAATAGAAGGAGGTTTCACAGTGTAATAGCCACAACCTATACATTCATAGATTTTGGCAATTTTATTTTGTAAGCGTTCATGTGACTTTTTAAATATTATTCCTCAAAAGAGATCCTGTTTTCCTCCTTCATTTATTTTTCTCTTAAAAACATGTATTTCAAGAGAGCAGGAAAAGAGCTTCCTTTACCTTCATGGGTAATTGAAAATCATGTTTAATTTCATGATTTCCAATCAATAGTAGCCACAGCACCAGCTATAATGTGTGTTTTAGTATTTATGAGGTCAGCCAGGAAAGGGCATATTTTTTTAAGGGCAGAAGTGTATTCGTATCCTCAACCCCAGCATGTCTTTTCTCCTCCCTGGAGTCCTCTTGCTTCCCTGCAGGCACCCTCTGCTGTGCCATGATGCTCCCTCTGGCCTGGTCCGGGAGGCTTGAGCTGTGGGTGGATTGCCCTGTGGCCACAATGAGTCCAGAGCCGGTGAACCACTTGAGCAGGTTCTCCGTGTACTGAAATGATGGCTGGGATGCAATCCTAGAGCAGAGGTTTTTCTCTTCGGCAAATCTCCCTGGCTCTTGATCCTTGGATTAATTAAGTCCCTCATCAAAAACAATTACAGTGATGAGGGGCTAAATCCATCCTCCCCACCTCCCAGAACTTTGGGACACAGGGAAGGAGAGGTCTTTGTCCTGGAGGGAGGTCTTGTGGCTGCACCCTAGAGATGCAGCACATGATTCGTTCTGAGCTCTGGCCTGGAGGAGCCACGCTCAGTCCTTACCTGGGTTTTTGCCAATGCACAGGTATAAGCAGAAGCGTACAGCTGAATGCATCTTCCCTGGGATTTCTTGTCCTTTCTAAAGGCTTCTCTACACATACTCTTCTGCATCCCCAGTCACACGGGGACTCCTTTCTGCCTGCTGGCCCCGGTCTCTGGGTACTTTCTTCTCTGGCACAGGTGTGCACAGACCGTCAGTCCCTTCCTGCACACACAGACATCCATTTTTGGTACCAAGGCATGTAATAACTGGAGAACCATCAAAATTACCTGGCTGGCCTTGGGAAAAAAGTGACTAACTTCTTTGCAAGCCACCCAGAAAGCTACGAATTGCAATATACAGCACTGATTGTAAAAGCCAAAATTACAGGAAAAAAAAAGACATACAGCCATTTTGTTATATTTTGGGACTAAATTAAGTGCCAAATTAAGCCCGACATTCGTTTTATGCCATCCCTGTGGTACCACGTTCTTTTATGTCTTCATTTGGCAGGGGGAGGCAGGGGGTGGGTGCAAAGGGCAGTCCCATAGCATGCTGGCTGGTTAACCAGAGCTCCGTCCATCCCACGGATCTCAGAGACTTGTCTGTTCAAAAGGAATGGCCATACTATGGATTCTGGACCCAAAGTATTTCTAAATAAGGCGTGCTCTAGCCTTTTGACCTTTCTCTCCCTTGATACTTCTTCCTTCAGAAAATAGTTCTCATCTCTAAGAAGGCATTTCACAATAACAGACAGGCATTCTTCAGGTAGCTGCAAAGCAAAGAGAGTTCATCCAGCAGTAGTTTTAAGCCTTAGTCCTTCCCAGAGGACGTGCACCCAATTTATGGGCAGCAGTGTGACAAGCTGGAGAAGACACCCAGGTAGCAAGTGGGTGGATTGGAGGCCAGAGAGGAGACACAAGAGGTCCATGGACATCTGGCTCCCACTCACCTTGTTAATGCTGATCGGCCAGTGGTGACTGTCCCTGGACACCTCGGAGGGAGCTGTCATGTCATCCCTCCAGGAGCAGCTGCCACTCCCGTGCACGTCTCTAGTGGGCACGGACCTCCCTCCACCTTACTTGCCGGAAAGTTTCCTCTCCTGGTTGGTAAAAGCCAGGGTCAGGAAGAAGGCAGTGGGTTTCTGAACGGGTGCGGGCTCCGCGGTGAAGTGCCTGTCAGCAGCTCCGTGCACCGGGGTGCCCTTTATTAGGTGATTCCCTGTCCAGTCACAACTGTGTTGCAGATGAACACTTTCAGTAGAGAACGATGGGTGTTGCAGTTCCTGGGCTTTCCAAAATCTTCTTAAAGAAACAGTCACACGAATGGTGCAAAAGATTTCTGAGACCGAAATGCCTCGATCCCATTTCAAGATTGTCTGCGTTTAAGTCGGCTGCCTGCGGTGTCACACCAAGCCACGCTTTTGAAAGCCACCCTGGGTTCCGTAGTAGCCAGCACGGCTGACCTGAGTCCTCCTTCATCCGGCTTCACTGGAAAACAAAAGAGCAGCATTCACTTGCGAATGTTTAGAGGCAGGTGGCAAGAACTGTACATATAGGAGAGGATACCTTGAGAATAGTAGCAAAATACTGTAAATAATATTCATTTCCTCAGGGAAAATTAAAGGGTATGTGAAAGATAGATCTGGAAGATCCTAAGACTAGAAAGACTTTTATTATCTCTAGAGTCTTTCCCAGTCAGAACAGTTTGGGTGGTATTTTTGTTTTTAACGAACATGGTAATTATTTCAAGACAAATTTACATGAAGTGGACGATGTCAACTTTTTGAGGAGCAGTGCTCTATGGAAACAAGTGGTTTCTTTGTAGCTGACCTGCAGTCTAAGGCTGACATTTGAACCACAGGCACAGTCCCTGGTGGGTATTCACAGACTGGTGTAAGGCTTTTTCTGAATGTAATTGTGAGTCAGAAGCCTCGGTGTTCCTTTTCATAATCACCCGGTTGATGACTGTACACACAATTCTGTAGGCGAAGGTGTTAAAGACATGCACTTTGCATTAATAGCATGTTAAGGAGCAAACTTCCATGGACTTTTGCGGACAAGGTGCTGCTTTTTCTCATGACCCTGTAGAATTTCTATTGACCACATCAACTGTAGCATTGACCTGTATGAAGACAGGGAAGGATTTGTGCATACAAATGAATGGAAACAGAGCCGAATTCATGAATATGGATGAGGCTGTGGATCATTTTGGAGAAGACGCTGGGTACATGGGTCAACTGGAAATTTCATTTCTCTAAGAAAATAACCCTACCAGCGGCACATACGCTCTCCCTGTTCCTCATACCTGTGGGGATTCCTCTCTACTGGAACTGTTCCGTTGTGTCTTTTTGCATTGTAACTTGTCAAAGCAGAAGTTGGTAAATAAAATGAGATTAGCACTTTTAGGTACCAATTGTATCACTATGTAATGCACACCAATAGAGCAAGGAAGTATAAACTGCATTTAAGACCGACCGGTTTGCTTATTGTGAGTGACTCTGAAAAAGCCCATACCCAATGATATACATGCTTTAAAAGGTGTACCTATCATAGGACCAGAAATCAAAGTGGGAATCTTACTTCTGGTCCTGTTTTGTAAATAGTTGCTTTTTTGTTTTTTTTTTTTTTTGAAGACAATCTCATGTTTTATAACTTCTCATGTGGGTCTGAGAATCACAATGGTAATGTGTTATATCAAAATGTAATCTTAAATACAATAGCAATTATAACTTAATTTTCCAAATAAGACAAGAAATATACTGCTTTAGGCTTCTACAATTCGGAGAGACATGACACTTTTATAATAAGCATTGGTACTTCTCAAGTAAACAGAACTGGAAATATTTTACAAGATGCAGTGTTTTGTAATCACAAAGAACATGAACATTTTGTGGGAAATGACCTTGGTTTTATACATTGTAGCTTATTTTTTAAAATACAGTACTTACCAGACAGGAAGTCTTAATATTATAAGCAATTCCTGCTCTCCAAACAAAGGGCTATGCCTCTTTTAAGCAAGTGTTTTTGATGCATATCTTTTCAATTAACCCTCTGCAGCAAGGGTAGAAATGCAGATCAGATGGAAAGATTATTACAAGAGAATCAAGATAGCAACAGCTACTCCTTTTATCATTGCCAGTGTGTTTTCAAAGGATTATGGGAAAAGACACTTTAAGAATCAACCATATGTATCTTAAATGGGAAAATATTAATAGATATGCTTGTAAGCAATGGGAGAAACATTCTTTAAATTCTTTAGTGTAAAGTGAGATTCTGTCACAAAGACCAGCTTACCACAAACCTGCATTTAACTAGCAACTATCATTTGCTGGTAATTCCTGAAATCATGGTATTGTAAGCCCAAAGATAGAATTTTTAGGTGATCAGTGGTGTTTGAGATAATTTTTTCCTCAGCACTAACTAAATAACTTTAATTTTCTTATCAAAGCAAGTGCTTGATTTTTCACAAGAGGAGCAGACATACCAGGTTGCGATCAGAAAGTCACTGTATTCCCAAGGGAGAGAGCCATGGAGAGTCTATTAACTGCACAAATAGTTTTGAGCTTTGCCAAAACCATTTCATAATGCTGTACAGTTTCTTCTAGCCCACTCACTGTTAAAAAATAAATAAATAAAGCATCTTCTCTTTCTAAGATGTCAGTAACTCAAAAGCTAATTAGCAGTATGCAGATAACCTCAAAAGACAAGCTGGCATAGAATGACCGTATATCCATTGGGCAACTCCTGTGGAGTGGTCAGAGGGTCACTCAGACCTTGCTTTCAAATAGCTTTTAGAATGTGCACCCATGAGGACTAGAAATGCATGAAGATATGGAAAACCACGCACAGCCTCGGCTCCTGGTCTCTGAGATGAGGCAGTCTGCAAATCTCTATCTTTATCGTCCCTTGAATATCTCCATTGTTAGCATTAAATCCCCAAGAAGTGTTCACTGCTGTATGGTTTTGAAGCAAATGAGTCTTGCTTCATTTTTCAATAGAGGCTTCCTAATGGTTTATAGCAGAAGCCTTAGAAAAGCCAGGCAGTATCTGTAAATGAACAATTCAGATCAGGCAAAACAGGGACACCACAGAATGGTAGAGATCATTGTGAGCCAGACCGCCCATGCACCCACTGCATGGGGCACCCAGCTCCAGACAATCAGAACCATGCAGAAATCAGGCCCAGGGCTGCTAGATCTTCTGACTCGGAAATACGGTGTTACGTGACATTTAAGTGTTGACAGCTAACTCAAATTCTTGGCCAACACTGTACAGACCAAAGAGAACCCACACGGGGCAGACGGCAGCCTTCGGCCACCGGTTTCATCTCGCGTTCCGTGGGAGATGTTGGGGAAGGCACATCTCACATTCCACAGCCATCGGGTCAACTTCCTCCCTCAGCCCCACAAACTCACTCGTGGGCACAATCTGGGCAACTAAAATCAAAGAAATCATTCTCGTGGAAGACTTGAATATAAAAATACAGTATCCTTAAACTAGCCTTGCCTCTGATCAAAATATGCTGAAGTACTATCCAACTCCCCCCACCCCCACCCAGGCCAGGCCCCAAAGCATTGATTGAATAACTGTCATCCCAACTTCAGTTTTCACTACCGTGACCACTGTGATGAGGGGCTGGCAAAGAGCAGCCTTATGCCTTCAAGAAGGCAGCCAGGAGCCCTTGCAGCTGAAGACAGCCCACTTTGCCTCCTCGTGCCAAAGCCCTGTGCCAGCCCCTCCACACACCCTCCCGCTCCATCCTGCCTCGTGAGTCTTCATTCCAGGGTGAAATTTCCATTGTTTCATCTCCCATATAGCAACATCCTGGCTTCAGACCTGGTAGGTACTTTAGAATGTCCACTAACCCCAAAATGGAGTTTTTCCACATAGAGAACCCTAGCATCTTTGTCCGAGGGCAAAGACGAAATGGGAATAAATGTGTCATGGAAAAAATTAGAAGCTGCTGCTTTTGCTTGGGAGGACTAAGTGACTTCCGGCTGTGTCTTACACCAGAGTCCTGATGGTGTTGGCATCGTCGCTAACCCTTTCACACATATAATAAAGTAGGGGTCTTTCAGAGACACTATTTCATTTGACCTTCCTAAGCATCCAGGGCACAACAGGGATACTTAGGATCACCTCCAAGGCCAACCCACAATAGTCTTAAATCTGTGAGTCAGCCTTATCACTGCCCAAAAGGAGGAGGGGAAGCACTTGGAAAGCACTGGCTCAGACCTTAGTCTTCCAGACACTAACCCTGAAAAGACCTAGGGACCCACTACGTTCCCATCCTTTCAGCCCCTCTTTCTGCATGGAAACAAAGAGCAGACTCATTCACACAGTCACATGCAAACTCAATCCTGCCGACTGTATCCCTTTAGGGTGCTGCCGTGCCCCCACTCCCTAAGTTCCCACCATCTAAGTGGTTAATTACAGGAGTTTCTTAGCTAATGTGATGTTCTGAGTAAACATTTTGACTCCTTGGGAAAAAAAATTATTTTGCTAACATGCAACGCTTATTATCCATCTAAAGGCAAATTGATGCCAGAAAATTTTAAAGCAGCTCAAAATTACAACTTTTCATGATCCAATCAACAGGTACTGTCAACTCAAAGTTGGAAACACCTGGTAATATGGTTAAGTCACGTTTAAATACGAATGCAATTTAAACAACACCGTCAACGCCTGAGATTTCTGTCACCATGAGGGACTAAAAGGCTGTCCAGCGATGAACAGGCTGCTTCAGGCCGTCGCCCTGTCGTTGGCCAGGCTTCACATCATGAGGTTAGGGTACTCATGGGAAGTTTAGTCATGGAGCTAGAAGGGGCCTAAACCATTATGGCCTGCCACCTACTTCAGTAACAGGCTTTTTGATAAATGAGACTTGTATTATTTGTCTGGAAATACAGTGCTGGGGGAGGACTCTCCTCCTCTGCAGGAAAAGAAGTCCGTTTTGCAATGGTTAATGCCAATGCCAGGTCAGTGTCGGGGCTGAGTGAACAAGGAGAAAGCTGAGGCTCCCAAAGAAAATAACTACAGATTTTGAAAGAAGGTAGAGACTGTGAATTCGATGCTCAAATTAAGGTCCTCGTTTAAAAAAAAAAAAAAAAGTTATTTCATAGTGGGCGCCATTCACATAATTTTTAACTGCCAGCTTCCAAAGAAAGAATCCCCTTTATTTATGTTATGAAAATGTTAAGAATTCAATGCTTGAGTCCGATTAACTATTACATTTACTTACTAGGGGCGGTTCCCTAAATTTTTAATTCAGAAGATTCACCACCGTAGAAAGTAGCAACTCCTGACAAAGGCAAAAGAGCAGTCATTAAAGAACAAAATTGTCTTTAAAAAAAAACATATATAATAATAATAAAAGTTGCTCATCTATTTTCTTCTGAATTCTCTCTACATCTCTGACTAAAGAGGAAAGCCAGGACTCTCGAGAAGAAATTGAACTTAAAGAGAACAGTTCCTGTTCTGGTGATTAGTTTTGTTTCCCCATTCTTGGCAACCTCCTTGTGTCCACTGGTGTGACCTTATTGAGGCCACACTGTTATTATGTATGTTCGCCTCCAGAAGTTCCAGATTAAGCACGTTTGCTTCTGTGCTGATTTCTCACTCTTCAGTTAAGGTCCAGGGGGACAAACATCACTACGACTCGTATGGGAGGCTCCGTGAG
Organism: Prionailurus bengalensis; assembly: GCF_016509475.1. Classification (NCBI taxonomy): domain Eukaryota; kingdom Metazoa; phylum Chordata; class Mammalia; order Carnivora; family Felidae; genus Prionailurus; species Prionailurus bengalensis. The sequence continues at coordinate 29,199,188 of NC_057353.1, read as the reverse complement.
GCGACCCTCTTCTTTCGGAGAAAAATTTCCATCTGTCTAAACAGTTCTGGGTGATCATTCAGAGGGCAGGTCAGTCAGCACCCAACCTGCAACGCTCATCACAAAAGACTCGAACAGACTTGCCAAGAAAGAATGACAAGGCAGATACCTAATCATTTCACCCGGACTCAAAGCCTCCACGCAAGTCACCTGCCCACTGGGCCCGTCCACGGGGTGTGCCGGCTGCATGATCAGAACCAACATGGAAGGACAGAGGAAGAGAGCTTCACATTTAGTTTCTCTGGGCCCTGGCCTCTGCCCACAATTATACAGCATGAGAATGGACTTGTCCTCTGTTATGTGAAAGTGGCCCCTTCAAGGTATAATTGTTTTAACTTGGTGTTTACGCAAGGAGAAAACTACTCCAGTTCTCATTGTTAAGCACTTGCCCCTCACCCTGGCGGAGCCCTCTTCCTATGCTTTGGGCACACGTGGCCAAGACAAAGGGGGAAATGGTAGAGCTTTTGGGGCCAGCAGTGCCAGAGCTGGGATTACCCCTCAGGGATCTACAAGTGTAGTGGAATTATAAACTGCCCCCCTCCAAAAATAGCATGTATCTCTTTGCAGATTACAAACCCTTGCTTTGCTTTTTTCGCCTTTTTATCCTATACTCTGCTAATTGGAAATCAATGACTGTGACTTGACCAAGCCCTGTGATGATAGCAAAGCCCCTTCTTCCAAAGTATCCCGACTGTTTGGGGAACCTCTGTGATCACTGGTAGAAAGCTTTAGAATAGATTTAGATTTTTAGGAAAGAGCTCAATACCCCCAAATGTTCCATGACTTCAATAACTGAAAATGCTCTGGGTGTAAAATAACCCAGGAATGTGGATTATTTATGTTTTAAAAAAATGTCATTAATCAATATTTTCCTACAACGCGACCTAGAACTCCTATTTTTGTAATTAACGGTTGGACGATGGTCAACCATTTAAGCATATGCTCTCTGGAATAACCAGATACTAGTGTAGTTTCCAAAGTGTTTCGTGTCTCAAAATCTATATACTTAGAGGAAGAACTCAGGATAAGAAAAAAATCGCTAGGTCCCAAAGGGTTCATGACTATCATCAAATGCAACTGCCAAGTGGCCTGCGGTCATCTTTTTCAAATGAGGGGCCTGGGGAGTAAGAGAACAACAGTTATCACAAACCCTCCGTTGCCCTTAGTCCACGATAAGGTTTTTAAAAAACTCTGCTTTTAAAAATTAAGCCATCTTTCAAATTGTTTTCTATACCAAATCTAAAATATTAAAATGAAATTATAAAATATTTCAAATGGGGTATTTACTGGAAATGCTGTCAGTAGAAAGCATTGCTTTTTAGCGCCTGCTAAACTGGTAAAGATGGACGGAAGAGAAAGAAGCAGTCCCTTCTGTGTGATGCCAGGGGTAAAATGACAGGCGTTAACTAGTAACTGGGCACTAATTCAAAGCAATGTGGCGATGCTATCCAATTTTTACAGATCTTTTGAAATACAATCTTACCACCATTTGGGGGTAAGTGCTTGCTTACAAAAATCTTTAATATTAGTGAATGAATGTATGAAGCTACAAACTATGCATTTTCCAAGAGTAACGTGTATTTTATATCAAATCCAAGTAAATTGTTTTCATAGACTTATCACAACCACAAATTATGAAAATAAACTTGAATGCATAACATTGTGGGAATGTGGGACTCCCATCTATATTCTTCCAGCTGATATTTTTAAAGACAGTGCATTGAAACTTCAGGCTCTAAACAAATACAGCCAGTAAGGTAAATAAATGGGAAATGGTTTATATGTTACTGCGTAAGCAGAAATGAGAAATGCTGGCTGTTACAAATGTGCCCGGTTTTTTAAAGGTGGATATTCTAGTAACACTGGATTAGCAGGCAAACAAAACTGCATAAGGTTAATGAGCATCGCATTGGATAAACATAGCATAGGTTGTGTCCGTTGTGTTTACTTCTCAATCTAATAACAAAAACTATTCTCCAAAGGGTTTGGGTTATACAGTTTCAAAGAACAAAATATAAAAATGCTGTCCAGCAAAGCAAATCATTGAGCTTTTTTCAAAATCACATGGAGATAATTACTTTACATGTCTGGAACGTCCGTTTAGAATATACACACGTTTCTTCAGCACTCTTGTTGATTTTGTATTTCTGTGAAACCTTTTCCCCTAATAATTTATCCTTGCTCCTCAATCAGTAACTTCCTACGTTACTCAGCATGAAAACATATTCTTTTCTTCTTCTGACAAGGTTGAAATAAAGAACTCCAGTTCTCTTGCCATTCTGGCTCTCTTCTATGTCCGTTGAGAAAGTTTCTCAACTGTTCGTAGAAATACGGAAAATATGGAAAAACGCACTTCTAAGCCTGGTACTTATGGTTATACTGGATATGTTTGCTACCTATTTAGAAGTTATTGGGGATGGGGACGTGTCTTTTTATATGATTTTTAGCCAAATTCAGATGTTCTGATACTCCACTTCTGAATACCTATCTGACTGTAAATACAGCCTGTGGAGGTTCAGGTTAATAAACCTTTCATGTGACTGTTCCTCAGCCATGCTCCTTGCCAGCTGTTGGCACACTGTACATAAATTTGTTGAATGTTTCAATGATGTTGTTTTTCTAAATGCTGTTCTCTAAAACAACTTTTTGAATGTTTTTTGCTTTCCATTGTTCAGGACTTTGTGTGTTGATTTAAAAAAAAAAAAGTTTCCTAAATATTTAACACCAGGAAAAAGATTTAAAATAAACTGGTGCTAATTGAAATAGAAGAAACATTTCAGATTTGAAGACTTACAATATAAGATGTTCACACCAGTTAAACTATCTAAACTGCACTTTCCCGCGGGGACAGCTGTCATCTACCTGCAATGGGCATCAGGAGGACCACTGAATGTTTACAGTCTCTGTGGCCCATTTAAGTGTAAAATACAAAAATGGCACTGTCCCCCCAGAGTTGAGGATTTGCCGCATTGGTCCTATGGAAGCATTGAAGTAGAAGTAAAGGCTTATAGTAAGAATCAATTTAGTAATAGTCTTCTGGTCTTTGGACTTTCATGTTCTGTGATGCTTAGCTGTAACAATGAATATGGTGTTGCCAATGTAGTCTGACATCATCGTTGACCTGTACTTACTGCGTGTATGGTTCTACCTTGGGTTGCACTGGCACATGCCACGCCAGAACACTGGACTTTCAGTAAGACCATTCTGACTTCTACAATGTCCACACACATGAATTTAAATGCACTTGTAACTGGTTAATTACCATGGAGTCTAACTTCCACTTAATAAAAGTTTTTGTGTACCTGCTTCTATTTGGGGGCTATTTATTTAAGCAAAAAATAACTAACTAAATACCCAAGAAAGGCTCACCGAGGGTTTGAGGTTTTACCACAGTTGTAAAAATAATTTAAAACCAAAGGGATGTCTTCCCCGTATCAACGTTCACCATCAAGGCTATCTTTAGGAACGTGGAAGGCACACCTTCCTTCTACAGTTCATCCCCTGTAACTACAATTCAAACCCATCCCCTTGGCCGTGACTGCCCAGATAAGTTAGCTGCTCACCCTGTGTTGCTAGTCGAAAGGTGATGTCTCTTCTAGCCCAAGCCAGCCTACCCCTACCCCAGAACAACGCTGGGTCCACTAAAACCTGATATATTCACCTACAAGAGCCAAGCATATATATGTGCGCAGCAAGTAGGAGGCTTTGGAGTTCAACAGACTTGAGCACAAATCCAAGTTTGGCCTCTTGCAAGGTAAATGACTGGACAAGTGATTTAACCCTTCTAAGTGCCATCCTTACCATGGGACACGATAATGAAAAAGAGGAGAACTAATTAGCCTGGCTTGGACAGTATCTTTATCTACTCCTAGTCCAATCATCCCTAGCTGGGGTGGGCAGGATTATGACCCCTGTCCTACCACCTGGCCCAGAGAATTTTCCACAAATGGGGCTATTGTGAGAATGACCTAAAGTAACACATCACAATGCATAGAGAAGTAGTCCACAAAAGGAAGCCAAAATACTCAAACACTGGAACCCTCAGAGATCCAGAGTGAGTGCTTCCAAATACCAGAATTTTCTTTTCAGCTTCTTAAAAACATTATTTCTGAAATAAGAATGTCCTGCCTTATTAAATGCTTACACAGCACATCTAAATGTGTTCTTGGTTACTCCTCATTACCATTATTTCATCAATAGAATGTGCAGTGGAGACAGTTTTATAGTTTGGCCTATTCCAGAACTGAAGGGCTGTGCCATTGGAAGCCCACTGCTTTCTTTCATGCCGCCCCCAGCCCCAACTCAGTTCCCGGCCACTGAACCTCTGTGATTTCCTTGTATTTGGCACAGGGGACACTGAGCCCCTCGCCTTTCCTGAGATGCAGTAGAACAGCAAGTAAGACTAGCCTTCCCGAATTCCTACTGTGTGCTGGGCAATGTGCTAGATGCTTTCACGTGGTCATCTCACTGAGCTCCCACAACAGCTCTATGTGTGGGAACTGTCACCCTCATTTTCTCCAAAAGGAAGTATCTTCTAAAAAAGTTAAGCAACTGACCCAAGACTACTCAGCCCAGATGGGCACTGGCATCCCCTACCTCTGACCCTGCCCACTGGATGTTCTGTGTTTTTAGGGGCTACTAGCATATGAGTGTATTGTGACTTATCTAAAGCAGGTAAGTCCTAAGTTCCCTATTGCCTTTCCTCTGCTCTTGAACCAGGTGTGGGCTCCTCTTCACCTCATTACTGCTTCCCATCTCCTCCCTGTTGTCCACCTGTTTGCTGCTGTTCATTCTCATCTCTTCTGGCTCCAGTTCCTCCCCAGAATCCAAAGCCACTGCAGGACAGCTGGGCCCTGTATTCACATCCAACAGTCAGAGTTCTCCCATGCTTCCCCGCAACACGTCGGCCAGGCGTACGTCCACATGGACGCCAGCCCTCCTTCCACAGCCTTAGCATCCTCAGGCCTCCCGAAGATGGCTTCCACACAGTTAACCTTCAGTGCCTACGTTTATGCGATGAAAGAGGATGGACACAGCAACCTCTGTGAGTGGTGCTCAAACCGTACATTCTTTTTTTTTTTAATTTTTTTTTAATGTTTATTTATTCTTGAGAGACCGTGAGCAGAGGAGGGGCAGAGTGAGAGGGAGACACAGAATCTGAAGCAGGCTCCAGGCTCCGAGCTGTCAGCACAGAGCCCGACGTGGGGCTCGAACTCACCAACCATGAGATCATGACCTGAGCTGAAGTCGGACGCTTAACTGACTGAGCCACCCAGGCACTCCTCAAACCGTACATTCTTGATTCTCTCAGGCTCTCCCTCCAAGATTCCAGGAAGCTCTCCTCTGAGAGCCACTTGCAGAGGCTGTAGCCTCAGGGGCAGGAAGCAGGAGAAAATATTGAGAATCTGGACTATAGGTTTGTCTTGCAAGGTTATATGTAGATCCTCTATTTGCAAACAAGTTTTTACCAAGCGCTTCTTATCTAAAGGGATGCTAAACAGCAAAAGCTTATGAAGTAATGAATTATCTTAATGAAAAAATGAAAGCTACCTTTCCCTCAAAAAATATCCTCCACGACCTTCCATTTCTTGAGCTTGCAGACTATGTCCTACTTGTGTACAATACGCTACCAGGCATATACTACGTGAGCAATAAATTTGTTAATGAATGAATGAACAAACTGATCAAGAGCATTTCTTCAGGCTTTGGATATGCTCTCTGCTTTCAATCTACCATTGTCCAAACAAAGCAAAGGAGGACAAATTAAGTGAACATTTTGAAGACTGCCATAAACATTTATTTGGCCTAAGCAGCATTTTTTTTTTTTTAAGTTTCTTTAGAATATGTACATTCTCAGGGTGCCTGGTGGTTCAGTCAGTTAAGCGTCTGACTTCGGCTCAAGTCAGGATCTCACCGTTCATGGGTTCAAGCCCCACGTCGGGCTCTGTGCTGACAGCTCAGAGCCTGGAGCCTGCTTCAGATTCTGCATCTCCCTCTCTCTCTGCCCCTCGCCCACTCATGCTCTGTCTCTCTCTCTCAAAAATAAACATTTAAAAAAAATTATAGAATATGTACATTCTCAAAATTGCCAACGCCCAATGACTATACTGATTACCTAATAATTACCCAATACAAGACAAAGTGGATATTAACATCCACCGTTTTTATTGTACAAATTCCTTGCACACAGCCAAGAATCCAATAAGCATCTAAATAAAAACAAAACCAAAAGAATGCCTCTAAATGAAATAAATTGCAAAACAGGTCTGTGCTATTAAAAGCATGCAGAGTAAATGGAATGAGACCACTAGGATTTGAGTCAGTAACAGGAGAGAGGATGTAGACTGGCACTAAGACATAACAGACACTATTTTATGATGGGGAGCTGGGTATTATAGTGACTGTTTATTTGTTTGTATCTAAGCAATATATGTACATAGTAAAAAAAATTATGGCAATAAAAAGTTTACATGGAAAGCAGACCCCTGTTGCTCTGCCCCTTTCTACCCCTTCGGCATATACTGAGAAGTCGCTATTTCTAACTCACTTTATTGTTTCTTCTGATAATATTCGACTCCATTTTTTCTAAATGATATGCAAGTATTGCCTGACAAACAGGAAGACCAGCACAGGCAGAGGTGTCCACTGTATCAAGACCAAGAGGACATGCCCAGCATGAGGCTGCAGATAGATGCACAGGGGCGGACAAAGTGCCCAGCACAGGCAAGTCTCTCAATTCCAAGGGGGCCCTTACACACAGTCTAGATCTAGCGATCTGAGCAAGACATGCATGTGGCTGGCCCCCCAGCGCCTGCATGGCTCAGTCGGTTAAGTGTCTGACTTCGGCTCAGGTCATGATCTCGTACTTTGTGGGTTCAAGCCCCGCGTCTGGCTCTGTGCCAGCAGCTCAGAGCCTGGAGCCTGCTTCGGATTCTGTGTCTCCCTCTCTCTCTGCCCCTCCCCCTCCCCCTCAAAAATAAATACACATTAAAAAAAATTGTTTTTAAGCACTGGTCCACCAGCTGCTCCAGGAGTCTCCCATGAGTTGGCTACCAGTCAGTTTCCCCCCAAAGCATGGTAAGCCCTGGGCAACCTGAAAACAATCAAGCATCCTCTCCTCTAAGTTAAATCTATAAACTAGCCTCCGCTCCAGACCAGACCCTTCAGCTGGCCAGTGGGTCTTCCACCATCTCTTTTAATAGTATTTTCCCCAGCATGCCTGGTTTTCGGTACAACCCTTGTTTAGCTGACTTCATCGTAGTAGTGCCTGAGTCATCGCAGGAAAACATCTCAAGTCAGATTTTGAAAAATGCCTCAATGCAAAAGTTCCTCCTTATTCACCTTGAGGCTACACCACACATGCTGGGAACCAGTACAAGGTTGGTAGCAAGTAATAACCCCACTCAAACTAGATTAAGCAAACACAAGTGGGGAATTTATAGAAAGGACACAGGGTGTCCTGTAGGATCTAAGGATAATGGGCAAGGTCTTGTGGAGGCCTAAAAGCAAGGGTGAGAAAGCCACTGGGAAACACAAAAACCATACTTCCTTTCCAGTCCCATCCCCTCACTGCAGTGGTGAACAATCCAGAGGCTTACACTGAACTCACGGTACACGTGGTCAAGAGTGGTCTAGAATCCTGGAGCACCAATTCCAAACTCAGAAATCACTGGCCCAGCTTGGTTGAGATATTTTCCCCTGTTCCGATCAACAGGGCATGGAGGGAAGGGTGGGCTTAGGGATCAACGTCAGAGGCTCCCAATAAAAAGGTGTGTAGTTGGGAAGGAAATGATGGGTGCAGGAAATAAGTAGCATTCCTACTACAGTATACAAAAGCCAGTTTTTCTAGCTATTAAATACAATTGTAGAATTCACAGCCAAGGGAGTCTTAAAGATCATCCTACTTAACTCTTGTACTTCATAGATGAGATTCATGACCCAAGAATGTCATTTTGCATTTATTATTGTTGTTTGATGCTAGTTTGTTTTCATAAGATTTTCTTGTTTGCTTGTCTTCTGAAAAACAAAATTGTCTTTTCTCTTAAACATAACCATGCAGCACATACAGGGTAGGGCCACTGGAGCATTCATATTCTAGCTGAATTCAAATCCTAGCTCCATCATATACTGGCTATGTGACCTTGTGGAGGTTAATTAACCTCTCTGTGCCCCAATTTCTGGCTTCACAAAATGTGAATAATAATGTGACCTACCTCCTGTGAGTACTGTGCATTCTGAGTTAATATGTGTAAAGTGTGCAGTATGGTGCCTGACACATACTGAGAGCCATAAAAGTATTACGTGAGTCATCATGTAAATACTTGTATCATGTGAATACATGTAAATAGCTTGAGACAAATGCATTAGCCAACAAAATCATATCAAAGCATCAGAGTAGGAGCCATTAAGTTGCAAGAAAGCTAAAAGTAGGTATTTATTTCTAACAAAAACTATTTTCTAATTTTTCCAACTTAGAACTCTTCTGCACTATAGAAGAAAAAAAGTAAAAAGAAAATAAGAATAACTGATAATTACAACACTCAAAAAAAAAAAAAGCATGGGTAGATTGATGCATTTTTTCAAACTATTTCTGTGCATATTTATGTGCATAGTTGTGATCACACTGTATATATAATTCAGCATGTTGCTTTTAGCCACTTCACATTATAACATATGCATTTTTCCTATATCATTAAATATTTTCAAATGCCTCCACTTTAATGGCTCTGTAATAGTACAACATATAGATATAAACTGATTTCCTGAAATAATTCCCCACTTGGAAAACACAGGTTGTTTCCAATGTTTTTTTAAGATTTATTTTTAAGTAGGGGCGCCTGGGTGGCTCAGTCGGTTAAGCGGCTGACTTCAGCTCAGGTCATGATCTCACAGTTTGTGGGTTCAAGCCCCGCATTGGACTCTGTGCTGATAGCTCAGAGCCTGGAGCCTGCTTCAGATTCTGTGTCTCCCCCTCTCTCTGCCCCTCCCCTGCTCATGCTCTTTCTCTCTCTCTCTCAAAAATAAATAAACATTAAAAAAATTTTTTAGAGATTTATTTTTAAGTTATCTCTACATCCAACATGGGGCTCGAACTCACAATTCCAAGATCAAGAGTTACATGCTCTACCAACTGAGCCAGCCAGGTGCCTCTTGTTGCTTCTAATTTTAAACTCTCATACTTTTTATACAGATTACCAAATTACTAAATTATTTGCTTCAGTTTAGTCTCCCAACAGCAAAATGAATGAGTGTCTTCCTGCAAACTTACCTGAAATGAGTATTATCATTTTTTAAATCTTTCCTAAATGGGTAGGTACTAAAAGACATGTCATTCTTATTTTAACGTGTATTTATTCCGTACTAATGATATTAAATATTTTTCCATGTCAGCCATTTAAAATTCCTATTCACAATACGCCAATTCATGTCCTTTGCCTATTTATATCTGTTGAGATCTTAACCTTTCCATACGTATTAGTAGGAATTCTCTATATTGTTAGGATGTAAACTTCTGTTTTGTTATAATATTTTCCCAATTTATGTGCATTTTCAATTCAGTCAGAGACATTTTTGCAGACAAATTTTTAAATCATTATATCATGAAATCTGTCGATGTTTTTCCTTAAAATTTCACATCTTGTAGCTTAGATAGGTCCCTTTATTCAGCTATTAGAAAATCCTCTTTTACATTTTTTTCCTTTTATTTCAATACTATTGTAGGGAAGAGGGTGGGTTTTTTTTCTATCTAAAATATTTTGTGGGACACCTGGGTGGCTCAGTCAGTTAAGCATCCAAATCTTGATTTCAGCTCAGGTCATGATCTCACAGTTCATGAGTTGGAGCCCCACATCAGGCTCTGCACTGGCGGTGTGGAGCCTGCTTGGGATTCTCTCTCTCCCGTCTCTCTCTCTGCCCCCATCCCACTTGCTCTGTCTTTCAAAATAAATAAATAAACTTAACTTTTTTTTTAATAAAAACAATATTCTGTTATAGGTAAAGATCTAAATGTATGTTTTTCTTTCCCAACAGCTGACCAATTGTCCCAGTCTCATTTATGATGAACCCAGCCATTCTCCAGATTTGTACTACCATTAGTTACTGAATTGTTATATTAGGATCTGCTAAGGCTCTTTTGTCCTGATTAAACTCAGTCAACCCAAGTTATCTCCTGCCTCCTTTTGCTTTGAGCATTTGCACAAGATCAGGCATGGACGTAGTGAGGCAGACAGAATCTGGTCCAGGAAAGTCATCCGGTGTCGACTGCTGAGAACTTTATTCCATCTGGTTGTTGAACTTCTGTCTCTACCATCCCATCATTCACCCTTGATGTCCATGATCCCACGTGGCCTCTAGCTGGTATAGACCATCCACATCTACTGGTAATGCCCCATGTTACTCCCTCCAGGACCCTTCCAGGCTCCTGGCCTTGTCTCAACACTTCTGCCTCTCTCCTGGGATCCTGGGAGACTTGAAAGTCTGTCTCAAGTCATGCCAGACCTAGACATGCCACCTTACCTCCCTTATGTGGCCTCTCTAGTGCCACGATGGCCTCTCACTACAGTAAGCTCTGGAAAGCAGGGCACAGACCCACTCAACTTTGAAGTCTCCCTAAATGTATTTGGCATTGCTCACACCTGCCACTCCCACAGTAACTTTGGGGAGACTACACCAGAGGTTTGCCCTGTGGCTCTCCTTTCTGCCTCTCTAAACTCTTCTTCCTCCTCCCCTCCACTAGTTAGTCTCTACCTTACAGAATCCTTTGCCCCTCCCAGCCCAATGTCGTCTTTGACCCTACCTTCTCCTTCACTCCTTGTGACAAGTCCATTACCAAGCCTATTGGATTTCACCTACTAAACATCTCATAAATATACTCAGTTCTGTGTTTCCCCTCCCACCCAGGTGGAAGAACCCATCTTTCACTGCCTGTACTTCTTCAATGGCACCTAGCAGGTCTCCCTCAGGTACTTTTGCATGCTTTCAATGCATTTTCCTCACAGAAGCCACTGAGCTCTTTAAAACGCAAATCTGATCACACAACTCTTACTTTGTGCAGTTTGGCAAGGCCAGCAAATGTGAGTCCCTGCCCATGTTGGCCATGTCCAATGGAACCTTCTCTCTACCTGCTAGCCTCAGTCCTTACAGACTCATCCTCCCCCCATTCCAGCGCCTTCACCCATGTTCCTTCCTCTGCCTGGGACGCTCCCCTGAAGTTTTACTGTCTTTTTCCCTGCCCTCACCTCCACCCCCACCCTTCATCTGGCTTACTCATCACGTCCTTGGAGAGGAAGTCTTCCTCCTCATCAGAGCTTAAGTCTCTCATAGTCACTGCCCAAGAGCTCTGTGAAGACAGGGACTATACTGATCTTACTTGCTACTTCTCTGGTATGTAGTATACAATGGGGAATTAATGGATGAAGAAATGAATGAATGAATGAATGAATGAATATAAAGCAAGGATGCAGAAGATCCAAATAGAAACATTTGTCTCTTTTTAATTTAAAAAAAATTTTTTAATGTTTATTTATTTTTGAGAGAGAGAGAGAGACAGAGTGTGAGTAGGGAAGGGGCAGAGAGAGGGAGACACAGAATCCGAAGCAGGCTCTAGGCTCTGAGCTGTCAGCACAGAGTCTGACATGGGGCTTGAACTCACAAACTGCAACATTATGACCTGAGCCAAAGTCAGATGCTTAACAGACTGAGCCACCCAGCCACCCCTCTATTTTTTTTAATGTCTATTTATTTATTTTCAGAGCACGAGAGAGCACAAGATGGGCAGAGAGAGAGGGAGAGAGAATCACAAGCAGGCTCCACACTGTCAGCGCAGAAACTGACACACTCAATTCCATGAACTGTGAAATCGTGACCTGAACCAAAATCAAGAGTCGGATGCTTAACTGACTGAGCCACCAGGCACCCCATCTGTCTCTATTCAGTATCAGTCATCATTTCTTAAGTATTATTTTCCCAAGTCATGCACCCTAGTTTATGACACTTAGCTTGCGGTTGATCAGAATTTCCAGTAGTGAATTGGGCATATTTCTTTCCTTGTACATAATTCCACAGCTTCTATTTACCTATTCTACCAGAGGCAGAAATGGAAGAGTAAATTCTAAACAAACGTAGGAGGGAAAGAGGGCAATTAGGCCTAGAATGATACACACATCAAAATGCACTTGAGGGGCACCTGGGTGGCTCAGTCTGTTAAGCATCCAACTCAATTTCGGCTTAGGTCATGATCTCAGTTCGTGGAATAAAGCGCTGCCTGGCACTCTGTGCTGACAGCACAGATCCCACTTGGGATTCTCTGTCTCCCTCTCTCTCTCTGCCCTCCCTGCTTGCACTCTCTCTCTCAAAAATAAACATTAAAAAAAATGTACTTGAAAGTTTATCAAATGAACAAACAGAATAAAAACCTCAAAACTGGGTGCCTGGCTGGCGCAGTCAGAAGAGGCTGCAACTCTTGATCTTGAGGTCATGAGTTTGAGCCCCAAGTTGGGTCTAGAGATTACTTAAATAAATAAACTTACAAAAAAAAAAACTGCAAGGCTACTTCAGTTACACAGAATCTGGTCTTCCCCCTGCTCTCGGCCAAAAAAATGTGGGGGAGGGGGACATCCAAAAATAGAAAACACAAAGAGCAGCATCTGCTATGCTTTTTGAGGTGGTAGCAATGGAAGGAAGACGGTTTTCTGAAAAAACTCAAGCAATAAATGTCTCTGAACGCTCAAGCCCTAGACCTTTTATAATCTGATGACAATCTGGAAAAACTGCATTATGAGCATACACCCTTGGCCTTGTCTACACAGAATGAACAATCTCTTTTCTCTGGCAAATGTCAGCCGTCTTCTTCAACACCACTATTTTCACGCAAGTCTCACAATCCAAAACCGTTATGTAAGCCACAACACCTTAACACGAACTTATTTACTCTTAATAATAGGAAAGTGCTTTTTTTTACTGCAATGAAACCATAAATCTGGCCTGTTTTGCTTCAGTTCATTTGTTTGGAAGGCCATCTGGCAAGATTATTCAACACAATGCAGACAGACTCTTCCTCAGCACGAGTCAAATATTTTCTGTTTCAAGGTTGATGTTGTGCCTAAGGCTGGGATGTAATTCTTTTTTCATTTTCTTCTCTTGGCTTTTTATAGCCACATAAACCAAGGATTTGACTTAGAACCTCTTGTACATGTTTATTCAACATATGATGATAACGTAATAAAAGTGCTTCCAAATGGCACATTTGAAAATCAGTGTCATAACTTTAGAGAGACCAGAACTGGCTGTAGATACTTCTGCCTTGTAGGACAGAGGGACCATTCATCCCTAGGTAGACAGGTCTTTGGTTTTGAGGAAAACACTTCAGAGAGCTTTGACAGTTCTTTTTAGTAGAAAGAATGGAGGCTGTTTGGGCAAGCCTGAATGGCCAATTTTTCTGCATAATACACAAATGGAATTTGGACAGTTGGGTAGCGTGTGTGTGTGTGTGTGTGTGTGTGTGTGTGTGTGTAGAGGATAGAGGACCTGGGACTGGGAAAGGAAGCAGGGAGATCTGAAGAGAGTTTGGTGCTGTCCAATAGAACTTTCTAAGATGATGGAAATGTTGATGTTTTGCTCAGTGTGGTAGCCATTGGCCTGTTGAGCATTTGAAATGTGGCAACATGAGTGGAAATCTAAATTTTTTTAATTATTTAATTTTAATTTAAATTGCCACATGTGGCTAATGATAATCCTACTGGATATTGCAGAAAAGAGGATTCACATCAACCCCTCACCCTCCCCAGACCTGAGGCACAAACAGCAGGAGAGGCCTGAAAGCTCCAGAAAGAATCTCCCAGGGTAGGGACACTCAAGGACTTTCAAGAAGGCAATGAGTGAGTGATAGTCAATTTTAAGTTGCTGCTTGCTCTGTTTCCTTTCTGTTATCCACAAACCTTTCATAAACATCTCCTGTGCTGAAGTGACCATTCATCTCAGCTTGCCTGGGACTGCCACTTTGTGTCTGATGTCCTGATGTAATTACTAACAGTAGTCCTGCTTTACTCTCAAGTGTCCCACTTGGACAATGTATCATATCTACTCCCTTCTTATGCACATAGCCTTGTATTGGTGGTGCTGTAGAGATCTAGGAAAGGAATGTAAAGACAAGCTTCAACTTCCCCATCACCTCTCCCTAGCAGCCCTGTGCAAGAGCTGGGGGGAGGGGGAGGCAGAATCAGCAGCAGAAGAGCCAAGCAACATGGCGGACCAGGCCACAGGGCGGCCAGGCCAGAAGTGAGACCAAACCCCCCTTCCCCCAAATAAACTAGGGGAGGGTGAAAGTGGGGAGAGAGAGGAGGGGGAGAGAGCCAGTTACCAAAAAGGAAAGAGAAATATAGTTTCTCTGGCATTCTCAAGTATTCCCAAGAAAAAGTTGGACAGATTAAATGTCTTTCCGCTTCTGTTTTGGTAAAATCCAATATTAGAATGCAGAACACTCTACTACAGTTAAACCTGTAATAACACTTACAAATTTTCCAGGCATAATTAAAGTTTAAAGTAAAATTATCTGAGACTTTCACAAAAATACAATAAAACCAAACTTCCACATAGAAGGTAAACTCAACAGTTCTATAGCCTGAGCTTTAACTAAAATATATGATTCGGCATTGATTTCTAAATTTAGATTCAACATTTTGTTTGTTTGTGTGTGTTTTTACCGTGTGTGTGTGTGTGTGTGTGTGTGTGCGTGCGTGTGGTCAGGATGCTTAAGATCTACTCTCTTAGCAAATTTCAAGCATATAATATAATATTGTCTCCCCATTTCCCCTACCTACCAGTCCCTGGTAACCACCATTCTGCTCTGTTACTAGGAGTTTGGCTTTTTTTTTAAAACTACTTATGTTATTTCCATATCTTGGCCATTGTGAATAATGTTGAACATGAGAGTGTAAATATCTCTTCAAGATAGTTATTTTATTTCCTTTGGATAAATACTCAGAAGTAGAATTACTGACTCCTATGGCCGTTCTATTTTTAGTTTTTTAAGGAACTTGATTTTGTTTCCAATAGTGGCTATACCAGTTTACACTCGCACCAACAGTGCACACAGGCTCCCCTTTCTACATGTCCTAAATGACACTTGTTATCTCTTGTCTTTTTGATACTAGCCACCCTGACAGGTATGACGTGATTTCTCATTGTGCTTTTATTTACATTTCCCTGATGATTAGCGATGTTAAGCATCTTTTCAAATGCCTGTTGGCCATTTGTGTATCTTCTTTGGCAAAATGTCTATTCGGGTCCTTGCCAATTTTTAAATTACTTTTTTTGTTCTACTTCATGTGTGTTTTTAAAGCCTTACACAGAACATTAAGTGATTCCTCACTTAGTAGATTTGTAAATAAGAACTAGACATTTTTAGTAAGTATATCAGTCTTAGATCCACTGTATATGAGACATTTGAAGAATAATTCACTGGAATATTGACTTCCAGACATACACAAGATGTATCTTTGTCCTTTTTGTGACCCAAGTAGATAAATGCTTAGTGTATATTTCACCTAAATATCACTGAGTTGATAGTGGCAAGAAACAGAAGGGCAGAGTGATTAAGCAAGGGGGCTCTGGAGTCAGACTTCACGTTTGAATCCTGGTCCCACCAACTTAGTTTTCTCATCTGTAAAATGGGGATACTTTTAGTAATTACCTAATGAGGCTGTTATTAGGATTCAATTAAATAATCTGCATAAATCACTTAGCACCATTCCTGGCAAACATAATATGTGCTTAATAAGTGCTAACTGTGATAATGACGATAATGAAGAGAACGATGATAATGAGTGATTAGTGAAGAGAGAGATAAGAAAATTTGAGGCTTTAAATATAACCTTGAAAACAAGTTACAAAGACATACTTTAAAAAATGAGTCCTAATTGAGGGTTCCCTGTTGCTGCTCTAAGGTAACAACTTTGTAAGTCGTTTATCCCCCATTCCCCTTTCCACACACTGTGGCAAAATTCTTTCTGTTTTCTAATAAACTATGAAGTCCTTGAGGGAACAGATACATTGGCACATATTTATATCCTGACAACTAGCAAGAATATTTGAAATATGGAAGGTGATTAATAAATATTTATTGATATCAGTCATGCAACAGTTACTGACTAAGCATCTGCCACATGACCAACACTGACCGCACTAGATGCTAAGGACACACACCTGGCTCACTGTTGGGTTTAGCAAAAGGAGAAGTTGATCACACAAAGTCATTCTATTGTCTTATGGGCAGGAAGAGAAGAAACTGGCTTTTTGCCAATAAATTCGGTATTTACTTCCCACAGTGTCCACTTTTTGTAATCCCCTCAATAAGGGGAACTTAAAGAACCCAGGAGCCTCTCCTAGGGCTGGCTTCCCTGGGAGGCAGAGGGAACAGTGCAGCTGTAGGGGCATCCCCAGTCAACCACGGGCTGCTTTTAAGGGTGTACATCACAGGTCAGAGATACGAGACTAGGAACACACAGATGAGTGCAGAGGCCTGCCTAGCTTAGAAGCTCCATCCTTCAAGAACTATTTCTACTGGAATAGTCCCAGAACCACAGCTTGCCTATCAGCTCGTGCCCACCATGCTCAGGAAGCCCCAAGCTGTGCCTTCTCACCAGGCAGGTATATTCATTCATGGACCTCCCAGTCCATACTCCGCTTACGAATCACAAACCTCCCTAATAACACAGCTAGCATTCACCTCTGTTGCGTTTCCACGCAAACAGAGCTAGAAAGTTAACCCAAGGTCATTTTATTTTTCATAAAGAAGGAGAAAGTGTTTTGTTAACCTTTCACTCACAAATCCCCATTCTTTTTTTTTTTTTTTTTTTTTTTTTTTGAAAAGAGAGCAGGTTTTTACTTCTGGCAAAAAAAGAACAATAACTCATATCTTAGACATGTTGTGCAAACATTTAAAAATTTTTAAGATTAAATAATGTTTAAAAATCTAAACAGATAAAAGAACAGGTTATCTATAGCTTACAGAAATTGAGGTGATCTTAATTCCCCATGACACTAAATACCAGAATGAAATGGTAAGATTTTATGGAGCTTATACTTGAATACGAATTCAGCAAAGTTGCAGGATACAAAATCAATGCACAGAAATAAGTTGCATTCTTATACACTAATAATGAAGCAACAGAAAGACAAATAAAGAAACTGATCCCATTCACAACTGCACCAAGAAGCATAAAATACCTAGGAATAAACCTAACCAAAGCTGTAAAAGATCCGTATGCTGAAAACTATAGAAAGCTTATGAAGGAAATTGAAGAAGATATAAAGAAATGGAAAAACATTCCATGCTCATGGATTGGAAGAATAAATATTGTTAAAATGTCAATACTACCCAAAGCTATCTACACATTCAATGCAATCCCAATCAAAATTGCACCAGCATTCTTCTCAAAGCTAAAACAAGCAATCCTAAAATTTGTATGGAACCACAAAAGACTCTGAATAGCCAAAGTAATATTGAAGAAGACCAAAGCGGGAGGCATCACAATCCCAGACTTTAGCCTCTACTACAAAGCTGTAATCATCAAGACAGCATGGTATTGGCACAAAAACAGACACACAGACCAATGGAATAGAATAAAGACTCCAGAATTGGATCCACAAAAGTATGGCCAACTAATCTTTGACAAAGCAGGAAAGAATATCCAATGGAAAAAAGACAGTCTCTTTAACAAATGGTGCTGGGAGAACTGGACAGCAACATGCAGAAGGTTGAAACTAGACCACTTTCTCACACCATTCACAAAAATAAACTCAAAATGAATAAAGGACCTGAATGTGAGACACAAATCCCCATTCTTGACCCCTTATTGGAAATCGCCATGAGAGAGAGGTCTCTGATGTACCCTAAACTCAGTATATACAAGACCCACATAATTCTCCCCTCTCTCCTTCCTTGGACACTTTATGTTCCCTGTTTTAACCAACACAATCATCATCCATCCAATCATCCTCTGCATGGAATTCTTCCCATGGCTTCCAATTCCAAAGTCCAGGGCATGACAATCAGGGCTCTTCAGAACCTAGACTTGGTCTGCCTCCAGACTCTTCCATAGCCCCCTACCCGTTAGACAGAGACTATTTGTCATCCTCCCATACGCCATCCTTAGAAAAAGCCTAGAACCTTTGTTCAGACCTGGAATAGCCTTCTACTGACAAACAACCGGTCAACCAAGAGCTTCAAACTCTTGAAAAACCAATTCAAGCATCACCTCTAAGAAGACACAAATTCATTCCCAGGACAAACCTATCATTCCCTCCATGTTCTCCCACAGCACACTGGAGGCCTCCCTTGCAGCATTGTCCATGGGGTTGTGGTCCCCATCACCTGCAGAGCTGCTGCAAGGAAAAGGCCAAGCCCTATCCATGTTGCCTTTCCAGAGCCATGGATACATCTTTGCACATGGAGTACCTCAAGGTCTACTGGCTTCACTGCAAATAGTAGCACTGAAGCTGTGCCTTAAGAAACTAGTAGAGCTTCTAAGACAAACAAGGAGAAAAAGGCCCAGAAGCAAGAAAGTGGAGGCTCAACAGTCCAGTTTGCTAACACCTGGGTCCTTGGAAGGAAATAGACATTTCAGATTCATTGTGATCCTATCCTAGCCTAAGAGACTTAGCCTTTATCAGTAGGAAATGGCTGTAATTCACAGTGAAAACTCTGCAAAGACTTGAAAAAAAACTAAGAGTTTATGCCACAAGTCTCTAGGTGTGATTATTTCTAAACGGTAAAATACATAGGTCTTTTGGGAACAAAAAAAAAAGAGTTTCTTAAATCAAGGCTCAAAAAGCTACACAAAGGATATATTATAAGAAGTACTAAGTTTTTTTTTGTGATTTTGTCTATCCTAATACACAATATTTGACATGAGGGATGAGAGGCCCAGGTCCTTGTGATAGTAGGCCCAACAGAGGAAAAAACTGAGGGCCATTATCAGTGCTACATAGCATGGAACCACTAGACCATATGAATGCCACCTTTGGCTTCTAAGGACACTGTCACCATCCAGCCACAGTAATGAAATTATGAATACCTGACAAATGGACAAATAAAATAACAAATGAAAGGGGCGGGGACAGCCCACAGACCAAAATAATGCAAGGCTTTTGCAGTCAATTTCAAGTGTTAGGGGCTAAGAAAAATACTAGACAGGGGCGCCTGGGTGGCTCAGTCGGTTAAGCCTCCGACTTCAGCTCAGGTCACGATCTCATGGTCCGTGAGTTCGAGCCCCGTGTCGGGCTCTGGGCTGACGGCTCAGAGCCTGGAGCCTGCTTCGGATTCTGTGTCTCCCTCTCTCTCTGACCCTCCCCCATTCATGCTCTGTCTCTCTCTGTCTCAAAAATAAATACACGTTAAAAAAAATTAAAAAAAAAAAATACTAGACAAGGTCACCCAATGTATCTTTTCTAGTTCTTAGGGGGAGGAGTTTGATTTTTAATTTATTTTTGGAAATGAACAAAGCATTTGCTTTGTTTCTCCATGTGACTATACCCCTTCTTTCTTGTCTTATCTCATTAGGGGAAGACTGACCTTTCAGCCAATCAATCCCAGAATGGTTATTTAAACACCTAATATGTTGATAGTACTCTCTGACACTATGAGACAAAGGGGACAGGCCATGAAGTTCCTGCCATTGAGAAATAAAATGAAAAAGTTAAGCAATAAGATAAAGAGATATCTAAGATGCATTGTGGAATTTTAAAGAGATGTAGGGGCACCGGAATGGCTCGGTCAGTTAAGCATCTAACTCTGGATTTCAGCTCAGGTCATGATCTCATGGTTAGTGAGTTCAGACCCTAAGTCAAGCTCTGTGCTGACAGTGCAGAACCTTCTTGGAATTCTCTCTCTCTCTCTCTTTCAAAAATAAATAAGTAAACTGAAAAAAACTTTTTTTTAAAAGTGAGAGATAGACTAACATCAATATAATATGCTCCTATTTGTATAAAATGTATATATTACAAACATATGTCTATATACACATATTTTTGCATAGAAATTTTCTGAATGATACAAAAATAATAATACAAAAATTCACTGCTGGAGGTTACCTCTGGAGAGGTCTAGCATATGGAATCAGAAAGATGTTTTTAATCATATGTTATCTTACACTATTTGTTTACCATGTGCATGTGTTCCTTTAGGTTTTTTTAATTGTAAATACAACAAACAAAAGTGAAGCAATTTCACAAGTAGGAAACAACTGCAGTGAGCAGAGGAGAAACTAACATTTATTGACTAACCTCTATGCACCAGGCATACCTCTCAGCCACCTCCCAACTGTTACCGCCCCACGGGCGTGGCTGTGATGTTTCTAGCCCCTGGAAAACAGCCTGAAACCTCTCCTCATGCTGTTCTGCCACCTCAGTCAAACCCACAGTTGGCTCTGACTCCGAGCTTTTTCTAGCATATGGACTGCAGCCAAATTTGGATGGTTTCCCAGGGAGGGTAAATAGTGTGTTGGAGATTGAGTTAAAACAACCAAACTCCTTTTTAGCAAGCCAATGGGATCAATCCAGGGCTTGTAAAGTACTAACTAAATTGTTTTTAGTTCCTTTGATTGCTTTCTTCATCCTGAAAACTGCAAAACACACACACCCTTTCCAATTTAGGATCTGCTGCTTTAAGAACTATTTACCTCATGTAGAAACCAAGCATGCATAGCTTCGTTACTTCATTTGTGCTGATGGATGCAAAAGAAGCACTTTCTACTACTATCATTGTTAATAAAACAAATTAAATTTGTGTGATATCTATAAAATAATGTATATTTCTATCAAACCCTTATCAAATGCTGCCCTCTAGTGGACTGTTCAGTGAAAAACCTTCTAAAAATAGATTTCAATTAAGGCTAAAGATGTTTTAAAAGAACACTAATAATAGATTCACATCTTTTGAAATTAAATTTTCACCATCAAACTGCAATTTCAGTTAACTTTGCCCTTCATAAAATGTTGACATTGTCATCATTTCCTTAAATATTTTAAATATTTACTTTGCTAGAAAACATTTACCTTAACACACAAATGTGGTCTGTTTTCCAAGGCAGACCTGAGTTGACTTCACAAGCACCCCAATAAATTGTTTAAATGTATAGTTTAATAAAAGCCATCTCTATAACTGTCTAGACAGTCATAATAATTTTAAAATCATATATCAGCGATCCTGTCCTGAGTCTTAATATTGTTAAAGCAGAGCTTAAAAGACGAGCAACTTTTACTATGTAAGGTCATTTTAGCAAGAAAGCAGGAGGGCACCTGAGCTTGATGCCCTTGCTTTGGTATCGGCAGACACTTGGAAACTTTTGTCTTGCCTTTCTGCTTCATTGCCTGGAAATCATTCATCACTTAGTTTAATATAACTTGGGACCCAAACATACACAGGCTGCCAAGTTCTCCAAGCTTTAAAAATTATTCTTCTCCGACCAGATCATGCTTCGTGTTTACAGTACACTCTCCCCTCCCCCACCCCCAGAAGTTCAGAAAGCTTTGCCTAGACCTCCTCCCGAGCGGCTCTTAATCCCATTACCTGCAGGCACCAGAGCCCTGAGCATCCTGTCAGCCCCTGGGGCGCAGTCCCTGTCTGATTCCGACCCTTATTCCCCGGCCTCTTGCCCTCAAAGGCTTTGGCAGCTCCCCGGGAAAGACGGGAAGAAAAATACACGTGAAATCCCAAAGAGCCAGCCTTCTTCACGGCAGGCCCCCCGCACCTACCCTTCGCAGTTGCGGAGCGGCGCCCTGCTGCCGGAGGCCTGGGCCAGAACATCCCAGGTGATACGACGGCCCCGGACGCCATACAGGCGCCGGGACAAGGAGGTCACCCACGTCACCCTCCCCGCCCGACAGCCGCGTGCCGCGCTCCGCATCCCCGTTAGGAGGCGCGGTCCGGGGAGGATGCGGCTGAGCTCAGCCCCTTCTCGAAGGTCACGTCCACAGCCATGCACCAGCTCGGGACCGGCTTGAAGGCTTCACAGGCCCAACTCGGCGTCCTTTACCCTTGCCCAACTAACCATCCCGGGCCTCCTTGCGGTCCATATTTAAAACGACAAAAGCATAAGGAAATACCACAAACACCTTGATGTCAACATCCAAGAAGGAAAGTAAAATAGCTTTCAGAGAATATAAATTACCATAGGAGAAATGAGTCAGGGGACCCCCTTCAAGCCACCACCAGCCTCCCCAGTTTTAAGTAAGCTCCCTCTGTTCCACTAAGTGCCTGTTATTATCACCTCAATTATAAAACTCTCTCTCAACTTACAATTATCACCCCTTTCATCTTCCCTGAGCTTTTCCCTTTTGATGCCCAGTTCCGTGTGGCTTCTTTCTCTCTGCAGATTCCTTAGCTGGTATTTTTGCCACACTTTCTTAAACTTTTCTAAATACCTTATCTGTTGCTTCTCCTGCTCACTTTTCCTTGCCGGGAGAAACGCATCCAGGGTGAAAATGTTCCATTTGAGCCAAGTTGATTTTTTAATACACTAACAGTTGTGCTAAGACGGTGGGGCCTTTTAAAAAATTAACGGATAAAGAAATATCTTGCATAGGTTTTGCTGAGCCAGAAACAGGAGAGGGAAGACAGTGGGAGTGAGAGACAGGGAGAGGGTGGAGAGGGGGAGAGAAGGGAGAAGGAAGAGGAGGGAAAGGGGGAGAGGTGGGGGAAGAAGAGCATGGGGGAGAGGAGGAAAGAGGGAAGGCAGACAGGGAGGGAAAGAGGGAGAGAAGGAAGGGACAGGAGGAGAGGAGGAAGGAGGGACAAGGAAGAAGGCGGGGAGGAGAGAGTGGGAATAGAAGAGGAGAGAGGGAGAAGGGAAAGGTGCAGAGAAGGAGGGGGAGAGAGGGTGGGAAAACAGGGAGGGAAAGAGGGAGAGAGTGGGGAGGGAGAGAAGAAAGGGAGGAGAGAAGAGGCAGGGAGAAAGAAGAAGAGAGGAGGGGGAGAGAGGGAGGGAAGAGAAGAATGGGGGAGAGAATCTGGGGAGAGAGGAGCAGAGAGGGAGGGGGAGAAAAGGAGGGGGAAAGAAAGAGGGAGGGAGAAGAGAGGAGGGGGAGAGAGGGAGGGAGGAGACGGGGAAAGAAGGTGAGAGAGAGAAGGGGAGAGAGGAAGCTGGAGAGGGAGGGAGGAGGGGGAGAGAAGGAGCAGGAGAGAGGAAAAGGGGAGAAGAAGAGAGAGGGGAGAGAGGAAAGTTGGGAGAGGGAAGGGGGAGAAGAGGAGAAACGGAGAGGGATGAAGGAGAACCTGTCTTCATCTCTTAATAAGGCCATATAGAAATAAAAACAACCCCCAACTCCCTTCCTACAGAACTTGCAGACTGGCTATGTAGCTTGGAGGATGTAATACAAAAGAAAAATGAGAAGCCCCTTCTTCAAAAGTTATTAAGACCTCCCAGTGAAGACAGCAGAGCCTTATACCCAGCACAGGGCTCTTCAGCATGCAGGACTGCCTGTGACTTCACTACACCAGTCCCACACCTATGAAGCCAGCCCTGTTTCCTCCCACCAGTCAAAACAGCAGTGTTGCTATGCTGTCAATGATTTGGGGGTTTTTTCCCCCACAATGGCCAGCCCCTGCTTGAGGGATCAACTTGTCTTGCTTCGTCCTAGACTATCAGAGGCTTAGCACTGAAAATCCCACGTCTCTGGCACCTCCTTAGTCCCAGGCATATGGGGACAGCTGGTCACCACCCTGTTCTGTGTGGACACGGTCTAGTGACAGAGTTGTCCTCTGCTTTTCTACTGCTTTGAATGTCTTCCTCTCAGAACCAACAGCGATCTCAGGCCAACCCCTCCCTCCGTGGGGCATGAAGCCATTCCAAATGCCCCCCAGATTTATCCCCCTACTTTTCATATGCCCAAAAAAGAAGGCTGCTAAACCATGATTCTGGCTGTTCACATGTGTCAGAGGTAAGATGAAATGTGCAAACATTAGTGGCACCTGTTGGAATTTCTTGTAACTACTTGAGAAAGAATGAAGTTTAGACACTGCATTTCAGGATTTGGTAGTTGTCCACTTGGGAGTCTTTTTTATTAAGGTGTAATATTCCAACAATGTATAAAACATTATCTCTCTCGAGATAATCACACAGTAACAAAAATTATACCCATGTAAAAATGAACAAACGGCCGTTTTGTTGCAGGGGTTCAATCTAAACTACAAATTGAACCTCACATGTTCCTTTACTGTTAAACACGAACTGAACATTCACCAAGCACTTTTCTGGGCCTGGAGACATCTTGATGGATACAGTGCCTTATCCTCCCTGGAAGTGCTGAAAGTTTAATATTTAGATGTTCATAGTAACATAAAAATATAAACATTAGTCAATTAACTCCTTAAAGAGATACTTAACCCATGAGTGGCTCAGTCAGTTGAGCATCCGACCTCGGCCCAGGTCATGATCTAATGGGTGAGTTTGAGCCCTGCATCAGAGCTCTCAGCTGTCAGTACAGCCCACTTCAAATCCTCTGTCTCTCTCTCTCTCTCTGCCCCTCCCCAAGCCATGCATGCATGCTTGCTATCTCTGTCTCTCAAAAATAAACATTAAAAAAAAAAAAAAGAGGTACTCAACCCTGCTTGAATCTATCATTCCTTAGTATGTATTACACCTGCTATGTATTACACCTAGTGTGTATTTCACTACCCTGGTACATTGCATGTGCCAAAACTATTTCATAATTTCTCCTCACATAGCTAATGTCACCCACATCAATTAATGCTCTTGCATATCTTCCCTGAGGAAATAGAAGCCATTGGACAAGAGTCCCCACAGCCTCCTCAAAGCAAATGGACCAGTCTACCTTCATCTGCACCCAGCCTTGCTGGCCTTCTTCCTATAAGCCACAACTCAGTGTCCTAGTCCTATCAGAGTCCAATCTTCCTTGATACTCTACAATCTATCTGCGCTTGTCTCCTCAAAAGACTTGTCTTCCATAGCCAAACCACTTTTAAATATTATTTTGTAGTTCACCTTCCCAACTAAAAATCATAGTCTAGAGTAATGTTTCTCAAAGTGTGGTCCCTGAATCATCAGTATCAGCATCACCTGGGAGTTATTAGAAACCCAATGACTTGGAACTTACCCCAGATACACTGAATCAGAAGCTCTGAGGCTGAGGTCTAGATCTGTGTTTTAACAAGCCTTCTGGGTGGTTCTGATGCTCACTAAAGCTTAAGAGGCACAGATCCTTGGCTGACACTCCTCGGCTTCCCCTTGCACCATCTTACACCTGTGTCACATGCAAGATGGATAGATCACCCAAGAGAGAGCTCTGTGGAGTAGGCTGGAGACTGCTGTCCTTAGCCCTCTCCTGATCCTATTTTTATTAATGACTCAGATGAAGGCACAGATGGCACACTGATCTCATTAACAGATGACAGAGAACTGGATGGGGTGGAGAGGTTGAATGATGGCATCAGTACCCAAAGACACAAAGTGATGGTCCAAGTCTATCAAGATGAAACTTAATAGGGCATATTAGCTAGGATTAGATTCAGCTTTGAGCGACAGAAAACCCAAAATAGTACTGGCTTAATAAGAGACAAGGGTATTTCTCTTTCACGTAAATGAACTCTGGAAGTGTCAGGCCAGAGTCAATGTGGTGGCTCTGCTCCCTGGAATTCCCAGGACCCAAGCTCTGCATTTGTCCCATTCCTAAGGTATGGCCTCGTTCTCAAGCCAAGGATGGTGACATCCACGTTTCAGAGAGCAAAATGGAGGAAGGATATTCTGTCTTTAAGGACTCTGCCTGCATTATCCTTCTGCTTGCATCCTGTTGGCCAAAATTTAGTCTTGTGGCCAGAGCTGCAATGGAGACTAAGAATTGTCTTTATTTTTCCAGGCATCTCAGCTAGAAGTGCTATTACATGGAAGAAAGGGAGAACAAACATTGGGGTACAGTGAGTAGCCTCTACCAACCAAAGCAAAACCAAAGTCCTTTGGTCCTTTACACCAAAACCAAAGGTGTAAAATATGAACAGCTCTTGAAGGCTTTGGTGAAGAAGCGAGAGATAGGGAGTAAAAGCCATGCAAGCAGACCTCTATTGTCTTCCCTTACAAAGGCATAAAACCCAAGCAATACTAGCTTAGGTAAAAGAGAAGGTACGGGATACAAAACTGAAATTTCTAAACACAGTGCTAGCTTCAGGAATGTCTCAAATAATGTCATCAAGATTTGTCTCTTTTCCATATCTCAGTTCCACAGTCTCCCATGTTGGGTTTATTCCTAAGCTTCCAAGGCAAGATGTCTGCCTACCGATCCAGGACCCTATCCCCTGAACCTGCTGGTAGACCAGGAGAGGTTCAAATTCAATCTTCCCCACCCTCATCTTCACTCGTTTCTCAGGTCAGCTTCCTCTAGCAGAGCAGTTCACAACCCTGACTAATCATTAGAATCCTCTCAGGAGCTTTTTAAAATGATACCAACTCTCTTCCCAAATCTGATTTTATTGGTCAGGGTGGGACTTTGGCATTTAAAAAAATTTCCCCAGGTGATTCTCCTGTGCATCCAGAGTGAAGAACCCCTGATCCAGCATACTATGAAAAGCAGAAGCTTTGCCTCTCAAGTTTCTCTGGAGTTGTCTCCTCAGACACTGTGTGCAGATGCCATATGTCTCCTCCATTGGGTCCTATTTAATCGTGAGTCCCTCTCACTATACTGCTGGTCACCACCTGGACCTACAACATCTGCATTTCCTTCATAGGTTCTAGTTCCCTTTGTGGGACCTGTGGGAGGGAAAGTTGAGGAGGCACTCCTTGAGTACCCTGCCTTTCTGTCTCCCCAAGATCTCTACACATGGCGGTCAAGGTCAACTTTCTCGTATTAAAGGACTCGAGTGATTTTAAAAGGGAAACACAGTATAAAGAAAAAAATTAAAGACTTGGGAAGCCATCTGCTCATAGACTATAATTGAAATCTAAGATTAAGACTTGAAAAATGTGAACAATCAGAAGCTCCAATGCAAGGATTAGCTGATCAAAGAAGCAGTGAAGGACTATCCAGAGAGGTCACAGGAAATGCTCAAGAACATGGACTCCTGGAAGCCAAGAGAACAGAGACTGGAAGCCTCAGGACTAGCTCACCCACTTCACTCTTTCGTCTAGTGACCTCACCTGTTGTCATCTACTCTGGTGACAATGACCACAATGCTCCAAATTTCACCTGACGCTCAAGTTAGTACCTTTTGATATGTTGTCAGTAGATACTCAGATTTCTCTACAACAAAACAGAAGTTCACAAAAGGCTATGGTTTTTTCAAAAGATAGGGCTCCTCAAATCCTCACAAATATTAAATCAAAGAAATAGAGTTCCCAAACTATGTGTGCTGAGATGCCATAAGTCACTGCAGTGAATCAGATGGGCCCTGCAGGTGGTTTTAAATTTTTGAGGGAAACGTGGCAACATCTGGCAGGCACAAATTACTGTTAGTAATTCATTTGGACCCACGTACTTAGTAATCTGAAATGTTATTATATATTTTTGGGCCTAGGGTATATGAATAAACTACTGAGTTGACTATAACCATGAGCTGAGAAAGTTAGGGAACATCTGCAATAGGTAAACGATGGACTTCAGCAAGCCCATAGCACTCTCTTCCTCATACTTGCCGTCTCTGCAGCTGTCAGCCTGAAAATATGACACCCCCAGAGTCCAAGAATTTGTTTCTTACTACAGCTCGAAAGGAATTGCTCCTGTTCAGAAATTATAAACAACCTATGGGTTAGGTGAAATGAGAATTTACAGCAGACACAACTATATAGGATACTAAACTAAAATATTTTATTTTAAGCCCCTAACACATCTAAAGAAATTTTATTTATATTCAGAGCATTTTAAAGCTTCATATCCTTTGCTTTCGACCAAGCACTTCAGGATGGATGTCATAAAAACAAACAAATAAAACCATGAGGTCAAAGTCATAGACGACATCCTAGTTTATGGCAATTAAATGTGTTCAATTCCATGGCCAAAGAGCACATTTCTAATTGCATATTATATCTTTATTATATATGGTGTTTTATACACACACACACACACACACACACACACACAAATCAGGATAGTCTTGGCAATGTTGCAGTAAGCTATAAAAAGGCAAACTATATCAGTGGCCTAACCCTTAAAAAACCTTTGCTTCTCGCTTACCTAAAATCTGATGTGAAAGGAGGAGCTCAGGAAGCATACTGGTTCATAATTGCCTCATCCCCAGAGTAACACCAGTGATTTCCACCGTAATCCACCCACCAGAGCTTGTCACATCGCTACTACCACCCCTCTGCAAGGGATGCTGGGAAACGTAGGGGAGGCCGTGGACATTTGGTAAACACTATTTCTGACACAATCAATTTAGTTATGGTCACATCAAGTGAGGATATGAATTTACTTATTCACTTATTCACTCACTCAGTCAGCAAAAAACACCTACTACTATGTGTCAGGTGCCATACCTACATCCTAGTGGAGAATGCTAGACAATAAATAAGATACTAAATAAATAGACAAGAAGATCATCTGAGATTGTAGTGTGAATGCTTCACTAATTAATTCAATAAACTTAGATTGAGTGCTGGTTTTGTGCCAGATATAGTTCTAGTGCTAGGATATAACAGTAAATGAAACAAATTCTCAGCTTTCACAGATGCAGGGGCCTCTCTGCTATAGTGAGTTCCACGTGGATGCTGATGATTCCAACAGTATGACTATTTGCTATTCGGCATATCTTCCCTCCCTTCCAGATTGGACTTCAATGTTGGAATTACATCAGACTTTTATTTATTAACAGGCAAAGATTTTCAAAATATATTAAATCAAAATTTTAAAATTCAGGGGCCCCTGAGTGGCTCAGTCAGTGGAGCATCCAACTTCGGCTCAGGTCATGATCTCATGGTTTGTGGGTTCAAGCCCCACATTGGTCCTCGTGCTGACAGCCCAGAGTCTAGAGCCTACTTCAGATTCTGTACCTCCCTCTCTTCCTGCCCCTCGCCCGCCCATGCTTTGTCTCTCGAAAATAAGTAAATGTTTAAAAAAAAAATTTTTTTTTAATTCAGGTCAAAAATGGTGTGCACACTGGGCACCTGGGTGGCTCAGTCAGTTAAGCATCCTATCTTGATTTCGGCTCAGGTCATGATCTCAGGGTCCTGAGATCAAGCCCCCAGCATGGGACTTTGCACTGGGTGTGGAGCCTGATTAAGATTCCCTCTCTCCCTCTCCCTCTCTCCCTTCCCAGCTCATGCGCTCACTTTTTCTTCTCAAAAAAATTAAAAAATAAAGGCTGCTTTTTATTTTTTTTAAATGGTATGCACATAACAATCCCATCCCAAGAACTGGACTATATGAGAAAATACGGAAGTCACCATATTTATATGCCAACAGAGCAAATCCTAGATATCAAAATTATACATAATTTCTTTTTTAATTTATGCAAATTCATATTTGTTCTCTAGTTGTCTGCAATAAGCATTAATTATTAACATAATAAAATAAAATGTATGAAGATTCTGAAGGCTAAATAATTCACGGGTCATATAAATTTTCCTGGGAGGGGCGCCCTGGTGTCTCAGTCAGGCATCCGATTGGCTCAAGTCACAATCTCATGGTTTGGGTTTGAGCCCCACATCGGGCTCTGTGCTGACAGCTCAGAGCCTGGAGGCTGCTTCCAATTCTGTGTCTCCCTCTGTCTCTGCCCCTCCTCCACTTGTGCTCTCTCTCTCTCTCTCTCAAATAAATAAACATTAAAAAAAAATTCCTGGGAGAATAAAGGTATAATTTTTAAACTTTGCTTTGGGGAGTCAAGAAGGCAGCCAAATTTGGAACATGTGGAGGTGTTCTCAGAGTTAAGGTTTGTTTTTCTTTTGTGGAATGGGAAATGTGGGCTTTCTTGGAAGAGAGAAAAAAAGGGTAGTGATAGTGCTAATCTATGAAAAAGGAACATGACCCCTTTCTGGGATGAATCTGATGCGCTTTTCTCCTTCTAAGTGCATGCTATACAAAATTGTCAGTTCCAGGGAGGCAGTGTGTCACCGACCTGGATCGAGCACACAATCTATGGTAAGACCTAGAGGTGCCAGGAATCAGTCGGCTTCATGAGGCTGCAAGAGAATGAAGGAGACTTGTTTGCTTTGGCCCAAGCAACAAGCATGAGATGAGCCTTGGGTCACCAGTGAGGGAAATGAACACGGGACAATGACGTCATCATAACGATGATGATGCACAGTTATGGAGTCTTAGTAGAATGCCAGGAAATAAGTTACATATGTTATTTACATGATCTCATTCAATATATTGTATACAAATTCATTCATGCCCGTGTTATATATTCTATTATTTTAATACTATGACAGATTCAGTGCCAGAATACTGACAAGGAAGGTCATTTAAGGAAGAACACTTCAAAGCTGCTCAGGCAGGTAACAATTCCCAGGTACAATAGGAAGAGTCCTAGAAAGCGTGGGGAGGGAGCCCATGTGGCATGAGATGCGGAGGTCATATTAGTAATACATATATAAAATGATTTACTATTTCTGGATAGGAAAAAGTTCTGGATGGGAAAGAATTCCTTTTCTCACTTGGGAGTTCTCTAGTGAACTCTGAAAACTAAAGAAGTAGATTCATGAAAGAAGGCAAGTGGGGAAAGATCTGGAACGTGGCAAATTATTCCTTGTGTTTCATTGCTCCTTTCCACGAGGCATTTGTTCATTCCCATCTTATCTTGGAGCACGAGTTCTGGGATAATGGAAACATCTGCTTTAAGCCAAAAGTCAGGATCAGGAAAAGAAAGTGTTAAGAAATATCTCAAATGGCTGTTCCTTAATTCACAGGCAACAGATTGTATCTGAAAAGACAGCCAAGAAGCAGCCCATAATCAAACACATTAATATTTCTGCAGCAGAAAAAATAATCACATGAGGTGAGAAAATAAGAACTAAAACAGCTTCATGTCAGTTAAGGCCAGGTTTTGCAAGTACTTTGTAGAGAGCCCATCTAAATCTAAAATTCTCAAAGTCTCCATAGTTCTCATCTGCAGTATTTGGCCACACAATTCGCCTAGCATGCTGGTCAGCTGTTCAAAACAACCTAGTTGCTTCACCCACACTTTAGGATTTTCCTTTTTAAGGGAACTGCTTTAAAAAAAATTCTTAAAAACTAAAACAAAAACAAACCCAAAAAAAATTTTTTAAACAAACAAAAAAAGAAAAAAATTTTCTTGCAGCGCGTGGGCAGCTCAGTTGGTTAAGTGTCTGACTCTTGGTTTCAGTTCAGGTCATGATCTCAGGGTTTGGGTTCCACGCTGACAGTGCAGAGCCTGCTTGGGATTCTCTCTCTCTCCCTCTCTCTCTATCCCTCCCCGACCTCAAAATAAATAAATAAACTTTAAAAAATCCTTAAAAACTGTTTTTTCTTAACTTCAGTTTTCAGAGTCTGAGGATTTGGAAACTGGAACTAAGGGATTGTGATCTGTAATTAAAATTTTTACCATGTGCTTTTTCAGCAAAAATATTAATAATTTTTAAAACAAAGTTTGTAAAGCTAAAGAATAGATTAGGGGCGCCTGGGTGGCTCAATCACTTAAGCCGCTGACTTTGGCTCAGGTAACCATCTCCTGATCTGTGAGTTGGAGCCCCATGTTGGGCTCTGTGCTGACAGCTCAGAGCCTGGAGCCTGCCTCAGATTTTGTGTCTCCCTCTCTCTCTGCCCCTTTCCCCCTCATGCAGTGGCTCTCTGTCTCTATCTCAAAAATAAACGTTTAAAAAAAAAAGGAATAGGTTAAACTCTGGTTTCTGGCTGTCTGATAGTCATACCTCTTTAAAAACCAAAACAAAAAAACTTTCAACCCTGAGGTTAAAAGTCACATGCTGTACCGGCTGAGCCAGCCATAGGCCCCTGATTGTTGTACCTTCTAATTGTCTTTTACGTAGGCTTTAAACTATCACGCTACTATCATTTAATTTAAATTTCTTTGTTCTATTTGTTTTCTACACAGCATAGCATGCAGCTGTGTTTTCTGCCTGTCTCCCCTGAAATGACTGAATGTCACTGGCGTGTGCAGAACTCCAGGCCTCCCTTTCGCCTGATTCTCTTATCCTCACTTCTATTAGGGTCTGCACTTACTTCCTACTCTGTTTCTGAATGGCAACAAAGTGTTTTATGGATTTTTTTTTTTTTGACAACTTTATATATCCAAAAAATGAACTTTCTCTTTAGACACTGAATTCTGTCTTGGGCTTATGACACATCTACTTTTCTTTCCAAAAGTTGAAGAGGCTCAACTTTTGCTCTATAACATTTCACCTGATGTCCTAGTCCTTGTTTGACTGTAAATTCCACTAATAGCCACATGCTGAATCAAAGACTGCCCTTAACATGTTTCTGCTTCATTCCTGCTCCCTAGACATATATATTTTTACCTCCAAATATTGTTTAATTATTCTTTTATTGGGACACCTGGGTGGCTCAGTTGGTTAAACGTCCAACTTCAGCTCAGGTATGATCTCACAGTTCGTGAGTTCAAGCCCCGCCTTGGGCTCTTTGCTGATCGCTCAGAGCCCGGGGCCTGCCTCGAATTCTGTGTCTCCTTCTGCCCCTCCCCCACTCGTGCTCACACACGCACTCCCTCTCTCAAAAATAAGTAAACGTTTAAAAAAATTAGTCTTGGGGCGCCTGGGTGGCGCAGTCGGTTAAACGTCCGACTTCAGCCAGGTCACGATCTCGCGGTCCGTGAGTTCGAGCCCCGCATCGGGCTCTGGGCTGATGGCTCGGAGCCTAGAGCCTGTTTCCGATTCTGTGTCTCCCTCTCTCTCTGCCCTTCCCCCGTTCATGCTCTGTCTCTCTCTGTCCCAAAAATAAATAAACGTTGAAAAAAAAATTTTTTTTTTAAATCAAATAAAATAAAAAAAATAAAAAAAAAAATTAGTCTTTTCCTTCTCTCATGGTTTCCCAAATTCAATAAAAACTCAGTCATGGAGTACCACCCTCAGTCTGAACTTGTAATGACTGATGTATTACTCAGGGTTTTCCAGAGAGAGAACCAATATGAGATGATATAATGTTTATTATGATATTGTTTTTATTATTTTTATTGTTAGAAGATATTAACTCAGGTGACCCGAAGGCTGAGAAGACCTATGACCTGCTGTCTGCAGCTGGAGACCCAGGAAAGCTGACCGTGTAGCGTGAAGTCCTGAGAGCCTGAGAGCCAATGGTGCAGCCCCAGTCCAAGTCTGAAGGCCTGAGAACCAGCAGCACAGAAGGCAAGACAATGTCAGTGTCCCAGCTCAGTCAGACAGAGAGAGGATTCAACCTTGCTCTGCCTCTTCATCCTATTCAGGCTCTCAACAGATTAGAGGATGCCCATCCACACCGGGGAAGGCCATCGGCTTCACTCGGTCCACCAATTCAAACGTTTCTTCTAGAAACAACCTCATAGACACACCCAGAATAAGAGTGAAGCAGTTTTCTGGGCACCCCATGGCCCAGTTGACACATGAAATGAACCATCACAACCAGATACGTTGAAGTAAGAGTGTCAGCCTTGGAGGTCAGAAACCAGGCTGCTGGCCCTGCCTGTGCCTCCCACTGCCTCTGTGAGCTTGGGAAAGTCACAGAAGCCATCTGGGATCTGCTGTGGGGAGATGTGTCCAAGGCTTTCTCTCAATGCCTTTCCATGCTCAGCTAAATCACCATCTCTGAATTTGTCTCCTCAAGGCACAGAGGCATTGACAGAGGGGGTTCTCATTAACAACCTTCCATTAGGGTTCAAGGGCAAGGAAGGCTCCACTTGCCAATGGAAACAAGTTTAGGAATATAAGACAGGCAGAGCAGAATAACAATGCTTTTTTGGAAGAGAGAGGTCTGTGTTCGTATGGACAAAATCAAAGGAAAAATGATACATGAGCAACCCACTCAAGGACAAAATAGTCACCAGAAGCCCATTTGCATTGAAAGCTAAGTAATGCTTAATAGTTCTGGCTCTTTTGTGGCTGCATGGTAAGCTAGCTGCATGGTGGTCTAGCGTGCCACTTTCACAGTTCCAATGACTGCTCTGCTTTATCTGTGTTCTATGATGATTTTCACTTACGACAGAAAGACCCAGGAAGCAATTCTTTCTGAAACCACTTCTCATATTTTCTCCCTTAAAAGAAACCTTCCATCCATGCAGAGGGATTTCTCAGCAAGTGGTGTCACAGTCTGAGAAAGGTGAAAAGTGCCCCCATGCATGAGGGTGGAAAGGGCAGCTTTCAGACAGGTGTTGGAGCCCAAGCAGGGTGGAGAAGGTACCCACCAGGGTCATGGAGGCAGCATGGAGGACTGGAAGACTGGCTGGATCAGGAGGTATTCATGCGGAGGGGGAGGCAGCAGAGGTGATGGGGGGTTGGTTACACACAGGGTGATTGATCAAATAAGCAAGTATATTAAGGATAATGTGAGCCAGCACAAACTCTATGGTGTTGTCAATATCTATGTGACCTTACGGTTTTTGATAGATAGATACAGTTAGATACATAAACGTGTGTGTGTATGTTCCCTAGCTCTACTGACAGGACCAGGGAGCAATGAACCCCAATAAGCACAGCCCAATAGTGATAACCATCTCAGCACCCAGATCCTGTTTTAAATACCATTCTCCTTCAAAATAAACCACAGTTTCTTGCAGAAATAGCTGATTGAAGGGCTGATGCAGAGAAAGTACAAGAGGAGCCTAGAATATCTTGTTGGACCAGAAATCAGGGAAATGCTTCAAGAATGAATGACAGAGCCATGTCAAAAGGACACAGGAGCCAGCTTGAAGGGGCCATTTCTGGGACAACTGAGTATCAGCATACTGGTAGTGGTCGAGATTCTGATGCAGAGTCTCATGTAAAAGCATCACCCACCTAAACAAACGGTGGCCCAAATGCATCTCCAGAATCAATGTCATTTCCTCAGTATTTTGCATGACCTCCTGCAGCCAGTGATTGCTGCCTCAATGGTGGTGGTATAAGGTGACTCACACACATAGCAACTAAGACTGGCTGAAGAAAAAACCCAGGAAACTATCAAGGACCACACTTAGACATCATCTGACAAATTAATCCTCTCTTCCCTCTTTGGGCCATGCAAAACCACAGTATCTTCGGAGTCTTGCCTATGGAAAATGATCTCCCTACTATCCTCAGAAGTCATTTATCTTGTTTTAAAATAATACCCTAAAGGGAAACACCTCAAAATTAAAAGATGTCAATCCTCAAGACAGTGTTCCATCGCCTTTGCCTGGTCTGAAATTGTCTTCCCATATAGCAGGGGCCACAACTACATGGCCCTTTCGGACACAGAAGTGGAGCCGATGAAGTAGTGAGGAAGTTAGGCTGGCAATTTGAAGAGAGAGCAGAAAGGACTTTTGACTGACTCAGGCCTTGAAACACGGGTTCAGGCTGAGTTTACTTCAACCCCAAAGGGCAACATGGAAGATAAAGGGAGACCAACATAAATGACAAGTGTTTTCAGTTACAACTGTCAGGAACTATTTCTTTAATTCAGATTTAAATCAGTAGACTTTGAGTAGATTACCCTCTATATATGGGTGGGTCTCATCTAATCTCTATATATGAGTGGGTCTCATCTAATCAGTTTAAGGCCTTAAGAGAAAAGTGACTGACATCCTTTAGAAAGGAAGAAATTGTGCCTCCAGACTGCCTTGGAGTCAAGACCACAACATCAGCTCTTGCTGGAATTTTTAGGCTGCCAGGCTGCCCTACAGAATTTTTTTTTTAATGTTTTATTTATTTTTGAGAGAGACAGAGCATGAATGGGGGAGGGGCAGAGAGAGAGGGAGACACAGAATCTGAAGCAGGCTCCAGGCTCTAAGCTCTCAGCACAGAGCCTGATGCAGGGCTTGAACTCACAAACCGTGAGATCATGACCTGAGCCGAAGTCAGATGCTTAACCGACTGAGCCACCCAAGCGCCCCTGCCCTACAGATTTTTGACTTGCCAGTCTCGTGACAGCGTGTGAACCAATTCCTTAAAGTGCCTCTCTCAATCCAATCTCTTTCTCTCTCTCTTCCTAATACATTTACGTGTATATAAAATAATATAGTAAAATAACTTAATAGACTCTATATTGAATTAGGAAAAACTGTGGAAAGAAAAACTAATACAGGACAGAAGATCTTCATATTTAATCTTCATATTTAATCTTACTTGAATCCATTACTTAAGCCTAATTAAGAACACAGGGCTGGGATTTACTTATTATATTCACATAGTTCCACGTGTTCTGTTTCAGTTACTCTCTCATTAAGTAGAGACATATTACTAATTTTGGATTCTGTTTCCCATTAAAAGGCATTCACATTTTTCAATTTCCACAGCCAAGTGATATTTATTTTGGTAATAAGCAGGACTTTCTCAAACCTTAATGTGCACGTATGAATCACCTGGAGGTGTTTTTAAACTGTAAATCCTGACTCATTAGGTCTGGGGTGGGCCTCAGATTCTGTATTTTTAACAAGCTCCCAGGCAAGGTCAATGCCATTTGTCTGGCTTCCACATTTTGAGAAGCCAGGAACTAGAGCAGTGGTTCTGAAGCTTGAGAGGACATCAGCCTCACCTGCAGAACTTGTTAA
Source organism: Prionailurus bengalensis (assembly GCF_016509475.1). Classification (NCBI taxonomy): domain Eukaryota; kingdom Metazoa; phylum Chordata; class Mammalia; order Carnivora; family Felidae; genus Prionailurus; species Prionailurus bengalensis. Next base: position 29,162,521 of record NC_057353.1, on the reverse strand, counting down.
ATAACAAAGCACTGAGTCTTACTCCCAGAGTAAGTCTACAGTGAGGCCCCAGAATTTGTATTTCTTTTTTAAAAAAAATTTTTTTTAATGTTTATTTATTTACTTATTTTGAGACAGAGAGATAAATTGGGGGGAGGGGCAGAAGGAGAGAGAGGGAGAGGGAGAGGGAGAAAATCCCAAGCAGGCTCCACACAGTCAGCACAGAGCCCGACTTGGGGCTCGAACTCATGAACTATGAGATCATGACCTGAGCCCAAGTCAAGAGTCGGATGCTTAACTGACTGAGCCACCCAGGTGCCCCAGAATTTGTATTTCTAGTAAGTTCCCTGGTTGTACTGACACTGCTGGTCTGAGGGCCACCCTTTGAGAAACACCCATCTAGAAAAGATTCCCTAATCTTTCCTAATGGTTTCCTAATCATGTGAATCACCTAGGGGAACTACTCCAGACTACAAATTCCCATGCCCCCTCTGTCAGAGAGTCTGGTTCAGTGAATATAGAGAGGATCCAGGAATCTGTGTCCTTAACATGCATCCCAGATCGTTCTGTGAAAGGCAAACCTCAAAGCCAAAGAGTTTGAGAACTCTGACTTGGGAGTTTCAGCCCCAGACTGACTTCTGGACACATTTAAAACTATAAAGCCCCCTTTCCCACAAACCCTGGGCCGGAGTGAGCAAAGCAGCTTGCCCTATGCCTCCTTCCCCCTTGCACATGGGACACACCTAGTCTCCTAAGGGTGAGGACTGTACCCTAGCAAGAGGCACCCCCTGGACTCTGTCTGACCAAAGCGTCCTCAGAGAGAGTGAAGAAGAAAGAGGTCGGGGGGAGGGCAGGGAGAGAGAGTGAAGAAAGTGGCCTCCTCCATTTTCAACTCATTCATCCACCCATTCATTTATTCAAAATATTTATAATGTTCTAAACTAGAACTAAACTAGAATTGGGGAATATGATTAAGCAAGTTCTGCCCCTGCTTTTAAAGACCTTATGATCTAGTAAAGGATTCACACAAATAAATGCTACTTTCACTCATATCAATGCTCCTATTCCCTGGGATGTAGGTGACAGAGGGACACTCTAAACTCTCCCTCAGAACGAGATGAAATACAAGATTTGTGACCTACACGGTCTTCTTCCAGGCGCAGGCCCCCACCTACCACATCAGGAAGCGACCCTGTCATTTAGTAGCTCCACGAACCAGATGTGCCCTTTGAGAGAGCACTCAGAACAGCACACCTGTAGGCTTATTTTGGTTTGACACGCACCATTCTGTTTTCTGCCACTTCCCAGAAACTGAAATTCCCACAGGAGGAGTTGTTGCTGTGTCCCAAAGCACAGGCTACCCTGGCAGTCAGTCTAGAAAAGATGACAGTTCACCAGGGGTCCTGACCTTCCCTGAGTGGGTGCTTCTCCTTGCGACTACTCTCTCAGTCACACGGTCATCACTTCAGGAAGGGATAATAACAGCATCCCGTTGGTGCACATCTGAACTCATGAGCAATCACCCCTCATAACGAAAGCATTGTCATCCCCTTGTGGATTCCCGATAGAAGTCATCAGTCGTCTGTTTTCATCATTTTTAGTTAAAAGTAAATAAAACACTTCCCAGTGCTTCTTGTCATCCCTCCTATTAGAATGTTACAAAGGGGAGGAGCCAAGATGGCAGAACAGCCTGGAAGCTTTCTGTGTGTCTCGCGTCCATGAAATACAGCCAGACCAACACTAAACCATCCTACACACCTAGAAAACTGATTGGAGGATTAACACAACAATCTGCACTACCTGAACCACAGAATTCAGCAGGTACGCGGCGTGGAGAAGTGAACTTGAGGAGCTAGAAGGTGCAGGAAGGGAGGTCCTTTTGCGAGCTGAGAGAGGTCGGACACTGGCGGGGCGGGAGATATGGGAAAACACCCCTCCCCAAAAGCAGCTAGAGAGAAAGTGGAAAATTAGAAACAGCCGCAGGGACTAAACTAAAAAGGGAGAAATGAGAAAGGAGAAAAGAGAGGGCTTAAATTCCATTAAGACTGTAAACAAGGGGAGGGCAAAGCCTGCAACTCCACAGCTCGATACCTGGCAGTGCTCTGGTGGGAACGACGAATCCCCAGGAGCAGAATGGGGTCCGGGAGGTTCTTGGGCCACACAGGGAAAAGCGGTTCCACTGCTGGAAGGACATTTGGCAGAGACTGTTGAAGCCACCTGGTCCCAGCCCAGAAGACGGCCACATTCGCTGGTGCTGGAAAAAGGTCCTTAAGGGTGAAGCCTGGTGCCGGATGTGTGTTGTGATTTTCCATAATCCCTGAAACGCTGCTCCTACACTGTCTTACAAACTTTTTCTGGGGCCAGCTGGCACCTGGCCACAGTCTTGGGGCACCGGCAGCAGCACGGTCCCGCAAGCGTTCCTGTGTGCAGCCGGCATTCAGCCATTGCTCGGTGAGACCCTCCCGCAGAGGCACGGAACGGGTCAAAGCCTCAGTCCTTCGGAAGTAAGGGGCCAGAGAAACAGCCGCATCTGACAAAACCCGGGAGAGCGATACTGCCTGGGGCCTGGTCACGGAGAGTGAAAAAGCGGGGAGTGGACGAGAGCTGAACACGAAGACGAGTGTGTGATTGCTAATCCAGGAGAACAAACTGGATAGCTGGCTGGCGCCATTTTCACCAATCCCGCGCATGCGCATACGCACCTACGAGCCCCGCAACAATCCACCCCAGTAGGCTAGCAGCGCCATCTAGTGGACAGCGGAGCTGTTACACTGAGCCCGGCCCAACTGGGCCAACTTTGCTCTTCAAGAACACAAGTCTCACTGCCCGCTTAATTTATGGACTATAAAGAGCTACATAGACTGACTTCTAGGGGAAAACGAAGTAATTTCAGTCCTACGTCAATCTATTAGCAGGTTCATCTATTCAATTTTTTCTTTTTTTTTTCTTTTTTCTTTTTCTCTTTTACAATTCTTTTTCTTGAATACAGAAAGAGAAAAAATTCATTTTTATTTTCAATTTTTATTAAAAAATTTTTTCTCTAATTTTTATTACTATATTTTTTACTTTTGTGTAAATTTTTTCAAATTGTACTTTTCTTCCATCATTTTATTTTAGTCTACTTCAGTGTATTCACCTTTTCAAATTTTCAAACAATTTCCTTTTTTTCTTTCTCTTTTTTTCTCTTTTTAGTTTCTTTTCTTTTTCTTGAATGCAGAAAGAGAAAAACTTCATTTTTACTTTCCATTTCTATTAAAAATATTTTATTTAATTTTTATTACTATATTTTTTGCTTTTATGTAAATTTTTTCAAATTCTATTTTACTTCCATTATTTTATTTTAGTCTACTACAGTGTATTCATTTTTTCAAATTTTCAAACGATTTTTTTCTTTCCTCTTTTTTTTATCTTTTTTCTTTTTTGTTTCTTTTCTTTTTTCTTAAATACAGAAAAAAATATTAATTTTTTATTTTTATTAAAAATATTTTTCTCTAATTTTTTTCTACTATATTCTTTACTTTTGTATTTGTAGAATACAAATACAAAAATTGTAGAATTTTTCAAATTCTATTTTACCCCCATCATCTCATTTTAGTCTACTTCAGTGTATTCATTTTTTCAAATTCTTAAATGATTTCCTTTTTTTTTCTCTTCCCCCCCCCTTTTTTTCTCTAATCTGTCAAACCACTTTAAAAACATAGACCAAAACACACCTAGGATCTAGCATCATCTATTCAATTTGTGTGTGTGTGTGTGTTTAATTTTTAATTTTAATTTTTTTAATCTTAATTTTGCTTAATTTCAATTTTTCTACCTCATTAATTCCTTTTCTCTCTTCAAAATGACAAAACGAAGGAATTCACCCCAAAAGAAAGAGCATGAAAGAAACGACAGCCAGGGATGTAACCAACACATATACAAGCAAGATGTCTGAACCAGAATTTAGAATCATGATAATAAGAATACTAGCTGGTGTCAAAAATAGATTAGAATCCATTTCTGCAGAGATAAAAGAAGTAAAAAACAGCCAGAATGAAATTAAAAATGCTATAACTGAGCTGCAATCACAGATGGATGCAGTGGCGACAAGGATGGATGAGGCAGAACAGAGAATCAGCAATACAGAGGACAAACTTATAGAGAATAATGAAGCAGAAAAAAAGAGGGAGATGAAGGCAAAAGAGCTCAATTTAAGAATTAGAGAAATCAGTGACTCATTAAAAAGGAACAACATCAGAATCACAGGGGTCCCAGAAGAGGAAGAGAGAGAAATAGGGGTAAAAGGGTTATGTGAGCAAATCACAGCAGAAAACGTTCCTAACCTGGGGAAAGACACAGACATCAAAATCCAGGAACCACAGAGGACCCCAATTAGATTCAACAAAAACCGACCATCAACAAGGCATATCATAGTCAAATTCGCAAAATACTCAGGCAAGGAGAGAGTCATGAAAGCAGCAAAGGAAAAAAATGTCCCTAACCTACAAGGGAAGACAGATCAGATTTGCAGCAGACCTATCCACAGAAACTTGGCAGGCCAGAAAGGAGTGGTGGGATATAGTCAATGTGCTTAATCAGAAAAATATGCAGCCAAGAATTCTTTATCCAGCAAGGCTGTCATTCAAAATAGAAGGAGAGATTAAAAATTTCCCAAACAAATATTAAAGGAGTTTGTGACCACTAAACCAGCCCTGCAAGAAATTTTAAGGGGGACTCTCTGAGGGGAGAAAAGATGGGGAAAAAAAAAAAAAATATATATATATATATATATAGCAAAAGCAACAAAGATTAGAAAGGACCAGAGAACACCACCAGAAACTCCAACTCTACAAGCATCATAATGGCAATAAATTCATATCTTTCAGTACTTACTCTAAACGTCAATGGACTCAATGTTCCAATCAAAAGACATAGAGTAACAGAATGGATAAGAAAACAAGATCCATCTATATGCTGTTTACAAGACACACGCTTTAGACCTAAAGACACCTTCTGATTGAAAATAACGGGATGGAGAACCATCTATCATGCTAGTGGTCAACAAATGAAAGCCAGAGTAGCCATACTTATATCAGACAATCTGGACTTTAAAATAAAGACTGTATCAAGAGATGCAGAAGGGCATTATATCATAATCAAGGGATCTATCCACCAAGAAGACCTAACAATTGTAAACATTTACACACCAAATATGGGAAAACCCAAATATATAAATTAATTAATCAGAAACATAAGGAAACTCATCGATAATAATACCATAATAGTCTGGGACTTCAACACCCCACTCACAGCAATGGACAGATCATCTAATCAAAAAATCAACAAGGAAACAATGGCTTTGAATGACACACTGGACCAGATGGACTTAACAGATATATTCAGAACATTTCATCCTAAAGCAGTAGAATATACATTCTTCCCCAGTGCACATGGAACGTTCTCCAGAATAGACCATATACTGGGACACAAATCAGCCCTAAGTAAATACAAAAAGATCGAGATCATACCGTGCATATTTTCAGACCACAACACTATGAAACTCGAAATCAACCACAAGAAAAAATTTGGAAAGGTAACAAATACTTGGAGACTGAAGAACATCCTACTAAAGAATGAATGGGCTAACCAAGCAGTTAAAGAGGAAATTAAAAAGTATATGGAAGTCAATGAAAATGATAACACCACAACCCAAAACCTCTGGGACACAGCAAAGGTGGTCATAAGAGCAAAGTACATAGCAATCCAGGCCTTCCTAAAGAAGGAAGAAAGATCTCAGATACACAACCTAAACTTATGCCTCAAGGAGCTGGAAAAAGAACAGCAAATAAAACCCCAAAACAGCAGAAGACAGGAAATAACAAAGATTAGAGCAGAAATTAATGCTATCAAAACAAACAAACAAACAAAAAAAAAACCCCAGTAGAACAGATCAATGAAACCAGAAGCTGGTTCTTTGAAAGAATTAACAAAATTGATAAACCACTACCCAGTTTGATCAAAAAGAAAAAGGAAAGGACCCAAATAAATAAAATCAAGAATGAAAGAGGAGAGATCACAACCAACACAACAGAAATAAAAACAATAATAACAGAATATTATGAGCAATTATATGCCAATATAATGGGTAATCTGGAAGAAATGGACAAATTCCTAGAAACATATACACTATCAAAGCTGAAACAGGAAGAAATCGAAAATCTTAACAGACCCATAACCAGTAAGGAAATCGAATTAGTAATCAAAACTCTGCCAAAAAACAAGAGTCCAGGGCCAGATGGCTTTCCAGGGGAATTCTACCAAACATTTAAGGAAGAGTTAACACCTGTTCTCTTGAAGCTGTTCCAAAAAATAGAAATGGAAGAAAAACTTCCAAACTCTTTCTATGAAGCCAACATTATCTTGATTCCAAAACCAGAGACCCCACTAAAAAGGAGAACTATAGACCGATTTCCCTGATGAACATGGATGCAAAAATCCTCAACAAGATATTAGCCCACTGGATCCAACAATACATTAAAAAAATTATTCACCACAACCAAGTGGGATTTATACCTGGGATGCAGGGCTGGTTCAATATCCACAAAACAATTAACATGATTCATCACATCAATAAAAGAAAGAACAAGAACCATATGATCCTCTCAATAGATGCAGAGAAAGAATTTGACAAAATATACCATCCTTTCTTGATAAAAACCCTCAAAAAGTAGGGATAGAAGGAGCATACCTCAAGATCATAAAAGCCATATATGAACGACCCAACGCTAATATCATCCTCAATGGAGAAAAACTGAGAGCTTTCTCCCTAAGGTCAGGAACAAGACAGGGATGTCCACTCTCGCCACTGTTATTCAACATAGTATTGGAAGTCTTAGCCTCTGCAATCAGACAACACAAAGAAATAAAAGGCATCCAAATCAGCCAGGAGGAGGTCAAACTTTCACTCTTCGCAGATGACATGATACTCTATATGGAAAACCCAAAAGCTTCCACCAAAAAACTGCTAGAATTAATTATTAGAATTTAGAATTTATTAGAATTATTAGAATTTGGCAAACTTGCAGGATATAAAATCAATGCACAGAAATCAGTTGCATTCCTATACACCAACAATGAAGCAACAGAAAGAGAAATCAAGGAATTGATCCCATTTACAGTTGCAAAAAAAACCATAAAATACCTAGGAATAAATCTAACCAAAGAGGTGAAAAATCTATACATTGAAAACTACAGAAAGCTTATGAAAGAAATTGAAGAAGACACACACACAAAAAAGGAAAAAGATTCCATGCTCCTGGATAGAAAGAACAAATACTGTTACAATGTCGATACTACCCAAAGCAATCTACATATCCAATGCAATCCCTATCAAAGTAATACCAGCATTCTTCACAGAGCTAGAACAAATAATCCTAAAATTTGTATGGAAACCAGAAAAGACCCCAAATAGCCAAAGCAATCTTGAAAAGAAAACCAAAGCAGGAGGCATCACAATCCCAGACTTCAAGCTATACTACAAAGCTGTAATCATCAAGACAGTATGATACTGGCATAAGAACAGACGCTCAGATCAATGGAACAGAATAGAGAACCCAGAAATGGACCCACAAACGTATGGCCAACTAATCCTTGACAAAGCGGGAAAGAATATCCAATGGAATAAAGACAGTCTCTTCAGCAAGTGGTGCTGAGAAAACTGGACAGTGACATGCAGAAGAATGAACCTGGACCACTTTCTTACACCAGACACACAAAAAAAACTCAAAATGGATGAAAGACCTCAATGTAAGACAGGAAGCCATCAAAATCCTCAAGGAGAAAGCAGGCAAAAATCTCTTTGATCTTGCCCGCAGCAACTTCTTACTCAACACATCTCCGGAGGCAAGGGAAACAAAAGCAAAAATGAACTACTGGGACCTCATCAAGATAAAAAATTTCTGCACAGTGAAGGAAACAATCAGAAAAACTAAAGGGCAACCAACAGAATGGGAGAAGGTATTTGCAAATGACATATCAGATAAAGGGTTAGTATCCAAAATCTATAAAGAACTTATCACCTCAACACCCAAAAAACAAATAATCCAATGAAGAAATGGGCAAAGACATGAATAGACACTTCTCCGAAGAAGACATCCAGATGGCCAGGTGACACATGAAAAAATGCTCAACATCACTCATCATCAGGAAAATACAAATCAAAACCACAATGAGATACCACCTTACACCTGTCAGAATGGCTAACATTAACAACTCAGGCAACAACAGATGTTGGCGAGGATACGGAGAAAGAGGATCTCTTTTGCATTGTTGGTGGGAATGCAAGCTGGTGCAGCCACTCTGGAAAACAGTATGGAGGTTCCTCAAAAAACTAAAAATAGAACTACCCTACAACCCAGCAATTGCACTACTCATATTTATCCAAGGGATACAGGTGTGCTGTTTCAAAGGGACACATGCACCCCCATGTTTATAGCAGCACTATCAACAATAGCCAAAGTATGGAAAGAGCCCAAATGTCCATTGATGGATGAATGGATAAAGAAGTTGTGGTATATATATACAATGGAGTATTACTCAGCAATCAAAAAGAATGAAATCTTGCCATTTGCAACTACGTGGATGGAACTGGAAGGTATTATGCTAAGTGAAACGAGTCAGTCAGAGAAAGACAAAAATCATATGACTTCAGTCATATGAGGACTTTAAGAGACAAAACAGATGAACATAAGGGAAGGGAAACAAAAATAATAAAAACAGGTAGGGGGACAAGGCATAAGAGACTCATAAATATGGAGAACAAATGGAGGGCTGCTGGAGAGGTTATGGGAGGGGGGATAGGCTAAATGGGTAAGGGGCACTAAGGAATCTACTCCTGAAATCATTTTTGCACTATATACTAACTAATTGGGATGTAAATTTTTTTTTAATTTAAAAAAAATTAAAAAAAAATAAAGAATGTTACGAAGCATCTCCACTGATCACCCACAGCCATGCTGTCCAACAGGCTGCAGTGGGTTGTTAACATCTGGAGGGGAGGAGATTGGTGAGGAGAGTTTTAATTTAGCGAAGAGTTTTCTTTAATGAATCTCATTTTGGCAGGAGGAAGTCATGACAGGCATCATAATGTCATCTAATCTGCCAAAACCTTTCTAAAGTTGATGTTTTTCCCCTTCCGTAATCAATCCTGTTATTCCTTCCCTTTCAACATCCTCGAAGGGTCAAGACCCTGTAGCTAGAAATATATTAAGCGGCTAGCTTTTCTTTAAATGAAAAATGTTTCACATTGCTTTGTCTTAATTTACTGCTTTTTTTTTCCCCCTCTAAAGTGTGCAATTTGTGCCTGGCTAAAGGCAGACTGGGTCTAGCTTATTTGTAATGTTTAATATACACCATCCCAAGACTTTGCTGCAAAGCAAATTAATTTTCTAGGGAAATTGACAAGATTAACATGTCTCCATTGAAGCCAGCTTCCAAAAAGCAAAGCTTAAATCTATTACTTCAACTCCTTTCTGAGTTGGTTTAATTATTTTTTTTTTCATTTGTGGAAATTATTTTTTTCCCCAGATATGAGACTTCCTCAGGTACAAGGGTAAAATAAATGGTGTGATTGTGAGTACTACTAAGATGCTTGCCTGCTGTAAAACTTAGACAAATTACATAAGCTCTGTAAGCCTCAGTTCCTCATCAGTAAAACGGGTCTAACCTAGTACTGACATCACAGGTCATTGTGAGCATTAAATGTCAGCAGCTAGACACCAGGCTGCACACTGTGCTTGGCCCCAGAATAGTCACTCAGTAATGGTTTTGCTAGTAATCTATTATGATTATTCTCTTCAGAGATAAGAAGGAAGGGTTTGGATGAAGTGATATCCAGGAAACTATTTACTTTTCTTTGTATATTTTTTATTCTAAGGAAAATGCAACATTCATGGCATTAGCAACATGCCATCATACTTTACATCAACACAGAAACATTTTTTCTGTAATCCTTTCTATAGAAGCAAAATAACAGTGTTGAAGCCTAAAAGTATTGTAGAAAATGTCACCCTTTAATTACTTTACAATGCTCCCCAAGAGAAAGGGGCTGGGCATAGTCAAGGAGCATGAAGTCCTGAGTTTGAGTTCCATTTTTGCTGCTAATTGGTGACCTTGAGCAAGATTCAGGACTTCTCCACTTTGGGGTGAGAAATTGTGTTAATTTATTGGAAAGGTCTTATGTTAATATTAATGTCAAAGAGATGTGACATTATTAACAAATATAACAATTTTCCATTAACTATACAGAGAATAAGCACTATTTTCCATGTTGACATTGTCCCAGGTTTTTACACGACATTTCAACAGGAACGTGGCTCTGCCCTTCACAGAACCATAGTGCCCAGAGTTGCCTAAGGTATTGATCCAAGCAGATGGAGAAGAATTAATGGATTCTCAAGCCAGGGTCATAACTGCAGGTGTCACCAGGAAAGCCCACACTGCTGCCTAAAGACAGAAAGAAAGATAATAAAATAGAGAAGAGAGATGGGGAATCAATCCTCTCAGGTCACCTTCTGGGGTCAGAATACCTAAGATGAATGTAAGATGTTGGTAACGTCCCCACAGTAGTGTGAATGAATTGGTGGGTGTGCGAAGGGTGTTAAAGTGGAACTCTCCCAACCCAATTTAAGTTTAATTACAACAAAATAGTCTCTCTCTCTACTTTTTTTGCATCATGTAGACTCACAAAGATACCTGTGCTTCTATACCACTTTGTCTGTATGGGAGAATATGATGGCATTTTAAAGTCATTTCAGAGACACGGTCAATGTAGTTTGACAAACCGCCTCCCAAATTCTCTCCCCAAACTAATTTGCCATTGATTATAAAGAGAATAAATGCTGTTTTCCATGTTGACGAAAAAGGAGGGGTGCCTGGGTGGCTTAGTCGGTTAAGCATCCATCAAAAAAAAAAAAAAAAAAAAAAGGAAAAGGAAAAGGAAACCTGGTCCTACAATAAAGTCCAGAAATTATGGATGGTGGTTTATAAAATAATATTAAACACTGTGGCTTTCTTTCTCAAGAAATGGATATGTCATATATTCAGTTTGACTGCTAGACAAAATACACAGGGACCCATGCCACCAGATAGCATACATGGAAAAATGACAGCGTCAAGCTGACAGTCAATCAGAAAGATCAATGGGTGCATATTGTCACCAGTTTGCAGCCCTGCCTCAGGCCCAGCTGAACCAAAGCAGCCGACTAATTCTCTGACTCACCGTCTCGGCACCTCCTGAGCCTGGATATACATAGGAGGCCCATTAATATTAATTCCAAATGACAACAGCTCTTAGCATCGACAGCATAACATCAGGACCTTAAGATGCCTCCCAAGCCTCCCCCAGTTATTTCTGGGTATCTCCAGGTGATACCTCAGGCACGTCCAGTCCCCAATCTACTCACGTTTTATTATTCCTGCTGTCACTTCAGGACACCATACCTGCCTCCGCGGCTCCCCTGTGTAGAAATACTGATGTCTGAAAAAGAGAAGCCATGTCAAGATCCTCCCCAGACCTCCAGTCCCTGAGACATCATAGCACTACTGAGTCCTGGGGGAAAGGTGGAAACATAGCCCTCTCCTGATTTCAGGCCACCACTGTGTCACTTAGGTCTGAAAACATAGTGCAAGACTCTGAAAATCACCCATGAAAGGAGTTTTTTCAGCTTCCAGCTCAACTTCCTTTGCCACTGGGAGCTGCCAGCTAAACTAAGGGCCTAGATGGAGAACAGATACATGCCATCTCCTTCCACTGTCCTTGTCCCTTCACTCCCCCATCTTCTCTCCACAACACAAGCAAGAGAAGCAAATAAAAACTCTCTCCTTCAGTTAAAAATAACAAAGCAAAAGGAAACTCTAAAATATCATACCTGCCAATCGGGAGAGACCAAGTCATGCAGCAGTAACAAACAAAACCAACGGTGATGTAGCATAGCAAGTTTGTTCCTCGTGCTTCCTGTGTGTTCAGTGCAGGTTGTCACCGGGTCTCTGCTCATCTGAGTCACCTAGGAAACCAAGCTGATGGAGCATCTTGACATGCCTCTATGGTTTCTGTGGTCAGGCAGCTGTTTGATGTGACACAAATCACCTCTAAATGCATTTCTTCAGCTAAAGAAAGTCCCATGGGCATGCCTGAACTCAAGGCAAGAGGAAAGCACAATTTTATCATATGCTTAGCTGAAAGAGAATGAGAACAGATGTTAACAGCCTAATGACATCAAATAAACCCATTGAAATAGATGTTCACCTTCCTGCTAGGTGTACACACAGCCTAACTCTGAACCCAGTTGGGGCTTAGCCAGAGCCCTTATTATAATTATGAGAATGGTAAAATCACTTACTCCGGAAATTCAAGCTATCACCCTAACTGTGCAGGTGCCTCTTCTATAGGCCATATATATAACCACTGAGGGACCAGGTGGCCCACATGTAACTGGGAAGAAAAACACTGTCATATTCAAAAACCCGTTTTCAATGCCCAAAGAGTACGGATGTTTTACTAAAAGGTAGAATTCTGAGGGGCATCTGGGTGGCTCAGTTGATTAAGAGTCAGACTTGGGTGCAGGTCATGATCCTGCGGTTCATGGGTTCTAGCCCCACGTCAGGCTCTGTGCTGACAGCTCAGAGCTCAGAGCCTGGAGACTGCTTTGGATTCTGTGTGTCTCTCTCTCTGCCCCTCTCCTGCTTGCACTCTGTCTCTCTCACTCTCTCTCCTCTCTGAAAAACAAATGAACATTAAAAAAAACAAAAGTAAAATATTGGGGTACCTAGATGGCTCAGTGGGTTAAGTGCCTCTTTCATGATTGTGAGATCAAGTTCCAAGTCAGGCTCTGGGCTAGGTGTGGAGCCTGCTTAAGATTCTCTGTCTCCCTCTGCCCCTCTCCCCAGCTTGCTCTCTCTCTTTCAAAAAAATAATTAATGAATTAAAATAAATTAAAAAGTAGACCTTTATCCAGAAAAAAATTATGTTTTGTTTTTTGTTTGTTTGTTGTTGTTGTTGTTGTTGTTTTTGCTTCCTAGGGCATGAAGTGAAGCGGCCACACCTCCATTTAGGAGTTATGGCACCATCCTCTATAATCTATCAAAAACCAGGCATTATGGTACAGTCTTTAATTATATTGCCTCTTACACTCATGACTGTTCTCTAAGAAACATATCCCCATTTTGTGGGTGAGAATTAAGGAGAGTAATAATTTGCTCATGGTTGTCATTTTGTGTATTTCTTCAGTTTACCCTCACTGGCATATTTTGTCCTTCAATAAGTCCTATTCTCTTCTTTTCTTTCTCCTTCGGTCTCCCTGCTTTATTTGTTGCTGTTACTGTTTGTTTGCTGTCCAGAAGACAAACATCCCAGCCAATCCTAAACCTCTCTCCTGATTGGCATTTTCGTCTCAGGCCTGAGGTATCTCCTGTATGACTCTGCCCATCCACATCCTAACACGGTCAGAGGAAGTCACCTTCCTGCACCAGCTGTCTAGGGGCAGTTCTGCCCCAGATCCACCAGCCTCCCGCCCGTGTTGGTGGGGCATCTAAACTACAAATACTTGGGGTGCCTGGCTGGCTCAGTCGGTACAGCATGTGACTCTTGGTCTAGGGATTGTGAGCTTGAGTCCCACAATGGGCGTAGAACCTACTTTAAAAAAAAAAAAAAAAAGTACAAATACTTGAGGCAAGCAGGTGCAAATACAAATGTCTAGAGGGACCACCCGGTGATTAAATGACTGCTGGAGGCTGTCAGTGGTGAAGACTTGGAAATGGGGGTCAGGGAGAGGGCTGGTGAGCCCACAGTCTACCAAAAGAAGGTAAGGCTGACTGGTGGCATTATAGGAAATCTGGGCTAATGTTACCAGATCTGATTTTCATGAAAAGTCATAAAGCCAAGGGCCACCTGGGTGGCTCAGTTGGTTAAACATCTGACTTTTGATTTCTGCTCAGGTCATGATCCAGGGTTGTGGGATCAAGTCCTGCATTAGGGCTAAGTGTGAAGCCTACTTAAGATTTTCTCTCTCTCTCTCTCTCTCCCCACCCCACCCTCCCCCTGCTCGTGCACCCATGCTCGCTCACTCTCAAACTAAATACATAAACTTTTTTTTTTAAGTCATAAACCCAGATTTTTAGATATGAAATCTTCCAATCATTAAATATCGGCTCAAACTTTTTAAAAGTCCTGTGAAGATCTTTTTGGAATTTGTACCATTTTCAAGTGCTACTCATTCAAAATAAATTTATTTTTCAAAATAAATTTAAAAATATGTCTGCAGGTAAACATTTGGCCCTCCAGCTTTCAGTCTGCCACCTCTTTCCAACAACAGGCAAATTACAGAATACATTCGTGCACACAGGCACACACACACACACACCTTAAAACCTCTAGAGCAAGAAGTAGTTTAGGGGGGCATTTAATTATAGAACATAGTTTTAAGCATCACTCACTACAAATGGAAGTAAAATAAAAATGAAGAGGTCCTAGGAAAAACATTTCACACAGAGGAATAAGAGATCAGAAACTCAGGAGCCAGAAGCGTGAATGAGAACCCTGCCAGGGTACTGCGGGACCACAGAGAAGTGGCAGGATCCTAGTTCCTCAATATCTTCATCTTGAAACAGATTTTTTTTTTTTATGAAGATCAACCTATCACAAGGGTTCTGTAACACGTGAATAAAAAACTAACACTACTTTCACATCAAGGTTTCTCAGATTTACCAGAAAAGCAAAGGTTCTTGGAATCACAGACCATTAGAGGCATAAGGTAATAAAATCATCCTGGACAATATCCTCCTTTTCCATTTGAGGGATGGAAGGCCTGGGAAAACCAGGACCAGGCCACACAGCTAGAGACCACCCAAGCCTGGCCAAGAAGGAAACAGCCTCCTAGAGAGCACCTGGAGACCCAAGTGTGGATGCAGGATCCACCCCTTACAAAGCATAAGACCTTGAGATTGCACATCCTTAAGCCATCACCTCTCTTCAGCATCCTTAGAATAGCACCCTGCCTTAGCCTGCAGGTAGGGAAATTGGAGAATTAGAAGAGACAATACAGGCAAAAGAGAGTCTGCAGATCAGAAGCATTACACAATTGCCAAAGTTGGTTTGCTTTCTTTGTCTCCCCTGGAGTCCCTGGCACCTCTCCTCTGACTTCCCACCTCACCTTCTCCCCAATCATAGGCTTTCTTCCACTGTGTTGACACTGCCCATGGACACTCTTATCTTACCCAAGACTGTGAGCTCCCTGGGGCCAAGGGCTTTGTCTAATTGCGTTTGGTGCACCGGTAGACCCTTGATGGATGTTTGCTGAATGAATGAACCTCTAAATATCTAAGGTCCCAACCCAAAAGACCTAAACTAAACTAAATGAATTGAATGCTTGTAGGGTCTCACTAATAATAAAGCAAACATATTCATATAAATTTATCCATGAAACCTTTCTGAGAAATGTTTATAGCGTTTTAAATTTATAAACTGCAACTTTCTGGTGCGGGGACTGTATTGAGTGACATGCAGAGAGAGAGAAAAAGAGAAAGAGAGAGAAATGACTACAATTCAGGATGCCTCTGCGCCTAACTTTGCCTCTTATCCAAAATAATACATCCACTCATAATCAAGCTTTCAGGTCTACAAGCTGCCCATCTGAGAAGTTAGTCACTTGGCATGATGAAACTTCAGATACTCACTCCAGTGTTCAAGACCTGGATTTCTTGTGGGAGTCCCAAATTCGCCTACTGCTAGGAATGGACATACATAAAGCTCCCCTTTATGTAACTAAGCATTAACGCCTACTTTATCTCCTACCTCATCATCTGTCACAGTCAAAAACCGACAGCACAAATCCAAATTTCAAGGGAATAAAAAAATATATTGCACAGGAATTCCTTTTCAAAGCATGACCTTAAGAAGATTCCTCTGCAAGAATAAAATAAAAACAGAGAGGGAGGCAAACCCTAAGAGACTCTTAAATACAGAGAACAAACTGAGGGTTGCTGGAGGGCCGTGGGGGGAGGTGGATTAAATGGGTGGTGGGCATTGAGGAGGGCACTTTTTGGGATGAGCACTGGGTATCATATGTAACGGATGAATCACTGGGTTCTACTCCTCAAGACAAGACTACACTGTATGTTAACTAACTTAAAAATAAATTTTTTAAAAATTTATTTTGCTCAACGTCTTCTGGATTAGGTAAAGTAGGGTAGAGAGAAAAATGAATTTCCGTGAACCCAAAAGCCCATCAAAAGTAATCTGTGTAGGTACTGTCTTGTATCCCATGCCTCTTGGAACAGTTTAAATACAACAGTCTTGAGAGTTTCTCAGATTCAGACTCTGGAAGTTGGAGATTTATATTAGCATTAATCCCACATAGGAAGAAGCAACATATTCTCTGCCAAAATATATGTAAAGTTCTTCCTCTCCCTACTGCTAATCTTCTGCCCAATAATCTACCTTTATATTGTACCTGTTTATATGTCCTCGAGAAATTTTACACCATTTTGAAATTTAGAAATTTTTTTGTTTAAGTTGAGAGAGAGAGAGAGAGAGAGAGAATGCGAGTGAGGGAGAGGGGCAGAGGGAGAAAGAGAATCCCAAACAGGTTCCATGCTCACATGGAGCCCAACACAGGTCTCAATCCCACAACAGTGAGATCATGACCTGAACTGAAATCAAGAGTTGGATGCTCAACTGACTGAACTACTTCAGGTGCCCTAAAATTTAGAAATTTTTTTAAAGTTTAAGAAATAATGTTTATTCTAAGCAGCCGGCAGTTCCATTAGCCAGCAAACATGAACAATGATCCTTAAATCAGAAGATAAAGTAATGGGGGTGCCTGGGTGGTTCAGTCGGTTAAGCAACCGACTTCGGCTCAGGTCATGATCTCCAGATCCATGTGTTCCAGCCCCACGTGGGCCTCTGTGCTGACAGCTCAGGGCTTGGAGCCTGTTTCAGATTGTGTGTCTCCCCCTCTCTGCCCCTCCCCTGCGCATACTCTTTCTCTCTCAAACATAAGTGAACATTACAAAAAATTGTTTTAATGAAGATAAAGTTACTAAATTACATTCTCTCTAGAGAATTTGGGTTTTATACATAAGCCAAAATAATTAATGTAATCCTCCGAATTGATTCAGCCAATATTTATTCAACATCTATAATGTGCCACTGTTCTGGATCTTGAGAACGTAGCAATAAACAAAGCAGACAAAAATCCCTGCCCATATGGAGCTTACATTCTAGCAGGAAGAGTAACAAAAGTCTATATAGTAAAATATACAATATGCTAGATGTTGACAAGTGCCGTGTTTGACTGCATCAATGGCCCCAAATTTTTTTACCCTCCCTCTGTTCATTTCCTTTGTCATGTACTCTGTGGTGAACTGGACTTCTTCCCTTCTCCTTGACTTTGGGCCTGACCATGTGACCTGTTTTGGCCAGTAGAATAAGGTAGAAGCAACAATAGGCCAGCTCCTGACTCCAGAAAAAACATAGACCGTAAGAGGCTTTCGTGATTCCAATGCCCTTCTTGCTCCTCTGCCATTGCCATAAGAATATGCCCAAGCTAGTCTGCTGATCACAGGAGAAAGGTAAAGGGTGTGGAGCAGAGCCACTCAGACTAAGCTTCCCCCACCAAATTCAGTCAAAAGCAGAGCCCCTGGAGACCCTTAGAGCATGTATAAGCTGAGCCAACTTCAGCAGGACCACCCAATGTGCTCAACCTAGGTCAGCTGACCTCCTGCTGACACACAGATGCACGAGCTAGAATAATAAATGAATGTCATTTTGGTGTTGAGTTTTGAGGATGTTTGTTATACCTCAATACCTAACCAATGCAAATGCTAAAAAAGCAGTCAAAATAAAGCAGTAAAAAAGGCTAAGAGACTGTGTGCAGTGGTGAGAGGGGAGTCAAATTCAAATAATTTCCTTGTATAGTTTTTAAATATAACACAGTATTAGTGATTCTTAAAACATTCTCTTTTCAAGAATTGACAGGTTTTTTTTTGTTTTTTTTGTTTTTTTTTAAGAATTAACAGGTTCTTATGTTTATTACCTAAAATCCTTATCACATATTAGGCACTCTCATCCTAGTACTTACTATGTGAGCCCAGCAAATGAGAGGCAGGAAAAACTGGCTAACTTGTCCTGGTATAAGAAGCAGAGCAGAAATTAACCCCCATTTCTGGTTTCAATCCAGTTCTACACTCTTGCTCTTTCTCATGTTTGAAACGCAGTGTATGAACTTTTTTCTTTTTTTTCTTTTTTTGCACTGGGACCTGGATAATCAAATTACCCATGCTTTAAAATATGTTTAAAATATGTTTAGAATTGGAACTGAAAGTAAATTGTTATTTAAAATAATAATTATGAAGCTACCCATTCTCTCCCATGTGCCAGGGGCTATTCTAAGCATTCGCAAGCAATGGCTTATTTAATCCTCACAAAAATAGCCAGGAACTGTCTTGTCCCCAGATGAGGAAACTAAAGCTCAGAGTAACAATCAGTTGGCAGCGCTGGGATTGAAATTCAGACCCAAAGTCGCCGCTTTGGACAATGTTCAGAAATGTGGCTCCTGTAACTAGATGTGTATCTTCTTGGTAGTCAGAAACCTCCAGAGGTGAGGATAGTATTAGGAAGAACTACAGTTTTCATCTTCTCTTTTAATGTGGCACCCTGTGGTTCACTATGGCTCTACTAAAATCTTCCCCAGAGGCACTCTCCAAATTTATCACAAATTCACTTAGGGTTTAAAGGCGGAGGTAGGGAATAGGAGTCTATTTGTAAGTTTAGCCAATAGAATTCTTCCAACACAGTCCCTGAAGTAAGGAGAGGGTTCAAGGATTCTTTCCAATTGTTATAAATGTAGCTAGTGTTGTTGTTCTGTAGAGATCAAAGCCTTTCCAAATTAGCCACCCTACCTTCTAGCAAGGTGAATGCAGGTTCCATTGTAGTCATCTTGTCCACTCACCTGAAAACATAACCAGAGGGTTCCAGGTCAGCTTTGATTTCCCATTTCATTCCATTTTAACCATGCAATTTTCATCTTATCACAAAATGGTTACACTGACAGAAACAAAGTCAACAGTTCCAGTTCAGAGTTCTGGAAGATTCTAGTGGCTAGAATTGGCTCTGGTACAGTCTTGAGCTAAAGCTGAATGTATAAAGGCAGAAGGGAAAATTTTTTCAATCCCTTGTCTTCTGGGGAGTTACCTGTTGGTGGCTCCAGCGGACTGGTGGAAAGGTTTGAGAGCTTCCTGATTAAGGTATTTTCAGGGGCTTCTAATCTCCTGTCTTAAATCTTCCCTTTCCATTATCTTTTCTGGATTCTAACAACAGATCATATTCCAGAATTGTATGACTTTGGGCAAATCACTTAACCTCTCTGAGATTCAAATTCCTCCCTAGTAAAATAAGAATTAAAGTCCCTAACATTCTATCACTTAAGTGCACAGGTTTAAACTACTGATTACAAACTAATGGTAATGTTCAGCCTGTTGCAGGCTATGGCCCTGGACACAAGCTAGCAGAGTTAAAGTAGTTTAATCAAATGAATTAGATGAGATCTTTTCATCAATTTTTTTTTTAAGTCCTGGCAGTTTTTCTTATGCCTTTCATGTTCAGCCTTACAACTTTTACAAGCAGGAAAGCATAAATGATAACGATTTAAAAATCCTCCTCAGATCCCAATTGTTTGGCTTCTTAGATTTCTGGATAAAATAAGCCTTAGTTCTATAAGAGAGCATCAGAAGTCTTCGGAAGACTTTTCCATTCCATGATCTTATGCGGTGACCAGGCCGATAAAATTTCTCTACGAACGCTGAGTTTCTCCAAGGCAGACTAATAGCTACCGGTTCCCAATCAATTGCTATTCACACTCACACATCTGCACACATAAAGCCACTTTAAACATCAAGCTGTGGGGTCCTGACATGATGACAGAGCCACCAGCTGTCGGGGCACTGCACTGAATTGGGGACACAAACCCCATTTTCCTATGTAAATTGGCCTGGACGCTGCTTCGGCCCCCAACAAAAGGGGACAGTCCTGTTAAATGGGGCCATCTGGCCGTCCCCCAGCCTCACTGACACCTCCAGCACGGGGGTGGGGTTGGGGAGAGCGGGAGTGATCTTCGGGGGGCCAGGAAGGTAGCTCGGTAGCGCACAGCTGTCACTCCGACCCCAGGGGTCCAGTCAACAGAGGTTGGGGGAGAGAAGATCCGCGGTGGTCTTAAGCCTCCGGGCCTGGGGCGCCTGGAGGTCTCAGTGCACTCCCGAGATGGGGGAGGGCGCTCTTTGTTCCGGGGCCCCGAGGGGGCGAGGCGCCAGAGCCCAGGGCAGAGTCACAGCTCCGTCCCCGGGGCCCCAGGGCAGCTCCCGCCCGGCCACAGGCAGCCTCTGGCGCCTCCATAGCAACCGCGTGGGAGCTCCGCAGACCGGGAAGAGGAGCAGGGGAGGAAAGAGGGGAGGGGAGCTGGAGAGAGGGGCAAGGGAGAGGAAGGAGGAGGGGTCCGGAGGAGGAACACTGGAGGAAAGAGGGAGCCAAGCAGGAGAGGTGGTGGGAGAAGGGAGAAGGGGCGCGCGGGAGGAGCTGAGTGGGAAGACGAGAGGCGAGCTGGAGAGAGGGGTGGTGGAGAGGAGGGGATCTGGAGGAGGTGGTAAGGAGGAAAGGAAGGGAACAGAATCGGGGAGGAAGGGGGAGTAAGGGGGAAGGGAGAGCAAGAAGGGGCACCAGGGTAGGAGAGGAGGGACACATTAGAGGGGAGTAGGGAGGAGCGCAGGGGAGGAGCCTGGGGAAAGAAGCACGGGAGCCGGAGCGTGGGTAGGGGGCAGGGAGCAGGAGTGCAGGGGAGGCGGAGAACCGGAGGAGCCGAGAGCTGCGCGGGAGGATGGGGGGAGGGAGGGAGGGTGGAGGAGAGCTGGAGCCCCGGAGGGGGAAGAGCAAGGCGGCGGCCCGGGGGAGGGCGCGGCCCCCGGCCGCCCGGCCCCGCCCCGCCCCGCCCCGCCCTCCAGGGCACTGAGCCCCGTCCGCGTTCTCCGGCGGAATTCCTGCCCCCACGCCTACTGGAGGGAGGTGGAGCGGGAGCCAGCGGCCGAGTGGGACGACGACTGGCGGAGGGGCGACCGCGCTCGGGGTGGAGCCGCGGGCGCGCGGGGCGACGGGGAGAGGGCTGGTCCGCCGCGGCTCGCCGCCCACCCCGGCCCGGGTGGAGCGCCCCGGGTGCCGGCCGAGGCCTCCCTTCTCCCCGCCCCGCCCTCGGCTGGAGGACCTCACTCCAGCTGCGTCGACCTTCCCAACCCCCAGGGCCGGCTCCCCAGACCCGGAGCAGCCCGAAGTCCTCCCGGGAGGCGCAGACGTCCCCAGGGGCGGCAAGCCAGGCTCCGCAAGCTAGGCTCGGGGGGACGCGCTCCGGCTGTGGAGAGTTCTTAGCTAAGACTCGCTGTCTCCAAGTGTTTGCAGCCGACAATATTTTCTGTTGCAAAACTGTTAGAAAGGTGATTTGAGATTTGTTCTGAGTTCACTCCCTTCCCCCACCCCTGCCCCCGCCCCCATCACGAGCGGCCTCGGGGAGAGAACTTATTACCAACATCGAGCTCGGAGCTTGAAATAGTATTTTCTGATACCCAGCTGAAAATGTTTGGAAAAAGCCAAATCTTAAACACATCATTCTTAAGTACTATGTGCTGAACACCAACTTGCATAAGACATTTCACAAAGTTGGCGAAACGGCTGCGATACTTGCTCTCCGAGAGTTTGCCACAAAAATGGATTACTATTACTCTCTGTAAAGTTTGAGAATAGTTCTTCTTACCTGGCGTTAAATGTGTGAGAGAAAAAAATTCACAGTGTTTCAAGAGACCAATAGATAAAAGTGTTGTATAATTTATTTTAAAACCTTTATGAAAAGTAAAGGAAAGAAAAACTTTGGGACGTTCTCAGCTAACATGGCCTATGGGAAAATGAAAATAAACTTAATTGAAAAAACAGTGCTCACCATAAATAGGTTTAGCTTTCAGGCAGGGAACGTGGTTAAAAAAAAAAGCAACTCGGAGAAAATTCACCAATCAAATGTAAGATTGTCCATGTTTCATAAAGCAAAGGTCAAAAAATCCTCTCAAGCCTTAAAGAACACTGCTTCTGTGTATATAGTCAGGGCTTTTGTTGTTTGTTCTGAAGGTCTTAAATCTATAACTCCTGCTCTCAGGTATTACTCTAAGGAGTATGTTTTGGTTTCTTCTACCCGCATAATCCAAGATTGGGTACCACTCTAAAAGAAACAGGAAGTTTGTAGGTCTATAATATGTGATATCCCATCCGGTTTCAGATCTATCTTTGACCAAAAAGAAAAGATGAAAAATGTAGGCAAACATCCAGCTATATATATAAAACTCTAAATATTCACTTATTTTGACATAAAATGAATAACTTCTAGTCTTTGCTTCCATGTAGTTGATACATAACGTTTTTGAGGACTCACTACATTCCAGGCATTGTTCTCAGCAATTCATAGATATTAACATTCGATTTAATCTTCTTAAACTGAAAAGGCAGTATTAATACTATCCCATTTTACAGATAAAGAAACTGAGGCTTAGGTTATATAACCTGCCCAGATTCACACAGCCATGGTGGGCAGGATTGGGATGAAGTCCTCAAGTCATCACTGAGCAGTTTGTTTGCTCCCTGACCACATGCTCTGTAAGAGAGGGACTTTCCTCACATCTCATCTAGAATTATACTGAATATAGGGTCAAATAGATTTATGGATCAATTGAATTTTTCAATTTTACCTGTTTTTTCTGGCATTAGGTAAACATGTAAGTTCTCAAAATTCACAATTCATTGGTTTTGTTTTGTTTTATTTTGTTTTTTCAAAGTAATCTCTATGTCCAAGCTAGGGCTTGAACTCACTGGCTCTACTGAGGGAGCCAGCCAGGTGCCCCTGTTTTCTTATTTTTTAAAGTGTTCCTCTAATAAGTTTGTGTACATATCATAAACTTCAAAAATATAAAAAGCAACAAACTTCCAGGGCTAAATCTACCAGGCAGAAATTGTTAATGGAGTTTCACATAAATATTTAGGATTGTGGCAATATTTAAAAATACATATTCTGAATTCAGTAATAAACCATATTTTTTTAACTTATATCCTGTTGCGTATACTTTTTTTTTTTTTTTTTAAGTAACCAGTTTGGTGTGCTTTATTCAAGCGAAAACAATACATGGATTGGGGGAGTACAGTGTCTCGCAAGCAGTGCCATGTTGCTCCTGAGAGATTTGGGGCAAAAGCGAGTTTTATAGAGCATTAGAAGAAGCAAATCAGAAACAGGGCAAGACTGACTGGGAGACTGAGGATTTCCTTGTAAGGCTAGTAGGTCCTATTTTCTGGGATAAGCTAGATAACTAAAGCTGAGACAGAAGATTGTAACTGGTGCATGTTAGGTTTCCTTGACAGGTGTTTCCTATAAGTGCAAGCTGACTTAGGTTTATTCTTATTTATTTATTTACTTATCTATCTATCTATCTATCTATCTGAATTAGGTTTAAGATTTGTGATGCGGCCCAGGCCACTGGGGCAATCCCCTCTTTTGATCAATATTCTGGGGTTTGTTTTTCCTTTTACAATGATTTTTATCATGAATATGTTCTTTTGGAATAAACAAATATTGCATTTAAGACTACGTGCAAACTTGTTCTGAACAAAAGTGGAAAACGAACCAGGAGCCGCATAGAAGTAGAGAAAAATAGCAAAGACACCCGCATGCCATGCTAAATGCCTTTCCCCCCAAAGTAACAGGTTAACAAGGAATTTCACGTATCTCATTAGCCTATTCAGTTAAAATAGGTTTTGAATTTGGTAATTGGCTTTCTGTAAACTGAACAATTCCTTCCTTCAGTCCTAAGAAGTAGAATGGGAAGACAGTCTTCAGAGCCCAGCAGCATCAAGCCCTTGACTTTGTATTTAACTCTTTGCTCACAAACACAATTGTTCACTATTTGCCAGAAGTCACAGTAGTCCCTCAGCACTCCAGTCAGTCATACTGAGAACGTTCATCAAAAAAAAAGGTACTAGCACCATTTGGATCCACCGCGTCTTGTTGATGTTGGAGTCAGGTTGGATCTCAGAGTGGAAGACACAGGTTAGGATACTGAAGCCTTGTTCCCTTAGTTGGCTATGTTCATCATCCCGTTTTGTGTGTTCTAGGCAAAGGGAGATCATTTGTCTGTTCACCAGTGGCTGCACACAGGCATTTAAAGCTTTTGAGGGAACACAGTGAAGCAGGGAAACTATTAGAACGACTGTAAACAGAATAATATCCAAAGTTTGGAGGGGACTCTGAAGCCACAGTCCCCATTACCCAGACCAACTTATGTCAAATAGATTGACTCCCATTGAAGGAGTCACTTTCTTAAGCCAAGTGGCTTGTTCAGTGATGTCATGTAGCCAAGTGTCAACTTCCCCAGAGGTGTTAATCTAAGTGCAGCAAGTAGTGCTGGCCACGGCACAGACACCTCCTTGCTCAGCTAAAGGGTGAGCAAGGGCTATCCTATCATCGAGAACAACTTTGGCCAGAGTCTTGGGCAACTATTGCTTTAACAGCAGATTCTGCAATATCTTCAAGAGTCAAGGAAAGGTTCCTGATCATAGCCTCATTTACACTTATTTCTACTTGGGGCATTAGGGATCTGCCAAAGGAAGTAAATTTGGGATCATGAATACCTCCTGGTAATTTCCATTAGAGTCTGTGGCTCAAGACTAAAAAGGTGACAACCATGGAAGTCAGTAAAATGTAAGGGTCTGTAGACCACATGAGTGGTTTTATTTTAGTTACCTTTGCCTTGGGTCCTTTTCTTTGTACAGAGCTTGGAAGTAAGTTTCCCCAGGTTTAGGATTGTCTTATTGCTTATAACTTAGACCTCCTTATTTTCTATCTAATGTCTGGCCACATTAATCTTAATCTTAGGATTAATCTTAAACCCTTAGGCACCTACAATTGAGGAGGAAAACACTAAGCACTACTTGATGTTTGTCTGTGCATTCAGAGTCAAGTGGAGCTTGAAAGTTCTCTGCTGAATTCAGCTTCTATAAATGGGTAACAAGAATACACCTGTCGCTAAAATCTTTTGCCATTGCATCTTTTGTCTTCTGTCTGAATCAGTCCTACAGTCAGTCCTTCACTTGACTCAGCTAGGGGAAGAACGCAGATGTGGGTGGTGGAGGAAAGGAGTTAGAAAGAAACAAAAGTGGAGCATTTGGGACAAAAGCAAGCAAAGAACTAACTTTTCCCTGTGCAGGGTCAGCAATGCTGGAAGCCGAAAATGGGCAGGGCAGGTTGGGGGAGAGATGGGGAAATGGAGTGAGGACAAGTAAGGTGGTTCAGGCCCATTTTTTAACGCTGAGAACTAGAAGGAAGCGCTTCTTTGCAGGCTTGGCTTAGGGGTCAAGTTTGAATTTCAGCTGACTCATTGGGGGTGGGATGAGACCCTTGCCTAAGAGGCCAGGCCTCCAGGAAATTTCAGAGTATGGATTTACTCTTCTCTCTTCCTCCCACTGAAAAGCTGAAGGGGAAAAAAAGGGTGGTTCTCATGGCCAGAGCCTTTTTCCCTGATGGCCCCTGTGCCTGTCCAAAGGCCTGGAGAGCAAGGGAAGAAGGCGGGGGATGGGGGGTGGGGGGGCATCGTGTTCTGCCTGAGCAGATGCCACTGGCCAAATCTGTCCTTCTTCCTTGACTGACTGCAATTTCAAATCGTTTTGTTTCTTTTAATTTTCTTTAAAAAAAAATTTTCCCCCTTAGGAAAACACTCCCTCATAAACTTTAGTCCAAAGGTGATCTTTTTTCCCCTTTTACAGGATGGGGGGCAGGGGTGGAATACCCTGTGACTATTTTTAACACATGTGAGAGAGAAAAGATTATTTTCTCTTGCTTACATATGCTGATATTCCCACCACTGGTAACTGACATTTCCCAAAACTAAAAGTGAAATTTCCCAGTAGGGTCTCAAGTCTAAATAAGATTTATTAGAAAATAAGAATGAAGAAAACAGATAAGGAGAGAGAGAGGGAGACTATAAGAATTTTTCACAGGATTCTAGTTTTTGTCTCAATAAGAAAAATTTAATTTCTTTAAATTCAATTAAATTTTCATTGAATTCATAAGGAGCATTTTTCCATAATGTTATTGCATGCCTCATTTTTCTTTTTATATCCACAGACTTATGTTTAGATTTGAAACTTAAAGGAATACAACTGAGGGGTGTCTGGTGGCTCAGTCCGTTAAACATCCGACTTCAGCTCAGGTAACGATCTCCAGGTTTGTGAGTTCAAGCCCCACACTGGGCTCTGTTCTGACCACTCAGAGCCTGGAGCCTACTTTGGATTCTGTCTCTCTCTCTCAAAAGTAAATAAATATTTTTTTAAAAAATTTAAGGGTGCCTGGGTAGCTTAGTCGGCTAAGCACCCAACTCTTGGTTTTGGCTCAGGTCATGATCTCACAATTCGTGAGGTCAAGCCTCACATCAGGCTCTGTGCTCACAGCATGGAGCCTGCTTGGGACTCTCACTCTCACTCTCTCTCTGCCCCTCCCCTGCTCGCTCTCTCTCTTTCTTTTCTCTCAAAATAAATAAAAGCATAAAAATGTTAAAAGAATACAACTGAATATAGTTTTTTTCCTCACTAAGGAAGTCAAACAAAATGAAAGCAATTGAAACAATATAGAGTTTGGGCCAACCAATTCAAAGTGACTAGTTGCAAGTCTGCAATGAAAACATTAAGCATCCACTGAACAGAATACCTAATTAGTATTGATCACCAAATAATTCTAAGCATATGTGCTATTCACATAGAAAGGAAGCAATATATTTTCTTAGAAAAATAAAAGCAACAGCACTGTATCTGGACCTCATTAGCATGAGGTAAAGAAAAAAGGTCTGATACAGTGCAATTCATGGTATTGCCACATTAGAAAACATTATTGGGCAGGACACTTTATTTAGCAGAAACTGTAATAATGTCCAGGGATAAAAAAGAAGATTTGGGAGGAGAGCTGTGCTAGCAAAGAAGTCTGAGTGAGGACAAGAGTAACAGCCTGAAGTTTCCATCTGGGCTTTCTGCCTAAATAAAAAGAACATCTGATGTGTGTGTGTGTGTGTGTGTGTGTGTGTGTGTGTGTGTGTGTGCATAATGGCATAATGCTGGGCAATAAAGTTACAGACATTATCTGCAATCCTCTTATTTAACCTAGAAGGCCCAGCTACCTACTGTATTAATATTGTGCTGATTATACCGGTAAGAAGATGGAGGACTGGAGAGACCAGATAACTGACCCAAGATCACCCACGTCCTAAATAGCAAAGGTGGCATTCCATCTGGATTCTCTCTCTTCATCCTTCCATCACAGTGATCAGTGAGTGGGGGTAGAGGGAAACCCCTCCCAGACTCCCCCCAAAAAGTGCACTTGGACAAGCACATTTTAGCCAGCAAGGGCCCCCCCATCGGCTACTTTCTATTACTCATGTGACCAGAAGAAACCTCAGAGCAGCAAGGTGTTGCTGACTTTCCTTGCGGAGGGCAGATTTAGCTAATGTCATCTCTTTCACCTAGAATCAGATGGAAAGTAGAGGCTATCTCCCAGCATCCAGGCATGCTTAGAAATCTCCAGAGGACTGACCACAGTTTTCAGTTTTGAATTAAAAGTTTTGGCCTAATAGAACTGAGGGGAGGTTCACTGCTTAGGAGGAGAACTGACAGAATGGAAGAGAAAAATTCTTAGTTGATTCGTTAGCTGGAACTTGAACTAAAGATGGAGGACAATGTTAATACTTTTACTGTTAAAGCTAATTGAAGAAACCTTGTTTTGTGGAATTTGCTAATTTGTAAATCATTAGCCTATTTCTTTATGGCCTGGGGGGAAATCAGGAATAGAGAGACTGAAATTGGGGAGAAGAGATGTCCCCCAGTGGTGACTTTGCAGTAGCTTGATGGTTAAGAAGGACCCAACCTTGGGGAGCACTGAGGAGGAGGAGGAGAGGTTGGGGTGGAGGTGTGCAAAGAGTCTGTGAAGCTGACAGATTCGATTTTGCTGGGATTTACCCTTTCATATTTTGTCTAAGAACCAAACTTCCAGACCAAGGACATGTTTTATCTGCACTGATTTTCCCCATTAGCCTAAAGTAGACAATGTTCCTGCCCCTTTTTATACGTTGCCTTCCCAATATTTACCCTTAGGAATTTGTTGTAGGGATTCAGGGACATAGGCAGACTTCATGGTGCCCAAGGGCAAGTGCTCCCAGGCCCCAGCAGGGACTTGGTCCCAAACTTGAAAGTCATCAGGAGTGAGGCAGAACACCCTCACCATTTCTGCCTTTTGTCTCTATTTCTTTCATCACACCTCTGAACTTTTCACCTCTGCAGACCTACTTTACTGCTCCCATGAACACATGATCAATGAGGTCACAGAAAAGCTCGGTTTCCATCACCTCAGTTCCAGGAATACTACCCACTGTATCTCATTTCCAAACAGGAGAGCAAAAATGTGACTGATCCAATTCGTCAGGTGTTCGTCTTTGAGCCAATCATCATGACTGAGAATGTTGATTTTGAATAGGAAGAGAGTTCCCTCTCTGAGAATGAGGTTTGATATGAGCTAGGCAGGCAGTCTCCTACAGACTCCCTGTGGCTTTCTTCTTTTTGTTTTCTTTTTTTTTTATTTTTTTTAACATTTATTTATTTTTGAGATAGAGAGAGACAGAGCATGAACGGGGGAGGGTCAGAGAGAGAGGGAGACACAGAATTTGAAACAGGCTCCAGGCTGTGAGCGGTCAGCACAGAGCCCGATGCGGGGCTCGAACTCACAGACCGTGAGATCATGACCTGAGCCGAAGTCGGACGCTTAACCGACTGAGCCACCGAGGTGCCCCTCCCTGTGGCTTTCTACATCATGTTTTAACTTCTCATATCATGACTTCTAGATTCTCTAAAATACACTTTTTCCCTTTTTCCATGTTAACTGCTACTTACTTCCATTACTTTAAGAATATTAACGTGTCCTCTGCTTTTCTCAGCCCAACTTCACAACTCAAAGAGGCACAACACAAAGAGAACTCTGCTCTTCTTCTTCCCACTCCAGTCTTCTTGCCTCTGGATTAAGAGGCAGGAAGGACGCTTGAATTGTTGCAATATAATCAAGTACAGTATATTCTTTTAAAGACAGAAGTGAAAACAATTAATATCCCTTTTAGGATTACATTAAATATTTGTTTCTTTAATTTTAGAGGTCAGCTGATCCTGTCCATTAAGAAGTAACGATGTTAAGTTCCTTGTCTCATTTGTGGCTGAATTCTCTGTACAGGATTTTTGGTTTTAACACACTGCCTCTCACCCTAGTATATCAGGGTCCAAGGCACAGAATAAGAAAAGGAACAGCAGGAACCTCACCAGCCTATGTCTTAGCTCAGAGTGGGCAACCTTCACTGATGGGGTCCCTCTGGCACATGCATGCCATGCCATCATACAGATGTTTTGAGAGGCAGAATTTTGGATGACCAGGTCTTAGCTGTAGTCTTAGTTGAAGTCTTTCTGAATTCTCGAGAGGTTTTACTCACAAGAAAGGCCAGTGATCCTGTTTGAGATACTGCCCACCTTTATTGCACAATGAAACCTCGTAGGCTGAAAGAGCTGCTACATCAGCTCTTTTAGAGAAATGGGATCTTCTAGAGAAATCACATGCACAAATAACTCTCTCTGGGCCACCATTACCAAATTAAATGGTTGGATAAGAACTAAGTGACTTCCATGACTGCTTGATGCTCTAAAATTCCAGGACAAATATATAAGAAGAACAGGAGAAATTCATCAGACATCAAAACACAAAAGGGATCGATAGGAAGCCCTCAGACTAAATGTAATTTTTTAAAAATCTGGGCATTTTTAAAAATAGCCCAAATAATCAACTGCTTAAGAAGTTTGAGGAAATGCTCTTGTAATCACTGTGGAAGGGAAGAAACAGTCTCAACAATAAATTGTTTTTAAAATTGTGAAATAAAATTCTACATTTTAAATCTCTAAAACACAGGCAAGCTGTTCTTCTCTGCAGTTTATGAAGCTCTTAAACACAGATTACCTCATGGCAACGATAAAATATTTATAACCATTTTATAAATGAGGACACTGGAATTCAAAGGAATGGGACTCAGGCAAAATAACATGCTTACCCAAATGTCCATCAACTGATGAAAGAATAAAGAAGATGTGGTACATATACAATGGAATATTACTCGGTGATCAAAAAGAATGAAATCTTGCCACTTGCAACAACACGGATAGAACTAGAATGTATTATGCTAAGCAAACTAAGTCAGTCAAAGAAGGAAATATCATATGATTTAACTCGTGTGGAATTTATTTTATTTTATTTTATTTTTTAATTTTTTTTTCAACATTTATTTATTTTTTTGGGAGAGAGAGAGACAGAGCATGAACAGGGGAGGGGCAGAGAGAGAGGGAGACACAGAATCGGAAACAGGCTCCAGGCTCCGAGCCATCAGCCCAGAGCCTGACGCGAGGCTCGAACTCACGGACCGCGAGATCGTGACCTGGCCGGAAGTGGGAAGCTTAACCGACTGCACCACCCAGGCGCCCCTAACTCGTGTGGAATTTAAGAAACAAAACAGATGAACATAGTGGAAAGGAAGGAAACATAAGATAAAAACAGAGAGGGAGGCAAACCATAAGAGGCTCTTAAATACAGAGAACAAACAAGGTTGCTGGTGGGGTATAGGTTGGGAGGAATGGGCTAAATGGGTGATGGCATTAAGGAGGTCACTTGTTGGCATGAGCACTGGGTGTTACATGTAAGTGACGAATCACTAAATTCTACTCCTGAAACCAATATTATACTACATGTTAACTAACTTGGATTAAAAAAATAATAATAGCATGCTCATGAGATTATAATCCAAAGCTTCAATAGGTGGACAGAAATGGAATTTTCTGATATCAAGAGAAGCTTTATTTTGTCTAATGACCATACCCTCATTTTTATTCTTTTTAAAAAGGCTAATCTCCATTTGTTTGGTTTTTTTTTTTTTCAACGTTTACTTATTTTTTTGGGACAGAGAGAGACAGAGCATGAACGGGGGAGGGGCAGAGAGAGAGGAAGACACAGAATCGGAAACAGGCTCCAGGCTCTGAGCCATCAGCCCAGAGCCTGACGCAGGGCTCCAACTCCCGGACCTCGAGATCGTGACCTGGCCGGAAGTGGGAAGCTTAACCGACTGCACCACCCAGGCGCCCCGGGCTAATCTCCATTTAACAAATGATAAGACAGGAGTGTTTGGCTAGCTCAGTCAGTGGAGCATGTGATTCTTCATCTCTGGGTTGTAAGTTCAAGCCCCATGTCGGGTGTAGAGATTGCTTAAAAATAAAAATCTTTTTTTTTTTTTTAAAAGGGGATCCTGACTGGCTCAGTTGGTATAACATGTGACTCATGATCTTGGGATTGTGAGTTCAAGCCCCACATTGAATGTGGAGATTACTTTTAAAAATTTTAAATTAAAAAAAAATTTAAATGCTAAAATAATTTTGCAAATCAAAAATGATATACAATTATTAAATTATGCAGTTTTATGCTTACATATTTAAAAATATGAATAAATTTATTTCCCACCAAAACTGATATCAAATAGACTCACCTAATTTTATTTTTTATTAAAAAATTTTTTTTTAACATTTATTTATTTTTGAGAGACAGTATGAGTGGGGGAGGGGCAGAGAGAGAGGGAGACAGAATCTGAAGCAGGCTCCAGGCTCCGAGCTGTCAGCACAGCGCCTGACACGGCACTCGAACCCACGAACTGTGAGATCATGACCTGAGCCAAAGTCAAGACACTTAACCGACTGGGCCACCCAGGTACCCCAGAGACTCACCTAATTTTAAAAGCTGAAAATTTTCTTCATATTTGGCAATTAAAAAAATTCTATTTAAGAATGTGTGCTTGTGTGTGTGTCGTGTTTCTCTGTGTGTGAGTGTGTCCGTCTAATTGTGTTGATGGGGCTAAGTGTAACTGCCACAGAAAGCAATGAAGAAAGATTTGGCATTCTTATATAAGAAAACATGGTCAGTTTGTAAAAAATGGGAATATCCCTATGTACTTACTTCCTCCTGAAGGACTTCTGAAGGAGACATGAGACATAAAAAGTGTGTTACTTCAAGCAGCATTTCCAAAAGTGTAGCATGGTAGATAATTTCATAGTTTCATAGTGCATATGAATAAACATTTGTATTTGAATAACTATGCATTTTTTTACTGCCTGCCCCCCCCCCCCCAACACTCTGCCTTGGGATCACTCGTTTTACTCACAGAATTTATTTGGCTCCTAGGGGCACCTGGGTGGCTCAGTCAGTTGAGCAGCTGATTTCAGCTCAGGTCATGATCTCATGGTTTGTGGGTTTGAGCCCCGCATCAGGTTCTGTGATGACAACTCGAAGCCTGGAGCCTGCTTCAGATTCTGTGTCTCTCTCTCTCTCTCTCTGCCCCTCCCCCACTTGTACTCTATTTTTACTCAAACATAAATAAATATTTTTAAAAATTAAAGAAAAAAAAGAAAAAAAAGAATTTATTTGGCTCCTCATGTTTGCCACTAGCATCCCAGGCTCAGAAGGTCGTCCTCCTTTTCCCCACTCAGCTCTGCATTGTTTTTTCTGACCCCATCTCCCCGTCCTCCCTAACTGCAGGAACCCTTACCTGAGCCCTCTGCAACTCACAGTAAATCATCCAAACCCAATCTAGAGAAGCAAGTCTAGCTGTCTGTCTCATAAAGCAAAGCCATTCCCTGTTAACCAAGAGTTAAAGGTGACAGTAAAGGGCTTGCTTTCTATTTCGGTTATTTTTTGCTATAGAACAAATTACCCCAAATTTAGTGGCTTAAAATGACAACCACTCTGTTTGCCTCCTAGCTTCTGTGGGTTGACAGCTCAACCAGCAGTTCTGTTGGTCTCCCTTGGCATCTTCCAAAGGAAGGCTGTAGCTGGAGGCGTCTGGGCCCCTCCCTCCCCCCAGGAGGCCAGCAGGCTGAGCATCCTTCCTCTCCATGCAGGGCACATGTACGTAGTTTGGGACTCCCAAAAGAGACAGAAAATGGAAACCTCCAGGCCTTCTTAAGGCTTAATCTGAGAGCTGGCATACCATCCCTGTTCCATCTTCTATTACTTAAGTAGTCCCAGAACCAGCCCATAATCAAAGTGAGGGGAAATAAATTCCACCTCTGAGGTAGGGGAGGTGGTGACAAAGAATTTGCAGACATCTTTAATTCGCAACAATTTCTCAAACAAGAGAGTTCCTTTTAGTTTCTATGTAGAACAAGTGCTTTGAGGTTTCAAAACCTATTCACTATCCTTTGGAATAAACTTTAATTCCTTGGGTATAAAAAGTAGGCTATTTCCCCAAAGCAGGGAAACACTGAGGTTAAGAGCTGGTTCAGACAGACAGTAAGTGATTATGAAGTGATATACACATAACATACACTACTTGCCTTTCAAACAACACTCTGAAATCAAGTTTAACAATCATAAACCATAGAGCACATAGATGTGCTCACATTCTCTACTTTCTTAGATATTAAAATTCATTTTCTGATCAGTAAAGACATTTCTGTCCACACTTTTAAGTTAAAAAACAGACTATAATTGGGTGCCTGGGTGGCTCAGTTGGTTAAGTGTCTGACTTCTGCTCAGGTCATGATCTCAGGGTTTGTGAGTTCAAGCCCCTTGTTGGGCTCTATGCTGACAGCTCGGAGCGTGGACCCTGCTTCAGATTCTATGTCTCCCTCTCTCTCTGTCCCTACCCCACTTGTGCTCTGTCTCTCTCTGTCTCAAAAAAATAAATAAAACATTAAAAAAATTTAAAAAACAGACTATAATTTATAAGAAGTATCAATAAATTGGTTACAAATGAGGTTTTTTCCCCCCGCATCCCAAATGCATCTAAGCAAATAAAGAGCACAGTTTAAATTAACCTACCATGGGAGGGTCGTCTGGGTGGCTCAGTCGGTTGAGTATCAGACTTCGGTTCAGGTCATGATCTCGTGGTCTGTGAGTTCAAGCCCCACGTTGGGCTCTGTGCTGACAGCTCAGAGCCTGGAACCTGCTTCGGATTCTGTGTCTCCCTCTCTCTCTGCCCCTCCCCCGCTCGTACAGTCTCTTTCTCTCTCTCTCTCTCTCTGTCAAAAATAAACATTAAAAAAAATTTAAATTAACCTACCTGGGAACCTTTCCTCCTTTAATTTAATCTCCTGTACCTCTGAAACTTTTTCCCAGAGTATTAAGACACTTTCAGAATAGGTGCCTCTATTTCTGTTTATTTCACAATCTCCTTCTTCTTTTCTCCTTTTTATTTAATCAAAATGTATGCATTTATTTAAGGTAATTAAAGAGAATCTACAAGAGGGAAGCAGTTGTGTGAACAATTTAAAAATCGCTCACATTCAATTTGGTAAATAGACTGTACTTATATTTTGAATGGCTGTATGAAGATGTTTTTCGAGTCAAATCTTTTAGCTGTATGGGGAAAACTGCCAATTTTGCTCAACTGCTCCTGAGTGGTTACTCCCTGCAATTCTACTTATGATAGAAGTAGATGCTGAGAGAATTGCCTTTCCCTTTGGCCTCTTCTGTGACTTGTCTAGGACTGGGCTTGACAAATGTTTGGGTTCAAAGGGCTTTTCTCTTTGAAAAGCAAATAGAAGGAGTGGAGATGTGAAGAGTGCAAGTAATTAAGTAGGAATATATTGTCAATTTACTGGAATTTACTTTACAGACTTGGTGGTCATTTTCTACCCATGTCATCACTCATTGACTGTATTTGTTATTGCATGTGCAAAATGTTGTACTGAAGTAAACAGACGGAAAACAGCCTACTGGTTACTTACAGGGATGTGGGAGTTTCACCAGCCCAGACATTTATCTATAACAACACAGTAGGAGTCCTTTACCTCAGAGCTTTATGAAGATAACAAAAAGAGTAACTGTGTGGTAATGATTGAACAGACAGGGCAGAATAAGAAGTACATGCATTTTACAATACCTGGCTTACATGTGACTACAAAGATATTACTTTTCAGTAAAATTACTTCACTCTCATAAAAATCTTATCCAATTATACAACGGAATAATCCCATCAGCGGGTGGATTCGTCTTCCCATATTATCCAAATTCTCCTGTCCTCTACAGGGGAGCTGCCTCCAGGGTAGTTCTTGGGAAGCAGCTTTAGGAATTCAATTTAGGGAAGCTTATTTTGGGGAGGAAAATGTCCAAGACTTTGATACTCATGGGAAAAGATGTGAATTCCTGCCCCTCATTTCTAGCTCCAGGGGAATTGGCTTCCTGTTTGCACCAAGCTCTAATCAGCCTTCTTCCCCCACTCGTTCTGAAACTGTCCAGCTGCACAGATGAGAGGGAAGTTTTATTTTTCTCCTGTAGCACAATTGGGGGCCGGGCTGAAAAGAGATTTCCTCCACGAGCAGAAAGAGGATGCGGGATATTTGTTTGAAACCCTTACTTTCTCCATCTGCGATCCACCCACAGCCGCAAAGCCTGGAGGTAAGGATTTAACCACCAGACAGGCAAGAGCAAATGGGCCGTGACGTCATCAACATCCGCCCACCGCGCGCTGGAGGTTGACAAGGTCATGGGGGCAGAGCTGTAAGTGTTTAACTTGGTACAGTCCTCGCACAGCACTTCTGCTTCGACGACAGGGCTTCATAGGTAAGCATAACATATCCTAGGAGAAAAAAATGACACACACAGGCCAAAGCGAAAACAGTTAAACACAAAATCTGTAAATCGCCTCCTTAGAGAGAAGTAGCCTGGAAGTTTCCAAATATCATAGAAAAAAAAATCTTAAAATACGGAGCAAACATCCAGCATGGTTTCAAGTGACAAATCAAAGAATAAAATACTAGTAAATTTTCCTAAATTAGTTGCTAAATTACTGAAATCCATTTGTGAAAAAAATTCTGAGATTTAAACTAAGATGAACACTCAAGTTACTTAAAAAATAAAGTGAGAATAAAAGTGGACTAGGGCTGTTAAGCCTCAAAACTAGATGGTCCAGGGGCGTCTGGGTGGCCCAGTCGGTTAAGCCTCCCACTTTGGCTCAGGTCATGATCTCGAGGTTCATGAGTTCAAGCTCTGTGTCAAGCAGGCTCTGTGCTGACAGCTCGGAGCTTGGAACCTGCTTCAGACTCTGTGTCTCCTCCTCTCGCTGCCCCTCCCCTGCTCACGCTCTGTCTCTGTCTCTCAAAAATGAATAAACGTTAAAAACAAGCAAAACTATATGGTCGCAAACACTGACCAGTGGAGGGAGGAGGTGCTTTACATTCTAAATTCTGCCCTAAACATGGCTAAAGTTTTCCAAGAAAATATACTTTTCTGTACATTTTCTTTGGCATAATAGAATATTTTAAAAAACCCAACATATTATTGTTACATATTTGGAAACTTCTGTATACAATCACTTCTTAATGTATAAGGCACGATAAAGCCATCTTAAATATTCAGAAACAGATTTATGCTTTTAAAAAGAACTGATAGGCACCCCTGGGTGGCTCAGTCCATTAAGCATCCGACTTGGGTTATGATCTCCTGGTTTGTGGGTTTGAGCCCTGCATTGGGCTCTGTGCTGACAGCTCAGAGCCTGGAGCCTGCTTCGGATTCTGTGTGTGTATATCTCTCTCTCTGCCCCTCCCCTGCTCACACTCTATCTTTCAGAAATAGTAAATAAACATTAAAAAAAAAAAAGAACCAATAAAGCTCTAGCAGAAGGAGGCATGATTAGAAAGTCAACATGTCAGTTTAAGGTAATTGAATGCAGTTTAGTGTGCATTGGTAGAATACCTATATGGCTTATGCTGTCGTTTTCTGAGGATTCTAGAACCCTGAACATTCACTGGAATCAGCTGCCTATTAGTAGGTATGCAACATTCTCCAAGTTCTGTGAGCAAAGCACTGAGGAAGCTTTTTTGATCTGCTTTTCTAGATTTGATGACACCTCCTCCCCTATCAAAGTGCTTGTACATTTTTCCCTCTCATCATTGATTGACCTTTATCTGTATTTTTCTTGTTCTGCAGATAAATACAAAGTGGTTAAAAGATACTAATTTTAATTTCACCTTTTATTTTTGTACTAAGGTTTTTTGTTTGTTGTAGTGATACCATGCCAAAGTGATTGTATTGTCATTTTAAGAAGATTACTTAAGCAATTATCCAACATTTTGCATTATATTTGGTTAAAACAGAACATTAAGACAAAACCTACTGGTTGTATAAAGGAAAAGATATACCTCCAACATATGTGTGTGTGTATGTATATATGCGTGTGCATATATATGTGTGTATGCGTATGTGTATGTGTATATATATGCTAAAGTGTATACAAATTGGTCTTTGCTTTAACACCTTAATACTTATGTTTATTCCTATCAGATATCATGGTCAAGCAAGATGCATTGCCCTAAAAATTTGAACACACAGTGGCAAAATTCTGATACTTCCATCTATTAGGCCTATAAGAAAACTCCCCTTTATTACTGTGTATGTGTAAAATACGGAGCTAATTCAGTAACAAGTATTTTCTGCAGCCTTTACATACATTTCTGCATAATGAGATGTCTTAATGTACTTACTATAACTAGAAATTATGCATATTACTAGAAATTATGTCTTGGTTTTGCAGCTTCAAATACAACTCTCGGCCTCGCAGCCTCTAACAACGAGCAGTAAAATTGCAAGTAACAGTTAGAGCCCTGAGCCCCTTAGAGAAGCATTCCTTAAAGTTCCTTCTGTGGACAGCAGTGAGACCTGTGTGAAGCCTGTTTCAAAGAGTAGGGGGAGGAGGTAGGATTCCTTGTTAAAAACATTTGGGAAACATTTTATATCCTCCCTGTTGGAGATTCACAACATACATTAACATATTAAAGACTCTTACATTTATGCTCAATTGATTTTCAACAAAGGTGCCAAGGCAATTCAATAGGGAAAGGATAGTGATTTCAACAAATGGTGCTGGGACAATTGGATATCCACATGCAGAAAGATATATTTAAACTCCTACCTCCCATCACACTCAAAATTTAACCCAAAATGAATCATTCATCTAAATGTAAGAGATAAATTATAAAACTCTTAGAAGAAACATAGGACAAAATCGTCATGACTTGAATAAATATGACAAAAAAGCACAGCAATAAAAGAAAAAAATGGACAAATTGAACTTTATCAAAATTAAGAATATTTGGGGCATCTGGGTTGAGCATCCGACTTCAACTCAGATCGTGACCTCGCTGTTCCTGAGTTCGAGCCCAGTGTCAGGCTCTGTGCTGACAGCTCAGAGCCTGGAGCCGGCTTTGGATTCTGTGTCTCCCTCTGTCTCTGTCCCTCCCCTGCTTGCACTCTGTCTCTCTCTTTCAAAAATAAACATCAAAAAGTTTTTTAAATGAAAGATATTTGTGCTTACAAAGACACCATTAAGAAAGTGAAAAGATATACCACAGAAGGAGAAGATATTTGCAAACCATATTGGATTAAGGTCTTGTATCCAGACTATAAGGAATCCTGGCAACACAATAATAAAAGGAAATAACCCATTTTTAAAATGGGCAAAACATTCCAATAAACACTTAAGCAAAGAAGATATATGAATGGCCAATAAACACATGAAAAGCTACTCAGTATTATTCACCATCAGGAAATCAAATCAAAATTACGGCTGAGATACCACCATGTACCACTACGTAACTAGTTGGTGAAGATGTGGGGAAATTGGAACTCATGCACTGCAGGCGGGAATGCAAAATAGTACAGCCACTTTGCAAAAACAGTTTGGGGGGTTCTTAAAAAGTTAAACTTACCATGTCATTCACAACTTCAACCCTAAGTATGCACCCAGTAAGTAAACATATAAAAATATATGTCCACACCAAGTCTTGTACATGAATGGTCAGTAGCATTATTTACAGTAGCCAAAATTCATAATGGAAACAATCCAGATGCCCATAAACTTATGAATGGATAAAAAAAATTGAGGTATATCCATATGAAACACTACTTGTCAATAAAAAGAAATGAAGTACTAGCATATGCTGCAAAATGGCTGAGCCTCAAAAACATTATGCTTAGTGAAAGAAGCTAGACACAAAAAACAAATATTGTATGAGTCCATTTATGTACAATTTCCAGAAGAGGCAAATCTATAAAGACAGAAAATAAATTAGTGGTTGCCTAGGGCTGGAGGTGGGAATTCAAAGTAATGACAAATGAGAACAAGGGATACTTTTGAGGTGATGAAAATTTGGTTAGAATTGTTTATATAAGGAAGGAGAAGAGGAGTTTTTAAAAGAAGCATTAACAAGATATACTCTGCAAATAAGTATTTGGTACTTTTTGTCAAAGAGAGAAATGATTGTGGGAATGAGAAATGGATAAAGGATTTATTATATCCAGTTGGCTACTTTGTGAAGAATTTCTTATAACCATATTAACAAAGAACTACTACAACCATATATCTATATGGAACACCATTGGATTATGAAATGGAACAGGGAATGTTATTTGTCCTTTGTCTTTGTTCCAAATATATGCAGATAATATTAATGAGCCCAAAAGATACCAGCTGGAATTTCAGAAGTGTTGGTTTTCACTTTTGGAAAGTGAATATAAACTTTTGATGGAATTATTTTAGGGGCATGCCAGCTAGAAGGCCAAAAAAAAAAAAAACATTTTTAAACACCATTTTATATAAATTTTGCATTAATCTATTCATAGTCACTTGTAACTAGAATATTCTTTTAAACAAAAGTTTGTATTGAACTAGAAAACGAAAATCATCCAAGATTAAATTTGTTTAAGCAAGAGGAGAAAACTCCCCTTGTTAACACAAGGGGAGAAGGCAAGAACTTTTTGATGATCTCTGAAATCTGAATTTGTGTTCCAAGTACACATGTAAACAACAGCTAAATAACATGCTTATGACAGAAGAACAAGCCAAAAAGCCTGCAGGTAGGAACCCCAGTCCACTTTGGAAAGCCAAAATACCCCCTTTCTCCCATCCATCCCCATCCAGGTCAATCTAATTTTGTCTGTAATTTCACTTTTGTTGATACCAATACTTGTCTATAAAGTTTGGGTTTCAACTCTATGTTGCAAATTCTACTTCCACTTCTTTTTTTAAATTTTTTTTAACGTTTATTTATTTTTGAGACAGAGAGAGACAGAGCATGAACGGGGGAGGGGCAGAGAGAGAGGGAGACACAGAATCGGAAGCAGGCTCCAGGCTCTGAGCCATCAGCCCAGAGCCCGACTCGGGTCTCGGACTCACGGACCGCGAGATTGTGACCTGAGCTGAAGTCGGACGCTTAACCGACTGAGCCACCCAGGCGCCCCTCTACTTCCACGCCTTACTGGCTTTTTTAATGCTAGTTTTAAGGCTTTCCCCTCAAAACCAGGCTTTCCTCCGATGGTATCACATCGTCATATATTCTTCATACCTCTTTATGTTGACTGCATCTTGTTTTCTCAAAAACAGTTTTGCAATTTCTGATGTGCGTTTGCTGTTTTCTGAATTAAAGAGTAAAATATTTTTCACTCCTACTTATAAACAGAATGACTTAAGTTAACTCCAGGTTGTGTGAAGAGTTGAGGATGTGACAGAGCTAGATGGAGAAGTCCGGCAAACACTTTTTCCTTTGAAGGATGGGATAGAACTTATTTGTAAGGGCACTCTGCCCCCTGATAGAAGTCACCTCTATGTGTCTCTTGAATCTGGGTACTATGACAAAAGCAGGACCCCTGTCAAGACTTTGTCCATATTTATGTGTCACTTCATTAGCTTAAAACGATCTTTATTCTCACCTGCTGGATCCAAGCATTGTTAAGTACTTAACAATTGTTTTAAATAATTTTAGTAACAATTATGTAATCACCTTCACAGAATGTAGAGAAAAATGAGAAAAGTAATCATGCTTTGTTCTACTACCCTAATGCAACCTCTGTTAGCATTTTAATATGTTTCCTTCCTTTTTCTATTGGCTCTTTTTTGGAGAGTTATAATCACAATCTACTTAAAGTTTGGGGTTCTGTTCTATATAATAAGATTCTGGTTACTAAATGTTCTTCATAATCCTAGTGCTCTGCATAATACAATATACTTGATGATCTTGGATTTTTTGACATTTAAAAAATCACAGACAATACTGTGATGAGCATTTTTCTGCATATACTCTATCAATATTTGGGGTTTAATAATTATCTTTAATGAATCTTAAAGACTCAAGCCCTCCAAGACTCAAGCAGTACAGCAGAATGGCACTCCAGGAGGAAGTCCATAGTGACGATGGATGCCAACTTTCTCCTAGAAATTTGCGCTGATTTAAGAAAAAACTTTTAATGGGATTAAGAATCAGATTTGGGGGTGCTTGCTTGGCTCGGTTGGTGGAGCATCCAACTCTTGATTTCGGCTCAGGTCATCATCCCAGGGTCATGGGATCAAGCCCTGTGTCAGGCTCCACACGAATGTGGAGCCTGCTTGAGATTCTTTCTCTGTCTCCCTCTGCCTCTCTCCCCTGCTTGCGAGCTCTCTCTCTCTATCTCTCAAATTAAAAAAAAAAAAAATTTTTTTTAAGGAATCAGATTTGTAGTTTGTTTAAGTCAGAAA
Organism: Prionailurus bengalensis; assembly: GCF_016509475.1. Classification (NCBI taxonomy): domain Eukaryota; kingdom Metazoa; phylum Chordata; class Mammalia; order Carnivora; family Felidae; genus Prionailurus; species Prionailurus bengalensis. Next base: position 29,120,827 of record NC_057353.1, on the reverse strand, counting down.
CCACTCAGAATTACATACAAAAGAGAAAAGATGAAAAAAAAAAACATCAAAGGGAGGAGCAGAGGGCCTTGAAATTCATTTCTTCCAAGTTTATCAGGGAGGGTATCCTACGACCAGAGAGCAAGTAGAAATGTTCACATTTGTTCAATGAGATATCCAAAGGAATGCACCTTTGTTAGCTAATATCAGACTCCTGTGGACTTGACATCTGCTACTTCCAAGGTCGAAAATAGGTACTTTGACTTAAATGGGAACAAAAGGAAAATTAGAATCTAATAACCTTTTGTTCTTAATAACAAATAGTTTTCATGGGGTGCCCAGCTGGTTTATCTGGTAGGGCATGAGACTCTTGATCTTGGGATCATGAGTTTGAGCCCCATGTTGGGTGCAGAGATTACTTAAAAATGAATAAATAAATAAATAAATAAAACAAAACAAACCTTTGAAAAAATAGTTTACATTTTATTTTTATTAAAAAACGAAGGCAGTGCTACTCAAGATTACATGCTGCAGTATTTTCATAGATTGAAATGGTTGATAAGCTCCGAGTTGGTTTCTTCAGTCTCATTCTTCATTGCTTCCTCCCAAATAGTGTATTTCATTGTTAATATAAAAGTGCACTGTTGTACTCTCAAAAGAACTTGGCAGTTCATAAATAAAAGAATAGGGTAAAAAGTATGCAAATCTTTGCCAACCTCCAAGTCCCTTCAGGTTAATTTAACTGTCACACATAATTTCCCAGGAAAGAAAGCAGCCTATGTCCATGAGCCAGCCAGTTAACTCATCTGCACTTGCATCAAGCATTTAAGTCCTGTGTAATTTTTTCACCACGATATGATTTACTGTGACAAAAGCATTGATGAGGTCAGGAACCACATTTTGCTCAAACTGACTGTTCAGTAACTGTAGGCAAATCTTGAAGCATCCTGCAGCAAGTAACAGGTCCTTCATCCCAACATCACAAAACACCAGCATTAGATAATTAAATTTCCCACACCTATAACATGATTCTTAACAATTCAGTAAGGTAATAGTAGAGTTGTTGTTCATAATTGCTTAAAATATTCTGTTCTGTCTCAAAAAAAAAAAAAAAATCCAGACATCACAAATGCATTTTTAGTGTGTCTGTTTGAACTTTCATGGCTCTAGTTCATTTCCTAGGACTGTTTGTCCAAGTTTGGGTCATCTTCTTGGTTCTGATCCTACCTGCATTTGACCATGCTGCTTCTCACTATACCTGGATTAAGCACAGAAATAGAAGACAGAGCTCCGGGGCCCCAGGCCTTCCCTCCATTTCCATTGTCATGTGAACTAGTGGTAACTGTTCTGGTCATCTACTACTGCATAACAAGCTACCTGTGCTTAGTGGCTTAAAACAACAATCATTTATTTTGCTCATGAATCTGCAATTTTGACGGGCTTCAGCAGGAACAGCCTTTTTCTTTGCACAGCATCAGCTGGTGACAACAGCTATGGGCTGGAACCATCATCCAAGACCCACACATCTAGCAATTGATGCCGGCTAGAATCTGGGACTTTAGCTGGGCTGCTGGCTGGAATACCTGCATGTGGCCTCTCCATAAGCCTGCTTGGCTTCTTCACATACTGGTTGGGTTCTAAGAGCAAGTGTCCTGAAAGGATGAAGAAAATTCCATGGCATTTTTTTTTAACGTTTATTTATTTTTGAGACAGAGAGAGACAGCATGAACGGAGGGAAGGTCAGAGAGAGAGGGAGACACAGAATCTGAAACAGGCTCCAGGCTCTGAGCTGTCAGCACAGAGCCTGACGCGGGGCTCGAACTCACGGACCACGAGATCATGACCTGAGCTGAAGTCGATGCTGAACCGACTGAGCCACCCAGGTGCCCCTCCATGGCATTTTTATGACCTACCTTTGGAAGTCATATGGAATCACTTATAACTATATTGTATTGATCAAAGCAGTCACAGAGGTCCAGCCAGGTTCAAAAGGAGAAGATCTAGGCCACCCTACTTGATGGGAGGAGTGTCAGGTCTCACTGCATAAGCATGTGGGGTAGGGTATATTGTGGTGGCCATCTCTGGACAATAAAATCTTCCAGAGTTGTTAAATGAATCAGTCAGATGGAAATACTCATTGTTTAAACAGACCTGTTTTTGAAAATATTTAGGTATTACCATTGATATCTAAGTACAATTGTCTAAACATTGGCACTGTCTCAGGGAGAGTATTGGTATATGTTAGCACTGTACTAGGGACTAGGGTTCTAAAGAGGAATAAGGCATTATCCTTGCCTTTAAGGATTGTATAATCTCTTAAACATTTGCAATTATATGTGATAAATGCAACAACATATATATTAATATGTATATGAAAGGAAAACTGCCTCTAACTCCTAGTGAAACATAGATGCCTTCACACAGGAGGACCTTTTTATGCTGGCTCCTAAAAAGTGTGGTCATAAAAAAGGAGGGGAAGGGATTATTTATAGTAGTGAAAACAGGATACTTCATAAGCTATATTTCTAATGAGGACACCAAATTTAAGCCTATTGGAAATAGATGATCTTGTACTCAGTTTATTCTGGTTGCATCTTAAGTTTAATTTCTCATGTAATATATCTGAATAGGTCATAATTGACTTAGTGACACTTTAATATTTCACAAAAGAGAATGACACAATACAAATCAGGAATTAGTACATAATAGGAAATGTTATGAATGTAATACCTCTAAATACCTCACATTTCCACAAGACACTAGAGTATTGGTTTCCAAACCATTATTTACCAACAAATATGCATTGAATCAATGAGTAAATAGCCATTTGTCATTGTTCTCAAATAGCACTCTCAAGTATAATATGTTCCTTTTTTTTTTTATGTTTATTTTTTTGAGAGAGAGAAGAGCGCAAGGGGGGTGAGGCAGAGAGAGAGAGAGGAAGACAGAATCTGAAGCAGTCTCCAGGCTCCAAGCTGTCAGCACAGAGCCCAACTCGGGGCTCAAACCCACGAGTTGTGAGATAGTGACCTGAGCCTAAGCCAGACGCTTAATTGAGCCATCCAGGCGTCCCACTGTGTTCCTTAATTACTCTTTTTTTTTTTTTATAAATTTTTTTTTTCAACGTTTATTTATTTTTGGGACAGAGAGAGACAGAGCATGAGCGGGGGAGGGGCAGAGAGAGAGGGAGACACAGAATGGGAAACAGGCTTCAGGCTCTGAGCCATCAACCCAGAGCCTGACGCGGGGCTCGAACTCACGGGCGGCGAGATCGTGACCTGGCTGAAGTCGGACGCTTAACCGACTGCGCCACCCAGGCGCCCCCTTAATTACTCTTAAAACAAACTTAAGTCATGTCTATGTGAGATCAAAGAAGATGTTTTTGTATAAAAAATAATACCAAATCATTTTTCATCTATGCATTTTTAGCATAAATGAAGTCATTTTATGCATGTAATTCTGAGACATTTTCACTTATAAATTGATGGGGATATTTCCCATGTCCGTTCATAAAGTTCCACCTCATTCTTTTTAACCTACCTAATAAGGTGTTTTAGGATGTATGTGCCATAATCTAACCATTCCCTGCTTATGGACATTAAAATGTTTCTAGTGTTTCACTACAAACAATGGTATCTCTGGATGATGGACTGTGGATTGTTTTGACTTTGCTGTATTTTCTAAAATTTCATTTGTAAGTAACATGAAAAATATAATTTGGTTTTTAAAAAGATACCAATGCATCGGATGAATAAGATAGCCAGGGATAGGTTACTTATTATGTAAGTAGGTTGTTCACACTTGGTTTTAATTCTGCTCCCCATTTCATTTCAAAATTGTTTGTTTCTAAGGGGAGTCTTCCAGAAAAAAGCCTTCTGATTGGCTTTTTATTCACCCTACTTTTACTCCAGCTAGGCAAACAGTATAGGAGTGAGGGAAACATTTTGGGTAAACAGTTGAGAACAGGTTGGAAATAGGATCCTTATTTGGACAACTTAAAAAAAAAATTTTTTTTAATGTTTAATTTTGAGAGAGAGAGAGAGAGAGACAGACAGACAGACAGAGCACGAGCGGGGGAAGGGCAGAGAGAGAGTGAGACACAGAATTCAAAGCAGGCTCCAGGCTCTGAGCTGTCAGCACAGAGCTCGACACAGGGCTCGGACTCACAACCATGAGATCCTGACTTGAGCCAAAGTTGGATGCCCAACTGACTGAGCCACCCAGGTGCCCCATATTTGGACTTTTAAAGAAATAACCTTCTTGCATGTGGATTTCTCTGTTGAAGAGCTTGGATTGTTTTCTTGTTTCAAAGTGTACTCCTTGTTAGAACTTAGGACAGTGATTACCCTGGGATGGAGACAGAATAATTGTTAGGAGTCCCTGGGGATGACAGGCTTCTGGGTGCTGGTAATGTTGTTTCTTAAAAGGGGTGCAAGTTTCACACAGGTGTGCTTACTTTGTGAAAATTCGTGAAGCTCTATACCATTTTTGCCTTCGCTTTTCTATATTATGTTATTCTTTAAGTCCAAGTTTAAAAAATAAAGGGCCCTGGAGTGAAAGATGATGAAATCAAAGAAATCAATGAAATAAAGGGATGAGGCAAGAGGACTTGTAATTTGAGTAGTTTCAGGATAAAATGTTATCTGTATATCATTTACGATAATAAGTAAAGGTAGCCAATGACAAAATTTCCACCATATCAATAATATTTTTGCTTTTCATAGAAAATTTAACAATATCGCAGGCCTTGGCTATTACTTGTTTGTCTTACTCCTAAAGTGGTCACTGTGCTAGTTAATCTTTCCCAGGTGAATCCCTCCACATCTGGACTTGATTCCCCGCCCCCCAAACCCACCAACACCTTAACTACATCAATTAATCATGCTCGGTCTTGGCCTTTGCACTAGTGCCTTACCTTCAACCTGTAAAAATATTCAAATCTCTTCCAATCCTGGAGAAGATCTCCCAACAACCAGGCTTCTTTCCCATTGTTTGTTCTTGTCCCTTGTCATACCTCCCCTGCTTGCCGTCTTCATTTCCTCTGTTTTTAACTGTTAACTCCATGCAACTAAATGTTGTTATGTTGGTCTGATGCATTAATATACTATAATTATGTATTGCCCACCCCCACACTATCACACTAACAGCAGTGAAGAGACCATCCTACTTGTTCATCACCATATTAACAGAACCAAGTACAGTATCTTCCTTTCTGAACACTGCATTTGTTGTTACCACCAGGAAACTCTTGAATAAATGACCCCCCTAGTGCCATGATATAAGAGCACATTCCACCTCCTTCCTCACTCCACCATTGCCCCTCCTTTGGGATCTAGATCTCTTTTGACTCAGGCTCTCTTAGAGTTGGTTACTCCTATAAGCTCTGGGGTCTATCCTGTCCACCACCATATTCTCAATAAATGGCCAAGTGCCTAACTCATGGCAGAGTATTCATAGGTCTTCCACTAATAAATGAAATGAAGGAATAAGTGAATGAATGAAAAAGAAGTGTGGAAGGTGAATCTGAAGTGGATTGGCAACATTTTTGGAGCTGGTACATAGATAAGACATTTCCAGTTTTCATTCTTTGCTGCACCCTAAACCAGAGCAATATTTTTCAAACTACTCATTAAGATCAATTAGTAAGTTGTGAAATCAACTTTGTGAGTCACAATTGACATTTTAAAATTAATTAGAATAGGATAGAACAAATAGAGGAACTAATAGAACTAATAGAGGAACAGAATAAGATGGAATGGAATACAAAATAAAATATCAGTAAATTGCAGGTGGTGAAGGAAGGAAATATTTCATATTTCTCAGTTGTACATATGCATGTAAATGCCTGTTGTAGATTTCAATTTAAAATATTTTTTATGAATGTCAGGGTCAAAAACCGGAAAGATACTGCCTTAGTAGTCCGTGCAAGATAGAGTTAATGGAACTTCAAAAGGTGGACAGCCATGAGAGAAATTAGGTTATCATAAAGATCAGCAAAGTTTGAGCTGCTTATTTCTTTATTATTTTGTGTTATCTTTTGGTATTTTTGGCAGCACAAAGTCTTTTAAACAAGTTAATCTTCAACTCAAAGGCACAGTTCACTTCAAAATGTCCAGAAAAACTTCTTGAAACAGGATATAGAGAAATCAACTATCTGTATAGAATATATTAATGTACCAGTGGTACAAACAACACACTCTACAGGGCTCAGAGTGAGGATAGCATGCACGACTTATTTTCTTTGCCAAGAAAATAGTTTCAGTGTCTTTCAGATACTTATATGTCATTTAACATAGTTTAGGAATATTTTTCCTTGATTCTCAATTCTCTAAAAATGTTCTCAGGATCAGGTCTGCCTTTATGTTTTAATTCATCAGCAGTTTCTTAATGAAATCTCATTTTCCTTTCATTTAATATATCTAATTTCTTTGCTATCCTTCCAATCAGATTGAGCTGGTGACCTTCACTGTGGCCTGTTCACTTTGACTCTCTCTGACCATGTTACTCTGTAGTTGCTCTGGACACCCATGTCTGACAGGAGGCAATTCTCAGAGCCCAAGACAGAGATAAGGGGTCATGCGGAGGCTTCCATCATCACATGGAATGTGGTGTTGAGAAAGCAGGTCGGGATGGCATGCTTGCCCGCAGAGACAGGGCTGGGTTAGCGCTACCTGCATCACATGGACTGAGAATCGGAGGAAGGATGACATCAGAGATCTTGAAAGACAAAAGACTGAACAAAACAAACAAATGTATCCCCCTAGGAGGTCTCCCAGCTTCCAGGCTCCGTCGCACACCAAGCGGCTCTCTAGGCTGCTGAGTGTCGAATGCATGAACGAACTAACTGTACTGAGGTGGAAGGCTCAGTGCTCAGATGTTCTGTTTATTAAAAACATTTTCTTTTGAGATCTCCTACATCCAGATTGCATTTAGGAAGAAAGAAAACCTGAAGCAGTCAGACACAGAACCAGACCAGACTGGTAACTCCAAACACTTTCCTTTCAGGTACATAAGAGAGCAGTTTTTTGTTGTTTTCTCAAAACCTATTGTAATCGTAAAGCGAAGACAGTGAAGGAACATTGACTTCAGGTGTGGTGAAATTTCTGTCATTGGAATTATTTGATATAGGCCATGTGATTATTGTCTGAGATGTGAGGGAAGGAATGCCAGTACTGGGGGTGGAGGGGGTTGGTGAACCCACAGCTCTGAGGCCATTTTATCTCCTTGAACATGTCTCTAGAAGTTCTCCCAAATCACACAAACAAGCAAAAGGTGTTCCAACTCCCTGGCATCATCCAGGGCCTGAGTCATCTGTGAAGGCCTGAAGCCACTCAGGGAGCTCTCTGACAGCCACTGATTTTTACAGATGGATAAAATGACAGGGAACCAGACAGCAATTTTTTTTTGCCTTTACTATTTTCTATTGTGCTTTTAGAGACCTATACAAGAAAAAGATTGAACACTATAAGCTTTGTATGTGAAAGCCCTATAAATATACTTCAGGGAGGGGGAAAAGGGGAGTTTAATAGGCACAGAGTTTCAGATTTGCAAGATAAGAAAGTTCTGGAGATCTGTTTCACAACAATACGAGTATATTTAACACTACTGAACTAAATACTTAAGAATGATTAAGATGGTAAATTTTGTGTTGTCTTTTTTACCATAGTAAACCTATGCTTCATCATGTGTGTTTCTTTTCTTTTTTTCCTCTTTTTTTTTTTTTTTTTAGTGTGAGAGAGATAGAGAGCTTGAGAGAGCTTGAGCAGTAGAGGGAGAGGGAGAATCTTAAGCAGGTTCTATGCCCAGCATGGAGCCTGACATGGGGCTCAATCTCATGACTCTGGGATCATGACCTGAGTCGAAATCAGGAGTCAGACATTTAACTGACTGAGCCACACAAGTGCCCCTCATCATGTGTGTTTCTTAAAATACTATTTAAGTAGGAAAATTAGATAAATGATCTCTTCATTATTCTGCAGTAGCCCTAGACTCAACAAGGGATTACAAATCAAGTCAGGTATTTCAAAGTTATATGCCATGTGGTTGTCATCCAAAAAATAATAGTTATAAGAACTGGGCCCACATGAGCTTTCATGGTCTTATCCAAGCTGCTGCCTGGGTGCAAAATATTATTAGTCACCTTACCCAGTAAACACTCAAAGCTGGATGTAGCCCATGGGCTAGGATATAATTTTCATGAGTGCCTACTCAATGGTAAATAATGAAGAGCTATTAGCCAGGAAAGGAACTTGGTAAATTTTATATGTAAAGGGATGTGGCACAGTTAGTGATAATTTCATGGTCTCTTGTGTCACTCAGAATAGATTAAAGGAGATTAATGTAAATTAGGACCTTTTCCCAGTTTTCTAGGTTAACGTGCACCATGACACTTGGGAAGTGTCACACCATGTGACTTGATAAGATGATATACGTAGAAAACATCCAGTCCAGAGCCAGACACATAGCAGAAGTTTTTGTCTCTTCTATTTTGTAATTACCCAGAACAGTGTTTGGCATATCGTAGATACTCAATACGTATTTATTAAATAAGTGGATAATGGGAATGTAAATTAGTGCAGGCACTATGGAAAATAGTATGGAGGCTCCTCAAAAAATTAAAAAGATATTTCTATTTCTGGATATTTATTCAAAGAAAATGAAGACGCTAATTTGAAAAGATATATGCACCCCTACGTTCATTACAGCATTATTTGCAGTAACCAACACATGGAAGCAGCCCAAGTGTCCATCAGTAGATGAGTGGATAAAGATGTGGTGTAGATACACAATGGAATATTACTCAGCCATAAAAAGCAATGAAATCTAGGGGCATCTGGGTGGCTCAGTCAGTTTAAGTGTCTGACTTTGGCTCAGGTCATGATCTCATGGTTTGTGGGTTGGAGCCCCACATCGGCCTTTGTACTGACAGCTCAGAACCTGGAGCCTGCTGCAGATTCTGTGTCTCCCTCTCTCTCTGCCCCTCCCCTGCTCGCACTCTGTCTCTCTCTGTCTCTCAAAAATGAATAAACATAAACAAATTTTTTTAAAAGAATGAAATCTTACCATTCACAATAACATGATGGACCTAGAGAGTGTTATGCTAACTGAAATAAGTCAGGCAGAGAAAAACAGATACCATATGATTTCACTTATATGTGGAATCTAAAAAAAAAAAACACCAAAAACCCAAAAACAAAAAAAACAGCAAAACAGAAACAGACTATAAATACAAAGAACAAACTGGTGGTTGCCAGATGAGAGAAGAGGTTGGGGATGCATGAAATAGAAGAGGATTAAGAGGTACAAACTTATAAAAATCACAGGGATGAAAAGTAAAGCATAGGGAATAAAGTCAATAATACTGTAATAACTTTGGTGACAAATGGTAACTGCAGTTTTTATGGTGAGCATTTTGTATTACATATAATTGTCAAATCACTTGGCTGTACACCTGAAACCTAAAATATAGTAATATATGTCAGCTATACTTCAACTAAAACACTGGGTGGCTCAGTCAGTTAAGCATCCAACTCTAGATTTTGGCTTGGGTCATGATCTCACAGTTTGTGAGTTCGAGTCCCACATAGGGTACTGCTCTGCCAGTGTGGAGTGTGCTTGGGATTCTCTCTCTCTCTCTCTCTCTCTCTCTCTCTAAGTAAATAAACTATAAAATATGTTTAAAAATTTTTTTAAAGTAACTTTTAGAGAAAAAGTGAAAAAAAAAGTAAGGGTTCAGTAATGTTAGCTAACACTGTGTTAGATTTCCAACACAAAAGAGAAAATGCTCTCCATGGAAGATGTGACAAGGCTGAGGAAACTGGAAAAATTGCAGCTCAACCTATTATGCAGAGGGAAACTAGTTAAAAATCCAGACGAAACAAAAAAGAGTGAAACTTATGAAAGATAATAAAAAAGGAGGCAGCTTTTGGAAACCTGAGAACATGAAAACAGGTGGTCTGACAAACAAAAAACTAGAGAAATACTAAAATACACAAACCCTATCACCAAACTTTAAGAACAATCTAGCTTTGTTCCAAGTTAGAGGCAGGATGAAGCCCATGAGAGCAAACAGACCAGATACTATATTCACATGGACTATATTTCTTAATTACATACAGGATTAGCACACTAACACCAATTCAACCACCTAGATTTCTGCTCTCCACCCTCCCTCATAACACGCAGAGAGGGGACCAAGGAAGGATACTGATGGGCCAAGTCCTGAGTTGGAGGGATAAAAAATAATATTCTGGGGAACCAAACACCAGAGTTACCATGATGCATTGCAGAAAGAAGCAGAGCTGTGGTGAGATTTTTTTCAAGTAAAGTGTTTTTTTTTTTAATTAAAATGTAATGCATACAGAAAAGTACACACATTTTAAGTATAGAGCTTGATGAATGTTTACAAAGTGAAAACACCCATATAACTATCACCAAGATCAAGAAATGAAACATAACATTTGAATTTTTAAAAAGTTTTCTTAGGTCTTGACTGGCTTCATTGAGATCCTTTTAGGCCAGTTTTCTAAATATGCTCATTCAATACATAAATATCTCCAAATGGTAATTTGGATTATATTTGGAAATATAATCACAGTGCTTGTATTCAAAGAGTTAATACAGTCTTCTAAATCATAAATACAGAAACCTTTTGGTTTCACCTTGAGCAGAAGAGGAGGGCTGTAGAACTAGAGCATGTCTGTGGAATCAGAAAACAACACAAAACAAAACAAAATTTTGTAATGGCCAACTCCTACCTGCAAACCCATAGATCTCATTTAAGGGACTGTAAGTCTCAATTATAAAACCAGATAAAGAACCCACTGGAGCTTTAAGGAGATTGACATTTTAGCCTGTTTCTCCACAAAGTGTCACAAGTACACACATAAGCTATACAATAGGCACTTTATGAATTACATTTTATCTCTCATGGGAAGTTAATAAGAGACTAAGAAATCATTTAAGATTACTTAGAGTAATATGAGATTAATCTCTAGGAACTGTCTTTCCCACAGTTCATGGGTTCCTCTGCAGTTCATAAACATGAAGCACAGTTTCAATGGTAACTGAATCTGTTGAAAAGGAAAGTTAAATTTGAACATGATAAATTCAGATATCAAGCCTTGTAATGGAGAAGAGAATGTGATAGTAAAATCATTATTTAACTCGTTGGGACTGAAAACAAGGTGAAAGCGTACTAAACTTGGATCCTCTGACATGGAATTCTTCTAAATAAATCACCAAGCAATCTTACAGTTTGGGGATATGCTTACTTTAAGAGAAATATTGAAAGGAAAATACATGGCTATTTTAATCATTTTGAGTTGGGGAAGGGCTTTCTATATAAGACACCAAAGGCAGACACCATAAAGAGAATAAAAATGTGAAAATGTTAAAAAACTGGTCTATGCCTTTATATTAAAAATCTATACAGCAAAAGGGTAAGATAACAGATAAATAAAACAATGTTTAAAAGGGTTTTGTTTTTTTTTTTATGTTTATTTATTGAGACAGAGAGGGACAGAGTGCAAGCAGGGGAGAGGCAGAGAGAGGGAGACACAGAATCTGAAGCAGGCTCCAGGCTCTGAGCTGTCAGGACAGAGCCTGACATGGGGCTCCAACTCAAGAACTGCAGAACTGCAAGATCATGACCTGAGCCTAAATCAGATGCTCAACAGACTGAACCACCCAGGTGCCCCTGTGGGATTTTTTTTTTTTAATGTAATTAATTTGTTGGGCTTAATTCATTCTATGCCTCTGTCTGTGCTGGCCAATTTGTAATCTGTTTTGGGTGGGATATGGATCTTGCAGAAACAGGCTTTTGTAATTACATCAAAATAACTTCTAACAAAGTTTTTATTGAATACCAAGAATTATACTTAATTGGGGTGGCAGGTAAATTACAAGGATGCAGGTTAGCACTGCTCAAGAGCACTCAGAGCCTTTGAAAGACTCTCAAATCTAGGTTTAAATTCCAATCCTATACTTGCTAGCTGGCAGTTTATTACCTTTATGACCCACAGTTTTTTAATATATGAAATGGACCTAAATACCTACCATACAAAGTTTAAATGATGATGATTAAATGCCATAATGTATATTAGGCCTTTGAGAGAGTACTTGGCAAGCAAAACATTTCTGAATACGTGGCCACTATTAATGCTCAATATTCTTTTGTGGCAGTCATTTAAGAAAAAAAACAGCAATACTTAAGCAGGACAGATTATAAAAAAGAAGCATGTATAATGAAGTTTGAGGAGTTTCCACAGGACAACACTAAGGTAAGGTCTTCAATAACAAGTCAATTTTGTCTCAGTAAAGTTATAAAAGCAATGGGAAAAATTTACAAGTAAAGAAAGAAATGGAATTTATAAAACCTACTAGTGCATTCCATGAACATGTTTGGTTTCTGAAAAAGTGAAGTCATTGTGATTCTAGACCTGAAATGAAGGTGTTCACCCTGCCTCTAAATTTTACGGTTTTAGGATTTGGATGGAAATGTGGGACATCTTTAGGGATCCTCTGTACCATCAAAAGTACATTTTCCTATAAGGTTTGCATCTAACTGAAGGAAACTTACATGTGACACTGATATACTTCATGGCAGAAGATGAAATATTTGAAGGGAAGCATTCAGCTAGAGAAGGAGTCAGCAAGCTCTGGCCCAAATCCGACCTGCCAGTCATTTTTGAATGACTGGCAAACTAAGAAGAGGGAGAATGGTTTTACATTTTTAAATGGTAGGAAAAAATTTTTCATGGCATGTGAAAATTACATGAAATCAAATTTCGGTGTGCCTAAGTAAAATTTTAAAGGAACACAGCCACATCCACTTGCTTAAGTAGTGTCTGTGTCTGTATTCCCAGTACCGTGGCAGAGTTGACCAGTTCTGATAGACACCATATGGCCCGCAAAGCCAAAAATATTTACTACCTGACCCTTTTCTAGAAAAAGTTTGCTGACTGCTGGGCTTGACATAAGCTTAGCTGGATAGTAATATAGATGGCTATTTTAATAATTTTGAACTGGAGAAGGTCTTTCTAAACACACAAATATAGTGCAGTTGTTAAAATGATGAAGTAGACCCATACTGTTCGTTAACGTAAAAAGATGTTACAATGTGATTCAATGGGAAAAAAAAGTGCAGATTATAGAACAGAGCATATAATATGATTACATTGCTTAAAATATAAAAATAGGAGCGCCTGGGTGGCTCAGTCGGTTAAGTGTCCAACTTCGGCTCAGGTCATGATCTCGCGGTCTGTGGGTTCGAGCCCCGTGTCGGGCTCTGTGCTGACAGCTCAGAGCCTGGAGCCTGTTTCAGATTCTGTGTCTCCCTCTTTCTCTGACCCTCCCCTGTTCATGCTCTCTCTTCTCTCTGTCTCAAAAATAAACAAATGTTAAAAAAAAATTAAAATATAAAAATAGATCAAACAATTGCTCGATCGACAAATTGATAGATTGTGAAAGGGTGATAATGTATTTTGCCACCAGTTGGCATGGACACCAAACCACCAGAACAGCTGCTGTTTGTAAATAACTGATATGCTTATTTATCACTGTACATCCCTGAAAACCAGTCCTGGAAATAGATATATATGCATAAACATTATTTGGAAGAATATACAATAAATGCTAACAATGACTGTTTCTGGGTGGTGAGATTATGGGTAGTTTTTCATGTCTTTAATTTATTCATGCTTTTCTGTATTTCATGTCGTTTTTTTTTTTTTTTTTTTTAAACTAACAGCACCATTATCCTTACAGTCAGGGGAAAAAAAGCTATGTCTGTTTGGAAAATGCAATAAAGCAACCAACTTATCAAATAGCATAATTTCCAAAAACTGTGAAATGGAAATGATGTTTCCTAAAATAGTAAGAAATGCCTTGATTTATATTTATCATATAGTTTTGTTTCTTTTTAATGTTTATTTACTTTGAGGGTGAGGAGGGGCAGAGAGGAAGAGAATCCCAAGCAGACTCCCTGCTGTCAATGTAGAGCCCCATGCAGGGCTTGATCCCACAAACCATGAGATCATGACCTGAGCCAAAATCAAGAGGACGCCTAACTTACTGAGCCACCTAAGCAACCCTCATTTAATATTCTGATTAAAATAAATGTTCATTGAGGAAAATTTGGAAAATACAGTACAGGGTAAAAAAATAATAAATTATCCTAAAAGTTAACATTTTTGTGTATTTATTTAGGTTTCATTTTTTATCTTAATTTTTATATTAATTTATATCCCGATACCATCTCGTCTTAATATTGAGACAAGATAATACACTAAATTATCAAACGTTCTTTGAAAATATTAACGCGTACCTAATATAATGATAACCTACCATAGTTTATTTATCCCTACATGACTGGAAATGTTATTTTTATTTTTATGATTTTATTTTTCAGCAATTTCTAAACCCAATGTGGGGCTCAAACTCACAATCCCAAGGTCAAGAATTGCATGCTCTACTGACTGAACCAGCCAGGCGCCCCTATTTTCTTTCTTATAAATAACACTTTGAAAAATATCCTTGTATAAAAATCACCTCTCCTGTGGTACAGTTTTCTAGAAGTGCATTTGGGGGGGGATACACATTTTTTAATAACTCTTGAAACCAAAATTATTACCAAATTGCTTTCCAGAGAGCCTCTTCTAGGAGTCCCGAAAATTTCAATTAACCTCATACTTGCCAATTTAGAACATTACAGTTTTTAAAAATAATGGCATCCGTTTTCTAGAAAAAAACATTGAAAACTAGTTGAATTACTTTTGTATATTTGCCAGGTAAATGGTATTTTGATGGCAAGTGCTATTATGGTAGCACTATCCTGATGACAGTTGTACAATAAATCATGGACCTGAAATTTTATTGAAAGGTTTAAAAAAAAATTTTAACAATAGGTTTTTAAGGAAGAACTTTATCTGTAACTCTTATTTCTGTAGATTTTTCTTTTCCAAAAAAGTGATGGCCTTCTCTTAATCCACCACATGGGACTACTCTGATCTTACAGTATTTTAATTTCAGTTGTTAGTGATAAAGAACTTTTAGCATTTATATTAGACCTAGATCATAATCATTCTACTAAACCGTCAAGGGAAAAAAAAAAAACAACTATGTTCTATTTATAGCATGATATCTGCCATTGATGTGTTTGTAAATTAACATTCAAAAGGGCTTTTTTAGTTCTGTGGAGTATTTTTCATGCACTTAGTATGTGGTAGCATCAGAAACCTGCAGTGGCATGGTTGTTTACTTAAAAAGTAAATACCAAAACTTAATGTTTAGGCTTAGATGCTTTAATGAAATGACTTAGAACTATCAAGTGGAGCAAGCTTTTGAAACACATAACTAAACCTTTCTCACCAAACCTTAAGTGCTACCAAACACCATTTAATATAATCCCGATACCATCTCATCTTAATTTATATTACATTTCTAGAAACTTATCTAGCATCACATAGTTATTTAGTGGGCATTTCTATCTCTACTTCATGTGTGCTACCAATCCTAATTAGTATTCTTTCATATAACTGAATCACTGGCTTTGGTTGACTTTTTCGGGAGGTCCTGATCAGCTACCAACAGGACAACTTACAATTGGCTATTCTATTTTCTCATTTGACAAAAGCAAAAACCTGGAGAAAAGAGGCATGTGGACCATACACTGCAAACATAGAACTTTGCAACACCTTCACCAGTAGAAGGTGGTTCTTTCAACGCTCTTCAAAGAAATTCACTAGATAGCACTAAGTGTCATTGGACTTAGTACGATTCGTTACCCTTAACACTGGTCAGTGATTTCTAATTTTACAAACAATTGGAAAGAGAATGCGTAAGAAATAGCTCTTAGCAACTTTTTATTTGTATAGAGAACATTTAAGACGTATATTCAAACATTTTTATGAACAAGGATTTAATGGGTTCCATAATATTGGTCATATGAAGATCATTCCAATATACTAATGTGTTTGCTGAATGAATGTTAAATAATTTCACAAAAGGAATTTCCATCCATTTAAGAAAATCTGGATTTCAATACCTGTTTACAACAACAAAAAAGTGACTTAAGATTTCTTCATGTATTGAAAGTAATAAATCACTTGCCACTAAGTCTCCATACATACTGTATTGAAAAAATTGGTTGAAGCCGACAGGGAATTTCAGAAAGTTCCTAAATATAGGCTTGGGCCTTTTTGACCCTGTCTTGAGCACAGGAACTACTATGAGTCATTTAAAAAGTCTTGCACATAACAGGAAAAACTTTAATTGCACCCAGCTTTCCCTGGTAAGAATGGGCACAGCACAGGAACTCTGGTTACCTCCTGGCTTGAGCAAGGGAAAATCCGCTAGGGGTTGGGTGTGTATGTGTGTGCACGCTCCTTTTTTAAATGTTTGGGCATTCGCCCAGTCCTGTGGCTATGGCATTCCTGGGCAGGGCATGCTGGTAGTGGAAATAGTGAAGGTCATTCAAACCACTAAATTCTCTACAATATGGAAACTGGCAGACCCACCCCCCAAGCATAAGTTCTCCACCCTCTCCGTCCACCTCCACCCCACATCTAAAACATTAGGTCTCAGAATATTAATTATGTTAGGTCTTTATTCTAGTAGGCACTCAAAGGGAAGCTTAAAAATCCCAACTATTGTAATTATGAGGATTGTATAGTGTTTATAATGATCAACTTAGATTACAAATATATAAATACAGAAACAAAAATCCTCTTTTAGAAGCTGGTGAGAATGAGGATGATATAGTGAGGGATTTATTCATAGAATAGCTTCATCATGAAAAATTACATCTGGATCAAAGATAATTTGTTTTTTGACTACCAATATTCAAACTGCAATTGGCAACACTTTTAGACTTGGGGGGAGACCTCCTAATCACAAGTGTGAGGTCACAGATATCTCACCTTAAAGCGGGGAGAAGTAAATAAGTCTTATCTTGAATGCCAACACCAAAGGATCAGGAATGACTGCCCCATAGCACCTCATGGAGGATTCTAAGGCTATGTTGGTGATCTGTGAGAAATAGTTTTTAGCCATTGGCTCTGTCTCCCTCAAATGTGGGAGAGTGGGGTGGTGGCACACTGACCTTGTATCTACCATTCCTGACTTAAGCTAAGGCATTAATCAGCACACCAAGATTGAGTCCAAAGTCTGTCACCTAGTAGCCATAACCCCTTGGGCTAATTCCCTTAAGCCTCAGTTTCCTCATTTGTAAAATAAGGATAATAAAAATGCTTCATCTTACAAGTTTTTAAAGGATTAATGCATGAAAGAAAATATTTAAAGCAGGGTCTGGCATATAAGCACTCTATAAATAAAAGCTACTATTAACTATGATCGTCCATTAATACTTTAAGATTAAGTTGGCAGTTAAAAATTTTTTTAAAAAACACTAGGCCATGAAAGCCTAAGGAATAAGACAAAAGTGAAGCTGTTGTAGAGGTTTGGCTGAAGGCCCAGGGCCCCACCTACTCTGCACCAGCTAACCCCATACCCAGAGAGGCATCTTCAAAGAATCCCTACAATCCTACAGCACAGTTTGAAAAATCCCTGAAGAAGGTTATTTAGAAGTGAAAACAATGCTCCTCTTTTGAGGTTTGCACTGCATTTGTTAGCCAGTTAGGCTTAAATAAGAAAGGTCATAGTCAGGGCAAAATGGTCAAATTTATGGTACAGAGAAATACATTATGAAGAAACTTTTCCTGGAAGTTAGGTACTGGAAATCAGGCAGTAAATTTAGATGGTTACCATTATAATAAAAAAAATTTTAATTGACATTATTTTTGCAAATAAAATAGGATTAAAATTCCCTTCAGGTTAGCTTGGGCATGAAGTGGATCCTTAGCTTTGTATTTATATCTAAAACAAAGATGGATGTAGTTGAAAGAATTAGCCAAAGATCAGATAAAAGTAAACAAGGAGCTGCTAAAGTAGGGAACTCAAAGAGATGAAGGTAAACAATGTGTGAATACCTGTCAAGCATGAATGCAGAAAGGGAAAATAAAATGTTTAAACAATGCACTCCTTTACAATTTCACATAATTTTACTAGAGTATTTAAAAATGAATATTGTTACTAGCAATTATCCTACAAAGTATATTTTCTCTTTAAGGATGGATTTATTTAAAAAATTTTTTTTAAATGTTTATTTACTTTTTAAAGAGACAGAGCACAAGCAGGGGAGGGGCAGAGAGAGAGGGAGATGGAATCCAAAGCAGGTTCCAGGCTCCGAGCTGTCAGCACAGAGCCCTATGCGGGGCCCCAAATCACCAACCATGAGATCGTGATCTGAGCTGAAGTCAGACGCTTAACCCAGGTGCCCCAAGGTTGGATTTTAAAATAGTGGGGCGCCTGGGTGGCACAGTCGGTGAAGCGTCCGACTTCAGCCAGGTCACGATCTTGCAGTCCGTGAGTTCGAGCCCCGCGTCAGGCTCTGGGCTGATTGCTTGGAGCCTGGAGCCTGTTTCCGATTCTGTGTCTCCCTCTCTCTCTGCCCCTCCCCCGTTCATGCTCTGTCTCTCTGTCCCAAAAATAAATAAACGTTGAAAAAAAAATTTTTTTAAAAATAGAAATGCCTTGGTGTGTTTGAGGAATTTCTGCTAATTAGTCACTGTATGGTAATTTTGATTACTGTTTACTAAAGAAAAAACAAAGGGTCTCTAATAGAGCTAAAGAAATATACATGATCTGAATAATAATAATGATCCCATATACCAAATGAACACATTAAAGAAAAACATTCTTTAATTACCAAATTTACCTGTTCAAACATGTAAAATTCATGACACTCCATAGTTTATTCTGAAAGCTTTCTAAATCACATCTAAAAATCATGAAAACTTTTTCTCGAGGAATCCTCTTTGCAATGGAGTGTACCTCATGAGGCTTATGGAAATCCTTTCTCCAATGTCCATGAATGAGAGCCACATAAATGAGTTATAGCTTTACTTTTTACAAGCATTGGAAAACTTTCAACTCTGAAACTAAAGGGATTAAATATATACCATATTCTGATTACTAATCCCACAATGAAAATATTCTAAACATAGTTAAATTATTACAATGGAATTCAATTATATAGTACATTAATCTTCAGTTTCAGTTGCTTAAGATTTTACTTTACTGTCATGCTTAAGTTTGGCTTCTGTGTACCTGTGGCTAAAAAAAAAAAAATACTAACAGTTTGTTTTTTTAGGATATACAAAATACAGGGGTGACACAGTTAAGTGTCCAACTTTAGCTCAGGTCATGATCTCATGGTTTGGGAGTTCGAGCCTTGCATCAGACTCTGTGCTGTCAATGCAGAACCTGCTTTGGATCCTGTCTGTCTCTCTCTCTCAAAAAAAAAGATATACAAAATGCAATTGTCTCATTAATCATCCCCAACAATGACTGTTAATAAAGGTGCTAATATAAGAAAAAAGATTCTATTAAAAAGGACATTAATGACAGTATGATATATCGGGAAAATTCTCAAGTCAGATTTTTCAAGTCAATTCCTTTATAATATGCTGAAAACACTTTTACAGTGGCAAGCAAGCTAATTCAAATTTATTTTCTGCTTGCAGAAAATATTACATCTGCATCATTTATGCCTGGTTTCCCAAAAATGGCAGTTCTGAGGTCTAGAATCACAATATTATAGAGAAACTGCTTACGTTAAACCAAAGTTTTAACAAATTGGCATGTGAGTGATAAATGCTTAGAAGAGTAAAAACATCCCTTTTTTCTCTCATATCCATAAATGGCTGAAAATGGCAGTGACATTCATCACCTACACAGGCAAAATGTCCTAGGATTCTTAGATATCTCCTATTCCTGGATTTTTGCTCAGACAAAGATGAAGGATAGGATGGTAACTCTCAACAGCATGTGATAAAATTTACAAAATGTGGTTTTGGTAACTATTTTTACGGAATTTCCTGATTCCTATTTTTAACATTCAAGCATTGAGAAAACATTATGCTAAGGAGCATTTGGTAATTTACAAGACTTAATGGCTACCCAATAAGGACAATATTCCCATTTTTCCATCTTAGTGACATAAATGCACTAGGACAGTAACCATAGTCTTTTTCAAAATAAGTATAAAAATAAAAGCAGCCATAATTATAAATCTGCCCTGCTGCTTAAGGAGAGGAATAGTTTGGGCCTGAAGGACCTAAAGATTTATAAGTATTTAATAAAAATGAAATATTTCTCACTTAAGAATATGATCTAAAATGCAATCCAAGGAAATAACTCTCATCTTCCTTGTAATACATTTTAAGGGAGTTGAATCATTAAATTTATACATGTTAAAATTATACTGCATTTAAAAATCAGTTGATTGTGAAATTCTTGAGTGCCTAGGATTAAGCAACATTTAAATTTTTATATCAAGCTGCAAACTTAATCTTATCTTGGGAGAATCATGTTTAATCTTATGTTAAGTGTTCTACACAAGTGCCAGTAAATTAATATTCTACTTTCTAAGAAATATTTCTGGATGCTTTTCTTTAAAACATCTTTTTGGGCATTGGTTTTTTATATTAAATATTTAATTCTTAGCTTTAAGAGGGAAACATTAAATGGGAAAAGGATGAACAACATGGGGTTTCTGATGTTATACAGGAATGAAACTATACAGTTCTGTTTTCTGGCAATGGAAAAATCTAAGTTCCTAAGCACTCTTAAAATATACTATACTCCCCCACTTCCAATTTCCACTGTTACATAGACTGTTACGTGGAAGGATGAGTTTCTGTGCGGCATTAAGAGATGGAAGAAGTGGATTTCAATTCGGCTCAGTTCAGAGAATAGAAAAGCATCTCAAGCTAATATGAACTGCAATATGAGGTGTTGAGCTGGAGAGGAGTATTTATGGAATGAAATCAATCAGAGGCTGGGTAAACAAGTGTAATTGTGTCTAAGGTTCTTTCAGTTCAAAGATTCTATTGGTCTGTCTAGTTAACAGAGGTATATACATGTTGATATGATAGCCAGCTAGACACCACCTCGTCAAATAGCGTTAACATGGTTGGATGCATTAAATGTCTCTGGAAAACCAAGATTATAGTTTTTCTAATGGTGACTTTGCTATGTACTATCAGCTCATGGTGAGTCCCCATACAGTGAAATGTCAGCGTAAAGAGACTTTCAACAGAAATGAAAGAACTGTGACCCAAATTAGGATCGTGATCGAAAATCCTTGGTTTCCAACAACAATGCGTGGTGTCATTTAAACTAATTATTTGTAAACTCGAAAGAGAGGTCAGTGAGGAGAGTCACCCAGGCTTGTCATTGTGATCATCTGGGACTGAAGAACGCCAAGTGAAAGAAGATGGGGAGAGTGCCCGGCACAGAATTAAGGGAATACCAGTACTTATGGGGTCAAGTAAGAGGAGAGCTGTATGAAGGAAATTAGTCATTAACAGAATCAAATGCTGCAGAGGTAAGGATCTAGCAACTAGTCATTAGTGGCCTTTATGAAAATAGTTTTGTTCAAATATTTAACTTGCAATCCAGATTGCAGTGCACTGAATAGTGCAACCCCTCCTGAATTCTGTGGCTATGTTCTTCTCAGACTTTCTACATATGTCCTTTCTGAATAGATTTCATGCTCCTGAAGGCACAGTATTTTTAAATTTTTTTAATGTTTATTTTTTAGAGAGACAGAACACGAGTGGGGGAGGGGCACAGAAAGAGGGGGACACAGAATCCTAAGCAGGTTCCAGGCTCTGAGCTATAGCAGACCCCGATATGGGGCTCAAGCCCACAAACTGAGATTGTGACCTGAGCCGAAGCCGGACACTCAATTGACTGAGCCACCCAGGTGCCCCCTGAAGGGGGAGTGTATCTTATTAGAAGAGCAACAGAACTTTTTCTAAATTCGTTAGAATCAAACCTCTGTTCGGATTAATTTTAGCCTTAACAAGAAAAAACTCGTAGAACTATATTTTAGATGTTGAAACTGTGTTTTAAATGGAAGTTCTGACTATGAAGAATTATATTCAGTACTTGGTTCATCTGACATGTATTTAGTAATAGCCTACTATTGCAAGAGACTGAGAAACACAAGACCACAAGGGCCTCAGTAGGGCTTACAATGGGGAATTCGTAGGTTTGAAACAATGGCAGACTTCTGGTTCAATTTGGTAGTCTTTATTCAGTGTGAGTCTTTAGTCTTGGGAATATTTCCTAAGGGATTTGATGGAAAGTATTTTTCAGTTCAGATACTTTGGCTCATTTACTCACAAGCTTAGCATTTTCAACCTATATCCAAGATGACTGACAAGTCTAATTTAATCATAATCTTTTATGAATGCAGATGTTAATGGAAGACTCCCAAATAGATTACATTCTCAAGGCCGTGGAAAATAAACGTCATAGTACTTTGTACATAGTATGTTCAAGTACATAACTTGATTAAGGCTGAGGCTGATGTAAAAACAATCTTTTAATATGGGATAAAGTGGCAATGAAAGGGCCTAGATTAATAAGTATATATTTTGGGGTGCCTGGGTGGCTAAGTCAGTTAAGCATCCGACTTCGGCTCAGGTCATGATCTCAGTTTATGGGTTTGAGCCCAATGTCGGGCTCTGTGCTGACAGCTCAGAGCCGGGAGCCTGCTTCGGATTCTGTGTGTCTCTCTCTACCCCTCCCTACTTGTGCTCTGTCTCCCAAAAATAAATAAATGAAAAATAATTAAAAAAAAAAAAAGTATATACCTTAATCAGCCAGGAAGTCTCCTCTCTTAAAACTCTGAATGTATTTCTGAGTTGGATGTATTCTTGTTCCTATTAAGGTCTTACTGTCTAATCAGAGCTAAGATGGTAAGGTTTTTATCCTTCTCAGCTAAAATGGTGCCACCAGGACATTAAATCTTGTTGCTGCTCCAGGTCTGCAATTCTGAAAAGAAAATAATTCATTGCTATTTAGAAGGCACATGATTCTTCCGTGTATGTACTGCAAGGACAAAGAAGAGAGAGAGAAGATAGATGTGGAGAATTTATAGATCAGGGGTCAGCAAACTGCACCCTAATTTTGTTAAGTAAAGCTTTATCAGAACACAGCCACACTATTCATTTACATGTGGTCTATGGCTGCTTTCATGATACAACAGCAAAGCTGACTAGTTGGACTGGAACACCTTATGGCCCACAAGGTCAAAAATACTTACTATCTGGCCATATACAGAAAAAGCTTGCGGGCTACTACAATTTAGAATCCTGGCCAAAAAACAAACTATAAAATACATAAGCGCACACGTGACAGAAGCTTGGAATTTTGAACACTGATCAGATATTTGATATTGAGATTAATTTTAGTGACGTTTAAATATACTATGCTAAAAACAGAGCACATCAAAATTGAATAAGGATACTTTCCTTAAGAGTAACTTGGAGTGGAAAGAAGTATAGAAGCTTGCAGTTTCATCCTTTGAGAAAAGGTGATGTTCTTTCCCTACGCCAAAAATAAGTGGACTGAACATTAACCCTAAGTGTGTGCAAGTGTACTGAACTGCTTTACTAGAAGGGAACACTCCTCTAGGTCAAAGACTTCATCATCCCCTCCTTTCCCCAAATAGGAGGTAGACTGTTAAGGTCTCAGTTTCCCGGAGTACATAAATGGACCTTCTGAAGAAGAGCTTGTCTAATCCTATAGACTTGTCCAGTATACTTCTTGTTCTATAGAACTAGGAGACACCTAAAGAGTAACCATTCCTATCCCAGAAAAAGATAAATAGCGGACATAAACATTTTTGTTTGCCACTTAAGACAAAAATATTAAAGTTCATTCAAAAATTATACAGGAAACATCTTTTTTTTCTGCAGTAACCTTAAGATATATTTTCAAGGAGAAAGTTTTCTTTCTCCTTATTATGAAAGGAGACAATACAAAGTGCCATGTATGCATTTTCTGGGGTGCCTGGGTGGCTCATGGGTTAAACGTCTAACTTCAGCTCAGGTCATGATTTCACGGTTCAAGAGTTTGAGCCTTGCGTCGAGCTCTGTGCTGACAGCTCAGAGCCTGGGGCCTGCTTCGGATTCTGTGTCTCCCTCTCTCTCTGCACTCTCCCGCTCACTCTGTCTCTCTCTCTCTCAAAAATAATAAACATTTTTTAAAAAAGTGCCATGTATGCATTTTCTTAATCTGCTCCATTTTACATATTTAGTTATCCTACCTATTCACAACTCCCAATCGTTCCTGCTTTTTAAAACCACTGATGTGAAGGGACTTTTTGTTCCCTGCTTAATTTTGAATCTTTTCCCTTTGCAAATGGCTTGTAGTAGAATAACTGAGAACAGGGACACCTGGGTGGCTCAGTCGGTTAAGCGGCCGACTTCAGCTCAGGTCATGATCTCGCGGTCCATGAGTTCAAGTCCCGCATCAAGCTCTGTGCTGACAGCTCAGAGCCTGGAGCCTGTTTCAGATTCTGTGTCTCCCTCTCTGACCCTCCCCCATTCATGCTCTGTCTCTGTCTCAAAAATAAATAAACGTTAAAAAAAATTTTTTTTAAGAAAAAAAAGAGTAATTGAGAACAGAATATAGTGTGATCTCATCCATCACAGGTAACCATTTTCTCACAAATGGGTATTCAATATATATCTATATAACTAAAGCGTCCATAGGCTAAAATGGGAGCTCACATTTTTTTTTTTAAATTTTTTTTAACGGTTATTTTACTTTTGAGACAGAGACAGAGCATGAACGGGGGAGGGGCAGAGAGAGAGGGAGACACAGAATCGGAAGCAGGCTCCAGGCTCTGAGCCATCAGCCCAGAGCCCGACGCGGGGCTCGAACTCACGGACCGCGAGATCGTGACCTGGGCTGAAGTCGGACGCTTAACCGACTGCGCCACCCAGGCGCCCCGTCACATTTTTGAATAGTATAAGTCACCAGTAGCAACAAAGAAAGAAGGGCCAGAAAACAGACTGGATGCCAATAAGTCACCTACCTTCAGAAGACCCACATAAGGGCAGAAGTTTAGAATGAAAGACTCCAAAAAACTGCCGGAAATCTAATGTAGGATTCTAATAAACATCTTTAGACCTATGAAGTAACAAAATCCTAAAAGAAGGTAAATTTAAGACTACCAATAAAAGAAAATCCACATCAACATATATAAAGCTGTTGTTCAAATCTCCCTTGCCACAGGTGAGGATAATTCCTTGGACTAGAGCTCTTGGACATGGATTCCGTTCCTAGAACTGCGATTCTTTGGAATGAGTTAGTTATTTGATCTAATCCTTTAGGTGGCAATTACTTTAAAAATTAACATAGTAAAACCTACTTTGGAGAATTACCCATGTGTCCATGAAAATGCCAACATCCCAGTTTAGGAATCTAGGTCTTACCATAATCCAAGTGGATGGCTCATCAACAGGGGAGAGGGTGACAAAACTACTAATCTCCATCTTCCACATGAACACAATCTTTCATATGGCAAAATATAAATGCCTACACAACATGTCTCTTTACAAATATAAAACTCATCATCAGCAACAAAAGCATCAGATCTAAATGATCTTTATTGATGCATTGCTGCACTCTCCATCAAAGTATAAACTCTAATAGGGTTTTTCACATCTTCCTCACATACACAGGTTTTCACATCTTCCTCACATACACAGAATATTACTTTAAGATGTTAGTGGGGGCTATGCCAGTCATTTTAAAACAAATATTTTACAGCAAATGGCTAATACTTAATCTTGTCACTATTCCAAGTTATATGGATGGTGTAGGTTAAAAAAAAAATCAAAAGGCTATGTGCACTGAGATTTCTATCATGATACCTGCTATAAGTTAGGTTTGGTTATTATGTCTTCAGATAGTGGTCACCTATGGGGGTATTGTGGGAAAGGGTCCAAAGGAATCCCACACATCCTGTGCTTGGCAACACAAACTACTTGTAAACAAAATTAGCTTATTAACTATATGCCATTAGATAGTAGCAAGCAAATTCCTAAAAAATTTGCTGACGGTCTTTTAATCACTTAGTAAATAATTTTGAGCTCTGAATGTGTGCCAGAAATTACATTTAAGTTCACTTTGTAGTCTCTAATTTCAGTTTTCCCAAATCCTAGATCCCAAAACTGACTGCAAAGTCATTGTTGTAACCTCTCTGGGAATCAGTTATCAGTCTGTCAAAATTTCTTTCAACCTAGGGGATCCTGGTGGCTCAATTGGCTGAGTGCCCAACTTTGGCTCAGGTCACGATCTCACGGTGTGGAGTTCGAACTGCTGCTGTAGGCACAGAACCTCCTGCTTCAGACCCGCTGTCCCCCCCCTCTCTTTGCCCCTCCCCTGCTTGTGTGCTCTCTCTAAAAAACAAACATTAAAAAAATTTCCTTCAACCTAAAAAATTATACAATTGGGGTACCTGGGTGGCTCAGTTGGTTAAGTGTCCGACTCTTGATTTCAGCTCAGGTCATAATCTCAGTTTGTCGGTTTGAGCCTTGCATTGAGCTTTGCACACTGATCACGCAGAGCCTGCTTGGGATTCTCTCCCTCTCCCTCTGTCCTTCCCAGCTCACAGTGTTTCACTCTCAAAACAAACAAATTTTTTAAAAAATTCTACAATTATCTTGAAACATTTTGTGTCGCTGAGTGTTCAGACATGTGCTAAGAAATGATTGTCTCCTGTGTATCTTTCACTAATATTCTAAAACATACCAAATTATGCCTGGAAGATTAATAATTACTTATTGCCAAACTTTGGTTGGGTTGGAAAAAAGAAATATCTGGCTGGCAATCAGAAAGTATCAATAGCATGTAAAGGCACCATGCAGTAATACAACCTATTTTTTAATTCCTATAATTAACTGAATAGATTTCTTGTGGTTCATTTTTTATTTCCTTTAGTTCAAAATTGAGAAAAAGTTACAACACAAAGAACTGAAGGACCTTTAATTTTCTCACCTAACCAAGGACCCAGTAATTTAATTTCCTATACTACCTTCCAAACATTGGTCTGTGGTGATGTGCAAAGTGAAAAAGAAAAAAGCTCAAATAGCAATTTTTTCCATAAAGCTAAACCAATCGTTCTTAATTTCCACTGTATCCTTTTTGGTGTCATGAGATACTTACGCATAATCTTATCAATGTTCTTGCTAAACCAGATAAAAAACTGGTTAACTACAATGGTCCAAAAATTTTTAATCGAAAAACAAAACACCTTTGGATAGAAATGTTTGGTCAATTATTACCTTAGCCAAAAGGCTTATCAGGTAATCTTCCACTTTCTCTAGAATATCTCCAGCAATAGGACATCTGGTTTCTTTCTGAAGCAATTACATTTCATCTTTGGATAATTACTAAAAGCTGGTTTTTAATCTGGAGTCAAATAGTCCCAGTCTTAACCTCTTGGAACCATACAGAATATATGTAATTATTCTGCCACATGACGGCTTTTATAATTTTAAGACACTAGGCTTTTACACGTTACATGGCCACCCTTCTCCAAACAAAACTTTCATTTCTTTAGTAAAGTCTGTATCTGGTCACTCTATGATTTCCTTTGTTCTATTACTAACACCACAAACACAAATACCTAAAAAAGTAATAATAAAACAAGTATGTTTTCTCTATATTATTAAAGTTACAGACACCCCAAACATAGATTTACTTGTAATTCATTAGCCTACTAATACGCAGTATATATGGGATGTAGTTTACCTTTGCTTTTCAATCCACTTCCAAAATTATGCACACGTGTAAATTAGAGGGGAAATATTTTAATGTTTTCTAAAACCTGTAAAGAATCCCAAAAGTAATAAAGATTAAAAGATAGATGAAATGCTGATTACAAATCACTGCTATCTATGAATTAAAGCAGCTCTCCAAGCATTACGAGGAGGTAGTTTGAGTCATTTATGCACTTCATATAAAAACATACAAACCAAAAAACCCTATTATGTAATTCAAACTTGTAAACCTTAAGTACAAAGATATCTGAATTATACATAAGTCAAAGTTTACAAAGGTGCTCCCCTACCCCAAATAGTCCAAATTAATACACTTTCAAAGAAATCTGAATTAAATGTCAGAGTCAACAAAATTCACAAAGCCAGAAGCAAGTTTAGTGCTCACAAGTTTATATTTTTAGGTTTGATAAAGATTCTTGTGTATTTTCTAAATACACAGACAAAACAGTTTTGGAAGTTTACATACATGTCTTAGGACACTTATACTAGGTAGGTAAATTACATTTAAAAAATTGGTCTTCGTAAAAGATCTTCCCCAAGAGCTTTTACAAACAGCAGGCAGAAGAAAGCGTTCTTTTATGTTTACAGTGTTTAAAATGCTGATTCTCCCATTTCATAATGGCCTCAACCATCCCTCTCCTCAACCCAAAATTTTGTTCTCAATAGCCAGTGTACTCCAAATTAAGTACCCAATGTCATAAAATTCAGGGCCAGAAAACATCTTTTAAAGTGTGCTTATCCCTAACACATTTTAAACTATCTAAGAACTGTTCAACTTCATTTGAAAGCAGGGATACAGCAGGAAAAAACTTTCCATTTTAAATCCTAAAGTGACTAAGAAAAAACACCTGTTAGTTCTAAGCACATATATTATGTACCATAGTTAAGTTTAAGGATCTGGGTGACTGAACGGCACAAAAACTGGGGTTCGCATCTAGTTCTTCACTTTAAGACCATCCTTTTAAAAATAAAAATGCCACAGCCAATTAATAGCATGTGCTACACTGAGGTCAGGTGTCTTATTTATAGTCAGGTGACAAAACTGCTGTATTAGGAGGAAAAGACTGATAAGGATATTTGAGGGGGAGGAAAGATTAGACACTCAAATTCCTAACGTATGATGTTTTATGGGGAGAACATGTCTCCATACACAAAATGCTTTTAAAGCACTGAAATTCTACAAAAGTTTAATGAGGCAGTTAATAGAGCCCCCTAAAAAGAACATGGGCTTCAGAATCAGATCTGGTCAAAACCCAGCTCTACCACTTAGTAGCTGTGTCACATCGGGCAAGTTATGTTATGCAAATTTCTTGGAGCCTTTTCTCTTCCATAAAATGGAGACAATAGCACCCACCTTAGGGAATTAGACAAAATAATGTAAAGCGCAAGAGCACACGTAGGCACTAAAACAATGGTAGCTTTTGAATCATTATCCAGAAAAATAAACTCTTCTATGTTGACAAAATCTTTAAAATATAAAGCTTACCGAAGTTTTTAAATTTATTTTTTAAAACTCCTCTTCCATCACACTTTGCCCCGTATTATACTCCTCCAGTCATCTTCAGGCCTGTTACAACTGTACTGTATGAATATAAATTTCCCAACCCTGATCCTTTCATTTTCTATTTTCTCCCCCTTTCCTCTTGGTTCACATCTATTATTAAACTAAGATGTATTAGGCTCCTATTATGCACCAGACATTGTTCTAAGCGCTTTACATGAATTAACTCATTCATTTCTCTCTTCTCCAGCAGGATGGCTCTACCAAAACCAGCTAGTGTTTCCCTTCCCCCCTCAAATTTCAAAGCTATTCATTAGTGTTCAGCTTCCCCTTCCTACAGTTTTTTTTAAGCTCTTAATTGCTAGGGTGCTAAAATTTAGCAAAACATCTAGTGAATATGAATAATGAGGGCCAATAACAACAATGCAGGGACCATATGGAAGTAACTGTCTCTGAGAATTCTAAGAAATAATACATGATCTTGATTTATATGAGAGGGTCTGTTACTAGAGCAAATAGGAAAGAAAGTTTATATTCTTCCTCTTCATTAAAATTACAAGCTCTAAAATATGCTTCTCATTTAAAATATAAGTTACAAGAGAAAAATTCAGCAAATGTATAACACATAATTCTGCCAGGGCTCCACAGACAAAATTATGAGTATTTCATTGTCACCTTGAGACCAATCATAAGTTCTTATTATCTATCAACTTCCTGAAATTGTACTGTAAGTCAGAAAAAGAATATACTTAAAAAAAAAAAAAAAGTCCAGTAGTATACCTTAGTACTAAAACTATTTTTAAAAAAAGACCTAGAAGGGAAAAGGCAGTCCCTCGAGATCATGAAACAAAATAAGTTAGGCAGTCAGCAAGTAGAAAAATCTGTCAGTTCTGTTTCTGGTAAAATGTTTACTTTAAAGAAGAAATTTTTATATAGGCTGAGGCTAATATATTCAAGAGTATAAACATTATTCCTTTGGATTACCTTTCTAAAAACAAACTTTTAAAGTATCATATTTCAGTTGACTAAAAATATAGCCAAATCTGTCACAACACAACATAAAAAGTAATGGACAATTATAGAATATTTTAAATTAACAGTAACAAGCCATCTACATCAAACCTTGTTTCCAACTAAAACCAAAACAAAAGCACAACAATCCCGTAGTGTACCAAGTGTGTATTTCAATTTACTGTATGCAATCTAACAAAAATTTGGTCATAATTTACCAGATATACATAAATGATTTAAGTAGTAAAAGAAAATTCAGTTTAAAGAGAGTAAGTTCATTTCTTGAGGAAAAGTAAAAGTACATTAAGAATGTAAAGCCAAGTCCAGTTTCTATGCAATAAGTGAACTGTAGTCTAATAAAGCAGATTTAGGTGATTTTCAGATATATATCTTTTCTCTTTAATATATATTTATATATAGACAGATCTACCAATTGTAAACTATGGTTTATTTTAAAGGAGGGGGATAATGGGATGAAAGAAATCTTTATACTATACTTACATATTCACAAAGCAGAACATTTTACGTTTAAAATACTTTTTCATTCATAGTATCTTTGCCCAACTAACGTCTACTTTGGACCCCACCAGAATTACATTATACTCATTTGTCTAGAACACTGAGAATAAGATGTACTCTTCAGTCTTAAACAAAAATCAAACCAAACTATTCATGTCAGTTTTACAATTATGTAGAAACTACAATAAAGTTTAGATGACAAAAGATGTATCTAACCATGTAACTGTATTTTATATCTTTGATTTATCCAAGCAAATACATCAATGTCTAACATTAAACCATTATAGTACTGAAGTCGGAGACAATGAGAAAGCTTGTCTCTTAAAAAACCTATCAGCTTTTCAACTTTGATCAGATGGAGCACCAAAAGGATTATGTCTGTCAAAGTATACTTTGCAATTTTTTCCACACAAATAGCATAATTTAGTGACCTGATATAAAATAGGAAAATATACTCAATTTCTATTTAAAAGAAAGCTGAAAATATGATATCCCTCAATCTTATATAATATACAATATGTTCCTGATAAATGTCATGCATGTTAATATTAATTATGTGAAATGCTGCTGTGAGTTTAACAATCAGCTAATTCATCTGTCATTAGGCTAAATAAATCTGACAATTTCAACTTAATACATCACCCCTTGTACCCTGAAGAATTTAGTTAACAGAATAATTGTAAAGCCTCTCAATATCTTATTTGTAAGATTTTTGCAGATTGTTGAATCATGGTGACTACCAGAAAGACTATATATGAAGATGTAGTAACTTTGAGGAATTGAAAAAATAATGATCTATCATAATTTCAAAACGTTCAATATCCCAGTAAGTATCAAACAAAAGAGAATGCACTTTTTGTGTTATTTTTAATGATAAAAAGGGCACAGGAATAAAAACCTGATATTTCACTTATATTGCATAACAAGCTAACCAAACTGGACATGGAGGTCAAATTAGGAAACAAATCATTTTCCTTATTGTTTCTATGACGACTTTTCTTTCGATTAGATTTCTGTCTTTTCATATAGGACTGAGGTATAGTACACTGGCAAAAATAAAAAGAGGCAAACCAGAATAGTGCCAAAGTAACAGATACCCAAAACCGAATACCATGTCAGAAAACGTCATATAGTAACCATTTATCGATTACAGCAGCAGGAGAAAGTTACTTCTAGATCATAATCATTTTAGTGGTATTTGTCAACTTCGCCATGTTAACTTTGCAACATCATTTCTTCATTTGTAAAGTAGTAAAATTCATGTCAAAAAGGAAAGGGGGAATGGAGGAAGTCAGTTAGTTCATTCCAATAAATTACCTCTCCAGTTCTTATAAACATGCCCATCAGCACAAAATTGAGAAATAATACCTAAGACTAGAAGAGACTTGGTTTAAGTTATGAAGCAAATTAAAATGGAAAAATACAGAAAGGTAGAACCCATGGGGTTGAAAAGGCCCCTCACTGAAAATCTGTATTAAAAAAAATAAAATTAATAAAAATAAAAATAGAAACAAAACTCTACTAGTACAAACTAGCCTGAGTGGTTTGATGGACAGAGTAATTGGGTCAGCTGTCACTGTAGTCTCATAAATGGGTTTTCTTCATTCATGTTAAAGTGGCACATGAATGTAAGCTCTTTAAGGACACGTACTATATATTCATAGGACCCAAATAGTTACTGTATATCCTATAAATAAAAAATATTTTTGATAACTGACTGAAGATGGGACTCCATGTAATCCAACCACAAGGTTGTTTGCTGTACAGTCCTGTGCAAATATAAAAAAAAATTTTTTTTGCTATAAGGCTTTTTGACCCTACAGTTTTCACAGCAACATAACTACCATCCAGCATGTACCATATTTTGCAAGCCTTCAGTTCAACAATTCAAATTGTCGATTCATATTATGTCCAAATGCAGCATCCTTGAGGAGTATAGGTCAGTTAATCATCTAGAGACATACAAACATCTCCTGATTCATCCCATCGAGACGGATCATTCTGATCTTCTCCATCATCAACCAGCTCTTCGTCAGCTTCTCCTACTTCATTTTCCTCATATTCTTCATCCCGAGGGAAATCTGTATCCTGTCCCTGATCTACACCTTCTTGCCCTCCTGGTTGTGATTTATCTGCACAGTCTACACAAACACCATAGCGTCGAGATCCATGTCTTATTCCAACACTGGCTGCTAACATGAAGATCTTCTTACACACCATACATTTGTATTTTTTATCCTTTTTATGCACCTAATTGAAGGGGGGAAAAATCCAATATAAGGATAGTACAGACAATAATGCATTTGAACCACTCAAACCACCCATTCAACAATGAGTGAATATATACCTTGTTTTTCTGTATGAAGTTCAGTTCATAAATCACATTCTCCGTTTAAGGCAATTTATTTAATATCAACCTTCCATAAATTTCAGGTAATAGTGTTAAAATATCTTAAATTTCCCTGACATGAATATAGTTTATCTCAAAGATCATTTATATTTAAAGTTACTTACCAGGGAATGTCTTTTCACATGTTCTCTGCGAGTAAACAGTTTTCCACAAATGTCACAGCTAAATGATCTGACTCCCGTATGAATGAGCAAATGCCTTTTTAGTGTTCGTCTGTATTTGGCTACATAGCTACAATGAGGGCATTTTAACTTGTTCATGATTAGAGATGATTCACCTTTGAGAATAAAAACAAAACAAAACGAAACAAAAACACACACACACAAAAAGCAATTATATATTAAACAGAAAATTTGCTATCAAAACCTTGTCTCTATCCCTGAGAACAGGGATTATTATAGGGCTACCATACTATTCAATTTTTTTAAAACCCAGAATATGGAAGCTTTTAATTGTTAAAAATAATTTTAAAAATCTGTAGATGTTTAGATGACTAATACTTGCCATTTTCCCAAGTTTCTTGTTTTGGCCAAGATTCAGGCAATAATCCATACTTGAAATCATTTGAAGCACCTGGTATCAATCCATACTTGAAATCATTTGAAGTACCTGGTAGCAATCCATACTTGAAATCACTTGAAGGGCCAGGCATCAGGCCATACTTGAAATCATGTGAAGTACCTAATACAATTGAAAAGTCATTCTGATATAATGGTGGTAATAAACACCTCTTATTAGAATTAAAAGAAAAAAATATTTATTTATATTTTATGAGCACTATGATAGAGAAGCTTAATATAAATAGCTAAATAAAAATGTCTACATTTTAGTCTAAAACTGACATGTCTGCATACTTTATTGCACTTTTTTCCATAATTTATTATCCTAATCATAAAATCCTGATTGGCAGGCGTCTGAAATAGAAAAACTAAAATTTAAAACACAATTCAACCACAGGTAGAGAAAAATTTAGGGAAATAAATCTAAATACTATTTAATACTGCATGGAGGCCACAAGAAAAGTGCTCTTTTATACTGTATTTCAAACATTCAAAACAGCACTCTTAATTGTTACTCCTAATTATTATATCATTTGAGACTATCGCCCTGAAGCCCAGCTGTGGAATGGAATAGTGTCCTTATTGTGCCCCAAATAATCACAATCTTGTTTTTAAGACTAATCAGTATAGAAAAACAGATGAAGAATGAAGAATAAATACAAGGAAATTACAAATTCAAGGTTCTCGCATTATTACACCCGTTTGTTGTTTCAGACACACTGGGCAAGGTAACTGATTGCCCTCTTGGGGAGTTCATCAAAACCTCTCTAACTCCATCCTTAAATCCAGAAAGTAGAATTAGAATAGTCAATATCCCTTAAGGAATTTGTGCCAGAGGACCTTTAGACTAGCTAAGAGAAAAATTACCTCCTTTGGATAGGATTCCTTTTTACTTCTTAAGATTTTATTTTTTAAGTAATCTCTAAACCCAATGTGGTTGCTTGAATGAACTTACAACCCTGAGATCAAGAGTTGCATGCTCCACCGACTGAGCCAGCCAGTCACCCCTGGACAAGATTCCTTCTTGAATATTGTATGTATCTCCCTAAATCCAGGAATCCTGTGGCAATGCAAACATATCCAGAATTCTCCATAGCTATTGCCACAGTGATCCAATCAATCATCAACTCTTGCCTCTGGATTATTTTCAGTAGCCATCAGAGTTTGTATCCAGGCTCACAATGTTGCCCTCTTACAGTCTGCTCTCAACACAGCAATTAGAGATTCTTTCAGAACTTTAATTCAGAGCCTGGCACCGCTCTGCTCAAAAGCCTGCAAGGACTATCCATATCTCATTCATAGTAAAAACCAAAGACTTCCAAAATCTTACATAGCCTTACCTACTCTAGCCCTTGCTTCTAATGACTCCCCCTGGTCAATCTGTTTCAGCCATGCTGGCCTTTGTACTGTTCCTCCATGGGAAAATGGGTCCCTCTGCAAGACCTTTGCACTTAAACTCTTCTTTCCTCTGCCTGAACACTCCTTTCCAGGCTATATACTCACTCACTTGTGCAGTAATCAATTTTCCTCCCACAAAAACCATGGACTTTATACAAAACAATGCTTGTTAAAAAGGACTTTGTAAAAATTTATTTTCCTGTATCTACCTGCCAGATATACTACTTCTCTTAAAAATTAAAATAACTTGGGGTGCCCGGGTGGCTCAGTAGGTTAAGCATCCGACCTCAGCTCAGGTCATGATCTCATGGTTCAGGAGTTTGAGGCCTGCATCAGGCCCTGTGCTGACAGCTCAGAGCCTGGAACCTGCTTTGGATTCTGTGGTCTCCCTCTCTCTCTCTGCCTGTCCCCCATGCATGCTCTCCTTCTCTCTCTCTCAAAAATAAACATTTAAAAAAATTAAAATAACTTAATATTTCTTCTTCAGTGGAAGTATCACTAACCAACAATGCAAAAGGTCTCTAAGGTGTTTAAAATTTCACTATTATCAGGGCACAGGGGAGGCTGAGTTGGTTGAGCCATCCAACTCTTGATTTCAGCTCAGGTCACAATCTCTCCTTTCTTGGGTTTGAGCCCCATTATCAGGCTCAGTAATGACAGCACAAGCCTGCTTGGGATTCTCTGCCCCTCTCTCTCAAAATAAATAAACTTAAAAAAAAATTCATTTCTATTAATGTAAATTGTTTTATACTTGGAATACCTTTATACCTTTTTAATGTCAGGAAAGACTTCTGAATTGACAATTAGGTAATTAAACTATAATGTACTTCTGTTCAAGGGTAAGTTTTCAGAATCCTAAAGTGAGACATCATGCGTGTACATGTGTGTGTGTGGGGGGGGGGGGTGGAGACTGGGATGGGGGTGGTAGCCTGGGAACACAAATCTATCAATTTTCAGTTTTACACTTCTACATAAAGCCTGAGCTTTGACTTGTAGTTCTTGATGAAATCAGTACAAAAAAGCTGAGAGCAAGAACTTGCCTGTTTTACTCACCTTTCTATTGCTAATGTCCAAAGCATATACCCTTCAACTATTTATTGAATAAATGTATCTAGTGAATGCTAACACACACGTACTATTTTTTACTTCCTCAAAATACTTAACTTTAAAAAATTAAAACTTTTTAATACTCGAAATTCTGTATTTCTCTAGGTAATCTAAAGATCTGATAAACATCCAGGATAACAGACAAGAGACACCATATCTAGAATACAAAATTCAAATTAAGAAAACCTCAACCCGAACTTCTTTCACCTGTCCCAATTCTTATAACAGTAGAAATTACTATTTATAGGAAGTATATGAGCAGTTTGACAAAGGTATTGCCTTTATAATTCAATACACTGGAAGATCATTAAGGTAATTAAAGATCTACTTCAAAACTGTGCTCACTGTTTAATAATATCCTTCAGGGTACATTTTTCCATAATGGCAAACTAAGAAGAAAGCAGCGTTTTTCTGAACTCAAATCCTAAGACAAAGGCTGATCTCAGTCATAAAAAGCACATGGATCAAAATGACCCCTAAGAGAAACGGCTTTAAATCAAGGGTTTACTTTTTTTGAAAAGATTATATGGACCATCCCCCATTGAAAATGTTTATGTGTAGAAATTCACTTCACCCCTCAATATAGCATGTATCTTCTAGAGCTTTTTCAAACATGACCACAGTACCTTTATCACATCCAAGAAATTTAAAATTGCCCAACTACCATTTAACCCATACTACATATTCAAATTTCCAACTGTTCCCCAAATGCCCCTTTACTCATGTTAGAACCCTGATGTTATCAAGACTGATAATGCCTTTTGGTTGGTCTCCTGGAGTCTAGTGGTTCTTCTGCTGGTCTTTCATGGCATTAACATTTAAAAAACCCAGAGTAGCTAGATTTCTGTAGGCTTGTCTGATATCTCCCTCATGATCAGATTTGAGTTAAACATTTTGGCATAGGTGATGTTGTGCACCTGCTACTGCATTATGGCAAGAGGCAGGTTATTTCTGTTTTTTTATTGTAAAGAAATCTTTTTTTTGTAACTGAAATAATCTATGGGATAACACGGAGACCATGTGAATATGCTATTACAACAGTCTTTTGCCCAGTCATTATGGATAAGCCCATCAACAGTGGCTTAACATCTATGGATGATCTTGAATTGTTTCCTGTGGGTTATTTTTCAATTCTATCATTCTGTATTTATTAGCTTGGCATTCTGTTAAGAAAGCTTTTCCCTCTCCTAATTTACTTAGACTCACGTTATTCTCTGGAATATTCATGGATTCTTTGCCTTTACTTCTCCCAAAGTTCAAATGATAGAAATATTACTATTCAGAATTAACATTTTGTATTGCCATCACTAATCATACTATTATTTTATATCAAAGCTAATTAAAATACATTAACTAGCCATTTGGATAATTACCATTCTCATTCCATGTATATACTAGCAGGAAACCACCATCTCTATTAACTTAATTATTCTGATATTTAAGAATTCTAAAATCTCTAAATAAATGCCTCCCACAAAGAATAAGAAACACCCATCTATTTGTGTTCACCAGGCTTCCAAAGCATTATCAGAAACATAGCTACTCTCCTTTAAGGGAAGAAACTGAGGGGCGCCTGGCTGGGTGTGGAGCCTACTTAAAAACAAATAAACTGATTAGACAGACAGTAAAGAAACTGCAGTAGGTCCTTAAACATATACACAAACAATGCCAAATCTTTAAATCCTCTTAAACATACTCTTACTAATAAAATCCTACTCCACCTACCAGCATCACCTCCATCCTGATTGGAGCTGGCTTCAGCCAATAAATTTGTATTCACATTCCTATCACAATCTGGCCCTGAGAGTAGAGCACCATCCAGGTCTGAAAAGGAGATATTTTAATCGGTTATTTACAACCATACCATAGCCATCATCAAAACACCACTCCCTTCTTGGTATTGTTTCTTATGCAACACTAGATAGAAAAATATCTGTAAGTATTAAATACCTGCTATATGCTTAATGCTATTAAGGTACAAAATCGTTAAGACATGGTTTTCAACCACAAGAACAAGTGCACACTCAACAGTGAGTACACTGTACTGAACGTGAATAAGCTTTAGAGACAGGGTGAATTAGGCTACTGGCTATGTGAGCAAGTACCTCAGTTTCCTCATATGCTTCCAACTAGATCACAGATTTGATATATATAGGTAATGCAAGTCAAGTGTTAGAGTTTTGGTGTCTGGCATCCAATGACAGCTGCTACTGCTGCTAGTACCAAGTACTAGGTGTGTAAAACATGGTTTCTGTATTGATTCAGAAATGAAAAAGACCAATTAAAGCTAGAATAGTAAAGCAAGGCTTCAGAGAAGAGGTAATTCCTTAGAATTAACCTTGATGTATGGAAAGGATGTGGAAAGGCAGCGTAAATGACATACTAATGATACCAATACTTTTGGTTCCAATCTGTTAATTTCTTTTAAATCTGTTCCATCCCTTCTGTTTCTCTACCACTGCCTTAATTCAGGCATCATCATTCTCTTGGATTAGTGAATTACTGAAACAGTTTCTTGGGTCTCCTTGCTTCAAAATATAATGCTCATAGTTCTATTCATTATCTTTTTTTAATATTATTTTGAGGGAGACAGCATCCTAAGCAGGCTACACATCCTCAGCAAAGAGCCTCACCCAGGGCTGGAACTAACGAACCATGAGATCATGACCTGAAGTTGAAATCAAGGCATCCTCTTGGTACTTTTATTGGGCACCTGGTTGGTTCAGTTGGTTAAGTGTCCGACTTCAGCTCAGGTCATACACAGTGCAGAGCTTGCTTCAGATCCTGTCTCCCTCTCTCTCTCTGCCCCTCCCCCACTCGTGTGCACAGGCACGCTCTCTCTCAAAAATAAACTTCAAAAAAACCTTTTAATGTTTATTATTTTTGAGAGAGGGACAGAATGCAAGCAGGGGAGGGGCAGAGAGAAAGGGAGACAATATCCAAAGCAGGCTCCAGGCTTTGAGCTGTCAGTGCAGAGCAGATGTGGGGCTCAAACTCACAAATTGCAAAATCATGACCTGAGCCAAAGTCAGATGCTCAGCTCAATGAGCCACCCAGGAGCCCCAAAAATAAACATTAAAAATGCCACTTTTGGCACTCCTGGATGGCTCAGTCAGCTGAGCATCTGACTATCGGTTTCAGCTCAGGTCATGATCTCAGTTTTGTGGATTTGAGCCCTGTGTAAGGTAGAACCTGCTTGGGATTCTCTCTCTTTTCATTTCTGCCCCTCTCCTGCTCATGCTGCCTCTATCTCTCTCAATAAACTT
Organism: Prionailurus bengalensis; assembly: GCF_016509475.1. NCBI lineage: Eukaryota > Metazoa > Chordata > Mammalia > Carnivora > Felidae > Prionailurus > Prionailurus bengalensis. The sequence goes on along the minus strand of NC_057353.1, from coordinate 29,081,369 downwards.
TAAAAAAACTGGGGACATCTGTGTGGCTTTGTCGGTTATGCTTTCAACTTTGGCTCAGGTCATTCAGGTCATGATCTTGCGGTCCGTGAGTTCGAGCCCAGCATCAGGCTCCGTGCTGACAGCTCAGCGTCTGGAGCCTGCTTCACATTCTGTGTCTCCTTCTCTCTCTGCCCCTCCCCCACTCATGCTGTCTCTCTCAAGAATAAACATTGAAAAAAATTTTTTTTTATTTTTTAAATGCCACTTTTTATGGACAATCTGTCCTCTACTTCCGAGATTCATTTTTTTTAACAGTTATTTATTTTTGAGACAGGGAGAGACAGAGCATGAACGGGGGAGGGGCAGAGAGAGAGGGAAACAGAATCTGAAGCAGGCTCCAGGCTCTGAGCCATCAGCCCAGAGCCCGACGCGGGGCTCGAACTCACGGACCGCGAGATTGTGACCTGAGTTGAAGTCGGACGCTTAACCGACTGAGCCACCCAGGTGTCCCCCAAGATTCATTTTTGATAATACCACCCCGTACTTATTGATCTAGCTTCCCAACACTCAAGATAAAAAAAATTTTTAATAACAAAAAGAGAAATCCTTCCTCTTTACATAAGCAGATACTTGATTCAAAAATAAAAAACCAAAAAACTCCATGGTGGGCAAATGAAACTGTGGTACACTTACATAATGGAATTCCACCCAGTAATGGTTCTAGTGCATAGTTATAAAACCTCAAATCACTGAATGGATCTGGCATTTATGGTCTGGTCTAAGAAGCCAGTAGGATTATGTATTTGCATAATGAAGGAGAGAAAAGTATATATTGATCCTCTCAAGCAGGTGCAGACAGGTCATATAGAGCCCTGCAGGTCATGGTCAGGATTCTGGCCTATAGTCTAAAAGCAATAGAAGGATTTTAAACAAGGTGTTAATTTCATTTACCTTAAAAAAAAAATCCTGGTATTATATGAATTAATTAAACGAGGGCAAAAAGGTGACTAGCTAGGAAACTATTTTAGAAATTCAGGTTAGAACTGATAGTGGCCTTGACTGACGAGAGCAACAAATGGGGGAAAGTAGATAAGTAAGGAAACTTTGTGGAGGAAGAACCAATAGTGCTTGGTGACAGACTGAATATGGAAAAGGCAGGGTTTGAAGGTAATGAGGGAAATTTCCAGCCTATACTAAAGGCAGTTAGGAAACTCTGGTGGGTAGAGGACCAGTTTTGGAGGCTTACATAGTTATGAAGATACTGAGTTTGACATACCTAAGAAAGAGGTAATTTAATAATAGGTTTGGAGTAGGAATAGGGGTTAAATAGGTAAACTCTAGATACTGCCTGGGACCAAATCTCATCTGTGCCACTTCCCAGCTGTGTGACAGTTGTGAAGCAGCAGGCTCCATTCTGAGCTGTTAGCAAAGAGCCTGACACGGGGCACCTGAGCCCAAGTCGGACGTTTAACTGACTAAGCTACCCAGGCACCTGTGGAAAAAGAGTATTTCAAGAAATACTCCACCATGACAATGCTGAAATGCTGCCAAAACTTCAAGATTAAGGACTGAAATGTGCATTACTTTCATTCAATAAATACTGAGCACCTAGGACATCACTAGTGATCTTAGAGTAACACTGGTGTTATCAGTGGGGCAAGGAGAAAGAGCAAGAGTGGCCTGTGCTGTGGATGGAAAATGAAGAATTATGATATATAATACAATCTGAGAGATTTGGTTGCAAAAGGGAATAGTGAGAAATAGAGTAAGAGTTTATTTTTTTATTTTATTTTATTTTTAAAAAAAATTTTTTTTTCAACGTTTATTTATTTTTGGGACAGAGAGACAGAGCATGAACGGGGGAGGGGCAGAGAGAGAGGGAGACACAGAATCAGAAACAGGCTCCAGGCTCTGAGCCATCAGCCCAGAGCCTGACGCGGGGCTCGAACTCACGGACTGCGAGATCGTGACCTGGCTGAAGTCGGACGCTTAACCGACTGCGCCACCCAGGCGCCCCAAGAGTTTATTTTTTTAAAGATGAAAGTAATAAACATCTTTGAATGCTGAAATGAAGAGGTCACTAAGAAAGAGAAAAGTTAAAAATATTGAGGAAATACTGCAAAGAGGAGTCTGGAATCCAGAAGCAAATGTTTGGGTACTTAAGAGAGAGAGAAAGGATAATCAACATATAGAGATAAATTTGAAGACAAGTACTTAAGGGCATTCATCTATTGGCTTTTATATTCTCCATAAGGTGGAATAGTAAAATAGGAGGTTATTGCCTACAGTAAATGTTGGCTGTCAGGAGAATGAACAAGTACTTCATATGCAGAGCAGGAAAAGGAAATAGATACAGACTCCTTTACCTGTTCCTTGAGAGACGGGATATTGGTTAGGTTTTATTTTCCCAGCATTGTCATAATGAGTGACAAAATGCTTTTCAACAAGTGTTGTTAAATGTTGGTTTGAATATTCTGCCTTCTGCAACCTCTATTACTAGTTTAATTAATGGCATTTAAATGACAATTTCTCAGTTTTCTGGTGTACAGTAACATTAAAACATAACCAGTAACTGAAAATAATTAACTGAAATCTAGTGCCTTTGTTTTCCTATGAAAACCTGAATGTATTTCAATAGTAAATTTAAATTGTTATTCAAACAACTGTACTAGGTTTCCCCAATATCTTTTTTTTTTTTTTAAAGTCACTATTCTGAAGAATACAGCCTGTTCAGAGGGCACTACAAAGTGGGTTTGTAAATACAGGCAGGGCGTTTCTATTTATGTAACATTCTATAGTGATTTGTTGAAGGCTTCCTCAGCTAGTTCTTAAAATAGACATTTCCTGTCTCCTACTCTACCTCTTAAGTATTAGAATTTGTGATCTTTACCCTAAGCTCAGAACACCTCAACCTGAAAGCTTAACAGATGGCAAATATATTCTTTCTGTGGACAATATTTCTTCTCAAAAACAAAATCATAACCATGCTACAAATATCAAATCTCTTTCAAAAGGTAATACTTAGTTCTTGATATCAAAAACAAATTCTCCTGGGTGCCTGGATGGCTCAGGAGATTGTCTCTCTCCCTCTCTGCCCCTCCCCTATCACACTGTTTCTCTTTCAAAAATAAACATTAAAAAGAAAACAAACAAGCAAACAAACACACACAAATTCTTAGAATAGGTGAGCTCTCCCAGGTTGACAATAAGCATGTTTAACTCAGGAATCAATACATCATGCTGGTACCTTATTCAAAACCAGCCAAACTGCCTAGCAAATCATTTTTAATCAGTTGATGTGAATGGGATAGGAGGCAGCTAACCATTCACTTCAAACAGAAATGAATTTTGTTTCACTAGCAAGCAAAAGCAGTAACTCTGGGTCATCATTTTTCTCCAAAACTATAGGATTAAAGAATAAACTCTACTATATTTGGTTTTAGGACATTCGCCACCTTCCTACTGAAATCTTTTTCGTTTAAACTTGGCAAAAAGGGCTAAGATATCTCTGTAAACAAAAGACCTTTTTTTAAAGAACTATTAAAACAGTTTCACAAGATAGCCATCTTTCTGAATTACAGCAGGTATAGGTACACTATGTATTATCATTCAAACGACTGAATGAATTTAAATGATTGAATTCAAATGGCTATAAGCTGCTTTTTCTTCAGTGAACAGGTAACTACAGACCTCTTCCCCCCCACAAACCAAACACCAGATTTTATGCATTCAAGTCTGTAAGTCCCTTTATGTATCTCACTTAAATTTTACTACAAATTTATGGAAGAATAGTAAAAATATTATCAGCTGTATGAGGAACCTAAGATAAGCTAGTGGCAGAGTGCTACATTTATTGCCTATATTACATTGCCTCCTGAGAATATATAAGTTCCAAACCTATGGACTTGCTGCACACGAGGCAAAAAAAAAAAAAAAAAAAAAAAATACAATCTGCAATGCTAGAAATGAGTGAAGAAGTACACCCATCTTTAACTTAGTTTCCTAGTGATACTTTATACTTTTTGCTAAATGAACAAAAATAAACTTCACACTCCATGCTAAATCAACATTTGCTTTAGTAACTTTATTTAATAAAACCATTTCCAAAATCTTAAATGTACCTAGGTATCAGCTATTGTGGTTCTTTGTAAGTATTACATTTTTGTCTTTGAAGGCAATTTTCTCTTCAGGTTTATTTTTAAGTAACTGACTAACCATGTTTTTGCATGTTTAAAAAGATGACATTTTATTCATGGATTTTTAAAAAATCAGATTAACAGAAAATCAGATTAACAAGAAAAGGGAATGAGATAAAAAAAAAAGAATGGTGTGGTGCCTGGGTGGTTCAGTTAGTTCCGTTTAAGTATCCAACTCAATTTCAGCTCAGGTCATGATCTTGCAGTTGTGAGATTAAGACTGAGCCCTGTGCATGGGGGCTCTGCACTGGCAGTGAGGAGCCTGCTTGGAATTCACTCTCTCCCTCTCTCTGCCCCTCTCCCCCCACACTCCTGCAAGTATTCTCTCAAAATAAATATTTAAAAAAATAAAAGTAAAATAAAGTAAAATCTTGGTCTCTACTCCCTCTTTAATTTATAACAATCACAACTTCATTTTTCTCACATAAAAAAGAGTGGCAATGTTTGCCCACTTCACAAAGTTGCTGTGAAAAGTGACACCAGGGGGCGCCTGGGTGGCTCAGTTGTTTATAAGCATCCAACTTCGCCTCAGATCGTGACCTCACAGTTCGAGTTTGAGCCCCACATCGGGCTCTGTGCTGACAGCTCAGAGCCTAGAGTCTGCTTCAGATTCTGTCTCCCTCTTTCTCTGCCCTTCCCCCACTCACACTCTGTCTCTCTCAAAATAAACATTAAAAATTTTTTTTAATGAATAAAAGTGACACCAGTAAATGAAAATACTGAGTAAACTGTGAAGTGTAATATCAATCTGGTGTCATTAAGTGTGATTAATCTTGGGGCCTATCGTTATAGGTTTCTCTTGGACCACGGCAGGCAATGCTTCCAAATCATCTGGTAAAGGGAGTGGTATGGCACTTGCCTGTAAATGCTAAATAAACAAAACCAAGTTGGAAGGTTTCCCCAACAATTTTCTTCTGGGTCTCAAAATTCCAAACATGAAGCAGGTACAAACTTACTCAGACTGTCTTAAAAGACAGATATTCTTGAAATCAATGAAATGATAGAGAACATCAGAAATCAAGATTTATTATTTTTTTTAATATTTATTTTTGAGAGAGAGACAGAGACAGAAAGTATGAGGCGGAGACGGGTAGAGAGAGGGAGACAGATTCTGAACCAGGCTCCAGGCTCCAAGCTGTGAGCACAGAGCCCAATGCAGGGCTTGAATTCATGAACCGTGAGATCATGACCTGAGCCGAAGTCGGAAGCCTAACCAACTGAGTCACCCAGGTGCCCCAGAAATCAAGGTTTTGGAAGTCACTAACTCAACTGTACAAAAAACCCTTAAGAGACCCAGTAAGATATATTCCACTTTCATATAAATATATCAACATCAAGTTTCTCTTCTCTGAAGACAGTTTCAGAACTGTTTTTTCATAAACAGGTACAATTTTTTTCTCTTGATTGTGATCAGGTTTTTTTCTGCTTTTCAGTGGAGAGTAGTAAGTTATAAATGTATCATATAAAATGCCCTTGACAGTTCCTGTAGTAGGATAGAGACTCAACATATAGTAGTTTCCTTTCCCCCACTGACTCAAGTGACTGCCCCATCTTTACTTAGATTAAGTTCTACTGTTTTTTCTTTGCACTACTCAACTAGGGCTGTTATTTCTGCCCTCACTAGTCCTTAAAAGGTCTACCCAGATCGCTCCACTCCAATCCATGAACAACACACTCCAAATGTTTTTTTTCCTAAAGGCTAATATAAACACACCTAATCTCTAGTTAAAAACCTCTCACTACCTCAGTCTATTTTTGAAACCAAATCGACAAACTTACCATGTAAAACAAAGAGAATTACAATCTGCTCTAACTAACCTACCTACCCAACCTGATCTTCCCACTACACTCCTTCTATTCTTTTACCTATTTACCCTGATTTCTTGCCATGTTGTAGTCACTGAACGCCCTCCCCCTCCTCTGGCAAAGTCTTACACAAGACCCTGTTCTTACTATTGCCTTCTCCATGAAGCCTTCTCCAACTCTTCTGAGCAGTTAGGAACCTCCCATTGCATCTGCTCATCCTACTTATTTTAAACATTTGTTCCAACGCCCTGGGTACGTTTCTACCCTACAGCGACCCTATTATGAACAAGTTCCAGGTAAGGTAATCCTCAATCTTGACATCAACGTCATCTGACATGATACTTACTTTTTTGGGGACTTAAATAGAAATTTTATTATCAGGGGCACCTGAGTGGCTCAGTTAAGCAGCCCTCTTGATTTCAGGTCAGGTCATGATCTCACAAGATGGGAGTACCAAGTCAGGCTCTATGCTAACAGCCTGGAGCCTGCTTGGGATTCTCCCTCTGCCCCTCCCCTGCTTGCTCACTCTCTCAAAATAAACATTTTTTAAAAATTTACTAGTAAATTTCCTGTTATGATGTGGAAAGCTATTCTGGTATCTCAGAAAAATAATATTTGGTTGTAATATAACTTTTCTGGAGAGTAAATCTTTGAATGAAGATTTAAGGCCTTCTGGTCACCCCAGAATAAATATTAAGACTATGTCAGAAACCAAAGTTTCAGTTTTATAGAACTCTCAGGGATTGACACTTAGACAATCTGATACTCTCAGGCAGAACTCACAAAAATGCTTTTGTAACTGATCTACAAGGCTTCTTCAGTACCTAGTCTGGCCACACAGATTCTATTTCTTTAGGGTTTCTAACGTATTGGTAATAATCCTAACTACAGTCATCTCTTGGGACAAATACGGCAGACAGGAAAGGAAAGGAACACTAGGCAGATGAAAAGAAGGGGGAAAAAAGATGGCAGAATATTCCTACCACCATACAGCTATCTACTATCATCCTTTTAAGATTAAACATTGGGAAGATTCTTATGGATTAGTGTATTTTATAATCCATTCACTACTGGTGGACATTTACTTTTTAAAATGATCATCAGGCCTTCAAACTATCATTTAACACCCAACTGTAACAGTTTCTGAAGAAAAGTGACTGGATATTATCACTTATAGATCATCCTTCATAACACATTCAACCAAAAGGATGCCTCAAAGTTAAAGAACATCTGGGACCCCCTAACAAAGAAAACTAATCTAGATCCATCAATCTATCTGAAATGCTTACTTACAGTAAGATGTAGAAGGCAGCAATTTTCAGATTTTATAAAAGTAATAACTACAATACTCCCAGTGGTGTCTAAGGGTAGCATCCTATAATCAGAACAGTATTTCTGCAAAGAAACATGAATATTCACATTTAAAGAAATGAGTAAAAGATATAAATAGCTGGTTTTGCTGCCAGCTAAGAATCAAGTTTTGTTGCCAAAATGATTAAGAAAAAGCTTTGGGTAGTTTTTACAGATTTCAAGATTTCAGAATTACAAAATTTTCGTTTCTTTCTTCCCATTAGAGACATTATGTGGGATACAATCAGAACCAGTTACAGTTAAGTGGCAAAAGCTAGTCCAAAGCCCACATCTCCTTAAATAAAGCCAAGTTTCATGGTTTTTAAACATATTTAATAGTTTATACAGTAAATTTATATGGCATGGTCAAAACAGGACTCTCAAATGTGATGGCCAGTTTTCAAAATTGTAAAAAGTTAATCATTTAGAAAGCAGTTTAAGATTCTGCAACATTTGGGGCACTTGCGTGGCTCAGTTGTTTGTCAGACTTCATCTCAGGTCATGATCTCATGGCTGGTGAATCTGAACCCCATATCAGGCTCTTCGCTGTCAATGCAGAGCCTCCTTCACATCCTCTGTCCCTCTCTCTGCCTTTCCCTTGCATGCACGAGCTTGCATGTACACACACGCACCCACAGGTGCATGTACGCTCTCAACCTATCTCAAAAATAAACATTAAAAAAGATTCTGAGGGCACCTGGGTGGCTCAGCTGGTTAAGCATCCAACTTCAGCTCAGGTCATGATCCCACCATTCGTAAGTTCAAATCCCATGTTGGCCTCTGTGCTGACAGCTCAGAGCCTGAAGCCTGTTTCAGATTCAGTGTCTCCCTCTCTGTCTCTGCCCTGCCCCCTCTTGTGCTCTCTCTCTCAAAAATAAACATTAGAAAAATTTTTTTAAAGTTTCTGCAACATCTGACTGAAGGTAATGCATATACCTGTTATCATCCAAAACACAGAAAAGCAGAAGTACTGGTTAGTAGCAAACTCTGAAGAATTCAATATAAATAGAATAATTCATTAGTCCAAACATGACCCATTAGAGTATCTTAAAGATATTTAGCTTGAACATTCTGTTCTCCAAGTTGTCTTCTAAATACTCAAAAATTATTTGCTTTTTAACCAAAAGGCAAATATGCAAATTGAAATTTTAAAGCTAAAACTCTATTTGTAAAGGATTAATAGAAATTTACAAATGTTGTAAAGCTGTTTTCCCTGAGAAGTTCAGATGAGAGAAAGGAACGTTTAGATTATTTAAAAGAACTGTTAAATTCTTTGCTGAGGTAAAATCACCTTGCATCCTGTATACATTAAAAAAAAATCCAGGGCCACCTGGGTGTCTCAGTAGGTTTAGCGTCAGACTTTGGCTCAGGTGGCTTGCTACTGTCAGCGCAGAGCTCACAGATCCTGTCCCTCTCTCTCTCTCTCCCCGCCCCTTCCCTGCTGGCACTCTCTCAAAAATAAACAAAACATTAAAAAAATCAATCATCTATACAGAATTGTATCAGCTTTTATTAAAGATAAAAATCAGGTTATATAATCTACGGCTTCATTTACAGAGGAAATGGTTATTATGCTACATGGTATCAACTATATGAAACCCCAATGGAGAAATTCCTTTCAGAATTCAGTACCAGAAAAGTTTGTCATCCTCCAGAACTGGCATGTTTCCTCCTTTTGAGAGAGGCTTAGTATCTTAGAGCCAATTAAAAGCTTAATTAGGGCAACCATATTAACACCCTTGACTAGCACACTTAATTTCTTTACTGCTAAATTGTTTTGCTGATTTGTCAGTCATTTCAAAAAATGTTTGTACAAAATGTGGTATATATGCATGCATAAATTAAATGTGTATACAAGCAAAGCAGCATTTACAATGGGTGCAACCTGCTAGTGTGAATGAAATAACAGAAGAATCTAGATTCAGAAAACCATGTTCCTTATAGTCCCAGAGCATCAAAAGACCAAAAATAGGATTAACACTTGACTTGCTCTGTGAACACTGTTAAATAATTCAGTTATTATTTTTACTCATACAATTTAATTTCTAATCTTAGATTTTTATCTACTTCATTTGGCTGAAATTGGTTTTCTGGCTGTGTATCAGCAAGACAAGTATTTGAAATTTTTATATTAGCAGAGGAACTAACTCATTAATGACATCTTTTTTCCCTATTACCTAGAATTTAGTCTTTCCCAATAGTTTTAATTATCCCATAAACCTTAATAAAAATGACAGAAGTTTCTAACTTTCCTGAGTTCTACTTTATTATTTTAATTTTCTTTAAATGTTTATTTTTGAGAGAGAGAACACAAGTGGGGAAGGGGCAGAGAGACAGAGGGAGACACACAATCTGAAGCAGGCTCCAGGCTTTGAGCTGTCAGCACAGAGCTGATAGAGGACTCATGAACTGTGAGATAGATCATGACCTGAGCTCCAGTCAGATGCTTAACTGACTAAGCCACACAGACACCCCTCCTGAGTTCTATTTTCAAGTATCCTCCTATATTAAAAATAATTTGAAGCAAACTGCATTAGTGAGTCAAATAACAAACATGCTAGTTTAAGATTAAAAAAAAACCCACCTAAATAAAATCCCTGATATTTGTGGGTACATCTTATCTCAATATCTTACAACCTTTCTGAATGAGGCATCTGAACACCAGCTTCAACATTATGTGGCAAGAAGATATTTAGAGCTGTGGTTTACAAACTGTAGACTTAAGAATCTGGGGGAAGTCATAGTTCTTATAAAGGATCCACAAATCCAAATATGTCAAGCATTGCTTGTAGACTATATAATTTACTAGGACTTTTCAATATTTACGTATAGAGCTTTAAATTCATTTAAAACTATTTCACTAAACATTTTCACCATTTCTAAATAAATGGAAGTCAAAGTATAACCAATGATGGTACAGTTCATAAAAATGTTTGAGATTTTAAAAGGGACCAATTTTTTAAAAGACTGAGTCTACTAGTTCATTAATTGCAAAGTTTTATTGTGAGATAGTCCTTAACATGAAACCTGCCTCTATTTTTACTAGCTGATTGACCTTGAGACGGGCCTTAACCTTGATAAACACAGATGCACCGTGTTCTATATTGGTCAGAATTTGCCTGAAGAGTTGTAGTTAATTCTGTACACCACAATTTCTGGGTAAAAAAAGGGGGGGGGGTTAATTGTAAGAAAGATGGTAAAAAGGTTTGGAATTCAGAAGGTGGGTGGTATAGCACTTAGCCTGGAAGAAAAAGGGACTTCAGGGGAATACTTAAATTATTTATAATATCTCAAGAGTTATCACGTAGATTTGGAGAGATTAGGTTAAGCTCAGATTATACTACTCAAAATGGAAGAATCAGGAAATTTATAAGAAGCAAATTGTGGCTCAATATAAAATAACTTCCTAACAGTCATCATACACTGGAATGGGCTGCTTAAAAGAGTATTCTTTCTAAATATTCAAACAAAAGGTCAAGCTGAAGCCAATAAGACCATCCTTCGTAGAATTTAGTAGAAAGTACACTGCACTGGAAAACTGACTTCAAATAATCTCTATAGTCTCAACTTTTTTTTTTTAAATTTTTTTTGTTTTCAACGTTTATTTATTTTTGGGACAGAGAGAGACAGAGCATGAACGGGGGAGGGGCAGAGAGAGAGGGAGACACAGAATCGGAAACAGGCTCCAGGCTCTGAGCCATCATCAGCCCAGAGCCCGATGCGGGGCTCGAACTCCCGGACCGCGAGATCGTGACCTGGCTGAAGTCGGATGCTTAACCGACTGCGCCACCCAGGCACCCCTCAATAGACTCAACTTTAAGGGGACCTAGGATGACTAGGATAGGTGTGCTTTGTCATTTAATTTTAATAATCCTAGAAATAAGTACCATAGTTTAAAGATAAAGAAACCAAAGGCAAGAGTTTAATTTGATCATGGTTAAACTGTAGTTAAATGTTAAATACAAGCTCATTTTCAAATCATAACTCCATTTGGGCTCTTTCCTCTTTGTCAGTGGATTGCAACCTTTGCTCACTGTGTAATCACCTACACAGCTTATAAAAATTCTAACAACCAGGACACATCACAGAACCAATTAACTCAATCCCTACTGTAAAGACCCAAGCATCATGGTCTGTAAAGTTCCCAAGTGATGTTAATATGCAGCCAAAATTAAGATCCACTACTCGATACCAAGGGTTGGCAATAAGGCTTTATAGTGAAGCATATCCATGTTCACTTGTGTTTATTGTCTATGGCTGCTTTCATCATGTAAATCAGACACTGACCTTATAACTGGCAAAACCAAAAATACTTACTCTTTGGTCCTTTACAGCAAAAATTTGCCAACCCCTGGCTCGTTTTATTATGTCCGAACCATAATAATCTCATAAGACCCTATTTCCTGCCATTCAGTGAGTTTGGATCTAGAGGCCTTGAAAAGTTGCAAAAAGTTTAACAACTGAAATATAGCACATCACTGATTAAACCAATTTGTCAGTTAAACAAGGTCCAAAACCAAAGTGATACTCATAATGTAATAATCTTTTCTAAGATGTAAGAGATAAACTGAAAACATATTATTAGACTACTAAAAATTAATTTATGATACGCCTACTCCATTGATGCAAACTCAGCTTGGGGTGGGGGGCTTACCAAAATAATAGCCAGTAATGTTATTTTTTAAAGAATGCATTGTGGTTCAGTATGAGTGCTTTTCTTTGAATCATTCCAATTATATGTGGGACTATGAATGGGTTTGGCTCTGATTAGTTTTGCCAATTACTACCCCCAAAACCTGCTTATTCCTTAAATTGTGTATATATGTATTTTATTTAAAAAACACTACAGGGTTCCCAACATACTATTAAACAATCCCTGCAGCGGAAAGACAATGTAGTTCTAATTTTTGAGAACTGCTTTCAAGGGCTTGTACATTAAAAATTAAGCCAAGGGGCACCTGGGTGGCTCAGTTGATTAAATGTCCAATTTTGGCTCAGGTTATGATCTCACAGTTCATGAGTTTGAGCCCAGCATTGGATTCTGTGCTGAAAGCTCAGAGCCTGCAGCCTGCTTTGGATTCTGTTATCTCCCGTTCTCTCTGCCCCTCCTCCCCTCAAGCTCTGTCTCTCTCTCAAAAATAAATAAATATTGTAAAAAAAAATTTTTAATTAAGCCAAAATAAAGTGACGCTAAGAAATTCTATCTTCCCTTAATACTTTAAAGAAACTGCCTCTGGGCTTTTCTTACTGAACAGTTGACAAGTAGGAGGGAAAAGAGCAGTAAATCGTTATTACACAGGCATGCTGATTTTTACAAAAGTAAATGTAAAAACCAATGAAAACTAAATCCAAACCTAAAAAGCCAGAGAAACCATTTCATTTCATAAGATTACTATGGCATTTTGCCCTTTGAGATCTAAAAACAATGATTCTCTTTAACAGAAAGTACTCCATCCCCAGATAATCACACCATGATGTAAAATCAGACACTGAAAGAGCTTTGAAAGCAACAAAACAAATATCAAATCATATGTGACAGTGGTAGATATATACCTCAAGTCTAGGGTCTGCAAAGGAAAACCTCAAATCCTCTGAACTCTTCTTCAAATATATTTAAGTTAGTTAGGCACAGGCAATTAAAGATAAAGAAAATTTTCAAATCTTTTATTTACACACACAGTAACAATGGTCTCCCACTCCACTAAAAAAAACAAATCCATAGTACAAATGTGATATGCTAAGATTGTGTTGTATGTGTATACATTTAGGTTAAATAATGAGAAAGGTCTGAGTCCTCTTAGTAACAGGCAAATGAGAATGAAAATGAGGGGACAATGGGGCAAATTTAAAACATTTAGCTTCTGTAAGATTTATGGTGAGAACAGAACAGTAGCCCTAAACAAATTAGAATAATCCCACTGTCATTTGCAAAATTCTATAAAACAAATGTTTACTCCCCCCACAAATTGGGAATAAAAAAGGTTAACTAGGTCTCAAAAATGTTCTGAAATGACAAACTGATTATATATTACAACTAAGATTTTAACTAAGATTACAAAGACTTTATCCTTTCCAGCACTGGATGCAAAAAAAAGTGATCAGAGCATAAAGATCAGAAACACCTAAGAACTATAAATGAAGCTGAGTCCACATTACACATAATAATATAAACAAACACCTGATTAACACAAACTGAGAAACTCACACACACACATGTTCAGAGAAAAAAGACACAGAATTATATGCTTGAGTAATTTTCTCCCTTCTACTATAAACACTCAAATTTAGTATTACTTGTGGATTACTTTTATGATTTAAAAAATACTTTAAAAATATACTTCAAGATTATATCCAATCAGAATTAATTAGAATGAAAACCCAGATACCTTTGTATATAAAATATTTACCTGGTTCTTCCTTGATGAATGATAAATCTTCCTCTGGATAGGCAACAGGTGGCTGCATCACTGAGCAATCTTCTAAATTTGTTTCATTAGGTGGTATATTATAAATAAATCTCTTTGTAGTTTGGTTTTTCCTCCTTGTTTTGCCAGTCTCTTGAATTCCCTGGGAGCCCATATTATTCCAAATAAACACTTTTGTTTGACCTTGAGATTCATTTTCAGCCAATTCAGGTGAACCATCCTGAACCCAACTACTGTCATTCATCTGGTAGTTTTCTATTTGGCCCTCGTCGACGTTACAACCATCATTTTCAATTTTTACATTACTTGCCAAATTGGTAAGATTCCGTGTCGCCCAAAAACTGGCAATTTTTTGATCCCGTGATGAAGATAGACCATCTCTATTAACTGGTTTTCTATTATTATAGTCCACGACAACAGACTCTGGAGCTTCTGATTTAATGCTTATATTTAAGGCATCTTTAATGAAATTTCGGCAGGTTTGAACAACTTCACTCATTTGAAGATAGCTGGCCACTGTCATCACTTCAATGGCATTTTGGCTTGTGAGCACCAGGTTACCAGAATACAAGAAGTCCAAGATGACTGAAAAACCTTGAACTGCAGCAATATCTAAATGGGTAGTATTGTTTTGGTTAGGGCTTTCTTTGTTTGAAAAGCAATATAAAGTCTTAAAGAAACGGCTGCCTGCAACCAGGATGTTCTTATGGGCTTTAAAGATTTTTCCGCTCACCACGATGCTGACATCGCAAAGAATACCTTTCTTTCTTTGTTCATTTAGTTGTCGAAGAAGTTGATAGCAATAAGAGTTCTCATTTGGCCTACTATTAAAGTCACAGTACCCCTCCTCTGATGGTATTTCTGACTCCTGTAATTGGATGGAAAACATCAATATTAAATTTTATCTACTTTTTAAAAACCCCAAAGGAAAACATGTATCATCAATATAACTTTTTAAAAAGTGCTAACCAAACACATTAACGCTAGTAATCCTGATGTATTTTGAGACCATAGTGTTCACAGGGATCCCAAATACTGAGAGTAAAGTTGTGAAGAGCTTGGTGCAAGCCACTGCTATTCTAAGTCAAACACATCTGAATGAGGATCAGCAGGAGTTCATTTGAGGAATAGCATGAATCATGTTACTTTTTTCATATATAAGCCAAGGATATAGATTAAGAATTACTTAAAATCACAATAATACTTTCTTATGAAAAGAAAATTTCCTATATATGAATCAAATTAGTTTGCTTTATCTCTGACAGGAATGCAGCAGCCTTCCTAATTGAACTAACAATGTTCAAGTTACAGTATGTTGGGCATCTCATCCTATTTAACACTACTAAAAAGGTAAATCTTAAGTCTTGGCAAACATCCAAATAGTTTAGGTCAATGAAATTAATTAAATCTAATTCAAGAAGATAAAGTTAAGACCCTAATAGGAAAATGGGTTTCAACTACAGGAATATCCAGCTATATAATTTCCCAATCAACTTTCAAAATACCTTATCAAAAATTCCTGAACTCAAAATTCTCAGAAGTTTATAATTTTCTTTCTTTCAATCTGACAAGTACTCATTAGAGTTCTGTTTAGCATCACTAAAGTTATGGTAATTTCCTCTAGAGCCACAGCACACTGTTTAATAACTTCGCTAGATAACTGAAGTAATCACTTTTTCCAATCAAAAAAGTGCTTAGACATTTCTAGTAGAAAAGATAACTGAAAATTGTGACCTGAAGTGTTAGTCCATTTCTGTGAAATAATGACACACAGACAAATCTAAGATTATATGAGCATGGGAAAAACATGGAAAGATACATACTAGATTGTAAACATGCTGGGAGGACTGATATGCTTGGAGAGAAGAGAGGAAGGGGGAATTAGGGAAAAATATTGAAGGGTGTTGGAAACACAGTTAAGACTGCAAAAGAATTCTCATGGAAATAATATTCTAACTGGTGGTAAGATTCCTAAACAATCCCACAACTTCCTTAATTAACCCCACCCCACATGGGTAAGGCTAAAGCACAAAAATACTAGGTTAAAGTTTGAGTACTGAACACAGCCATACATACAATTCCAATTCTCTTGAAACTAAACCAGGTCACATGGTCCACTTAAGAATTTGTGTGTTTTCAAGTATGAGAAGTCAACTGAAAAGAACCAAAATAAGAATTCCAGGTCCCTTCGGTATTTACAAGATAACCTTGCAAATCTGAGATACAGGATCACTATATATAGAAGGAAGAATGGCAAGTAGAGATTTTCCTTTATTTCCAACTGACCCTTGGCAGTCTATCACCGTCCCGGTGTCTCACATACAGAATGCCTTATACTGTATGCCTAGTCCCTCACATTCTCGATCTACCATACCAAAAAGTCTCATGCTCTAAATTAGCTATTTTTCCCTACCAAACACCCAATCTTCAGCAAAAACAGGTAATAGCCAAGGTTTGTGTGAAGTAATCAAAACAAATAATTCTCAAGTCCAAATTTTTTTTGCTTTTGAAGGTGTGCAGGGAAGGAGGTGAGATAAAAGACATTGTTTCAACCTCTAGAGCTTGTACATAAACCAGCATGTTTAGCATCACTAAAGTTATGGTAGAGGGGAATGAACACGTATAAATATATAAAGAACTAAACCAATACTAGAAACACCTACAATCAATGCTATGGTATAATTTTCTATAAAAGCATCATACTGCTTACTTGATCTCCCTCTTATGAGACTATTTGAATAAGACTTTTTACTAATATCGTTATGCTTTCGACTCACTACAGAAATTTCCAAACTCGAAAAATCTTCCTTTGATGCATGCCATACCTGCCCACCAAAGCTCATTTGGTTCAAAGTTCTGATGTTGTAGTTAACAGTATATAAATACTTGGAAGAAGCAAAAATTTAAGCACTGATCAAAATTTGGCAGCACATCATGAAGTATTTGTGGAAGCAGTGAACTAGCATTTACAAATCAAGAACCCACCTAGAGTTTATACATCTGGCAGTTCAAACTCGCAGTTCAAACTCTTTAAGAAGGAGGTAGCTATATCTAACTGTGGCAGTCATTTTAGGCTATGGTCACTGTGTTCTGCATTTTCTGATTTTCTGGACCAGTCCCAATTTCTGAAGTCCTCTGGCATTATCAGACCAAATGTCCTAACTTTTAACAGTAACTCAGACAAAAGCCTACCCACCAAAATATTTACCCATACTATTTTAACACAAACTATACAAATCAAACACAACTGTTCACCCATTTTTTCTCTCATTACTGTTATACAAGAATAATGTTCTTTGATTTTATGAGCGACATCAGCAATTTCATTTCCGCTACTGAGTAGAGCACTAGGTCTTGCTTCTGTAGCACCTATTAAGCATGCTCTTCACAATGAAGGGTTTGCAAGTCAAGAATATGTGTAGTTTCGGCAGTTGGGTAAAACAGAGCTTCAATAAGCACATAGCATTAAAGTAAATTGCTGGTATTATATGCTGAACTAAATAAATTAAGAAAAATCTTAGTACTAAATACAAAAATCTTTAAAGTAGTTTCCTAAGAACTCTTGGCATCTGTCTCTGGTTCTTTAACATTCTAAATGTCCACTCCTAGTATATGGTAATATAAGTTCAGTGATATGTAAAAATATACTGATGAAAAGATTTAAGTATTTCCAGAAGTGGTCTTTTCAAATGTTGGGAACCTTTTCTGTTCCCTTTCCCAAAAATGGAAAGCACAACTTACCCTAGACATCAGTCTAAACTGGCTGAACGATATTTTAAGGAAACGGACATTCAAAAGTTAGACAATTTGTTACACTGAAGATTCTATAAATGTGAAAAGCTTTCAAGTTTTTTACTTGTGAAAATGCCCAAAGTAAAATTACAATTTTACATCTGTAAGAGACCTTAGAATTAACTCTTCTATAATCAAGAAAATATAAAAAGATGTCCATTTAGTTAAAATCCTCATAACATGTATCTTCAAATCTACTTCCAAAGAAGCTTATATAAGTACTTTACTCACAGAGGAAAAAGCTGCTAAAAGCTTGAAAAATTCTGACTTCACTCAATTATTAAATAAGCATTAAACAAATGCCTACTTTACACAAGTTCTACACTGGGGACCAAAAATGAGGAAGTATAGTTCCCAATTTGAAGACTATCACTAGTGGGCAAGACTCTTAAGGTACTGAAGATTGTAACAAAGTTGTTATGAGGGCAGAGAGGAGGTGTATACAGTCCAGTGTGTTTTTTTTATTTGTTTTGTTTTTTTGGTGGGGGGGGGGGATGCTTATGCTTTTTGGAAGAAGGATCTTGAGCAGAGCCTTATAGGACAGAAGAGTGGGATGGGAGGATGAACATTCTAAGCAAATAAAACATTAAAAGAAACAAGACAGTCTACGAGAATCTTCACAATACCAGATTTATGAAAGAACTTGAAGGTGATCCCAAAAAAGCCCAAGAAATGCAAGTATACACTTACAAACATTTTTTGAGGCATATGTCAATAGCTTCCATCAGTTACCAAGAGATTGGAATCTGTCCCCTGCCCACCCCCAGATTAAGAACCACTGTAATAGGTACCTACAGAGCCTTAGAAGCAGTGATCTGATTGGATTAGAAGATATAAGAGATGGTTATGATAGCAAAGTAGGGGATTAATATCAGGGAACTAGAACTAGAGATACTGTGACCAGGGGAAGCTACTGTTTAATAGTGCAACATACTTGCAAGAAACCAGGACCCTAACTAACCTAAGATGGATAACGTTAATGGGGGGAGGGGTGATGAGTCACAGCCTGGAAAAATACCTGGAAGATAAAAATCAGCAGAACCTGAATAATCAACTAGATTTGGTTGAGGGGGTAGGGATCATAGGGTTGGTCTTCAGCACTCTAACTTGGGGAGCTAGATAATGCCACCAACTTGCAAAGAATCCAAGACCACCACCCATCTCCACAGCCTTATTAGAAGAGTTGGGGATACCTTCATTTACAGTGAGTTCATCTGTAGTTAATCCAATCATAAGAAAATATTAGTTAAAAATCAACAATTAGTATTTATTTTCCCTACCCAGAACTAGTCCTTTAAATAAATGGATTAGCAGAAAAAAGGCATTTCCAATGCAAAACAAAGTATAAAATTAAAGTATTAAAAACAAAAATCTTTACTGCTTTTGTCGCAGCAACCCACTACAACACTATACTGAAAGAATGAAAATGTCAATTTCACTTCCAAATCCAAATTTTAGAACAAAATGGGAATTCTAATTCTATAGGTTAGCAGTGGAAATCTTCAATTTTAGATACTAAAGATATGCTTTATTACCAGCTCTCTTCTAAAAACACAACTACCCAGGTGTCTCTGAACAGCAACATATTTCTTCATGATCCTCCCCTGTTTAAAACTGCTAAATTTAACTGCTAAATGGTTGCCCATTTGTTAGAATAGAATACAATCATTTTAGCATGACAAAATACCCTCCATAGTCTATTACCTATTCAAACTTGATTTTTCATTCTGGTCAGCAACCAAATTATCCACTTCTTAGACACATCAATTTCATTTTGTTAATGCTGCTTCCAATTGCAGTGCCTGCAATGCCCTCCCCTCCCTGTTCAACAGCTATTCATTTAACTCAATGAAGTTCAAGAGCCAATTATACAAGCTTCTCCCAACCTTCACAAGTAGAATTTATGACTCCCTTCCTTTACTGTTTCCATTGTAATCTGAACATACTTCTAACATGGTATCTATCATTTTATTGTCGTGTCTGTCTCTTCTTACTAGACTACAAGTTCCTTGATGGCAGAGAAAATGACTTACAGGTTTATCTCCAGTGCCTTGGATGTACCTAATATAAGTAAATTTGAGAAGGAGAAAGAAGCCAATCCTAGATACACTATAAGGTAGTCAAAGACACTACTAAAAAGTCAAACACAAGGGAAATGAACCAGCTCAATAAACCAAACACAATGAATGTTAGAACCTACATATTATACAAAATGCTTCTTTAATGGGCCGTAAGTTCATCTTTAAGATTTCTTAGTGGAAACTTTCAGACTTTCTTCCTAAATTGTTAACAAACCTTTAGGCCTTATTTTTGCCAAATGCAAAGAAGGCTGGGTAGACTGTCACTTTTGCTTTAGTTGCTAACCTCAACGTATTCTTATTAGTAATTTCAATCAGATCACTGATCTAAATTATTTACTTTCTAGAAAGGTTAACTAAATTTATAATATATTTAAGTGTATGTTTCAGACTTAGCAAACTTAGAGTTGATAGAATGTGTGATTTAGGCTATGAAAATGTCACAATTGGGTAGAAAGTGATCTGAACCAAGATACAGTTGTAATCACTGTTACTAAAGCAATTTTAAAGTCCTCTGGGCCAAATGGTCAAATTCTGTATGAGCTAATCATTGAACTTGCCTCAAAGAAGATAATTACTACTCAAAAAAACCTGTATGCTGCCCCTTACACCCTTATAAATACAGGTATCTCTCTGAAATAGAAGGCTCAGAACAGATTCTGAGAGCATATTTTGACTCTCCCATGAGCAGTCTTAACAACCAACAGCCAATTAACGGTATAGCAAACTTTTTAGGAATGTACTGTAATTCTTTGGTCACTACAGAATTAATGAATTGTACTTTCAGAAAGCATAAGAAAAGTGACACTTAGTGATAGTCTAAAATTTGGCCAACCTCCTCTCAAAAAACATCCCTCTTTAAAATAAAAAAAAAATTAAAAAATTTGAAAAAAAGGAGGGGCGGAGTTGAAAGGAATAAAGGGAGTGAACTACCCTTAGCCTCAAATTCAATTCTTGCCTGAAGAACTCCAGAACTCTCATTTCATTATTTTTCAGACAGGAGAAAGCCAAAGCAAAGTATTCTTATGAAGCTGTGAAAAAATCTGCCTATGTGAGAAAATCTCAGAATGTTCAAAGAACTGGATAACCAAGTCTCTGAAGGTATGAAATGGAGAAATGGTTTATTCTCTAGAATCAAGATTGATTCCACAAGATAAAGTGCTTTCCAAACTGTCAAAATTGGTAACACTGAAGACACATGAGGTACCAGGCCACACACACACACCCTTACGATTATCTATGATAAATATACACAATGATAATAATGACTAGCATTTACTAAGTGATTATGTGCTGGCATATATACTTTTCACACACAAGGAAATTAGAAGTTAACTCCTTTGCCTGCCAAGAAAGTAGAGGATTAGGATTCAGGTCCCCTTAACCTTAAGCCCAAGAATGCTCTTACAGATTGTGTTATACTGCCTCCTACAGGTAATCAAAGGCTACAGGATAAGAAAAAAAAAAAACAACAACCAAAAACCCCGAATTCTGTCCATAGGAATAACTCAATTCTTGAACAGGTCACTCATATTAACAAGACAGATATGTAGGTGGTATCTGGGGTAAACAGCAAGGTTAACACCCACAAACGTTAGAATGAAAACAAAAAAAAATCAGGATCAATTCAGAGGGGAAACATCTGAAACTCACACCCTTAGACACACAGGACATACTTACTAAACTGTATTATCCTCAGCCTAATGAAAGTATGTCCTAAGAGAAAAATGGTATCTTATATCTATAAAAATTTTTGAGGGGGCAAAGGGAAAAGGAAGGGTAAATCAGAGATCAAATTCAGAAGATTTTACCTAGGGAATGAATCCCCTGATCCAGATAATGCCTAGGGGAGAAGGTTACACCATACTAAGTCTATCATAAGGTTATCCAACTAATTCTAATTCCCCTTCCTCTGATTTCAGGTTCACTAAGCAGCTAATTATATTTTGCATTCCCATTCAGATTTGCCTAGAGGGACAGACTATGCTGACAAGAAAACTGGGTCCACATGTATATTAAGAATATGTATATTCCTTCTCATTGTCTTTTTGTAGTTTTCTGAATAACCAACCTATGATTATTTAGAAAAATATGCTTTCATTTTCACAAGTCCCCCTCCTCCATCATCTTACAAAATAACTTAATATATTACTTAACTCTTTAAAGCTTCTACTTCCACTTCTATAAAATAATATGACTTTGCAGAGTAAGGTGATGTGTGTTCGGCATACATTACACAAGGAAATGCTAGTTATATTTCACTCCATTGCCCAAGCTCATAAAGCTAGTAATTGTAGAAAGCTGAGATCTGAACCCAGATTTGCTCTAAAACCCATTCTTTTTCCATTACAACATTCTTTATAGGCCCTAGTCCCAGTTGTCATCGAGGACTCTAAGACTTAGGACAATTTACTTAACCTTTTGGGGCCATATATCTTTAAGTGACCTTCCTTCTAGGGCTTAGGCAATTAAAATTTGTACGAAGACTATTGCCATTCTCCACTGGGAAAAATAACCCTATGCTTTAAAGTTAACTTCTGAGAAACTGCTGTGCTATGGGGGGTTATTGGATAGCACCTAATTAACTCCAGTGTTGTGAACAGTAAGATCACTCCAATACACACACAGAGACTAGTATCTAAAAGCTGACTTTCTAAAATCAATGAATGGCTACCAATACAAAAAAATGAATTCCATCCACCACATTGGTTGTCCAAAAACTCTTAAACGAGAAGTGCTCAACATCTATTTGGCTTGAAAAGGGATTACCAAAATGTTAAGACTACTATCTTTAGACTGGAAATATTAAAACAAGAAATAACTAAGGTACAGCTTATGTTTTGTAACTAAGGACTTATGTTTTCAAGCAGTTTAGTAAATAAAGTCTCTACCAACATACTACCTGATAGAAATAACCTCACGTGAAACATCTCTAATATGCTAAGTGTAAAATGAACTGCATTTACAAGAGGGTTTTTAAAAGGGAGGATTAGAGAAAATCTCAGCACAAAAATCTGGGTAGGAGGAAACAAGGAAAAACTACAGTAATTTACCAAAAGCATGCCTTTGGTAAGAAAGTTCAACAGAGATGAATTTAGTAAAATTATTCATGGGGAGTGTTACCCAAATAGCTTGCTCTACATTTACATACTGCTCTCATAATTCACATTATCCTGACCTGATATAAAGAACTTTCTCAGCTGAACGTTTTCCTGAAAGGATTAGCATCAAAGGTTAAGGAAATTGTTTAATTCATTCTTCAAAGAGTTGCCAGATTTGACTTCCACCAGCATGCTGAAAGACTGAAACATAAGGCAGCTTTTCTAAAATCACAGCTAATAAAATTTTTGACCGCGAAATCAACTTTTTGGGGTTAAAACTTTCAAACTCACTTTATTAAACTTTTAAAAAATTCAATCCCATGGACAAAGAAAGGAGTCATCAAAAAAATTCAGCGCTACGATTAGAAAATTGTCATTCCTTCCCCCCAACACAGATAACTTTTGAAAACTTGTTCCCAGGCTTTCTAAACCCCCACGCACGAGCTCCCTTCATTGCCACAACTGGAATGATGCCTTCACCCAGGAAAGTGTTTTGGTTTTTTTTTTTTTTAGCTGATAAATCTTTCCTTTAAAGACCTTAAAAAGTAGGAGGATATACTGTACCTGGGCGTTGGCTTCGTGGAGTTTGTGCTCGGTAGAGACGTGATGTCTCAGAAGAAGGGTTTTCTTGTAGTTTCGGGTCCCTCGCGAAAGCTCATCGTGCCCCACTTGAGGAAGGTCCCCGCTTCCCCCGTCCTCAGGGGTCTTTTGGCACCAGCCGCAAGACATAAGGCCAGTATCCTTGGAATACCGCAGCCAGGGAAAATCTTTGAGCCAAGAGGTCTGGAAGGAGCACTGTAGCTTCTGCATTAGGGACTTGGGCCGCGCGAGCGGGAAGTGCTGGACAGTCTCTCCTTCGCCAGCTCCCACACCGCTGCCCTCCACTTCGTCCCCGCCATCTCCGCCCGACCGCCTGCTGCTGCTGCAGCTGCCGCCTTCCGCCCCGCTGCCGTCGCCCAGGCTCGCCCCCTCCTCCTCGTCCTCGGTGCTGTCGCTCAGGGACGCGCCGTCCTGCATCAACTCCTTCCCCTCCAGCGCGTCCAGCTCCAGATCCACAGCCGCTGGCCCTCGCCCATTGAAATGCCTCAGGGGCCACGCCGAGGTCTCGGGGCGGCCGCGGCTACTGCCATTGTTGCCGAGACCCCCGCCGCCGCCTCCTCCTCGGAAGGCCAGAGTCCGACGGTTCCTTTCCGCTAGCAGGGGGCCCCCCGCGCCACCGCCGCCCAGCGAGGTGGGGCCGCCCGCGTCTTGGGGGAGCAGCAACTCCTTGGTTTCCTCGGCGGCGGCGGCCGCCCCAGCGGAGGCCTCCAGGTCTTGGGGCTCCAGGCCCTCCAATTCCACTTCCTCGTCGGCCCCCCGCCCATTGAGCTGCTGAGGCGCTAGCGGCTGGGGTTGTCTTGGCTGGGGCTGCTGAGGCCAAGCCGAGGCCTCCCCGCCAGCGTTATTGTTCGTGGAACTGCCGCCGCCGCCGCTGCCGCCGCTGGCGGTGACCAACCCGCCTCCTCGGAACGCCAGCGTCCTGCGGTTCATTTCACTGAACGACATGGCGCGCGCCGCCGCCGCCGCCCGGTGCCCCGGCTCGCGCCCGGCCTCGGGCCGCGTCCCGCGCGTTCCCCGCCGCTCCCCCTCGGCTTCGCCCCCGCCCCCACCCCCGGCGTTCCGGTCTCGCGGGGCTCGGCCTCGCCCTCCCGCCCGGCCGCCCGGCTCGCGCTCGCTCCCGGGGCTGCCTCACGCGTCCACCACCGCCCGCCGGGCCGCCGCCTCCGGCCGCCTCCTCGTCCTCCACCCCCGCCCCGCTGTGCTCCGGGCAGCGTCCCGCGCGGAGAAGGGGGCGGGCGGCGGAGAGGTGAGCAGCGAGCCGGGGGCGCGTGGGGCCTTCGAAGTTGAGAGGCGGAGTGCGGGGAGACCCTCCGCTGCCCCCTCTTTAAAGCCGCGCGCACACACCGACCCTCCAAACAGATATCCTTCCTCCGGTGCGCCGAGGAGTCCCGACGCCGCCGCCGGCTTCCCAGGCGCTGAGGGCGAGAGGCACGTTAAACTGCTAGGCTCCGCCACATAACGAACCGACAATAAAGCCGGCGGAGCGTTTCCGTCCGACCAGGCCCTGGCGGAGGTCGAATGGCAAATGAACAACGGACCGTGCGCCCACAATGCACCGGGGTAGCAGTAACCGCTGGAGGGGGAAAGGGTGGGGGCCGGGCTGGGGGAGGGGGGCTGGGCTTGGGGCTGGGCTGGGGTGGGGTGGGGGCGCCAGGGGACCGGGAAAGGGGCTGGGCCGCGCCTCCGGCCTGGGGGCGGGGGTGCGGCCGGGGGGGAAGGAAGTCGGCCGAGGGGCGGGGGACAAAAGGCCGAGCGGCTGGCTGGGGGTCTCGGGGAGGGGGGCGGGCGTGTGCGGCCGGGGCCGGGCTACGCGGAGGACAAACAGCTGGCGAGTGTCAGG
Source organism: Prionailurus bengalensis (assembly GCF_016509475.1). Lineage (NCBI taxonomy): Eukaryota > Metazoa > Chordata > Mammalia > Carnivora > Felidae > Prionailurus > Prionailurus bengalensis. The sequence goes on along the minus strand of NC_057353.1, from coordinate 29,056,202 downwards.
GTCTGGCCGCCTCCCCGCTGCCCACACGCACCTACCCGCGGCCGGGACGCACATTTTCCTTCTCTCGCCACGAGTTCACCTGGGACTTTAGAAATAACTGTGCGGTGGGAGCTGCGCTCCAGCCTTGTCATTTGCCTAGGGGTGGGTGGCGGTACCCAAGGAAGTGAACTTATTTTGTTCCTTCACAAAGACTGGACCAGGCGGTGCCTTTCACGCGAGGAGGTTACAACCACCGACACCTCCTCGTCTGCAGCATTGTGTGTGCGAGGCACCACCTCAGGCCCAAGGCAATAATCATTTCACAGAAAATGCACCGCCCCGAGTGTCTTATTGCTGTGATGAAATGGAAATTTAAATAAAAGGTCGAACACGTGCGTTCACTGGGAAGTATTGACATGGGTGTTACATCACCACCAGCCAATCAGATAACTCCAGTCGTGTTTATACTTCTACAACCACCTTGTGAGTATTACAGTATGTCATAACGTTATAAATATTAGGCAGGGTTTTCCCCAGGAGCGGGGAGGAGTCTGCTTCTACGGACGTTGTGTGCGACTCCAAGGACTGTGTGTCTTAAGACAAGAATTAATTTTTCAGACTTATTTTTTAATTGTTTACATTGCGTATGGAATTTAGAATGATTAAAAGAACAGATTGAGCTAGAAACGAAACTCATAATCTTGGTCGAGTTTTTCAGAAGAAGGTTTTCCAATTTAGAGCCCTTCTCCTTTTTTTGAAATTTTAGTATGCTAAATTTAGCTAATACTAAAGTGTTTAGACACGTTTTATTGTTTTAAAATGTGAAATTTTAAATTATTTTTTTTCAAACCTATTTCAGGTTAAAAAAAGATGTTCTCAAACTATGGCGAGGCTTTTTAACTTTTTTAAGAAATATATTGAAAGTTTAATCACAAACTAATATGAAATATGTTCAAGATAATTACTCTTGAAGAAGGGAAAAAGGACATTTATATGACAGGGTACACTTTTTACATTAATATATGTTAGAATGTGCATAGAAAAAAAATTGGAAATACAAACTCTACAGTTACAAATTATCTATGGTTAGAGGCCTTAATAATCTGCATTAAATATTAATGGGAAATTTTATGTTTAATAGAGAGCATGTGTTACAATTTTTAGGTCCTCAAGTTTGATGATTCTGTTCTTTTGAAATTTCTATTTTTCAAATAAGAAAATTATTTAAAAATTTGAATATATATGTGGAGTAAGGAATATGGTATGTTTCTCAAGATTAGCTTTAAAAAGCAGTTTCCCAGACATATTATAAAATACCATTAATATTAATATTTTTCAATGGCTATACCTATGCATGCACATCCAGACTCATATATGCTATTGATTGTATAGAGTTATTCAAAGCAACTTCCACTTAAATTCTCTATAATTTTAGTACCAGTATAAATGAACAGTGTTGTATATGAAACAAAAAAATATTAGTTCTATCTTTTAGATGAAATGTAATTTTAATGTAAAGAATGATGCATTAACCTGCCACAAAAAGATTTTGGCTTTGAATTATTTTTCCAGTAATGATCATATTATCACCTATCCATATGGTCACCTGCCCACCAGTGATCAACAGCTTCAAATTCTGATACAAATCCTCAGATTGGCATTGTTGGTGGTTTTTTTTTTTTTTTCTTCATTTTGTCCTGCTTTGTTTTAGTTATTGGAAAGTCTGAGACAGTAGACTCATGACATTGACCTAATCTGTACCTTGGAGAAGATAGGATTCTGCCTGTTGGGGTACATATAATATGTGCTTCCATGTAATATATGGAAGAATGCTATAACAATACAGTACTTTGTCCTTAATGCATTTTTTCAATTCCAGGCACTTTGCAAATAAATACATTATTTACTGTATTTTAACCACCAGTGCCTCTCCCATAAAAAGAGTTACTAAAGTTAATTGCTCATCTAGGATTAAGGTAATGGTAAGGGAAAGTGGGTTTAAGAATTTTTATTTCAACTTTACAAATTATTTTCATTCCAAACTGTTAAATGAACATCTTTGCTTCTTTTCATCTTATATGTTTAGTACATAATGGGAATTTTGCTAGTATTATTTTTGTTTTCTGGTAGCACTAGAACCACCAAAAATGTTTGAATCCCTACCGGTGTGAATTGTGTCAGGACTGTATTTTTCTCAGACATATATCTTACCTTATATTTTGTAAAATCCACTTTGTCTTCTGTCTGGAATTATATTTAAACATGGATTAATTGGGAATGAACTTTAGATTAAAATGGTACAAGTAAATGAGTTAAATTATAGGACTATTGAACTCCTAACAGCCAAATAGTGTGAGTGTGTGGTGTATGTATGTGTATGTATTTATATTTTTATTGTTTTTTCTATATAATTATACAGGTCTTCCTGATATATATAAAGAAATATTAAGGTCTTCCTCTAAACCTTAAGGGAGATGGAATCAAAATCAAAGTTCAAGAGGATAGTAATCACAAACGTCTCAAAACAGCTGTATGTATGAGGGAACTTTGAGTAACATAAGGGGATCTCCTGTTCTGTAAATGGAGTTTTTAAGAATTCCCCCACCCCTTCCAGTCTCCTGCTAGCAAGTAGGGATCTGTTCTCCCCTTAGCCCCTACATTTACTGTTGGGGGTTCTACCATATTTAAGGGGATTCCCCCTTATACTTACCAGGGGAACCCCTCAAGAATGGGGCATTCCCCAACCAATTTATCCCCTAATTTCACTTTAGGCTATGTAAAATTCTGTAGGTTACCTTGATACTGTCTCACTATAACTGCTGTGAGGCTGACATCCTATACCTGGTTCATCTGATCTTTGATAGTCAAACTTGACAGTCAGTAACTGCTTTGGTGGGGGCACTTTGCCTCTTTAGTTCTAGGGACAATAGCCTACGATTCTGTCTGTAGGATTGACATGTGTCATCTACCAGATTGAAGTACCTGAGAATGGAAACTATGTGTTACTCACTTTTATAATTCCCTATCCCAATCCATGCTTGGCACATAGTAGGGGATTAGTATATGTTTGTTGAATAATTTATCTTCCCTTGCAGTTTAATTTGGTAGACAACTTTTTCTTGTTTCTTCTTTTTTTCTTTCCTTAGCTAAGTAAAGATACTGAACTAATGTTTCCATCGAATTTACATTAAAAACAATAATCATATACATACAATGGAATATGATTTTGTCCTAAAAAAGGAGGGAAATCTTGCCATTTGTAACACTATGGTTGAAACTGGAGGACATTATGGTAAGTGAAATAAGCTAGACACAGAAGGAAAAATATTGCATGATACCACCTCTATGAGGTATTTAGTTAAACTCATAGAAGCAGAAAGTAGAGTAATTGTTGCCAGAGATTGGGGAGAGAGGGAAATGAGAGGTATTAGTCAAAGGGTGCAACATTTCAGTTATATAAGGTGAATAGTCTTAAAGATCTCCTGTATAGCATAGTGCCTGTATTTAACAATACTGTACTGTATACCTAAAATTTTGCTAAGAAGGTGGGTCTTAAATGTCTGTATCACAAAAAAAGTAGTAATAAAGTGGGCAATAGGAAACTTTGGAAGGAGGCGCCTGAGTGGCGCAGTCGGTTAAGCGTCCGACTTCAGCCAGGTCACGATCTCGCGGTCTGGGAGTTGGAGCCCGGCGTCGGGCTCTGGGCTGATGATGGCTCAGAGCCTGGAGCCTGTTTCCGATTCTGTGTCTCCCTCTCTCTCTGCCCCTCCCCCGTTCATGCTCTGTCTCTCTCTGTCCCCAAAATAAATGTTGAAAAAAAAAAAAGAAAATTAAAAAAAAAAGAAAACTTTGGAAGGTGATGGATATGTTTATGGAATAGATTGTGGTGATGGTTTCACAGGTGTGTATTTATCTCCAATTTGTATACATTCAATAGTACTGTGGGTGGCCTGGCTGGCTCAGTCAAAAAAGCATAGGACTCTTGATCTCAGGGTCATGAGTTCGAGCCCCATGTTGGGTGTAAAGATTACTAAAAAAAAAAAAAAAAAAAAAAAAAAAAAAAAGTAAACTTAAAAAAGAAATAAAAACTTTAAGAAATGTATGTACAGCTTTTTGTATGTCAGTCACACCTCAAGAAAGGGGTTTAAGCCAAAAAAGCAATGATGTTTATGTAGTTGAATGTAAATCCTATTTTCTATATAGCTTACAGTGAATTATGAACAGTTTACACACCTTCCTTTTGGTTTTTTTTTGTTTTTGTTTTTGTTTTTTTTATTTATTTTTGAGACAGACAGAGCATGAACAGGGGGAGGGTCAGAGAGAGAGGGAGATACAGAATCTGAAACAGGCTCCAGGCTCTGAGCTGTCGGCACACAGCCTGAAGGGTGGGGGGAGCTCAAACTCACAGACCATGAGATCATGACCTGAGCCAAAGTCAGACGCTTAACCGACTGAGCCACCCAGGCGCCCCTACACACCTTCCTTTTGAATGAAATCAAGATAGGTATTATTATCCTTATTTAAAAGATGAGGAAACTCAAGTACAAAAGGGTTAACCAACTTGCTCAAGGTTATTGGGTGAAGCAAAAGTTATATTTGTAAGGTTGAAGACAATCTCTAGTCTAAGGCACCCGTAGCTACGAAAACACCACTATACACTGTGTAATCACAGGGTACACTAAATTTTAAACTTTTTTCATACTTTATACATGCTCATGGCAGAAAAAAATAAGAGAAAAGATCACTCATTATTTCCGGTACCAAAACTAACCACTGTCGTGTAAATACAATCTTACTCTAATGTGCCTAGCTAAAATTGTTTTTTGGTGTTTATGTATTACATCTTAGCATATTTGTGCTTATGTTTATTAATATGTTTTAATATGATTAAATATTTTTAGTGTCATTTTAATGGCTATGGATATACCATAATTGATGTAATCAGTCTTCTGGTGTTGAACTTATCATTGCTTACAGTTTTTTGGTCATTATAAATAATTCTTTAGTGAATATCCTTGAAACTAAAACTTTGTGTCTATTATTTCTTTAAGATAAATCCTAAAAGAGGAATTTCTCATAAAAGGAAAAATTTTAATAAAGTCAGTATCATTTGTCCTCCCTTAATGCTCATGAAAATGTAAAAAGTACCAAAAGAAAATACAATTAGGGATGTATTTTTATAATATTGGACAGTGAAAGACCTAGTTCTAAGTAGAACACAAAAGCAAGAGCCTTAAAGAAAAAGGCTGACTGGGGCACCTGGGTGGCTTAGCCCGTTAAGCATCAGACTTTGCCTCAGGTCATGATCTTGGGTTCAAGCCCCATGTTGGGTGTTGTGCTGACAGCTCAGAGCCTGGAGCCTGCTTCAGATTCTGGGTCCTGCCCCTCCCCTGTTCATGCTCTGTCTCACTCTGTCTCTCAAAAATAAATAAATGTTAAAAAAAAATTTTAAAGAAAAAGGCTGACAGAACTAACTATATAAATTTTAAAACTTTTTTTTTAATAACAAAGATTTTTTTAAGTGAACTAGGAAAAAGAAATCTGGGGTGTATATGGCAGACAAAGGCTTAATACCACTAATAAGCAAAGGGCTCTTATAAATCAATAAAACAAACACATATCTAGTAAAAGAAAAAAATGTGCAAAGGACATAGAAATCTATATAAGAAGAAGGGTGCCTGTGTGGCTCAGTTGGTTAAGTGTCTGACTTTGGCTCAGGTCATGATCTTGGTTCATGGCTTTGAGCCCTATGTCAGGATCTGGGGAGCCTGGAGCCTGCTTCCGATTCTTCGTGTGTCTCTCTGTCTCTTTCTCTCTCTCTCTCCCCTTCCGCCACTCACACTCTGCTTGTCTCTCTCAAAAATAAACATTAAAGGGGGGCCTGGGTGGCGCAGTCGGTTAAGCGTCCGACTTCAGCCAGGTCACGATCTCGCGGTCCGGGAGTTCGAGCCCCGCATCGGGCTCTGGGCTGATGATGGCTCAGAGCCTGGAGCCTGTTTCCAATTCTGTGTCTCCCTCTCTCTCTGCCCCTCCCCCGTTCATGCTCTGTCTCTCTCTGTCCCAAAAATAAATAAACGTTGAAAAAACAAATTAAAAAAAAAAAAATTAAAAAAAAATTTTTTTTAAACTATGTAAGAAATACAAGTAAGTAATAAATGTATGGGAAGATGTGCAGACTTGGCCAGTAATCAGAGGAGTGTGCATAAAAAACACCAGTGAATAAGTAATTTTTTAATCCATTAGAAGTATAGCAAAAGAAATATAATTAGAAATGTAAATAGGAATAGCTTAACATTAGGCTGGCTATATGTATCAAAACAAAAAAAATATATGTATCTTTTTACCCAGCAACTTCCTTTCTAGAAATTTATCCTAGACAGGTTTATTAAGATGTCTGTGCAAGGATATTCACTGTAGCACTGTTTATAAACCTAAAAAACTTGAGCTTCCATCCTGTGGGGTTGTTTACATACATTATGGCACACACTTACCATGAATTATTCACTAGCCATTAAAAAGGTTCATATGGCATTTTATAAGTCCAAGGCTTATTGTTGAGTGAAGAAAGCAATATATTAACACATATAATGGGAATAATTAATTTCTCCTATTAATATTTATTGATAGCCGTGGTCCCTAAAATGTATATATAAGTTCATATGTGAATACTAGCATGGAGAGTAGTTTTAAAAGATTCACCAGAATGGGGACAATACTTATCTCAGTCAGTAGTTGAACTTCAGTTTCTAAAAAACTTTCTTAACACATTTTCTGTACTGCTTTATAGTGAAAATATAACTTATATTGGGTGTATAATAAACAAAATCAATAAAGCTATTTTCATTTGGGGAGAAAAAGTTAACATCAATAATTATTGACAAACTTTTTCCCAGGACTTCTGGGAAGGTGTACTGTTCATTTTTCTTTTTCTATACTCACTGTGAACCCATTTTGCTTTGCTCCTAAAAAATAAACACAAAATATTTAAAAGCTAAAAAAAAGTGTTTCTTTTCTTAGAAAATCCCAATCCCTTTAAAACCTGATTTTTCAAAGTCTGAAGTTTATATGCAAATGTTCAGAGAAGAGTCTATCTCAGTAAACCATACATTCTTGCCCTGCCCTCTAATCCATTCCTACTGTGAAGCCAGTAATCTTTTCAGAATGCAAATCTTATCCTATCACCCCACCCACAATCACGCTTAAAACCCTACAAAGGTTTCAATTATTTTCTGTTTGTCTACATGTAAAAACACTTTCTAAATGCCTGTAGAGTCCAGCAAGATCTGGCTGCCTTTCCTACTCTAGCCTCATCTCATGCCTAGCTCCCCTTGCCTCTAACACTCTGCTCTAGAAGGTAGCCTTTTTCTGTCCTTCATGTTTGCTTTGATACCTGTCTGGCCTTTGTAGAAGCTGTTGTTCTAGGTCAGTAATGCTTTTCCCTCCTTTCTCCTAATTAACCCACATTCATCCTTATATCACTTCCTCAGGGCAACTTTCCCTAACCACCCCCCCCACACACACACCCAACATTCATATATGCTATTGAAGATTCTTCTTGTATTTTTTTTAACTCTCATTCACAGCACTTGTCATAATTGTAGTTTTTAAACATGTGTAATTATTTGATTCTTGCATGTTCCCCCAATAAACCGAAAACTCCATGAGGTCAAGGACTCTTTCTGGCTTGACTCAATAGTGTGTAGAAACAGTGACTATGACATCGCAGATAATTAGTAAGGATTTGTTGAATGAATCATATATGAATGTGCAAATTTGCAAATATTAAATATGCACAACCTTGAACTTTCAACAAAAGACTAAAACATAGATCAAAATGAACTACTAGAACAGAAATACAATAGGTGTTAAGTGTTGATAATACGTACCTGCTATACAGTGTAAGGCATTTTTATAAAGTGTACAGTTGTAGGAAGATTGTTTTGAAGTTTTTAAGAACTAAACTACTAGGTCTTTAAAAATATAAATAAATGAAATGTTTTATCTGTGAAGTTTTGCTTTTAATTAAAAATATTTGAAAATTCAGGGGTGCCTGGCTGGCTCAGTCGGTAGAACAGATGACTCTTGATCTCAGGGTTGTGAGTTCAAGCCCCATGTTGGGCATGGAGTGTACTTAAAAATTTATTATTTATTTATTTATTTATTTAAAAAATTAGGTAGTATCATTTTTTTTTTTTAATTTTTAAAAAATATTTATTTTGAGAGAGAGTGTGAGCAGGGAAGGGGCAGAGAGAGAGAGAGAGAGAGAGAGAGAGAGAATTCCAAGCAGGCTTTGTGCTGCCAGCACAGGGCCTGACACAGGGCTTGAACCCATGAACCATGAGATCATGACCCAAGCTGAACCAAGGCTCAGCTGACTGAGTCACCCAGGTGTCCCTAGGTGAGTACTATGTAAAAAAATATTTGAAATTCAGAATTTAATGATAGCTAACCATTTTGTCATTGCAGTTTATTTGTCTTTTAATTGATCACAAATAACAGTTCACTGTACTCAGATGAAGTAAAAAGTAAAAGGCCTTCTTTGTATGTATGACTTGTACAAAAATAGATCATGTTTACAATATGAATTTTTATATTGACTGTAAAGAATGAGAACAATAAAGTAGGAGCAGAGGCTTAATATTTATTTTTATTGAACACTGAATTATTAAAACCACATAAACATTATCAATTTTTGTAGGAGGTCTATCTCAAATATTTAGTGTACAGATAACTGTCTGGTTCACAAATTCATTTCCCTGATAGGTTGATTAATTAGGCTCTGATCAGTAGCCACAGATTTCACACTAATCCACTTCTTTCATAAGTTTACAAATACAAACTGGTTCCCTTCAGAAGGACCAGGTGAGAAAACATGGAAGAGAGAAAGATGCCAAGGTCCTAAAAGTACAGTGCTGGGGCTCCTGGGTGGCTCAGTTGGTTGTGTCCAACTCTGGATTTCAGCTCAGGTCAGGATCTCATGGTTCATGAAATTGAGAGCCATGTCAATTTCATGTGCGAGCACATGTCACAGCCATGTGCTGACAGCTCAGAGCCTGCTTGGGATTCTCTCTCTCCCTCTCCCCCGCCCCTGCTCTGGTGAACTCTCTCTCTTTCTCTCAAAATAAATAAATAAACATTAAAAAAAAAAAAAAAAGGTACAGAATCCGAAGAAGGCTGCAGGCCCTGAGCTGTCAGTACAGAGCCTGACTTCGGGACTCGAACTCACCAACCGTGAGATCACGACCTGAGCAAAAGTCAGACACTTAACTGACTGAGCCACCCAAGCGCCCCTAAAGAAGGACTTTCTACACAACTTCACATAATGATTTCACAGAGGGCTTAAAAATTGCAAATAAGTTCCTTCCCCCAGAATTTGGAGGTAGTGTCAAGGTCAGAAAATACCACACTTTGAAACTAAAGCTAATAGAATTAATATACTTTCAGGTATATTCCAGTGCTCTTCAAACTGGAGTATGCTCAGCTCTGGAGGTTTCCAAGGAATTTCTAAGAACTATGTAACCAGCATGTAGTTTTGTTTTGTTTTTTTTTTTAAGAGAATTAACTGTCAGCCTTTAAATTTCCATATGCACTGTTTTTCTAAAACTGAGCCGCTAGAGAGCCCGCCCCCCATTGGTTTTCTGGTCCTACCTCCACCTTGCACAAACCTTTCTCCCCCTTCACCAAACCAAACCAAACCAAACCAAACCAAACCAAACAAAAAACAAACCCCCCAAAAACAGAAAACAAAAAAAAAGCGAACACATTTTACCCATCCCTAATATTAACTGTGTTATATTGCCCCAGGATGGAAAAGGGACACCAGACACAGAAAGTAAAATGTCCCTAATTACTTGGTAGCTATCCTTGTACAAATGTTTTTCAGCTTTTCCTTTAGACAAAAATGAAGACGGACGTAACTAAAGTGTCAGCTAATCATTAAAAATAGTTTTCAACAATAGATCACTAAGGGTTTTTTGCATGTAACTTAAAGGAGTTTAAAGAATTTGTGACATAGTTAAAACAAACCCCTTCTATTTCCCTCATCCATAATTTTTTGTGAACAAATATTCTCAGAACATCTTAAAAAGAAGAAAAAAGGGAATAAAATGTATGACAAACTATTTCTCATGTAGCAAACAAATTCTTACCACATTAATTAGTTGAAGAAACTCAGCTAATTAAGAAATGTATTTTCAGTAAATGTTTATGTCATGTTTAATATCAATATATTTATGTTGCTTTGACCAAATGTGCACTAGTAATTATAAAGGTAACTCATTTCAGGATATTTTATACATTTACGGTTATAGAAATTTTGAAATTAAGTTTTAATTGATAACAGACTTCTGAATATAAGTGTCATAAAACTGTGTGGAAATAAAATGGAAGTAAAGGAATAATGTAAATTTTCCATCAGTTTGTTCATATATTTTTAAATGAATAATGATGGGTATCAGTTGTAGTATATAGATTCCATTGAATGGATTTCCTCCCTTCCTTCCTTCCTTTCTTTTTTTTAAGTAGGCTTCACATCCAGCTCAGAGCCCAATGAGCAGCTTGATCTCAGGACCTGAGCTGAGATGAAAAGTCAGATGCTTAACCAACTGAGCCACCCAGTTACCCTTGAATGGATTTTTCTAAGAAGATATTTTATTTTGTAGTGTCAATATCTATCACATGCCAGAAATGACATTCATTACAATAATTTGAATTTACAATGAAAATATCTCAAGTGCTATCTTAGAAATGTATGAAAGGGTACCTAGTATTTTAAAATTATTTTGGGGGGGGACACTGATCTAGTTCAGTGTGTCCCAAATGCTAATTTTCACCAGTTGGGAAAGAAAAAAAAATAATAACCTAGAAAATTTTTCATAAAGTTAAATTTGTTCAATTTAAAAGGCTATTATTTTAAATTATATCCTTTCTCATGGTTTAGAGTTAAGATATATTTTAAAATTATGATGTTAACAAATGGTGGCTTTATTTTTAATGTTTTTTGCTTCATTGCTTCCTAAAATGTTTTTAAAAAGTTATTTTTATTAACTCACAAGATTCAAAATCCTGAGAGAAACACCAGTCTAGTAGAATGTAAATAGGAATGTTTATTTTATAAAACAGAATATTCTGGACTTACTGAGGAATGGAGATATTCATTTTACTACCTAGTTTAGTGAACGTAACCAACAAGCATTTTAAAGACATGTTTTGAATTTCTCCTGTGTACCAAACACCAGGATTTAATAGGTAAATAAGATTGTCCCAACCCCCAAGCAACTCCCATTTCAATGAAGGAGAGGAACATGTACAATTAATAATTATAATGATTAAGTGTTGATAGAGATATGTACAAATTGCTGTGGAAACATGGAGGATAGAATGATTATTGCTGGTTTTAAAAATTGAATTGCTAGGGAATATAGATGAAAGCATGAATTTTACCAAAATATAAGGAAAATTATCCTAGAAGTTAAGAACATTTTAAGTAGTTCAAGTGTGTTTGGACTGTAGAAATGCTTGAGGTGAGATTTGAAAAGAAAGAAGGGGGAGAGACCAATACAAAATTTGTTTTTTCTCCTGAAGCAATGGCAAGACTGAAAGACTTTTTAAGCAAGGAAATGACTAAATCGGATACTTCTTAATACCATCTAATTCCTAATTACAGGCTCATCCAACAGTCTGATCTTTAATTTGGCCTCCTATGTAGATTCATTCACTAGGAAGAAATTCTCTTAGTAAACAAGCTAAGTTCTCCTTCCAGATAAATGTTCTATTGAGAAATAATTGGCAGTCTATTCTGAGTTGGTTTGAGATAGTATCCAAACTCTAATGTATTTAAAATATAGTGAACAAGCCCAGTTTGGGAATGCCCAAACCTGAGTTACAGATCTGAGAAAATACTACTGAGATCAACAAATTATTTCTACTTCTTCAAGTCCTGCTTGAAAAGCTAGTGGGAATTCTGAAGACTTTCTCTGTAGTAACCTGAAGATTACGTATCTATCAGCCTCCTACATGTAGTAAGAATTCAGTAGTCATGATGACAATAACTTCATAAAAGATGGTAATGATAATTTAAAAATCCTTAACACAACTTCCAGAAATGAAGGTGAAGCTCTTCCGAACATTCGTGATCAACCAACATAAAATTCATCTTGAACTTTGATATATTACTCTTGCAACAAGACCCATAAAGAATGGCTATGCCACTATACCTCTGTTCTCAAAAGGAGTTGACCAGACAGTGTAGGTGGAGAAGGAAAAACTCAGAAGCACTTTTGGATAAACTGCTCAAAGTAGTTGCACTACTTACAATGGCTCAGCAGAGTCTTCTGCATGAACAAAGACAGTGAACGTGAGTGAGGTAAGTTGTTTTCTTTCGGTGAAGTGAGAATCAATTAATTAATTTTGGCTTGATAAATTTTTTTGACTGCTCTGAGATACATTCCCCTAGGCCAGTCACAGTCAGTGTTGTACTGTGCAAAGTTATGCCTCACTGGTCAGTGGAACAATTAGGCTCACTGAACAAGTACAATTCAGGTCCAGCCTACTTTTTTCTTCTGTTTAAGTAACCTGACCTAACAACCGTGGGATTCTGTTGTTGACTCTTAAATATTTCAGGATTTTCAGGTTTGCTCAAGAGACACAAATGATCAATTCATGATTCAGAGACTTCTTCCTGCTCATGTGCTCAGTGTTACATTAATTAATACATTAATGTCTCCAAAGGTATCCACAAAATGTTGGGCATATAGTTTTACTGTAGAGGATTTAACTTTTCAACTTGTGAGTCTTGGGAAAATTACCTAATATCTTTAGACCCTGTTTTTCCCATTTCTAAATGGAGTTAATAATAGAAAGGTAGTAACCTGGTAAGTCTGTTGTGAAAATTTAATGAAAGTATATATGTAAAGCACTTAGATCAGTGCTTACCAAATATAAATCAACAAATTAATTTATTCAACTTTTCCAACACTGCATGCCAGGTAGTAGAGATAAGTACTAGAGATAAAATGGTGAACAAGAATAAACAGTTCCTGCTCTCGTGAAGCTTACAATCTAATGGAGGAGGTTGATATTCAAATCATCACAAAAACAAATATAAAGAAGAGAAGAAGGAAACAAATGGGCTTTTAGAAATAGAAAGATTAGACTTGGTTTTTGAGGGTAATCAGAGAAGATTTCTCCAGGAAAGTGGTATCTGAAGGATGATTAAAAGTTAACTTGGTGAAATGGAGAAGAGAGATGGCTTTCCAGTCTGTGCTGAGGCCTGTTTGAAGGACAGAAAGCAATCCTGAGTGCCTGGAGCAATTGAGGAAGGGGAGCAGGATGTGAGAATAGGTGAATTTGAGATGCATGGATGTGATCCATTGAATAGCAGTTTTAAGTTTGTCTTTTTGATAACAATGGGAAACTGCTAAAGAGCTTTTAAATGAGGTGGGAGGAAGGGACAGCGTGAAGTACCATGATTAGATTTGGATTTTGAGATCCTCTTGGCTGTAGAAAATGGATAAGAAGAAGACCAAAGGATATAGGGGATGTTATAAGAGATGATGAAAACTTGGACTCAGCTAATAATGGTAAAGTTGGAGAGAACTGGACAAATTTAAGAAATATTTAGGAAGAAAATCTTATATATATAAATTGGGGATGGATTGGATATGGGGATTAAAAGAGAGCAAAGTGTGGAGGATGACTCTTAAGTGTCCACTATTCACTAAGCAGGTAACATCAGAAGAGCAAGATTTGGGAGTAAAGTTATGAATTCATGTTTTGGAAATTTCATTTTGAGATTCTTTTGAGGTATTTAAGAGGACATGTTAGGTAGGCCAGAGCCCATAGAATATACATGTGTGTGTATATACACACACACACACACACACACACACACACACACATGCACATACATATATGTTGTTTGTGGACAGGTGATGACTTTCTCATCTGTAAAGTGAGCACACTACCTGCCTCATAGAAGTATTGTAAGAAATGAGTTCAAGAGGCTGCACATAAAGTGTCTAAATATGTATCAATAATTGTGCCAGCCTAAGAGATGGAGAAAAGGCACTAGTACGGTAATGGGAGAGTGATATGGAAATGCCAGAGGAAATGCTGCAAGAAGTGTCAGACGAACAGCAGCCTGAGGCTAGTGTGATAAACACAATAGTCTGATATATACCACTTTTGAAGGTTGATCATTAGATTCTGTTAGCAAGCTACTTAAATGTTTTCTAAATGAGCAATTACTGAACCTGAAGTCTGGAAACGCTCTTATTAATACTGACTACAACATTAAATTATTCAAGGCAAGTTTTTATGGAAATTCATGAGCATTTATTCATGGTCACTAGTCCAATGTGGTAAGGTCAATGAAAAATTCCTAGAACTGAAGCTGAACCAGAGAAAGAAGGAGATAAGTGTGTTCTAGGAAGAGTGAATAATACAGAGACTTAAAAAAGCACAGACTTATAAAGACAGAGTGGGCTGAAAGGGGTGAAATTATCTTGGAATTAATAACATTTGGTGAGTTACAGGGATGATATTGGATAGGTTAAGGGATAAAATGTTGGAAAGCAAGTAAATGATGGGGTCTGTCAGAAAATTGTAAGCAGGGAAATGACTGGACTTGCTTTTTAATATATATATATATATATATATATATATATATATATATATATTTATTTAAATCTTTTGTTTAAGTTTATTTATTTATTTTGGAGGAGAGAGAACATGTGCGCCCATGAGTGGAGAAAGGGCAGAGACAGAATCCCAAGTGGGCCCTGTGCGGACAGAGCCCGACATAGGGGTCGATCTCACAAACCTGTGAGATCATGACCTCAGCTGAAACCAAGGTTCAGAACATCATATAGACCAGAGAATGGAATTGAAGACTAGAGAGACAGGGTTATCAGTTATGACAGTTGAACAAGTAAAAGACAGAAGCCTGATGTCCAGGAGGCCATTTGCAAAGTGGTCTGGATTGGAGATATAGAGAAAAAGATATATAGATGTATGTTGGGGATTATCAGCTTATACTAGGTAATTTAAATCAGAGTAAATGAAATAAATTAAGGACAACATATAAAGTGAAAAGAGATAAAGAATTTGAAAAGGACCCTGTGAAACAGCATCATTTAAGGAATAGGTACAATAAGAGGATCCTGGGGGTGCCTGGGTGGCTCAGTTAGTTAAGCATCCGGCTCTTGATTTCCACTCAGGCTATGATCTCACACTTTGTGAGATCGAGCCTCCTGTATGGCTCTACACTGACAGCATTGGGCCTGCTTGGGATTCTCTTTCTGCCCCTCTCCTGCTCACACATGTGCCTTCTCTCTCTCTCTCTCTCTCAAAATGAATAACTAAACATTAAAAAAATAATAAGAGGATCTTGAGGTCTCTTATCCAATGATCCCCATTCTTAAATGTTCTTCTTTATGTCTAACTTAGGTATATCATGCTGTATTCAAAGTCTGTTTCCTCTGTCCACTCTCCAGTTGAGATAGAAAGCAGCTGTTCATCATCTTGTATATAACAACCCTTCCTCTGCTTGAATACTGTTATTAAGAAACCCGGTAGTCTTCTCTAACTTAGGCTAAATAATTTCTAGCTCCCATCTTCCCAACCCTTTAATCATCTCTGTGACTCTCAAATCCCTTCCACTTTCTCCACATCCTTCTTTAACTGTGGAGTCCATTGCTAGATGTGCTTTTGAGATTCACTTTGAGGATCATGGAAGAAATTCTCTTAAATTTTTATGTGGTAACTTTATGTATCCCAGTGCTATGCTTGGACTTCATGTCAAATACAGGATTTCTAGTAAACCAATTATTTTGGCTATTTATGTGTAACCGGCTAAATTTTTGTATTTATTGTTAACATTAAATCCATGTTGATTGTGACATTTCAAAGAGATTATTCTCAATACCTTTAGGTGATTGAATGAAATAAGTTTACCTGCCTTGGTTTCAGTTTGGGTAGGAGGTAAAAGCTCTGTACTCCATGTACTTGCATAGGGTGACATAGATGAAGCATCTGTTCTTTTTCATCTCCCCTTTCTTGGTTAAACTGTAGAGTCAGATTAAACCGTTAGTGTGAAGGATCCTCAGTTATTTCACATGTCTATCTCCCCTACTCCACTGTGAGCTCCTTGAAGAAGGAACACAGTTCTGGTTATCTTTATATTCTCAGTTCACTTTTTTATCTCAAGGAAAATCACACTTGATGCCTGCCTTAAGTCAAATGTGGAAAAGGAAGGTCTTGACCAGCAGTAGCACTCAAGTTCCTTCTTGCTTGTCAGCTCCAGTTGACTGGTGGTAATTTAATTACTGCTTAGCAATGTGATTAGAAGGATCCTGAAGCAGGGTCCTAGATCATGAAAAAATGTTGTGGCAAATTAGAATTTTCAAAAATTAGAACTGTGAATTGCTATATCAAATTGTTTACCTTGGACATGGGACATAGGAAAGGAGGCACAGGTAGCCCGTATTTGCCATTAAAAGCAACAGGAGCTATGGCTTCATTCCGATACAGTGCCTTAGTGCCAGACAAGTAATGGACTGCTTCTGTGAGAAAGAAAATAGCACTTTGTTCAGTTTATAGATCATAGTGAAAACAACAGAAAATCTCAGAGGTCATGGCTCCACTTAAAACACACACACACACACACACACACACACACACACACACACCATGGAAAGAGCCCAAATGTCCATCGATGGATGACTGGATAAAGAAGATGTGGTATATATATACAATGGAGTATTGCTCGGCAATCAAAAAGAATGAAATCTTGCCATTTGCAACTATGTGGATGGATCTAGAGGGTATTATGCTAAGCGAAATTAGTCAGAGAAAGACAAATATCATATGACTTTACTCATATGAGGACTTTAAGAGACAAAACAGATGAACATAAGGGAAGGGAAACAAAAACAATGTAAAAACAGGGAGGGGGACAAAACATAAGAGACTGTTAAATATGGAGAACAAACAAAGGGTTACTGGAGGGGTTGTGGGAGGGGGGTTGGGCTAAATGGGTAAGGGTCATTAAGGAATCTACTCCTGAAATCATTGTTGCACTATATGCTAACTAACTTGGATGTAAATTAAAAAAAAATAAAATGAAACACACACACACACACACACACACACACACACACACACACACACACAAAACTATTCACCCACTCATTTTGCCCAGTTGCATAAAGGCTGTCTTTAGTAGCTCTTGGAAAGTGTGTCAGTGCTAATCTGCATGGTTGCCACACATGATTCTGAAATGTCATTGTAAGAGTTTTATTCATGTTCTTTCCTTGAAGCCTGCACAGAAAATAGTTTTGATTTAACTTAAAAGTCAACAAAAATAATAGAGTTGCTTTCAACTAATCAAAGAATTCAGCTGCTACTTTAAAAGTTCCACAAGAAATCAATATGGTGGGGGTTATTGTCGAGCCACTGGAATGTAAGAAATAATCCTGAAGAATTGCCAATACATTTAATTTTAGATACTTTGCTTGTCTTTGTTTTGTTTTGTGCTTCTTCACTTAACATAAGCCTCCATGTCTAGACTCTGAAGACAACCTCAAAGATACATAAATCAATGATGAATCAAGTAGATTGATCCACTCATGATAGGTACTGGATCTAAAGTTCACAGTTAAAAGTGGAGATAAGCACTCTAAAAGTATAATTTCACAGTGAGTTGAGAGGGAAAAATTCTCACTACATTCTGAGTTGCTTGACCCATTGACATGGTTTTAACTGCCACTTGGTAATGACATCAAGTCTAGAGCTATATGTCAAAACATTCTGCAGAGCGCTGATTGGCTGCTATGTGTATGATACAGTTACACTTCACACTCAAATCTAAAATTATTGAAGCCATCACTTCCTGTGAAGCCTATTCATTCTCCTGTATTCTCTGTTGTACTTGGTGTGGTGCTATGCTTCACAATTGTCCTTAACTCTTGCATTTTCTTTATGTCCCATGTTCAATCAATTACCAACTCTTATGCAGTTTACCTCCTAACTAGTTCTTGAATCCTTTTCCTACCCCCAACTCTGCTATCACTCTCCTAGTTCAGGCTCTCATCAGCTCTCATGCTGAATACTATGACATCCTCTTAACTACACTTCTAGTCTCTGGTCTGGCCCTGTATATAGCTTACTATCTCATTTCCCTATTTATTTATTTATTTATTTATTTAAACTATTTTATTTATTTTTTGAAGGAGAGAGAGAGAGAGAGAGAGACAGAGCATGAGTGGGGGAGGAGCAGAGAGAGAGGGAGACACAGAATTCGAAGCAGGCTCCAGGCTCTATGCTGTCAGCACAGAGCCCGATGCGGGGCTCAAACCCACGAACCGAACCGTGAAATCGTGACCTGAGCCGAAGTCAGACGCTCAACCGACTGAGCCACCCATGCGCCCCTCATTTCCCTATTTAAACATTTCAGTGAATCATCGTTTGTAAGATTGAGTTCAAGCTCCTTAACATGGAATTCAATAATTCTATGATCTGGCCTCCATCTGACTTTCTATTTTAATCTCTTATCATCTCCCTCTACTTCTTATCTTTCACTTTGCTCTCTAGCAGTGGCGCTATTTCTGTCTGGAGCACCCTCCTTCTTTCTCATCATTTAATTAATTCTTTCATAAAACCTACCTCAGTTATCATCTCTTCCTAGAAAGTCTTTTACCTACCTACCGACCTACCCCCCCCCCC